>NC_089872.1:1975000-2584992 GCF_036373705.1 Amia ocellicauda | reverse complement strand
CTCCAAGAGTCTGGCCAAGAGGAGACTGAGGTAGGAGCCATGGCCTTATCTTCCTGTCTTTGCCCTCCGACACACTCTGCCCCTCCTCCCTCACTCTAACCTCCTCTTGAATGTGGGCCCCATTGTCCAGCAGGCCCAGTCCAGTGCTTGGCCTCTCTTCCTAAAATAAAGGAGGGAGGAAGGAGATGGAGGGTGGAGGTTTGGGGGGGGATTGACTGTTTTTTGGCCGTCCTTCTATGTTGTTGAAAGGAAGTTACGTCATTATGTGGACTGGTGGGGTTGGTTTTATTGTTCAATTAACTGTAACACCCTCACTCCTGTTATTATTGAATTGGAGACCTGCTTCTCTTTTCTTTCTCTAGCTTTTCTCAAAGTTTTCCTTTTTACTTACTTTGTGTTGACTCACAAGGAGGAAGAAAAACATCAGCTATGAGGATGTAGGGTATTACAGTTTCATTTTGCTGGGTTTTGTAGTTTTATTTTTGTATTTTTTATTACTTTTATGGGGAAAGGATGGATTATCATACGGTATGTTTTAGTTTCTACGTGGGGTGGGGTAGGGGGTTGATTGTTAGTACTTGTTTAGCAGGAGACAACTTAGTGAATTGGTAAAGTAAGTTATATACTTATAGGCTGTTTTCACTTTCTGTTAATTGTTTAGAAGGGTATATTTTGGGGGTATATTTTGCTGTAGTATTGAGTCCAGTGAGAATGCAGTGTGACCATAACATGGGTCTTCTTTTAGGAGTACATTGAGAGGATCTTTTTTAGTTTATCTTCCATTGAACATGATTTTTTTATAGTGCTGAAAGAAACCGTTTGTAGTGTACATGGGTTGGAGTTGGGTTCATTATTTAAAATTGGGAAAAACAGAAAAGGGGGTTCTAGTATTCTTGGTGGATTTGTTATATATTATTTAAATTCAGTGTTATTTGGAGGAAAATGTACTAGCTTTGAAAGGCAGCATTGTATTAATATATTTGGTATTTTATGAGTATTGCATTGTTTAGAAATATTCCATGTTTAAGATTCAATTTTCAGTTCAGCTGTGTTACTAACTTGGTATAGTGGAATCAAAAGGAGAAAAATAAGTTTTTGCCCTAGTTTGGCCTCCCTTGTAACTTTGTTACAGCAGGGGAATTCTACGTGAAATTGAAGCCGTGCAGTAGTTCATTAGGTCGGTTGAACATATTAATCTGATGATGGGTGTGTTAAAGCAATGGCTTCCATTGTCTCAGTCATTTAGTGTTTGATTTTCTGTACATCCTGTAATGTGTGTTGTGTGGTTAATCTCTGTGGGTGCCTCTGCTTGGGTTGATGGGTGTACATAAGACACAAAGACACAAAGATTTCTTGTAAATGAGAGGAAATGTTGACGGGGCCATATCAGTTATATGAAACTTTGAAGTCCCTCAGTTAAACATTGTACCCTATAACTTTAACACAGAACTCCACTTCCTTTGTGTGCACTAGTGAGCTGTTAATGTCCAAAACAACTGCAGCAAATGACTACCCAGGAAACGCATACAATAAACACAAGGCATGAGGGTAAAAAGTAATAGGACAAAGGACAAATTTATCCTTTTATCCAATTATGTTTGTGCAGCTTTATTTAATTTTTTTTTTTTTTACTGATCGTTTTACCTGCTGCCAATTTATTGAACTCTATTATATCTATATTTTGAATCTGTCTCTGTTTCAGCGAGTCAGCCTGCCGCTTCTACAGCCAGCAGATGAAGGGCAAGCACCTGGCCATCAAGAAGATGAACGAGATACAGAAGAACATCGACGGCTGGGAGGGCAAGGACATCGGGCAGTGCTGCAACGAGTTCATCATGGAGGGCACGTTGACACGGGTGGGTGCAAAGCACGAACGCCACATCTTCCTGTTTGATGGGCTAATGATCTGCTGCAAGTCCAACCACGGCCAACCCCGCCTGCCAGGAGTCAGCACGGCTGAGTACCGGCTGAAGGAGAAGTTCTTCATGCGCAAGGTGCAGATCAATGACAAGGATGACAAGGAAGGCGAGTACCGGCATGCCTTTGAGATCATCCTGAAGGATGGCAACAGTGTGGTGTTTTCAGCCAAGTCAGCTGAGGAGAAGAACAGCTGGATGGCGGCGCTCATCTCTTTGCAGTACCGCTCCACACTGGAGCGCATGCTGGACCTCACAATGCTGCAGGAGGAGAAGGAGGAGCAGATGCGGCTGCCCCGGCCAGAAGTGTATCGTTTTGCCGAGCCTGACTCCGAGGAGAACGTGGTCTTTGAGGAGAATGTCCAATCCAAGGCTGGCATCCCCATCATCAAGGCTGGCACTGTGGTCAAGCTCATCGAGAGGCTCACCTACCACATGTATGCAGGTGAGCTGAGGCTGCACAGCCAGTGTGGGAGAAGGAGGGAATGAGGTGGGGGTTAAGGTGATAGGAGTCAGCTTGTTACTATTGTTATTCTACAGAATTGTTCTGATGGTGTGACCCCATCTAGGTTTGGTAGAGTGTTATTATGTAGATAGTTTGGGAGGGTGTAGATCAGTGGTGTGCCTAACCTGAGTGTTCAAATTTTAGCAGGGTCTGCCAATTTGGTACACATTGGGTAAAATCCTCCCAGAGGTCTGTATGTGTCCAATGGTCCTGGTATCCAGTCCCTTATGGTGTTAGCTATCCAGGTGTTCCCATGGGACAGTGACCAAATTACTGTGCACTGCCCAGGCGTGGTTTGGTGATCTTCAGTTCTTTGTACACCAGCAACTCACTGTGGCTTCTCGGGCACCAACAGGTGCAGTTTCTGTTGCATTAAATCCTTTTATTGATGTAATAGATTAACTGTGGGCATTCTGGGCTTGCTGTATGAAAAGACAATGCATGGATTTAATAAGACATTCAAATGATAATGATCCTAAAAAAAAAAAAAAAAAATGAATTGAAATGGATAGTAATTAAAAGAGAATGTGAAAGTGTTTCAAAAATAGGTTAAGAGCACCTGAACTTTATTTAATTTAACTACTCGATATTACTCCAAAATCAAATTATCTCCAATCATATTTTTTATCAATTGAATACAGGTCCATATAATTTTAAATAATTCAGACAGAGAAATCCAATGGCATCTCGCAAAGTGAAGGAACACCTGGAAATACATTAAACAAATTAAAGTGTAACAGTGTAAAGTATGCAATGCAGGCAACCTCTAAACCTGATATTTCATTCTGTAATATGGTCCTAGCCAACACAAGTTTACTTGAGTGAGAGTCAGTTTGGTCATTCACTCATACACTTCAACTGGCTATCAGTGACCATGTTAAAGTTGCCAGTACAAATTGCTTGGGTTGGTGCCTCTAGTAGACTTATGTCACTATTCACCACAATATCTACACAGGAATTTACACAGAAACGGCACCACCACCACATACCTGAACATCGACACTGTATTTAACAGATCATCCCTGGCAAACAATTTGAGGTATTCCCGGCATTGCTCCGAGGTGTGCCACAATGGCCTTGTGTGGCGTATCTGTAGTATCTATATCAGTGGTGTACCCTGTAAATAATACTGTGCTTTCTAAACATCTTAAACCTGCCAAATAAGTAAAGTAACAGAATTCAAGACATCTTGAGTGTCTTTATGGAGATGCATGGCTCCTGCCAACAGGATAAGTTGTCCATATTGCTTCAGCCTTGGACCCTGGATATCTTCTGACTCTCAATCCATCGATTAGGGTAGCACTGAGAGAGAAACTTAAAGACCTCTGTGAACAACCAGCTGTCAACACTGGAGCAAACATTCCAATTGTTTGTGATGAGTTTTACATTTTAGACTTTTAAAAGTATCATAAAAAAGTGTCCACATGGGCTTTCTATGGGTGCTTTGGTTTCCTAGCATATCCTAAAGACATGCTGCTTAGGTTGATTGGCTACTTTTCATTGCACTGTAGTCATGTGAGTGTGATGTGCGTGTGTATGTTCTGGTGTCCCGCCCAGGGTATGCCCTTACTTGTGCCCTGTGCCCGACAGGTTAGGCTCCAGCTCACTGTGACCCTCTACTGGATGGTGGATATTGACAATGAGTGAATTAATAAATGTGAAGAGACCTGACAGAACTTCATCTTTTGTTTTCCTGTTGAACAGGATTTTTTGATTTAGTTTTAATTTGAATTGCATCTTCAGGAAAAAAAATGTTGAATTGATCTTGAATTGCAGTCCTTCAGACGTCTTTTTGTTTGTTTTAGTATTTTTTGCATTAAAGCATCACACAATGAGGAAAATGTATCTGTGTTTTTAATGTTTTCACAAGAACATTCAAGATGTATTTAAACAGATATGCAAAGTCTTTTTAACAATGTATATATTGCAGTTTGCTGCATTTAGAATAAGTTGACAATGATTCCTAATGTGGTACATAAATAATACAATGTGTTCATGGTGGAAGGAATAGTTAACTGAACTGCAGTATGTGTTTGTTTATTGTATGGTACGCAGTGGTATTGGCAAAAGTGTAATGTGCAAGATTTACACGTATTGCCCCAGGGGCATTAAAGCATTATAATCATTTAGTAATATTTGTAAACCAAATGTAGTAGTATTGTGTGGTGTCAGGTTTGAGTACTCCAATACTTTTTTTTTTCGACAGTGTTCTAGTCCAAATGTCCGTTACCAAAATATGTACAAACTACATAAGATACATGCATAAGAATGAAGAACAAAGGATGTCATTGTTTTCTGAAAAAGAAAAATGGAAAGATGAAAAGGTGTGCCTTGCTAAATGATTAAGATTAACAATACATTGAATATGTACTCTCAGATAAATGTATCTAACTACACCAAAATTGTTACCCCAGGCCAACTAAAGGACTCCTGAGAAATCTTGTCAACAGGGATCAATAGCATGTTTCCTCGATTGATAAGAAACAAAATGAGGGTAGAAGTGCAATTTTATACTCCTTTTGGGAAAAAAAATTAATTATCTTTCAATACAGTTTGTGTAATGAAAATCAAGACTAGACCAAAAAAATGTAATGGTCCCTTCATACCAATTAAGCAAAATGTTATTCAGACAGTTTGGAAAAGATCAATATTATTTTTTCATAATTAAAAACATGAAGGGATTATCCCTGTTTTACAGCTCAGACTGAATTTAGTGTAGTTTCCATTTACTCGAACTGGATATGAAATTTAGGAAAGTATTATCAAGAAAAAGCATAAGCATTTACTGTGTGTTAAGAACATGCCATTAAAGTGTCTCACCAAATGAAGGGGAAACCGACTTATTGGCCTGTTTGTTTACTGGTGGAAGCCATGTTGACTAAAATTGTAAATTGTAGACGGACATTGTGACAAACAATAAAATAACCTGTGTGCTGTTCTGAGAGGTAACATCAGAATATGCGGACATCTGGGTCCTATCTGGTTGTTTTTGCAGGTAGAACACAGCACTTGGTGAACGTGACAGGTTCAGAAACAGCCGTGTGTTTTTAATCTAATTTTATTTTCATGAAATATGCATTTCCTCCTGCTTTCCCTGGACCTTCGTCAGTGGTGTGCTATTTTAAGCTTTTGTGTAGCTCTGCAAATATTTGGAAAGCGACTGCACGTCAGCACCCAGAATATGACCGCGTGCCTTGCTTTGGTGTAATGTTAGTCCTGATAAACTCTCTGCTGATAAGACAAAGAAAAAAAAAAATCTCAATGTTTCTAGTCTTACATGTGTTTTGACTGGGTCACTGTGCACTGTATTTTCCATTAATAATGTTAACTGTCACTTTAATGTCAACTGATGTACATTGGATCTCCAAGTCAAAGCAGCTCTGTGCTTGGTGGAATGATTGCCTGTTAGACAATCAAGCAGAATTGAGACTTAGCTTAGCAAATGGCTTCACTGCGTAAAAAAAGCATCTCTGTTAAAACTGGCGAAGAAGCCATTGTTTATTTACGATAGACACGTACTTCACTGCTTTTAAATGGAATTCTGGAATAGGCACAGCCAAACAAATGTTTTATTTTATAGCAAATAAATACAAAATCATTTCTCTTAAAACATAACATTAAACATTGCTCTAAATATGATTTCAGAATTTGTTTAAATACATTTGAAATTAATCAAATGATTGTTGCACATGTCAGCTAATTTATTTGTGCTTAAACTAGACTAACAAATATAAATAGTTTTGATAATATTAAATGCTGTCAATGGTTTACATAACTTAAATATTGTAAGTGCTTGGCATTATGCCAGTGCTACTGTATGTAATGAAAGCATGGTCCCTTTGGAAACCAGTAACAAACAAAAACTAGAAAAGACAATGGTACAATGGAACAGGAATTATTGTGAAAGAAACATTTTTAAATTTTCAGCTTTATCATGAAGATTTACTTATGTAATCAGGAAAACACAGCATATAGACAGGTTGAGCTACAGTCCCAGGCCCCATTTCATAAAGAATTGCAATTGCAATTTGCTATGGAGCTACTTGCAAGCTCGCAGGGCCTTGTGATGCATGCATTTCATAAAACAAGTACCATTGCATGCACTCGTTTTTTGTGAACTGTGCCGGGAAAATCAGTGAGATGGCAATCAATTTTAAAGCAAATACAATGGCAGCAGGTAGCAAGACAAATCGGATTAAACAAATCTCAATAGAAAACAAAGTATTGTGTATATATATACAGCTGAAATGCTGTAAATAAGTAATACAAAACTTTGAAATAAAGCTGTTTATATAGCACATAAGCAACTTGTACTCACGAGCGTATAATATAAAAAAAAGAAAAGAGAGCGTCTTTTCACCATATCGGGTATATCCTGCTTTGTAAAACAAATAGTTAAACGTAATAAAACATAATGTTTCTAGATCAATTTGGCTTTTTTGGAATAGGTTATTTTGTAGTTATTGCCTGCACAGTTCTTGAAAAGAATGAAAACAATATGTCTGTTAGTCTGTTATTAGCAGACTTTTGTAAAGAATAAAAGCGTTGTTTGCTGCAATATATACGATTTAAAAAAAAAAAAAAAAAGAAAATCTATGCCATCCACTACAAAACACATTTAATTGGATATTTCCTCATCTAAAATTAATTGTTTACATACATTAATTATCTCCACTCAGCAACGGGTACTTTGCTATTAATTCTGCAAGAGTGTTTGTATGGTCTTTTAAATACTCTTTCCCTTATTTCTCTGCCAAATCATCAACAAGCTATTATGGTGAGCGCCATGCCATCTCCACTTGCAGTCTCACACTCACGATAGGCAAACTAGACATGTTTAACAACTTTTCCCATTATCAAAGGTGTTTGAGATTTACATAGACTGGACCTGTGCATGGCAGTCACATGTTGTGTGTACCTGTATTATGTTTACTACCCAAGATAGTTTGACATCCTTTTATATCTCAGTATTTACAAAAATGTCAAAAATCTGAATTCTAGATAACTAGCAGCAGGGTATAGAACAGTGTTCTCCAACCCTGGTCCTTTAGAGCACAAATCCACTTAATCTTATAGGTCACCTTAAATCACTAATATCTAAATATTGGGAACACATGGGAGTAATTAATCAATTAAGCAACTCAACCAAGGGATTTCTTGACTGAAGAGGCTGAAGGTGTTCAGTAAATTGTTCCAATGGTTTTTTTTTTCTTTTAATGACTGTATTTACCAAACTACTGGCTTCATTGTTTTAAATAAAATACTTTCAGGTGTTTACAAATTGGTGATAGATGGGGGACCTCCAAAACCTGCTGGATAGGGGCTCTCCAAGACCAGCTTTGGAGACCACTGGTATAGAAAAATTAATCTATTATCAAGCATCAGATGAGGTTTAGTATTATATTGATATTCTTTGCCTTTTGTGATGTCAAACTAAATTAAATCCTTAAACATTTGTAATATACACACCACCCCCTCGTTATATCACTGGTGTTGGGGTCCCATATAAAACCAAATGTATCAATGGCTGCGATATATGACGACACAAAGACAATAGTCACACATACTTCTCCACCAACTTCAGTTTTATTGCAGGCCTCATATTATAAACAGGGCAGCAATACATCTACAAACACAAAGACCATATACAGTAGAGTAGGGCAAATGGTAAAAGTAACAAATTGCACCTCCTACACTACAAGAAGCAGTAGCCTATGTACTGTATCTTACAACAAAAATATGGTTGAATTATATCCAGGGAGCCAACCCCTCAACTGCTACTGTTTGAATCAGTGGTGTAGTGAGAGATTATGTAACAAGTGTTTGGGTGGTTTTATTTTAAATTTTTTAGTTAAACATGGCTAACTTAAAATTGCCTCACCTTCACCTTGTCAAGGCCTAACCTTGAGGTTCAATTTTCATGCTTAGCGCTTTTGCATCAAACTCCTGAATTATGTTGAATATATAATACTTTTTAAAAACATTCTCAGTTACTCACAGATTCCTAATAAGTGAAGGGAAGCAGCCCTTTTCAGGAAAATGAATTGTGAGGTTATTTTAATTGTAGGGGAAAAAGGTGTTTCCTGTCCTAAACAAACTAGGACTTCTCACCCCCCCCCCCCCCCCCCGAATCCTTGTAGTCAGAGAAAACAAAGTAACTCCGAGTTACTCTTCTAGGCTAATCTTGAGTGGGGAAAAAAAAAAACATGCACAAAAAAAAAGGAAAGTTGCAAAGCTAGTTTTGCTTGACTGAGGTGCATTTGCTCTAAGTGAGCAAGTGGTTGGACAGAACAGGATAGACCTTATCGGTTTTTATGGAAAAAAAAAAAAAAAAAAAATTAAACAAAAACTCCCAAACAACACAGTGCCCCCCTCCTGCTTAATTGTACATCAGACAGTTCAATTCTATTTTGGTGCCCTGTGATGTGACCGAGCCAGGTCTGTGCGTCAGCACGGTGGCGGTTTCCTCTCTGACACAGTTCCAGGCCAATTGTTTGGTAAATCCGCACTGAACTCCCTATTGTTCCAAGGCGGCCCCACTGAAAGGCCTGCTGGCGATTTATCATGTGAAGAAAAACACACTGCCCTCCCCCCCACCTCGCGCTTCTGCCCTTGGCTTGTTGACGAGAATTGTTGCTGACTGTCATTCCCAGCAACTGGTGTGATTATATTATTTATTTGTCTTTTCTCATTGTCTGTGGTAGAAATGCAGCAGGAGATGAGCCTGTCAAAGACTGTGTTCTTGACAGGAATTTGTATATCATGACAACTAGATTAAAGGGGTGAAATGTGTCTATAACCATACAGTTTTAAAGGGTTCGTCCAGTGCATATTATTATTTCTATTATTTTGTTTGATGCCTTTATCCATGCCAACTTACATGGGTAATAACTTGAGGTACTTAGGCAGAGTCTATGACAATCGGCTAGACAGGCAATGCACACAGAACTAGCAGGCCTTAGGGTTCCCGACATAAGTGTCATGTACAAAGGCTCAATTTAAATGTGTATATCAGTGGGATGGGCATATTTGGAGACCACAATACTAGTAAGTAGGTACGGTTGTACATTTTTTTTTTTTTATAGGTTACTTTTATATTTTGTATATAAAAACAATTAAGGTCACAGGTCACTCTAGATTGTTTGTTTTTTAGTAGCCAATCTACATTGGAAATCCTTATTTCTTGAACTTGGAGAGTGTGCTTCAACTATAATGATCTTTTCACGACCTGCATTTAACTGTTGTAGCAAAAATAACTACATGCGATTCTTAGATCACCAACCTACCAAACACGTGTTGGTGAATTGAATTGCCTTATTTGTAAATCCCTTTTAAAACTGCTGTATTGTAGCAAGTTTTTTTTTGTTTTTTTTTTTCCTTCTGGTACAGAACAAACTTCCTTTCTTTTCATATTTTGTCTGTTTTCCTTGAACAGAGCTTATAATTGCATATCCGCTACTGTAATGAAGACAAACATTTTTCTTTCTGTCTGTGGTGCTGCTGTCATTGCAGTTTCTGTGACTTAAAGTACAACGGCGCTTGTTCAAGGGGTACACCTCCACATAATCGGGGTTGAATATTAAATATAAATTGACCCAGATTGGTGTCATTAAAAGATCCCTAATGACCTCTGATGCAGAGCAGCAGACGAAGTTTACGCTGACCAGGACTGAACATAGGCAATGCTATTTTGGACAGTCTAAGGCTGGTTTTAATTTATAGTTAAAACTAAACTAAAAATAGCATTAGCTCATGCCAACAGGTAAAGGAAGGTTTTGATTGCATCTTTCATTACAATTCAGCTTTATGGCCAGCTCATGAAAAGAAAAAACATTTAATTTCTAATCCCACTCACCAGCAACTTAACTTGCCTTGCCAGAAATAGTAGTAAAATCATAATTGCTTTTTAATTTTTAATTTTTCTCCTCCTCCTCTCCCTGTTGCAGATCCAAATTTTGTGAGAACATTTCTGACAACATATCGGTCATTTTGCAAACCACAAGAGCTGCTTGCACTGCTAATGGAACGGTAAGTTACCCACTGCATCTTGCTTCATCTCCAGAGAGACCTTCAACAAGGAACTTTAAGAATGTTCAAAATGTTACATCTTCATAAGTTTACCCATTGCCTCAGTCAAGTAATAGTATTTCCCTGTGCTATCAATGCCAACTCACTAATAACCCATTCATTCTAGAGATACAACCTATAGATTTTGGCCAGAAAATGTAAATCCATTTTGCATACATGCGGTACCCAGTATGTACATTCCAAAAATGTGAAGGATTTAAACTAAGTGTAAAGGTTTAAAAATGACCTGAGCTGGATGGTCAGGTCAGAAACCTGGGCAAAAAGCAAAATATGCAGGTGTAGTGTAAATACATTATTTTAGTTTGAGGTCCTGTGTCCAGTTGCATCAAATATTTTGCCTTAACTGTTATAGTGACATCAATGTACTTTGTGTGAAAGCAACAGGCCACAGGTTCTGATGCTAGTAATTCTAACCTGGGTGACGTGAAAAGTGGTGAAGTGTCTGAATACTGTTCCCCTCTTTCCCCATCCCTGTTTCCCTTTCCCTGGAACAGGTTTGACATCCCAGAGCCCAAGCCTACAGAGGCTGACCAGATCGCCATGGAGAACGGTGACCAGCCCCTCAGCACTGAGCTGAAGCGTTTCCGCAAGGAGTACGTCCAGCCTGTGCAACTCAGGTAGGCTCCACCCTATGCCCACAGATACTCTTCTGAGCCACACTGCACAGCTCCTTTCTAGAAACAGATTTTGTGAAGTTACGTGAAACCCACTGAGTTTGTGCACTTGAAGGGAAATAGGAGCAGGTAGTGTTGATTGTTTGGTAAATAAGCTGCTCTGGGCACATGTTGTACACCTGCAGTGTTAAGAAGAGCCCGACCGATAGTTTTTTTGGGACAAATACCGATAATTGGGAAGTTAAATTTCAAAACAACCACAAATCAAGCATTTTAAAAATAAATAAAGGAAAAATATGAAGATGTGGATGTTCTATACATTAGAACAAAGACCAAGGCACATGAGCTTTTTCTCACACAAATGGAAAAATATGCATGTTCTATACATTCGAGCAAATAATAGTGTTAAGTGCTGGTCTAGGTTTGTATATTAGCATTTTATATTTGTCACATTCACAAGTCCTCCTCAGTTCTCAATACTGCTGATCCAACAGTGGCAGCTTATATTGCAGGCAGTACAGCACAGCTGCATTTGTTAAAAAAAAATAAAATAAATGTCCTTGAAAGTGTAACTTATTTAATACGTATGCTAAACGTATTGCAATAAGAATCACAGACAAAACACGATGTAGGATTTGAAATAGTTATATAAATATCATGTATATTTTCAGTTTTATCCAACATTGTCTGAGAGATACGTTTTTCACATTTTCTTTAGATGTTTTACTGTGATCTGAGCTTGCTTGTCATTTGGAGACAGTTTTTGTTTGCTGATATCCAAGTCAACATCTTCAGTGAACATTTACTGTTTTTCTTTATTTTCATTGCTATTGTGAATTTTGAAAAGGGATTAACTTTTCAGTGAAAATGTGCCTCTATGTAGTGCGAGCGGCGCCGCTTGCGCATGAGAATCACTGTGGAGTCGGAAGATTCCATGGTAAACAAAAGCACCATAAGTGTTAAACAATAATGGTAAATAATTATAATAACGACTAAAACCAAATAAACGTATATATTTATTGTCTGAAGCCTGTCAAAGAATTTTATGCTAATTAAAAATATATATTTAGCAAATAGTTTGAGAAAATATATCGGTGCATTATCGGTGGAATATGTGCCGATACAGATATTTCGATATATCTGCCAGGCCCTAGTGTTAAGTAATAATTTACCTGGATAACAAAGTAGTCTGTGTGCATCTTGAAAATTTACCTAGCCTGCATATTACATGAACTGTCCAGTCTTGACTTGTACATCTTTGTTGATTTTGAAATTGTGCAAAGGAATCAAAAACAGGCAGCTTATAATGAAGCATTTGCCCAAGGAAACTCGCATAACTATATGAAGTTACATGGTGCAAAGGAACATGTTGTTGACTGGTGTAACACAAATTATAGATTAGAAAGCAACATAATTCCAGAAGTTATAGAGGGGCAGCAGTAAATAAAGTAAAGTTAAAGATGATAAAATAAGGTTAATGAGCGAATGTGTTGAACTAAACCTGAAACAAAAGTGGAGGTGATCTGATGTACAGTAGTGGGCAGTGCTAGTAATAACAGTTTATAGGTTGCCAAGCAGAAAGATTAATGGGTTTATAGGTACAGTTTGAAAAGTTGATGTCTTTACTGTTGGGGCTGCCTGCTATTGAAAATGACTTACCTACCTTTAAATGAGTCATCAATATTGTTCATCCATAGCGGTTTCTTAATTTAATTACCTAGATCTGACAACAAATCATGAATATTTTAATTGTATTGCATACAAATAATGCTTTTTTTTAAACTGCATTTGGAAGACACAGATACCTGTTAGAGTAACTGAATAATCCTAATGGCATTACCTAATTCGCCAAGTTAAAGACTAAGCAAATCTAGTTAGTTGGGTTGTTTTAAAAACAACTCGGAAGCTGAGAGCTGCATTCAAGTCTTTCTTTTCAATCAACAACTGATTGACCAGATAATAGGCTCTGTATAATCTTCTTGCAGTATAAAGATTGTAATTTTAATGGGAGGTAATTATAAATTAACATGTGGTTAGTCATCAGGTTAGTGTGATTTAACACCAAAAATGAACATAGATCAACAAAGCTAATTGCAATGCAGGAAGTGACAATGAAGTTTAACTCTATAAGTAGGCAGCCCGAACTATAGTGTAGTTCTTAGGGTCATTGGTTCCAAATGATCTCATGTCATTGCATGTGATTTTGCTTATTTACTTTCTATTCTTTCCTTCCATGCAGAGTTTTAAATGTATGTCGCCACTGGGTGGAGCACCACTTCTATGACTTTGAGAGAGATGCTGAGTTGTTGAGACGGCTAGAGGAATTTATAGGAATGGTCCGAGGTAAGTGGAGACAAAGAGGGTAGCTTAATGATGACAGACTCTCGTTTAGCGCTTTCGTTAAATGTTCTTGTGTTAGACTCCTATGACACTCTGCATGAAGTATCTCCTGTTTTCTGTTCTTAGTGGTTCCAAGATTAATTTCTACTTGTGCCTTTGTTGATCTTGAAGATGTTCCCTTGGTTGATTGTCTTTTTTTAGGACTTAGAATTAGTAGTATTTATTAATGAAGAAGAGATCAACTGTTTGTGTGTGTCAATGTGAGAGTGTCAGGTGTGGTGTGTTTCTATTTGTTCTCAGGCAAGGCCATGAGAAAGTGGGTGGAGTCCATTACCAAGATTATCCAGAGGAAAAAACAGGTGCAAGCCAATGGACCCAGCCACAACATCACCTTCGAGAGCCCGCCCCCAAGCATTGAATGGCACATTAGCAAGCCTGGGCATTTTGAAAGCTTCGACCTGATGACCCTACACCCGATCGAGATTGCACGCCAGCTCACTTTACTTGAGTCTGACTTTTACAGGTACTCACTGCACTGCTTCTTCTCTCTTGCACTAAAGAGGTTGAACTGATTGTATTAAGTGAAGAGTTCATTAAATTATGTTAAGTCAGTAATCAGGTGGAGTGAAAACGGGAAGATCCTCTTCAGTTCGAGGACCTGTTGTACAAAATGATTTGGTTAATTAAAGCAGAAAGTAGTATTGAATAACTTATGGGAACATACATGGAAAACGGGTGTTTTTATTGATTTCAGTGTGTCAAGGTATTTGATGCAACAGGAAACAATGTTTTTTTTAGGTGGGCACATTGATCTAGAACAGTAATTTGAACCCATTGAATGTCCTGGTAGGTATCCCTGATTGTACTGGGGTTTATTCTGTGTTATGTTTATTCACACTTTAGTATCCTGAATATTTCCCTGGAAGTTATTTTGCAAGCATGACCTTGGCATCACTATTATTGTCTCTGGTTGGTATTTGTTGTTTGGGCTGCCTATTGTTTGTGCTATGAACAAAAAAAGAGAAAAGTGTTTTCTGCACAATAATGGTAAAACTCTGCCATACAGACTTAAGGTGGGATATGGGGACACAATTACCAATTCATTACACTTATGTACTTGTGGGAAAAAGTGTCCTGAGATGGGCCTGAGGATATTTCCACAGTTCACAGCTTTATAATGGTTTACTTCCCCCCCCACCCCCTGATTTTTCCCACGGGACAGTCATTAATGTTTGTTAACATTTGCATTTAAGCATCTGTGTATTATATAGCGATAGCCTTGACCTAATGACCTTAAGCCTTTGTGAAGTTTAAAAGTGTTTATTTTTTTATTTATACATACTAAAACCATTTGAAAACCCTGAGTGAAGCCTATTCCCTTCAATTTGATCCTAATACAATACAACAAGATAACATGCTCTTTCTTCATAACAACAAAGACAGTCTGAGGCTCTCATGTGACTATTTGTGTCAAAACCCTCCAATAAATATAATACAGGTTGATTGTGGTGAACTGAAAAATTGTAAGTAGTCGACAGTGTTTTTCAGATGAGTGGAAAGATCTGTAAGCCTTAGAGGGAAACTTCTCTTTCTTTCTGTAGAGCTGTCCAGCCCTCAGAACTGGTGGGGAGCGTGTGGACCAAGGAGGACAAAGAGCTGAACTCCCCCAATCTGCTGCGGATGATCCGACACACCACTAACCTCACCCTGTGGTTTGAAAAGTAAGCAGTTGCTTAATTGGGTATTTTTCACACCCTGCACAGATATTTTTACACTACAATCATTTTTGTTTTTAATATTGAAGAAGGTGGGAGCTCAGAATGTAATCAGAAAGCAGACATACTGCTCATTGTCATTGTGCCTATTATTTTTCAGGAAATGGAATTGGAACACTGGCTTTTGGGAACAAAAGGCCACTTTTCTGTGTTTTACATGATAATTCAATTAGTTTGAATGTCAAGCCCTAACTATATTCCATGATAAATTACCCAAAGTATAAAGTTGTTCTGAATTTGTTCTTCAAGACCAGCGACAGGAAACTGCTGGAAAAGTTCTGGAAAAGCCTCCCTGAGGTCTTGTGGGCATCTGTCGTTGAGCCCTTGTGGTTGTGAAGGGGAACACCTTAATGCCTGTTGCCTCCTGCTTGCAGGTGCATCGTGGAGACCGAGAACCTAGAGGAGCGCGCGTCAGTGGTGGCTCGCATCATCGAGATCCTGCAGGTCTTCCAGGAGCTCAACAACTTCAACGGCGTACTGGAGGTAGTCAGTGCCATGAACTCCTCCCCAGTCTACCGGCTGGACCACACCTTTGAGGTATGCCTCAGCGTAGAGTTGCCAGAAATACTATAGATGTGTTGTTGCCAAGATACTGAATAAAGAGGAAATCTATTCAGTCTGTCCTCAACTGGGTTAATAAACTGTTGCTCTCCTAAACCTACCTAGTCATCTCTTAACAGGTTAAAAAAGTATGATTCACAGACAGTTGGAAATGTGATTGTGTCAAACATTCCTACTGGTAATTATTTATGTGCTCAAATAGTTACATTCCAGACACCTGGTCATTAAAACATCTCATCTCAATGAGAGGAGTACTGAACCTAGCACTTGGTTCAGGGTTAATGCAATATTCTAATGCCAAATTATCTAATTTACTGTAATAGACAGCTTGTTTGGTCAGAGAGTGACATCTTCCAGCATTTTATATTACGTTCTCCTTAGATACATTTTTGCATAATAATCTAAATTGTTGTCACCGAGCTGTAGTTGTAAGATATTGTCCACTAAGAAGGAAGCAATTGTACTATCTAGCATCAATCTTTTATGAGATTATTCCAGTTTCATGTTCTCCATGTACAGTGAGTTAAAAGTTGCAGACAGTCCAGGCAGTTTGGTTTGATACTGTAAATCTTATGTGCCAATCCCTAATTCTGAAACCGTAGGTTATATCACAAAGAGAAAAGGAAACTGGCAAATTATAATCACTATGTCAGGGTTTGTGTTTGGAGTTTCATTTCCCTCCCACATATCCTTTATCCTTTAATTGGGTTAATTTATGAAGGACAGCCAGTAATGTCATGCAATTCCTTTATTAGAAAAATAAACACCATGAAGCAGCTTCCCGAAAACAGTACATCACATTAAACAAAAATCTGAAACCTTGTAAAAAGTAGGAACAATTAAGAATCTCTCACTGAAACAAACTTAGGAGCATTTCTACTGTATCAACCAACTGCATCTAATTATAGTAACAATTACAAAGAAATGTTTTAAGTGGCATTGAACAACCTGAAGTGGGGAGTCTGTTAAATATATCTCACGGATTGTCTTTACCAGTTGACCACTTCCCATTAAAGATATTTAAGAATCTGAAACCTCGCCTACCTTAAAGATCATATTGCCACTTTTCCAAGTCACTTCAAATATGATAAACTGTGTTAGACTATTTTGACATTCTAGAGCACCTAAGGAATTAATGAACTTACAGAAAAGCATGTTAACTCATCCATACACTGTAAAACATGCACCTTTGTGTAATACTTTGTGTGACGTTGGGGCTTGCCATTTAAACATTCTATGGTCCTCAATCTCCTTTGCTAGATTTCTGTATTTGTTTCTTTGTACAGTGGTAAACCTTGTCCGTCTCTTGCAGCAAATCCCGAGCCGACAGCGGAAAATCCTGGAAGAAGCTCACGAGCTGAGTGAAGACCACTATAAGAAGTATCTGGCTAAACTCAGGTCTATAAACCCACCATGTGTGCCTTTCTTTGGTAAGTGCCAACTGATCTTCCTCACAACCATATGAGTGTTACAAATGGACTGTACTGAGTAATTACTCTGTATTCCTTAATTAAAACATTGAACTGCAAAACAATGAATCATGTATTGGTTATTGTTACTATGTTTTGAGTTTTTTTCCCCACAGGAATTTACTTAACAAACATCCTGAAGACCGAGGAGGGCAATCCTGACTTCCTAAAGAGACACGGGAAAGAGCTGATTAACTTTAGCAAGAGGAGGAAAGTGGCAGAAATCACAGGGGAGATCCAGCAGTACCAGAATCAGCCCTACTGCTTACGGGTAGAAAACGACATCCGGGTGAGTGCACTGATTTTCAACAGGGTCCATACTAACAAATGCCCCCTATATATATATATATATATATATATATAAGAATCTTGTACTTTAGCATCAAAATCTTAACCTAAAACCAGATTATTATGCAGGTGAACTGACTTACAAATGATGCATTGTGATTGGGTTTCTTTCCACTACTGTGCTTGACTCTTTTGGTTTTGCCCTTTCAGAAACGATGGGTTATTATCATAACCCAGTTTCCCTGAAAAAGAAAGATAGCCATTACTGAATGGGAAGAGCCTTCTGACCTGCCAATCGTGAAAACATGTACCAAAGCTGCCCTGTAAAGGGTCCTGCTGGCAGGAGGAATCCTGTCCCCGGAGTCTGTGAAAAGTCTCCTCCTGCTAGCTGCAGCATGCCATTTCTTAGTTATAAGGTTCGTCTGGGTAATGGCTGTCTTTTTTTACAGGGAACTTTGGTTATGATAATAACCTATCGTTCTCTTTCAAGTCGAAAGACAGCCATTACCGAATGGGAAGGCTGTACCAGAGCTGTCGTGAGTCCTGACACCCGAATTAGGCCCCAATCCCATTATGGCAAGCAAATTACACAGGTCCTCTAGTGAGGCGCCATGAAAGAGACACTAATAGCGCTTTTCCACCAACATGGTGCCGGTGCTGGAGCCGGAGCCGGAGCTGGTGCTCGGCCTGGGAACCAGCTGATCTTTTTGCAAACCGGCCCGCTTTTCCACCGGTTTTGGAAACGAACGCTGACATCACTGGATGTGGGAGTTCCCAAGCACGAAACAGAAGTGGAGAAACACACGGCAGTAATAATCAGCACCAAGGCGACTGCGTCTCTGAAACCCTATTTAACCATCACAATCAAACTCATTCAGCGTCTACACACAGCACAGATACATTGTAAAAAACGAAACAAAAAACACGAAATCACATGTAGACAAGCAGAAACTAAAATACAGCTATACGAATATGCTAAGATAACTCGGCTTTTTATTTTTATTTTTATTTATTTTTATTGATGCATTAAGGGATTTACACTGATTCGCTATTTCAGACACTTTTACTGTATTGAATAAAATACAAGTTAGAGTTAACATGCATTCATCACTGTGCACACAGTTCACATTTTCATTCATTTTGTGGTGTATTTTTACTTTTATTCTTGTTTAAAAAAACAATCACTATAGGCTAGCCTATTGATAATGAATGCGGCTGTTTTGGGGGTATTTGCAGCGCAGTCGTGGGCAGATCAATAAACTGTCGGACGATCTCAGGTGATGTTAATGGTTTGATGGGAAATTGTGCTTATTGATGAAGTCCGTGATGATGGTCCCAAATCACTGTTGCATTGTCCCTGTTGCCAGACACGCATCAGTGCTCTTATGTTCTGACAGTCCTAGATAAGAGCGTCTGCTAACAAATACACAATAATAATAATCCTTTGTCAGCACTGCTGGCGTGTGATCGCTTGCAAAGCGCATGACTGTAACAGATCTTATTGTGTATTTGATCTTCTCTTACTGTAAAATATGTATGTTTTGTGTAATTCGCTCTGTGCTAAGAAAATGAATTTATTCATAAATTATGAAACATGCGCAAACTAATCCGGGACACACAACTCGTAAGGGCACTGGATTCGGCGTAACACCGGACCAGTTAATGACCAGTTCATTAACAAACAACATTTCTGTCCAATCTGTCGTCGCATTAACTCTCCATCATATCGCTGTAACACGTATATCACGTATATCGCTCAGTCATCTTTCATTGCTGCCATTTGCCAACTCCTAACTAGTTCGTCGACCTGGTGAGACCATATTGTTACTGTAGTGTCTCTCTCCTCGACAGACCACTGTTCACTGCTGATTTCGCTCGTTTTTAATCCAAACTCTCCTCACTGCTCGCGTCTCTGCTGGCATTTTAAACATGGCAGCTGCACTCCAGCAAATAACTTTTGGTGGAGACGTCTTTACCCCGTCCCCCGGCCCCTGACGTCACTGGTTCTTTGGTTCCAGACCAGCAAGTTTTTGGTGCCAGAAAAAGTGGCTCCGTGCCGGCAGTTCTTTTTTGCAGTGGAAAAGCAAGTACCGGTTCCAAATTAGGCACCAGCTCCGAACTAGCACTGGCTCCTTGTCGGTGGAAAAGCGCTATAAGACGTGGCCTGTCCTCATGTTGAATGCACTGAGATGTGTTCAGTCATGGGGACTTCAGCAGTCTCATAGGTGAGCCGGATCACATCCGCCACCCGGTGCACCAGTCATTGTTTAGAAACAGCCTGTCTTCTGGTGGTAGACCCATAGCGGACAGAACTTTGGTCGGATCTACGGCAGTGTGCATTTTACACTTTAAAGCTTTTACAGTGTATGTAGTCTGCAGTCCTCATACAACCCATGTGGAGGTGGGTGAAATGACTCCAGGACAATAGGCTGATTGATGTGAAATGCCGACACAGGTAGGAAGGCCGGGTTCGTACTCACAGTGACTGTCGTTGCTTCCCGAGAAGATCAGACGGGCTTTATCCACAGATATGAACATGAACCAGTCGCTGGGCTGGACGCACTGAAGGTTACGCTATGCAGTCAACATGCAGAAGTTTCTTTTCTCAGGTTGAGAATGGGCCTGAAGCCTCTGTCTTTCTTTGGCATTAGGAAGTATCCTGAGTAGAACTCTTCTCGCTTGTTTCTCCCACATAGCAGCGTTCTCCTGCGCCAGGGCTCTCACCCTTTCAGGGCAGTAGTGGTCAGCACTGCCCTGAAAGGAGGAGTGCCAGCTTGAAATTGGAGGGTGTATCCATGCATCATGGTCTTTTGCACCCAGGAGTCCTCGCGAAGCATTGATGTCGAGGGAGGGTCGAGGTCGGGAGTTGTTGAGTGTCTGAGAGATACTCTCCCGTCCGTATATCTCGAGGGGTATGGGAGATGTGGTCCATGGACCAAGTCTCAAAGAGACACTCTCCCATCTGTGGATTTCAAGGGGGGAAGGAGGCGCAATCCGAAGATCGGATCGGACACTCTCCTTTCCCAGTCAAGTCGCACTCCTTCAGAATCTGTAAGGTACAAACAGGCAATCAGTTACACGGCAGATCTCTGTAGAGTGACCGAAGCGAGACTACTGCTAACTTACCTCTTCAGAGAAGAAAATGCTTATATCTCATAGAGTTGTAGGAAGATGTGAATCCGCAGATTAACGCCAGGCTTGAACTATCTCATGCAGATGAAAGGAGAAATGGCAGGCTGCAGCTAGGAGGAGATTTTTCACAGACACTGGGGGTGGGACTTCCTCCTGCCAGCATGGCCCCTATAGGGCAGCTTTGGTACATGTTTTCACAATTGGCAGGTCAGAAGGCTCTTCCATTTCTGTAATTGCTTTCTTTCGACTGAAAAGGGAAATATTTTAGTTAACACTTAAATATGGATTGTTGTGCATGTATAGCACCATCTACTGGGCAAACTGGGTGTATATTAGAGAGAGCAAAGGCAATGTTTATTTAAATGTAAGTTTTATGACCAGCTTTATTTTTTATTGTGTGTGTGTATGTGTGTGTGTGTGTGTGTGTGTGTGTGTATATATATATATATATATATATATATATATATGTGTATATATGTATATATATATATATGTATATATATATGTGTATATATATATGTATATATATATATATATATAATATGTATATTTTACAGCTCTGGAAAAAATTGAGACCACTCCAAGTTCAGAAATCAATGTTAAGTGGCCTCTTATTTTTTTCCAGAGCAGTATATGTTGTAGTTTAATGAATAGCTGCTATCTTTAGAGCCTCCAAAAGATAACTTCACCTATGAAATGAATATTAATAGAACAATTAAATTATATAAACAATGTTATTAGTCATTAAAGTATTATAATAATTTGATTGAGGTTATCTGAGTAGAAAATAACTGTTTTTGTCTTTTGTTTAAGGATTCTCCTGAAAAATGTATAATTATTATAAAAAAAAAAAAAAAAAAACATTGTAATTTTAGGAAGAACAATCAAATGCCTGGTATTAATAGTTAGTGTTCCATTTTATCTTTTTTTTTTTTTTTTTTTTTCTATTTGAATAAAACCTTAACCCCCCACCCCCCCACCCTTTCATCCTCGCTACCATCCCCAGGGATTCTTCTGATGTGCAATTCTGTCTTTAGTTATTCAAACCGTTTTGAGTCTTGCTTGCTGCTGTACAGTGTCTAATTTATGGTCATTTATTTTGTTTATTTATGCAACTATTTATGTCAGTTTGAATCTTTTCTGTGTCTTGGCAATGTAGAGGTTCTTTGAGAACTTGAATCCCATGGAAGACAAAACGGAAAAGGAGTTTGCAGATTACCTTTTCAACAAATCTCTGGAGATAGAGCCACGGAACGTCAGGTCATTACCGCGATTTGTAAGTGTTTGCTTACCTCAGCAGCTGTTAATATATCTGTAATATTAGTCAATGGTATATAGGATTTTATGTTGTTTGGGAATTAATATACATTTTTAAGGCAGCTTTGTAGTCCCTATAGGCTATTTCAGAGATTGCTAGTATCTGTGTTTTAACAGTGAGCAGCTTAGTTAATAATTATTGTACGACTGACCATACCCAATGGAAAAGGTAAAATTAGGAAAAACAGATGCCAAGTTCAAGTTCAAAACTAACTCCATGAATTTATCTATAAAAGTGAAAACAAGAACCTCATTAATGTTTCAGCCAAAATATTAGAGAGGATTATTATAATAAGAAAAATTTGTATATATAAGTAGAAAGAAAATAAACTGCAAACATGTTCAGTCTTAGCCAAGATTCAAAGTTAAGTACTAGATATCTGTATGGGATGTAATAGGGTGCATCTCCCCATTTTCTCTCCTGCTCCACAGCCTAAGAAGTACAGCTGTCCTCTGAAGTCCCCAGGTGTGCGGCCCTCGAGCGTCAGGCCGGGAACCATGAGGCACCCCACCCCACTGCAGAACGAGCCGCGCAAGATCAGCTACAGCCGCATCCCTGACAGCGAGACCGAGAGCATCGCCTCTGCCCCCAACTCCCCACGCACACCGCTCACGCCCCCTCCTGCCTCCGGGGCCTCCAGCTCCACAGACATCTGCAGCGTCTTCGACTCCGGCCCCCCCAGCCCCTTCCACTCAAGTACGTCTGACCAGCCATTCCCCGACTCCTGTTTCTCATCCTCAGGGATTAACACACAGGCTTTTTAATTGACATACATTGATAACACATTTGATTCTGTATCATTTCCAACAATTCAAATGCATCAATGTTATTTAAATTAACTGGCAACAATCCTTGTCCTTGATAGACATCTCACAATAATAAAAACAGTGCATCTTGCATACAAGTCAAAACAACAAATGTTATATATAATTTATAATTTGGCTGAAACGTCTTAATTTTTTGAAAGTAGTTTATTTTAACTTTTTGAGTGAGAACTGCAGTTTTCTTGTTTCAAATTTGCATACACAGTAGTGGCTCAGACTGCAAGTTGAGGTCTATGGCCCTGACTGCACTAGCTGATATTTGGATAGTAGTGACAGGGATTCCCCACAGAATGGCATTTGATTTGGCTGAGCATTGCCAGGATGGGTGGGCTTTAGTACCTTTAACTCCATGAATATAATCTACAGAATTAAAAAACTTAACCTCACCAAAAGTTCTACTCAAGATACATTAATGATGCCCTTCTGATTGTAAATCTCAATACAAATTGCTTCTCAAAGACCATGCAGAGTGGAGTCAAAGTCTGGTTGTTTTAAAGAGTGTCTGAAGAATTCAGAATGATTTGTTTCCCCAGACATTTTATATGTTTTGTCCTTTACTCACTTACCCACACTAACTCCTTTACAGACCTTTTGTAAAGCAGTGTTCCACTAATCACACTTATGCATTTGCTTACCTGTTCGGAACTCTTTTCTTCTGTACTACCAAAACATCTAACTGCCTGCTTGTCCACATTATTGCATCAAAACCAAATTGCTTCTGTGCTTCCAGGTAGGATTGTGAGTGCTTCTTGCCAGTACACGTACAGTAGTCTTTTAGGCCCTGTCTATGCTACATAATCAATCTTGAGAACCGTACATTAATTCAATCCTATTATTTCAGCTCAAAGCACCCACACAGAAAACGATTCTATATTTTGTCAGCATTACTGCATCCACATGTAGTTCAGTTTCAGTTCCTCAAAGTGCAATGCCTCATGGTACAGTATCCCATCATGCACTTATGTTTACAACGTGAAATGGAGTCCATGGGTGTCAGAGGATTTTCTATAAGAGAAGTAATCTAAAGACCCATTCTGTTGCACTGTACAGATGAGGGGGACAAAGTTACTAAGGTAGGGGTCTCTACACTGATCCAGGTCCCTCAGTTCGTTTTGTATTCACCCCCAACCAAAGGCACATTGTATCTCCTTTGAAAATGGGGCCCTTGTGCCTTGGGGCAAGTGTGTGAATTTTATGGCCACTCCAAGAACTGGTCAGCTCTTTCAACCCAACTTTACTGTATACAAGGGAATTAAGTGGGTTTTCATTTTTGTTTCTAGTCTAATGCTATCTATCTAGGTCTCCCCAGCTATTTACCATTTTAGATTGGTGTTTTATACTAAACTATTCCCTATAACTTCTAACCTATACTACTGTGCATATGCAGACACCATGGCAAATATTTATATTCAAATATCCAGTGACGGATGGCAGCCCCGGAGAGCTCCAGACTAGGAAGATTTCTAGGTCAGCTTTTTCCAATAAAGCAAATCACTTCTTCAAACAGAAGTCCTTGAGGATTGCAGGGTATTCAGGTGTGCATTTCCAAATAAACTCATCATAAACGCCTCCACTGAGGTGCAAGTTGACCTTTATAGTTGGAATGCTAGTTGGAATCTAGACAGACGTAGCTGTATGTGATTGTCAGAGCACTCCTGGGTTGGGTGGATTGAGAAGTCAGCCAGGGATTCCTCTATTTTTATATTAATTACAAAACTAATTGTGTTTAATTCAAATAATCGTATCAAGTGTGATGATAATGCCCCTTTTAACTGTTGTTCCAGAGAGCAGTGGTTTTACAGAGCGCTATTTTGAAATTAATAATAGAATGGGATGTTGAAGCTTGGACACACTCAAGCTGGTTTGCTGTATTCTTTCCACTGAATGTTTTGTACTGGTAAATAAAAATTCTTGTCAAAGCCCTGGTCATGATTTGGGAACCTGCCAGGATTACCTCTTCACTTCAGAGTGCGTCTCTATTCCTCAGGGTTAAAGGGTGTCCAGGACAAGACTTAAAGACTCTAAGCCTGCCTCTTGTTGCTTAGCTTAAAGCAGTGTTTCCCCACACCCACTCCTCCTTATTGTCTCTGAAGGGTTTTTGTCACCACTGAGCTCTTAATGACTCGGATGGTTTCAGGAATACCTTGCTGTAGCTGAATAGGTCAGTCATTTTTTACTTGAGTTCTACAATGCCAGAGCCTGTTTGTGGGAAAGACCTACCTAAATAAGAGGTTTCTGCAACCCAACACATTTTATTGTGCTAAGGCTTATTTTGAATCCCTTTCAACTTTTTAACAGCAGACAACAGTTTTAATAAAGGCCCAACAGTTTACTTTCAGGGTTCAAATGACATTTAGAGCTCAGTTGCAATGAATATTAGACAGCGGGTGTTGGAAACACAAACTTAAAGCTTTTTTCTCAGGTCTTTCTTTTCTCCTTTTTGCAGACAGTGACACCATCTTTGCCCCCGTTTCACTGCCACATGGCCCAAGTTAGTATCAGGTTTTCGGTCGTCGTCTTTAACTCAGCGTAACAATGCAGTATTTTACCCACCAAGCTTGGTGCCCCAGCTCGCTACACCCTCCAGCCTTGATCCATGCATGCAGTCTCACTAGGGACCCCCCACTACCTCTTCATTATAACTACACTCTAAACGTCTGCCTCATTTTTTTCTGTCTGTGTTTTTCTGACACTCAAATGCAAAGATTAGTTTAAACTCTTCCAAGACGGATTCTGCTTCACCTATGATGACAACTTTTTTCCATCATCATGAGATAAAACTTTGCAAGTAGTACATAATTTCCTTCATTACCTCCAATCAAACCAATGTTCTCCAACTTCATCAGTGTATTTCAATGGCCAGGAAGTACAGAAATAGGTATTTTCAAAGCACCCAAGCCTCTACTTTTGAAATAATGACTCCCATCTTATGATGTGGAACCGTCTTGAAAGTGTTTAAAATGTAATTGTTAAATGTACAGTGAGGGAAAAAAGTATTTGATCCCCTGCTGATTTTGTACGTTTGCCCACTGACAAAGAAATGATCAGTCTATAATTTTAATGGTAGGTGTATTTTAACAGTGAGAGACAGAATAACAACAAAAAAATCCAGAAAAACGCATTATTTGATTTGCATGTTAATGAGTGAAATAAGTATTTGATCCCCTATCAATCAGCAAGATTTCTGGCTCCCAGGTGTCTTTTATACAGGTAACGAGCTGAGATTAGGAGTACTCTCTTAAAGGGAGTGCTCCTAATCTCAGCTCATTAACTGTATAAAAGACACCTGTCCACAGAAGCAATCAATCAATCAGATTCCAAACTCTCCACCATGGCCATGACCAAAGAGCTGTCCAAGGATGTCAGGGACAAGATTGTAGACCTACACAAGGCTGGAATGGGCTACAAGACCATCGCCAAGCAGCTTGGTGAGAAGGTGACAACAGTTGGTGCGATTATTTGCAAATGGAAGAAACGCAAAATAACTGTCAGTCTCCCTCGGTCTGGGGCTCCATGCAAGATCTCACCTCGTGGAGTTTCAATGATCATGAGAACGGTGAGGAATCGGCCCAGAACTACACGGGAGGATCTTGTTAATTATCTCAAGGCAGCAGGGACCATAGTCACCAAGAAAACAATTGGTAACACACTACGCCGTGAAGGACTGAAATCCTGCAGCGCCCGCAAGGCCCCCCTGCTCAAGAAAGCACATGTACAGGTCCGTCTGAAGTTTGCCAATGAACATCTGAATGATTCAGAGAATTGGGTGAAAGTGTTGTGGTCAGATGAGACCGAAATCGAGCTCTTTGGCATCAACTCAACTCGCCGTGTTTGGAGGAGGAGGAATGACCCCAAGAACACCATCCCCACGGTCAAACATGGAGGTGGAAACATTATGCTTTGGGGGTGTTTTTCTGCTAAGGGGACAGGACAACTGCACCGCATCAAAGGGACGATGGACGGGGCCATGTACCGTCAAATCTTGGGTGAGAACCTCCTTCCCTCAGCCAGGACATTGAAAATGGGTCATGGATGGGTATTCCAGCATGACAATGACCCAAAACACAAAACAAGCCAAGGCAACAAAGGAGTGGCTCAAGAAGAAGCACATGAAGGTCCTGGAGTGGCCTAGCCAGTCTCCAGACCTTAATCCCATAGAAAATCTGTGGAGGGAGCTGAAGGTTCGAGTTGCCAAACGTCAGCCTCGAAACCTTAATGACTTGATCTGCAAAGAGGAGTGGGACAAAATCCCTCCTGAGATGTGTGCAAAACTGGTGGCCAACTACAAGAAACATCTGACCTCTGCGATTGCCAACAAGGGTTTTGCCACCAAGTACTAAGTCGAAGGGGTCAAATACTTATTTCCCTCATTAACATGCAAATCAATTTATAACTTTTTTGAAATGCGTTTTTCTGGATTTTTTTGCTGTTATTCTGTCTCTCACTGTTAAAATACACCTACCATTAAAATTATAGACTGATCATTTCTTTGTCAGTGGGCAAATGTACAAAATCAGCAGGGGATCAAATACTTTTTTCCCCTCACTGTATCTCCCAGAAGATTGTTTCTATCCTTAAAGAAGTGGTTCTCTGTCACCAACACACAACCTTTCTTTTAGAGCTTGTTTTTTGTTATTAATATTTCACAAGAACCTCTATGTTGAATTCTACTGCCTCAACTTTCCCATTTGATCAGTCAAATTGGGCTTGAACTATAACTACACAATCTTCTAAATTCACTTATTTTACAACCATACTGGTCTGTTGGGGATACAGAGATCTGGAGTGGAATACTGTAGTCTCACAAGAGTAAATACAGCTGTTCGCTCTCTTACTCTCTCAGTGTCTCAGATACACCTGTGAAAACCATGCTGTGCGTCTCTCAATTCAGCTGGATACATCAGTTGGCCAGTACTACTGGAAAGACAACAAAAGATGTCTGTGTTTTGTGAAATGCTTTTGGAAGTTGGTCAGTTTGTAGTGTCTATCACAAATTGTTTTATTCAGTCCTGTGTCCAGGCAGCTTCCTGTCCCTCTACTCTTAAATGATCATACAACTCCAGCCATTCAAATGCATGAGACAACTTGCACAGTCTCCAGTCTACACCTCTGCATGCTGGTTTCTACATGTCTTTTACCAGGTTTTTCTCTTGTCAGCACCGCGCCCCCCCCCCCCCAAGCACCTTTGCTCTGCATACACTTTCACTTCTGCCCAAAACTTTACCCTAAATATAACTTTTTGCTCTGAAAAATCTATTTTGAATTTGTTTTAACACTATGACTGTAGTCTCACTCAAGTGTGACAATAATATTTCTTGCTGTCTAATTGGCATTGTGTTATTCAGAACAGCGGTCCTGGATAGTGATGTTAAAACCATTTGGAACTAACCCTTCAACACTTAAGGACCTTAAACAACTGACCTGGTTAATTGATAACTGAATGTGTGTCCCCAGTCTTTGGTGATTTTTGATATTGCGTGACTTATAAAAACATAATTGTACCGGAGCTATTCAAGACCAGGGCCAGAGACCACTGCTATAGAACTGTACATTTCCCCAATAAAACAAACTACATCTGTTACAGATCTGTAGTTTACTTTGAAAAGTCAGTAGTAGTTAACCATAGTCAGTCATAGCGGGGTTCTTTGTGTTATCAAATATTTTCAAGCATTCTTGCTACTAATGTGCTGTTCACACAACAAACACCAGATTAAAAAGCCCACCACCGTCTTTAAACCAAGTAAGACTCAGCAGCAATATATTCCCTAAATTTACCCCTGTAACCTAACCTATACCACCCAGTCTTACAAGACTCCATTATGACTTATAAGCCTGGTCGCTGTTGACAAGTACTCACCTGGTAAAACAGACATTCCCATCATTATCAAATTGCAGTGTGCTGTTCACTGTGCTTTTTTGAAACTCTGCATCATTGTGCGTGTATTGTCCTTAATGTTCTTTCTATCAGAAAGGGCTATGATCAGTATGAAGTGTGTGAGAGACCAGAGAAGTGAGAGATGATTTATCTGTTAAGCTAACAGTCATTAGAAACATTGTGCAGTAGACAGGAGATCAGTATTATTAATGAGCAGCTGTGAGCAATGCCAATAGCTACACCTTAAAGACAGATTTGGTCACATTCTAAAAGCCAAGCAAGTTTGGGCCTGGGCAGTACTTGGATGGGAGACCTCAAGGAGGATCAGGCTGTTGCTGGAAGTGTTGTGTGGGCCAGTAGGGGGAAAAGTAATTTCAAACCAGTGTGGTGACTGGGGCAGTGCAATAGGCGGTGCCCACTTTCAGATGAAACATTGAACAAAGGCCTTTTAACTTGTGGTCTTCGAACATCACCTAGTGCTATTCACAAGAGATGGGGAATATGTATCTACTTATAGAGGGCTTTGGGATTAATATCCCTATATTATTATAATACGAGTTGATTATTAGTACTAATTGGTATTATTAGTTTAGAATTAGCAGTTTCTGTGTGTGTGTGTGGGAGTGGGTGGTGTGTGTAAACTTTCTACCTGTCTTACATGTTATTGCTGTGCTGTCCTGTAGCGAATGGTGATAGATATGGTGCCATCTCTATTCCCTCGCAGGATCTTCCTCCGTCTCTTCCATGGTGAGCTTTAACCGCAGCCTCGAAGACACAGCAGTGCCTCCCCCTGTCCCTCCACGCAGACGACCAGAGTCGGCTCCTGCGGAGTCCTCACCTTCAAAGGTAAGGCTGAAAAAAGTCACACAGGACTGCTACCGCATGGATGTCATGCATAAAGCCCTGTGAAACTCACCGATAATGATGAGGGGAAAAGTATTTCATGATGCTGACCTACAACTGGTGTGATTTATCTTTACGTGCTATAGTGATGAAGTCTCATGACAAAATGTATACTGTAGCTGAAAGTTTTGCTTTGAAAGCATGATTTACACTCTTATTATCTCTGATATTCAAGGATGCCAGTTTACTGAAGATTGTTTTGAGTTTGGATTGTGTAACATTTAGAGTTTGATTTCATTTATTTTGTTAACAAACATGTGGTACATTTTCGATGGAGGACAGCCCCAATCCAGCAGGTTTGATAAGTAACCCTTAAAGCATCATTTTAATAAGGGCTTGTAAATTTTGAATTCTGAATAATGAAGCAGGTGTTTTGGACAGTACATTAACATTGAGATGATTTGGAACAAAGCTCTTAATAACCAGCCATCAAGGGTGACTTCATTTAATTGAACAAATGGCTTGCTTAGTTGATCAATAACTCACATGCATGCCTGTTCATTAGAACCTGATATTTTTGGATGACCTATTCGGTCCAATATTTGGGTTAATCTTCAGGTTCCCCAAGACTAAGATTGGTGATCACTGAGTTAGGGTTGGGCAATATGTCCCCAAAAATATATTGCGGTATTCTAGATGCAACATGCGATATAGAGTATCCTGATTTGAATTTGAAATGTTGCCTTATTTTGCTGCCATGGCATTCAAACATAGTTTAAAAATGACAGTAGTTTATTCAGTATCTCACTGAAAATGCTCTTTACCTAGCCATGTCCCCATATTTTGACATTACATTTGTATTTTTCTTTAAATAGAATACTGGTACAACTGTGATACCAGTGTATTGCCAGACCTTACAGTGAATATAATTTGCTGTTAAGTACTGTACTGGGTAACATGTCTCCATGGCCTGCTTCCTTCACAGATGATGTCAAAGCACTTGGACAGTCCTCCCGCCATTCCTCCCCGGCAGCCCACATCCAAGGTTTATTCCCCGCGGTACCCCCTGCCTGAGCGGACCTCAGTGTCGGACCCGCCCGACAGCCCCCCCACTCTGCCACCACGGGAGCCTGTGAGAACGCCGGACGTCTTCTCCAGCTCCCCCCTGCACCTGCAGCCCCCGCCCCAGGGCCGGCGGAGTGAACTGAGCCAGACTTTCTTCCCACCCTCACCCTTCAGCCCCCTACCCCCGCAGATGCCCTCCCCGCTGGGGCCCCGCAAACACCTTCCCTCCCCGCCCTTAATACCCCAGGACTGCGAGCCTCCAGGTGCAGCCGGACCCCCCGTCCCTCCCCGCCAGAGCACCTCCCAGACCATCCCCAAACTGCCCCCCAAAACTTATAAAAGGGAGCCCACGCACCCGTCCATACACCGAGATGGGCCCCCTTTGCTGGAGAATGCAAATTCATCCTAAGCCTGAGGAGAGGTGTGGGGTGCCAGCATGGGGGAAGGTGCAGACACATGCTAACACTAAAGACTGCAGAACCAAGCCTTTGCCTTGGCTTTACCTGAGACGTGACCTTAAACCTTCAACAAGAACATGATTGTCTTTTTATTACAGTGAAACCAAGGAGATTGCCTACTCACTTTTTTTCCTTTTTTTTTTTTTTTTTTTTGAGGGGAGGGAATTCATTTCAGTAAACTATACAGCAACAGGGTAGGCAAAACCAAAATGTTAATAGGACCAAGTTTAGACTGCACACTGCAAAAGTATAGTATGCTGGTTTAAACTGGTTCCTGTTTAAAGCAACAGAAAAAAAATACTTTTTCACTGCACATTCAATTCTGCACATTCTTCTGTGTCTGTGTGTATACATGTTTTATATATATACACACACACACACACACACAGAATAATGTGCAGAATTGAGTCTCATTCTAAACTTTAACAGTAACTGAAAACTTCTCAAACTCCCATTCATATGCCGCTGCTTTACATCAGATATTCATCGAGATAAAGAAAGGGACTTGGGAATCGCATTGTTTTGTGCTGGGTTGTTTTTTATGTTTGTTTTTCATGGTAAACAACTTTGCCAGTAGTCTTCAAGTACCAGAACTAAGGTACCCTCCCACCAAAGAGGTACTTTCAAAAATTCAGAAAAAACAAAGTGATTGTTTTTTTATTTTTTTTTGTTTTGTTTTTGTTTTTTGCCAAGAAAAATGTATTCAATTGCCTTCAACAAGGGAATAAAAAAGAGAAGTTTTTACCATTGTATGTTACATATTGGCATTGGGGAAACCATGCTTAAATCAGACTTGAACATCACAAAGGGTATAAGAGTGTCAGAGAGGCAATATCCTGTGACTGCTATCCTCTTTGTTGCCAACTCGTCCGAAGGAATATTGTTCATCCATTTTCATGGACATTGCCTTTATTATGAATCCATTTGTTTTTCACATGCAGAATATAGTGGGTCTCTAACAAAAACATTTTGAACAGAAACAAAAAACATCCAACATCTGCTTAGCCAAGAGATTGTAAGACCACAAAAAAAAAAACTAGAATCAGTACTTCTGTCAGATAATTACAAAGAGTAAGGTTTGAAGAACTGGTGCAGTATAGCCATCTGTTTTGCACATGCCTATCAATTTAACAGCCAGATTAGCTCTCTACCTTAAAGAAAGCTTTTTTTTTTTAAATTTGGATCACAGCTTGGATTATTAATATACCTCACTTTCTTCACAGAAACACTAGTGTAACGGCACGTCGGGCAGACTTGGCTTGCCTTCAGTAATGTCCCATCTCACCCATGGAATTGTACATCATGCCTTGTAATTGGTTGAGCTTAAGCATCACAGACCTGTTTTTGTGTTCATGCTGCTATTCGGTAGTTCAGTGCACTTTGTCATATCATCCATTTAACAGCATTTAAAAAAGGTTTCTTCTGTATCTTTAATTTCAAGCTTGCAGCTACAGTGCAGAGATGTCTATAGTACACCCATTTCATGTCAGGTCTTTTTTGTCTTGGGAACGTAATCTATTCAGTCTGCCTGTAAAAATCAGGAACACTTTTTTTTTTTTTTTTTTTTAAATACATAGTCCCTGAATAAGTCACATTGTGGTACCAAAATTAGAGATCTGTCCAATTAAACCATTTACAGCTTGGATTCCATATTTAAGATATACAATAGCTATCTGATGATTGTACTCCTAAAAGGGAACAATTTTGTGTGTGTGTATGTGTATGTATATATATATATATATATATATATATATATATATATATATATATACATACATACATATACACATACATACATATACACATATATATATATGTATGTATGGATGGATGATACGAAGGGAAAAGGACTCAGAGGTGCATGCTTTCACTCGATGCAAATGCAAACTGACTAAGCACTTGTAAAAAAACAAAATAACAACCTGTATAGATTTTGGGTTTCTGTTAAAAAAATACTTGGAGCAGGTATATAGATCTTAAAAAAAAAAAAAAAAAAAAAAAAGTGAGGGGAAAAAAGTATTTGATACCCTGCTGATTTTGTACGTTTGCACACTGACAGATCAGTAAGAGACAGAATAACAACAAAAAAATCCAGAAAAACGCATTTCAAAAAAGTTATAAATTGATTTGCATGTTAATGAGGGAAATAAGTATTTGACCCCTTCGACTTAGTACTTGGTGGCAAAACCCTTGTTGGCAATCGCAGAGGTCAGACGTTTCTTGTAGTTGGCCACCAGTTTTGCACACATCTCAAGAGGGATTTTGTCCCACTCCTCTTTGCAGATCCTCTCCAAGTCATTAAGGTTTCGAGGCTGACGTTTGGCAACTCGAACCTTCAGCTCCCTCCACAGATTTTCTATGGGATTAAGGTCTGGAGACTGGCTAGGCCACTCCAGGACCTTCATGTGCTTCTTCTTGAGCCACTCCTTTGTTGCCTTGGCTGTGTGTTTTGGGTCATTGTCATGCTGGAATACCCATCCATGACCCATTTTAAATGTCCTGGCTGAGGGAAGGAGGTTCTCACCCAAGATTTGACGGTACATGGCCCCGTCCATCGTCCCTTTGATGCGGTGCAGTTGTCCTGTCCCCTTAGCAGAAAAACACCCCCAAAGCATAATGTTTCCACCTCCATGTTTGACGGTGGGGATGGTGTTCTTTGGGTCATTCCTCCTCCTCCAAACACGGCGAGTTGAGTTGATGCCAAAGAGCTCGATTTCGGTCTCATCTGACCACAACACTTTCACCCAGTTCTCTGAATCATTCAGATGTTCATTGGCAAACTTCAGACGGACCTGTACATGTGCTTTCTTGAGCAGGGGGGCCTTGCAGGCGCTGCAGGATTTCAGTCCTGAAACTCCACGAGGTGAGATCTTGCATGGAGCCCCAGACCGAGGGAGACTGACAGTTATTTTGTGTTTCTTCCATTTGCGAATAATCGCACCAACTGTTGTCACCTTCTCACCAAGCTGCTTGGCGATGGTCTTGTAGCCCATTCCAGCCTTGTGTAGGTCTACAATCTTGTCCCTGAGATCCTTGGACAGCTCTTTGGTCTTGGCCATGGTGGAAATTTTGGAATCTGATTGTTTGCTTCTGTGGACAGGTGTCTTTTATACAGGTAACGAGCTGAGATTAGGAGCACTCCCTTTAAGAGCGTGCTCCTAATCTCAGCTCGTTACCTGTATAAAAGATACCTGGGAGCCAGAAATCTTGCTGATTGATAGGGGATCAAATACTTCTTTCCCTCATTAACATGCAAATCAATTTATAACTTTTTTGAAATGCGTTTTTCTGGATTTTTTTGTTGTTATTCTGTCTCTCACTGTTAAAATACACCTACCATTAAAATTATAGACTGATAATTTCTTTGTCAGTGGGCAAACGTACAAAATCAGCAGGGGATCAAATACTTTTTTCCCCTCACTATATATAGATATCTATAGATATAGATATCGATATATATAATTTTTTATTTTTTTTAAGATCTATATACCTACTCCAAGTATAGATAGATATCTACATATATCTAAAATATATATATCTATATATATATCTATATATATCTATATATATATATATCTATATATCTATCTATATATATATATATCTATATATAGATGTGTATATATATATATCTATAGATGTGTATATATATAGATATCTATATCTATATATATATAGATATCTATATCTATAGATGTGTATATATAGATATCTATATATATCTATAGATATATATATAGATATATGTATTATATATATATATTATATATTATATATATATTATATATAGATATCTATAGATATCTATATATCTATATATATATATATATATATACATATAATGTAATTTCAGATATATTGACGACACTGTCATTGGGCTGCTACAAGCTTCTGTTTGGAGTCAGAAAACTTTTGTTTGTTTTTTCTGATTGTCTTTTTTCAATTTTCAATAGGGTCAGTACTTTAGGAATACCTTACTTAGAATGGCACACGGCAACACTCAACAAGCAGAACTACATCTTTCTTGGTTTGATCTTTGCCCCTTGACAACAGAGTAGAGAGAACAGTTTCTCCTCATTACTGAGTATGGTGGAATTTGAGAGTTTTGTTGCTTTAGATTAATTTCTTACTCACTGCAGCCAGACACAAGCAGGTAGCAGCAACCTCAGGTAGCACTCTTCAGACTGAATTTAGAGGTTCACCATAGCAAAAGATGTCAGGTCTTGTTTTTCCTAATGGCAGATAAATTCAATTTCAGAATAAGAGATTGCCATGCTAATTCATGTATTGTGTTTTGTATGTACTGGACACATCAGTAGTAGTTGATCTGGAATCACAAGTGAGAGTGGTGGATTAAGCAAAATTGCCATTCTTTCAGAGGAATCCCGGTGATTTTGAGTCATTTGGAATCCAGTCCTGGTCTGTAAAGAGCTGACGTCAGTCTATGGTGGTTTGTACATGGCAGTAGTTTCTGTGTTCTGTTAGTTTTTTGTTTGTGAAATGTAATTAGATGCTAAAACGTCTACACTAGCAACCTGAAGTTGTCAACTAACTTCATTTGATATTAAGACAAGAAGATTCCCCCAGAAGTAACCTTTGTAAATATTATTATTACTATTATTATAAATAGTACTACTAGTAGTAATAATAGTTACACTTGTCAATGTTAAACACTCATCCGCCTGCACTACTTTTCTCACGGTTTTCGAAAGTAAAAAGGTTTCTATGTTTTATTGAAATCATTAAAAGTGCTTTGGGTGCACACACACACCTGCTCTTAACATTTTCATTCCCGGAGACCATGTTGGATTTGGGCAGTGTAAAGTGGCTTGGTGGCGATTCTCATAATCATAAGCATGACCTGCATTTGGAGTTGGTACCTGTGGGCTGCGTGTGAAAACATCAGTAGAATACTTGGAGCTTGGAGATTCTGAATCAGTCCGCATACCAGGATATGTTTTCGCTGTGAGAGGGGAACCAGTGGCTGCACATCTTCAGTTGAAACTCACTTTCCTGTGCAGCAACGAAGAATGGATAGCACGTTTTCTCTTTGAAGTAGCTCATATATATTTAAAAAAAGAAAAACTCCACCAAACTGCTTATGTGTTCTTTAAGATTGGATATTAGGATTACCAGTGGAGAATGTCTTTGCCAGGCCACACATGGCAATTATTTAACAATGAGAGGAGTGTTTAAGCAGCATATTTCTCTTGATTGTTTTTCCCCTCCACCCTTTGTTGCAATTGTGGCACTGAGTTTCATGTCTCAGATCTTATTGTTATGCATCAAAACCCATCAAAGTCTTCACTCTCCTTTGCACTTTGAGGCCATCAATATTAATTCCAGACTATTGTTAATAAGAAAAAAAGGTATACTTGTGCAATAGTGAATGTTTTATTTTAAACCTCCAAAATGGCTCCAATTTCAGTGCCCAGAACCAAAATCCCAGGTTTACTGCTCTTGTACCAACATAGGCTACAGGGGAGAATGTGGGAAATGGGCAAACATTGAAAGTACCTGAGTACCCATGATGCATACATAAATCACATACTTTAATCCAGTGGTATGCAAAGTTAACTTAAAAACAAAAAAACAATAGGGATTGCAATTAATGACCACTAGCTGGTTGGGGGGGGAGCAACTACTGTAGCATTTAATGACTTAATCTTTACAGACATTTTTAATTTAATTTTTTAAACAGTTCAGCATTTAGGATTTTTAGCACTCTTTGCTTTTTTACCCTGAAGTGCATTTTTATCAGCTGCAGGTTGAACTCCCCTTTGCCTTTGAAACTGCTTTGAACAGCTAACTGTAGTACAGAAGAAATAACAGGTAAACCAGGTCCTTAAGTATAGTAACAGCCAAACAAAATGTAAATTTGTCAGATTTAGGTTTTGTTTGTTTTCTTGCTTTTAACTTTTTTGCTGCCAAATAAACCAACAGCATTACAGACCAGTGCCCCCAAACTCATGAGCTACCAAAATGTGCCTTTTAGAACATTGCGATTTTCATTAATTTTTTTCTGTATTTTCATGCTTGTTGGGGGTGGGAGAGAAGAGTTTGCTGTTATTTATGTCCATGACTACTAGGCTTTGAAACATCTGAGGGCCTAGATTTCATTGAGCATTAGAAATGTACCAGAGAACAAAATTACTGTCAATTTGGTTGGGGTTGAGAATTGTACATAGCTGAATTTAATTGTGTATATATATGTCCTTGCCTTTGTTTTACTGGCATGACTATTTGCTACTCCAATTAACTGTTCAAGCTAAGTAAGCCTACCCAGGGTGTTACAAATGATGGTAAATTACTGGCTCAACTACCATTGACCCGTGTACTCTGCTGTCTGATTATATTTGTATCCTATGTTAGTAACAGTATTTATTTTGCATTCTAAAGAAATGGAAACATGACTGTCACCTATGTTTCAGGCATTAAATTATGGTCTCAAAACAAACTCATGACAAAGCAAAAGCAAGTGTGTAATGGCTAAAAATAAAATGATCCTCGGCTTGCTGAACTCTGAGCTACATGTACAGGGGAGGAGGGGGGACACAACTGCACACTCACACAAAAAAAACATGATTGTATTTTCAGGCTTTTAAATCTGCAATTAAAAAATGTTTTAGTGCAACAAGTAGACTGGATTTTAGTGTGTGCTCTTATGTGCATGGGATGTCTGTAGATGTTAAAGCCCTGATTCTCATTAATATTGACACAGTGGGATTACTGCTTGGTCATTGTCAGTGGACTGAAATATTTCCACTCGGTGTGTTTATACTTCACCCAAATATTCACATTGAGTTTAAAGAAGACCATTTTAAGAAACAGTCCATTCTAAACAAATGCTTTAATAAATCCAAATCCACAGAAGAGACTTGACAGCTAGAAGACTGAGGACAGTTATGGAAATGGACACCCCAACACGGCTGCTGTTTTTAAACTGACAGAATTCAGTCGAGGCACACTAAAGCTCTAATTCACAATCAAGAAACAAAATCCCATGAAATGTTTTTTTTTTTTTTTCTGTTTTGTATGATGCTGAATTATTCTCTTTTTCAGTTCTGGTGTATTAAACCAAGCAGTACGCTGATATTAACTATTTGGAAATGTCATGAAACTATATATGACTATTTAGATATCTGCATTTTCTGTAATATAGTTATATATCCCCTCCAATCTATTAAACATTGGGTTTGTAAGTGATGGGCAACCAAGCATAGCATATTTACAGCAACCATAAGAGTGTGGTATATACATATTATAATCTTCATCTTCAAATCATGGAACTTTTGCATTTTACAGTGGTGTGTAGCAAGGGGCTCATTTTCAATACCCACAGCTCTCCGCAACGCAAGCCTGTTTTACACCGCTGTTCCTCTTTCGATCTCTCCCATACGAGAGCTTCGTGGTATCTTCAGCAGCTCCTTGTCACTGAAGGCAGAGTGATCCAATGTTGATTTCTCACTCGACTTGTCTTTACTGTCAGAGCCACCAGACCTGAGAAAGAAAGCAGGAGGTATGCCTCAGGTTCCTCACTTCTGAGATGCATAATACCTTTACTTTATGCAGGGAATCATTTATTTTACAAGAAATAGGTCTGTTGTAAGTTGGTACGATTTTCAGTCTAAAACCTTCAAATAAAGCCCTGGTCTTTAAAATGTGTCCTACAGAAGGAACATAAGAACATAAGAAAGTTTACAAACGAGAGGAGGCCATTCGACCCATTGTGCTCGTTTGGTGTTCATTAATATCTAAGTGATCCAAGGATCACATCCAATGCTGAATATTTGATAACTGTGAATGAAATCATAGTTTAATTACTACAGCTTAATAAATAACCAAGTTAATAATTAAAAATGTTTTAGAAATGTTCTATAGGTGAAAATAAACACAAAAATGGCAATAGGTGATTTGATGGGGAAATGCATGGTATTGATTCACATTGGAAACCGGCATAAGAAGTGTGACAGAATAACTCAAATGCATTGTAGGCTACAACTCAAATTGTAAAACTGTAAGTTAGTGTGTGACTGCCAGGAGGCTTCAGACTGTAGCCCCTTAGCTAAAATTTCATAGTGCTTTTTTTGTTTGTTTAAACCTAGCAATATTTATACTCCTTCTATACCATCCCAACTTAGAATTTATACGTGTCCTCCAAGAAATGTGCTGTCAAATCAGTCTGCTTTTCATACCAGAGTCCAGAGCACAAACAACATACTTGTCGATGTAACGCAAGTGGTTACTTCAGGATACAGTGGCTCTCAAAAGTATTCACCCCCCTTGGACTTCTCCACATTTCATTGTGTTACAACATTAAATCACAATGGATTTAATCAGGAGTTTTTGCCACTGATGTCCATAATGTCAAAGTGAAAAATATAATCTGCAAATTAATTACAAATACAAAACAGAAAATAATTGAATGCATAAGTAATCACCCCCTTTGCTGTGATGCACCTGTTTGAGCTGTGGTGAAACCAATTTTCTTTAGAAGTCATGTAATTAGTTGAATGGAGTCCAGCTCTGTGCAATTAAGGTGTGTCACATGATTTCAGGTTAAATACACCTGTCTCTGGGAGGTTTCATGAAGACGAAGGAACATTTCAATGCAAATTCGGAATAAGGTTCTTCAAAAGCACCAATCAGAGGTAGGTTATAAGAACATTTCCAAGGCATTGAGTAAAGTCCATTATTAAGAAATTGAGAGAATATGGCACAACTGTGAATCTGCTTAGATCAGGCCATCCTCAAAAACTGAGTATCCGGGGCAAGAAGGGTACTAGTCAGGGAGGCCACCAAGAGGCCTGTGGCAACTCTAAAGGATTTACAGTCTTCCACGGCTGAGCTGGGAGACACTGTGCATACTGCTACAATAGCCCGGGTGCTTCACAAAAAGTGACCTTTATGAGTGGCAAAACGAAAGCCATTGCTGAAAATAAACTGGCATCAGATCTCGGCTAGAGTTTGCCAGAAGGCATTTGAGAGACTCTGAGACCAAGTGGAGGAAGATTCTATTGTCTTATGAGACCAAAATAGTGCTTTTTGGCCTCAAAGCTAAGTGCTACGTTTGGATCAAGCTTAACACCGCACACTATCCTGAGAACACTATCCCTACCGTGAAGCATGGTGGTGGCAGCATCATGCTATGGGGATGCTTCTCAGGGGCTGGAAACCTTGTAAAGATAGAGCGCAAAATGGATGCAGCAAAGTACAGAGAAAACTTGGAAGAAAACCTGCTGAAGTCTGCAAGAAACCTGGGACTTGGGAGAAGATTCATCTTCCAGCAGGACAATAACCCCAAACATACAGTCAAAGCCACACTGGAGTGGCTTAAAAACAAAACCGTAAATTTCCTGGAGTAGCCCAGTCAAAGCCAGGGCCTCAATCCAATTGAGAATATGTAGAAAGAGTTGAAAATTGCTGTCACCAAAGGTCCCCATCCGATTTGATGGAGCTTGAGTAATTTTGCAAAGAAGAATGGGCAAAAATTGCTGTGTCCAGATGTGCAAAACTAGTAGAGACTATCCACATAGACTCAGAGCTGTAATAACTGCTAAATGTGCTTCTACCAAATATTGACTGAAGTGGGTGATTATTACTTATAAATTACATTATTTTCTGTTTTGAGAGCCACTGTACAAAGAGTACATATGAACATAAAGTTTACAAACAAGAGGAGGCCATTAATAACTACAGTGAGGGGGAAAAAGTATTTGATCCCCTGCTGATTTTGTATGTTTGCCCACTGACAAAGAAATGATCAGTCTATAATTTTAATGGTAGGTGTATTTTAACAGTGAGAGACAGAATAACAACAAAAAAATCCAGAAAAACGCATTTCAAAAAAGTGATAAATTGATTTGCATGTTAATGAGGGAAATAAGTATTTGATCCCCTATCAATCAGCAAGATTTCTGGCTCTCAGGTGTCTTTTATACAGGTAACGAGCTGAGATTAGGAGTACTCTCTTAAAGGGAGTGCTCCTAATCTCAGCTCATTAACTGTATAAAAGACACCTGTCCACAGAAGCAATCAATCAATCAGATTCCAAACTCTACACCATGCCCAAGACCAAAGAGCTGTCCAAGGATATCAGGGACAAGATTGTAGACCTACACAAGGCTGGAATGGGCTACAAGACCATCGCCAAGCAGCTTGGTGAGAAGGTGATAACAGTTGGTGCGATTATTTGCAAATGGAAGAAACACAAAATAACTGTCAGTCTCCCTCGGTCTGGGGCTCCATGCAAGATCTCACCTCGTGGAGTTTCAATGATCATGAGAATCGTGAGGAATCAGCCCAGAACTACATGGGAGGATCTTGTTAATGACCTCAAGGCAGCTGGGACCACAGTCACCAAGAAAACAATTGGTAACACACTACGCCGTGAAGGACTGAAATCCTGCAGCGCCCGCAAGGTCCTCCTGCTCAAGAAAGCACATGTACAGGCCCGTCTGAAGTTTGCCAATGAACATCTGAATGATTCAGAGGAGAACTGGGTGAAAGTGTTGTGGTCAGATGAGACCAAAATCGAGCTCTTTGGCATCAACTCAACTCGCCGTGTTTGGAGGAGGAGGAATGACCCCAAGAACACCATCCCCACTGTCAAACATGGAGGTGGAAACATTATGCTTTGGGGGTGTTTTTCTGCTAAGGGGACAGGAAAACTGCACCGCATCAAAGGGACGATGGATGGGGCCATGTACCGTCAAATCTTGGGTGAGAACCTCCTTCCCTCAGCCAGGGCATTGAAAATGGGTCGTGGATGGGTATTCCAGGAGGAGGCTCAAACAGGAGTGGCTCAAGAAGAAGCACATTAAGGTCCTGGAGTGGCCTAGCCAGTCTCCAGACCTTAATCCCATAGAAAATCTGTGGAGGGAGCTGAAGGTTCGAGTTGTCAAACGTCAGCCTCGAAACCTTAATGACTTGGAGAGGATCTGCAAAGAGGAGTGGGACAAAATCCCTCCTGAGATATGTGCAAACCTGGTGGCCAACTACAAGAAACGTCTGACCTCTGTGATTGCCAACAAGGGTTTTGCCACCAAATACTAAGTCGAAGGGGTCAAATACTTATTTCCCTCATTAACGTGCAAATCAATTTATAACTTTTTTGAAATGCGTTTTTCTGGATTTTTTTGTTGTTATTCTGTCTCTCACTGTTAAAATACACCTACCATTAAAATTATAGACTGATCATTTCTTTGTCAGTGGGCAAATGCACAAAATCAGCAGGGGATCAAATACTTTTTTCCCTCACTGTAAGTGATCCAAGGATCCTATCCAGTCTGTTTTTGAATGTTCTCAAGTTTTCAGCTTCAACCACATCGCTAGGGAGTTTGTCCCATAGTGTGTCTCCTGTTGAATGCCTTGAAGCCCAATTTCCATTTGTGTCCCCAGGTCCATGTGTCCCTGCAGATCTGGAAAAGCTCCTCTGGTTTGATGTGGTCAATGGCTTGCATGATTTAGTAGTCTCCTCTGTTCCAGGGTGAAAAGGTTCAGTTCCCTCAGTCTCTCCGAGTAGGACATTCTCTTCAAACCTGGAATACGTCTGGTTGCTCTCCTCTGAACTGCCTCTAGAGCAGCGATATCTTTCTTGAAGTGTGGAGCCCAGAACTATACACAGTATTCCAGTACTTAACAGTACTTCCCTTGTTATAAATCCTTTTTTTTTTTTTTTTTTTACAATATATCCCAGCATTTTGTTTGCCTTTTGTATTGCTTCCCCACATTGTTTGGATGGAGAAAATGAGAAGTCCACATAGACTCCTAGGTCTTTCTCATGCATTACTTCTAGTTCTGTTCCTCTCATAGTGTAATTATAGTGGACATTTTTATTACCTGCATGTAATAACTTACACTTGTCCCCATTGAATTTCATCTGCCAGGTGTCAGCCCACAACTGAATAGTCCCTTTGAATCCAAGATTGTATCTGCTGAGCCACCTATTTTTGTATCATCTGGAAATTTGACAAGTTTGCTAACTATCCCAGAGTCCAGATCATTAATATAGATTAGAAAAAGCACAAGCCCTAATACTGATCACTGTGAAACTCCACTAACAACCTCAATCAAGTTAGAAGCTAAGCTCTTAATTGACACCCTCTGTTTCCTATACATCAACCAGTTCACAATCCATCTACTTACATTACCCTGAATGCCTACAGCTTCCAATTTTAGGATCAGTCTTTGGTGTGGAACCTTGTCAAAAACTTTTGTTGAATAAATTAGTAAGACATGATCTGCCTCATCTAAACCCATGTTGACTGTCACCAAGAGATACTGTACTGTTGTAGAGCTTAACATTGAGAATTAGGGATATGGAAAATTGCCTTTGTTATGACTGTTTTTCTTAAAGCCACTTCCTTTAGCAATCTACAATGTTATTGTGTATTCATTACTTGTATTGGAAAAAGCACATTTGCAATAATAGTTGTAAAAGTCACTGTTGTCTGCTGTGGTAGTTTTGTATTTATTACAATAACACAATGTGTATCGCAAATGAGGTGCCCCTGTCAGTGAGACCAGCATAACCAAGTTAATTGCAGTTCTAACACAGTACCCAATGAGCACTTACTTTTTTTTGAAGAGTTTGCGGAAGGAACTCCTGAACCCTCCTTTCTGGTCCTGCTTCCTGTTGCTCTCGCTGAAGGAGGCCTGGCTGTTCTCCTCGCCACCCCTCTTCCACCTCGCCTCCTCACCACCCCATGAATGGCCCGCAGGCTCCTGCACAGACTACTCAGGTTAGAACAATGTATGCTGATCTCCCATCACCTCAAACATTCAGTCACTAACAAATACTAGTTTACATAAACTGTTTTTAACATTCCTTGAAAAAAGTACAAGGGCCTGTAGTAATTAAGGTGTTACACATTGGCTATAATGGTAACCATGACTGATTTAGTCTGGCCTTAATTTTCCTAGTAATGTAGATTCAGGGTCCTATGTTCCCCCTATATTGCATAGTGTAGTATTTTGGGGGTAGTGGCTACAACAGGGACTCAAACCCTGTTCTCCTACACCACAGTGCAGTGATCTTACCAGGCCCCTTAGCGAGGCTCGAGATCACTACACTACCCTCTGGCACGCTACAGTAGTTTATTTTTCACATCATCACCCAGTGAAAATATTTTTACAAGCATATCCTAATCTCTTTTTTTTTTTTTTTTTTTTTAAACTATAACCAATATTGTGGTTTAGTGGCAGCAAACATTCAGTGATCGGTATGGGGACTGTGAATACCTTCTCATGGTCTCTCCTCAAACCGTCTTCTTCAGAACTAGTTCGGCCCTCAGCCTCTGGTTTCTGCAGCGGGCTTATACTCCTCTGAGCTTTGCATCCTGCTGAGCCCTTGCTGGATTGGCACTCCAACTTAGCATGCTGGCTGCCCCCACCACTCAGCGGGCTCTGGCACACAGTGCTTTTGCTGTGGGCTGCGACACCCAGGAGAATATCGTTGCTAACAGGGCTGTCCAGCTGGAGGCCATTGAGAGATTTGCTCTTCCTCTGGATGGCCTGCAGGGGGCGGCACCGCCGTAGAGCCAATTCTTCAGGTGAGGCCCACCGTCGGCTTGAGAGATTGAAGCTGTCTGTGCAGGCCTCAGCTGCATGGCTCTTTGGGCAGCGGACAAAGGCAATGTCGATGCTGGAGTCGGAAGAGGCGGTGGAGCAGTTGTCAAAGAGCAATGCATTGTGGAGGGAATCAGCATCCTTGTAAACCCCCTCCATACTAAGTGCTTCCCCAGGCAGCAGAAACTCCCCCAGTTGCTCTCCCAGGGTGCTGTGCAGGGTCGACCTCTTGCAGGGCTGGTGCTCCAGAGAGCCTCCCTCCTGCTCAGTTTCAGGTATGCTCTGCAGAGCTTGGGGCTTCAGTCGCAGCTCTGTGTCAGGGCTGAAGAAGGCACCCTGGTTGTCGCCATCCACTAAGTCAAACCTCTGTGGCTCGTCCTCCCAGTCTTGGTACTTCTTGCACTGCATTTGCTCCAGTAGCTTCTGTTTGCTTCTCTTCACCTGGTTTGCCCGTTGCCTTTTGAAAAAAAAAAAAACATATGTGAGGCATTGGTTACAAGAACTCAAAACAGATCCTAGTAACGAAACAGAATCTTTGTGGATACAATTTTTGAATAAAAGAGCTGGAGGATTAATGGTAGGAGTGTGTTACAGACCACCCAATTCAGATATTCAGAAAGATGTTGCATTGTACAATGTAATCAGGACTGCATGTAGCAAGGATGGGGGATGGGGATTTCCCAAACATACAATGGGAAAGCCCAGTTGGGACTACAGAAGCAGAAATAGAAACCATTGAGATAGTAAATTACTGCTTTCTAACTCAATTTGAAAGGGAACCAACCAGAGAGAGCACATGCATTGATTTGATCTTTTCAAATGACCAAGATCAAGTCAGAGGGACACTGGCAAACTGCAATCACTGTATGGTTAGCTTTGAGGCATACTTTCAAAAAACAAGGACCAAGTCTAAAACAATGGTCTACAATTTTAGAAAAGCAAACCCTGAAGGTATGAGGCAGCACTTAGAAGAGTTTGGAGCACACTGGATGCAGATTCAGTTGAAAATGGATAGTTATATTTTAAGAATATATTACTTGAGGCTCAGGGGAAATATGTACCAAACTTTAGCAAAGCGAGGACCAAAAACATTGGCCAAAATGTTTTAATAGAAGTTTTCAAAAAGATATCTAGAGAAAGAAAATGTTGCATAGCGCATACAAAAGGGATGGAGACTAAACAAAATACAAAATGCTAGGGTATATTGTCAAAAGTGTAGAATTTAAAACAAGGGAAGTAATGTTAAGACTGAACAATGCACTAGTTAGACCTCATCTGGAATACTGTGTACAGTTCTGGGCTCCACACTTCAAGAAAGTTATCGCTGCTCTAGATGCAGTTCAGAGGAGAGCAACCAGACTGATTCCAGGTTTGAAGGGAATGTCCTACTCAGAGAGACTGAGGGAACTGAACCTTTTCACCCTGGAACAGAGGAGACTGCGTGGGGACTTGATTCAAGTATTCAAGATCGTGAAACGGGCACCCGGGGACACAAATGGAAATTGGTCTTCAAGGCATTCAAGACGGAAAACAGGAGACACTTCTTCACACACAGAGTTGTCACAATATGGAACAAATGTCATATGGTTGAAGCCAGAAATTTTTCTGGGCTGATTCCTCACCGTTTTCATGATCATTGAAACTGCACGCAGTGAGATCTTGCATGGAGCCGCAGACCGAGGGAGAATGACAGTTATTTTGTGTTTCTTCCATTTGCGAATAATTGCACCAACTGTTGTCACCTTCTAACCAAGGTGCTTGGCGATGGTCTTGTAGCCCATTCTTTCCTTGTGTAGGTCTACAATCTTGTCCCTGACATCCTTGGACAGCTCTTTGGTCTTGGCCATGGTGGAGAGTTTGGAATCTGATTGATTGATTGCTTCTGTGGACAGGTGTCTTTTATACAGGTAACGAGCTGAGATTAGGAGCACTCCCTTTAAGAGAGTGCTCCTAATCTCAGCTCATTACCTGTATAAAAGACACCTGGGAGCCAGAAATCTTGCTGATTTGATAGGGGATCAAATACTTATTTCACTCATTAACATGCAAATCAATTTATAACTTTTTGAAATGTGTTTTTCTGGATTTTTTGTTGTTATTCTGTCTCTCACTGTTAAAATACACCTACCATTAAAATTATAGACTGATCATTTCTTTGTCAGTGGGCAAACGTACAAAATCAGCAGGGGATCAAATAATTTTTTCCCTCACTGTATTAATTGTCCATGTAGAAATGTCTTATGGTAATGTGAATTCTTGTTACAAAACTGACGTGCGTTGTCTGTGATTGTGTAAATTTACTCTCCCCCCCCCACCCCCACGCTCTTCGCCAGCACCATCCACGACCTCAGACACAATTCGAACACTGACCGCCCCCACCCCCCCACTCCCCACTAATCAAAGACCTACTTGTGCCCCCTTATCATTTCTGATGCCCCCCTGCGGAGTGATCAAGATGAAGTTTCAATGCTTTAAAAAATCATACACTACTACAAAGTGCAAAGTATAAATATGCAAGATAATTAAACTGACGCAAATCTTAATTACCATTTTAATAGTTTGAACTGTGGATACAAGTCATCCATGTTAGAATGTGTAGTACATTTTGTTTCACTTCTTGAACTTGACTGATTTTGTTTTTTAATAAAGAAAAAAAAAAGTATTCCAAAAGTAATCTAAAAGTATTCTGATTACATTACTGACTTGGAGTAATGTATTGGATTAGGTTACAGATTATTTTCAAAACAAGGTAATCAGTATTCTGTAACGGAATACTTTTTAAAAGTAACCCTCCCAACCCTGCCTAAATGGTGGAACGACCTTCCCACCGAAGTCAAAAATCCTTGACCTCCTTTCGGCACTTACTCAAAACACATCTTTTCAGACAGTACTTGTAATATTAGTCCTTTTCAGACAGTACTTGTAATATTAGTCCTTTTAATCCCCTGTAAAACAGCACTTCACAACATTTTATCATGCTTCTTGCGTTACTAATACTCGTATTATTGATTGATTTTTCTCCCCCTTGCCCTCTTTCCCGTAGCCCTTGACTGTGACCTAACATCTTGACAGCACTTAGCTTTTACTTTCCAGGATGTATGACCTCGCTTACTGTACTTACCTGTATAAATTGGAAGTTGTAAAATGTATTATACTTTGAATTGCTTTGTATACTGTAAATTTGAATTTGTAATGTTTGATGCCTTGTACTTAACTGTATTCTTGCACTTCGTATTGCACTTATGTTTTAAGTCGCCCTGGATAAGGGCACTGACAAGAAATAATAATAATAATAATAATAATAATAATAATAATAATAATATTAACACTCACAGCAAGGCAGAGCTGGGAGAGAAGGAGGACTCCAGCTCATCAGGCTGAGGGCCGCAGTCCACTGTCTTGAAGAGTTGTTTCAAGGAAGACCTGACACACAAGATGTACAACCAAACAGTCTGATTTTAGAGAGTGCTTCACATCAAGTTCAACAACCAACTGAAAAGGCCAGGGGAGTCGTGGGTTCTTTTCTTAGTAAAAACTTTATTAATTTTGAAAGGTAAGTGAAAGTAATGAAAACAAGTATCCATGCTACAATTACTATAAAACATCTATTGTCTCATATAAGTCCATAATTATTGGTTAAGATTTTGATACATATATTTCAAAGCCAGTACCTTCAATAAAAAAAAAGCTCACTGACAAAAGGAGCTACAATGCAACCTACAGGCTTAGTGGGGTCCCAGATTGAAATAAAAATAACATTCCCAGTCTTCAGCAGATATGAGAGAATCTGCCAGGCTTTACCTCTTGAGCTCTTTCCTGTTGTGTTGGAGCAGCTCTTCATTGTGCTGCAGCAGTGGAGTGCACTGCAAGGTGAAGGCCTGGAACTGCTGGATACAGATCAGTAACAGGTAGTAATCTGGATGCTCTGGCACCGTGTGCTTCAACAGATTCTAGAACAACAGGTTTACAGGGATTAGAGTTTATGTTTGAGTTTAAGGTTTTTTATTTGCATATTTACCTGCATGTAAACTTATCGTATATTTATTCAGTCCCTGTGACTAAATCTTAAATAATTCTTAAATAAAATGAAAAGTGGAAAAATTTATATTTTTTTAAGGCGAATTCATCTTTTAGTTTACAGTATAGTATGGATCGTTCAAACTGTCAATTATATTTTTTCTTAGCAGGCCCCTTTAACCAGGGTGATTTACAGGTGTCATAAAACAATACACATTGTACATAGTACAGTATGAGAGAGAATAAAGAACTTCAGCCCATATACAAATTAACTAAGAGCAAGTACAAAATAGTCTGCATGATTGTATTAAAATGCAGTTTGGGGTGTTCTTAAGGGAAAGAGTAAAGAATACGGCAATAGTTACAGCAGTCCTAGGTGCAGGGGTGTTGTTTCCCAACACGCAAATCACGCAATTGCATGGGCCCCCTGATGCCTAGTAACAGTGGTACATTACAAGCTGAATTGAATAAAATCCTTATTTTCTCATATGAAGTAAAATAATACACATTTGATTTATTTATCCTGATTTAAAAAAAAATTGTGGGGTGGAGGGCAGGGAGGAGCCAGAGCAAGAACAAGGTTCTTGTGTACTGGGGCACCAATTTTTTTAAATATAACTGAGATATTGTGTTTGGGTATGGGCAAATGGACTTCATTTCCCAAAATAACCTCCAGGATTTAAAATGCCCGGTTTAAAACACCAGGTTAGAGCTTCCAACATTTTCATAACAAGGGACAGTGGCAGGGAGGGGGTTAATCGTCCCTCCCTGCCTGCTCATGGACTGCAGGTGGTTGGGGTGATTGATCAATTAAGGTCAATCAACCCCAGCCACCTGCTGTATAAGGAGGCCTCAGCCTCACAGTAGGAGTTCAGTTGGGTGTGGGAGTAAGTATGGTGCTGTTTTTTTGTTCATGTTTTTTTTTTTTGGGGTGGTGTTTCTTGGCACAGTGAAGTCCTTTGACCAGCCTGTGTGTAGTTTGGTTTATTTGTTTGGTGTATCTTTTTGTTGGCTCTCGTGCCTGTTTGATTTTTGTTGTTGTTGTTTAGTTACTCAAAGTCTTGGTTCTGGTACCTGTGGTCTGTCTCTGAGCCTCCATTCCCAGCCATTTTGACAACAGGGACTTATTAACATTGTTGTTGCTAAGCCTGTTGCTAGGAATGACACTCCACTGACCTAACTGCACTGACTGCCGCCGACAAATCTTAACTGCTGTTGAGATTATGGCTTAATCAGAAGCTATACAATTTATAACTTATTGGTTGTTTTCACTCACTTGATAATGGAGCTAAAGTAGTGAGAGTGAAGTGGCACTAGAGCCAGCACTTTCTACATTGTTTTACAGGTTGTGTATGGTGGCTGAAAGGTGCCAAAAATTCACATGAGTTCCCGTGATGTGTGTTTCTCTGCCTCTTTTTATACCAACACTGGATGGAGGGAGATCACTGTCAAAAAGGTTAATATGAATAAAAATAATTTGTACTTGTAAATACAGGTACATATCACAAATCGAAGTACAAATCTGAAAATTACCAGTTACCACGTTCTCGCATATTTGTGAGTTGGATACAGCGTTAAATCGTTGTCAAAAATACATAAAAAAAAAAAAAAGTCACAGGCAGAGATTGTGGATCCACAAACAATCGATGAGGATTTAACAGTGCGTTCAGTTACTGACGCGTTGTGACATGTGAATGCTGATGAGAATTGCTAATGCTAATGCTTTTTTCTCTCTTAATAAGTCAATGCCAATCTTGTCAAAATGTTAATGGTAAATGCTAATTGTAAACACGATGCATGTGCAGGGCTTCTATAGATAGTTTTCTGGATAACAATGTAAACAAAAGGCACTGAGAGTGCATGCGTTGATTGATTGCAACACCCGAATGATATCCGCTCCCTAATGTACATAGGCAGGACTAATTGTAATTAATTAAGAGGGCTAATTGCATCGTTTGTTCTTGCTTATACACTGATTAGCCATAACATAACAGTGGGTGGGATATATTTGGCAGCAAGTGAACATTTTGTCCTCAAAGTTGATGTGTTAGAAGCAGGAAAAATGGGCTAGTGTAAGGATCTGAGTGACTTTGACAAGGGCCAAATTGTGATGGCTAGATGACTGGGTCAGAGCATCTCTAAAACTGCAGCTCTTGTGGGGTGTTCCCGGTCTGCAGTGGTCAATACCTATCAAAAGTGGTCAGGGTCATGGGCGGCCAAGGCTCACTGATGCACGTGGGGAGCGATGGCTGGCCCTTTTGGTCCAATCCAACAGACGAGCTACTGTAGCTCAAATTGCTGAAAAGGTTAATGCTGGTTCTGATAGAAAGGTGTCCAGCAATGACCCATTCACACAGACCTGGGTTTCAATCACTACTTTGAAAAATGTGTGGTTAATACAATGACTACTTGATCCATTGACAATGGTGTTGGTTTTTTAATTATTTTTTTATGGAATCCCATACAAAAGAATTGCTACACACGATGTTACAGTGTGATTTAATGTATCTAGCAGTCACTAATTTAAATTGATGTGGAGGTTATCCAGGGAAAAATGCTGACACTGAATTTGTGAAAATAGTTTGAGTAAGTTATGGATCCCAGAGTAACTCATTAAGAATAAGTTCAGCCATGTTAGTTACAACCAGTCAGCATAGCCTATAGGTTGCGACTGTATATTTCATAGTGATATGCTAACACATGGGTACACGGGACACATTTTTGCAACACAAATGGGCACATTTAATTTAAGTTTAATTCTCCTGCAGAGAAATAATAATGGAACATATTATTGATACTTATTGTCAATGTAATCGGGATCATGTGGGAGAAGTCAGGCACATTTGTCATTTTTGTAAACGCGTTACTCAAAAAAGAAATTAATGATTAGTTTTTTTTTTTTTTTTTCTTTAAGAAATACCATCATTTTTTCAATATGTGGAAATCCTGCAAAGATTTTGTAGAAACTTTACTATAAGATTTAATATGGAATAATTAAATAATAAAATTAACAAACTAGCTTACACAATTAATTGTATGCATTTAGATTATTAAACATTAAATGTCCATTTGTAAAATATATATATATTTTTTTTTACACAATATTCCATTTTCATTTTTACCTTAAAGTTTCTACAGAATGTTTGCAAGGTTTCCACATGAGAATGCTGAAATATTTATAGGGAATTTCACTGACTGTTCAGTTTGTATGCCCTGCACATGAGCAGTATTATACGGTTTTACAATTAGTATACAAAATTGGCATTTTGACGAGATTGGCATTGATTTATTAAAAAGCAAACAAAAACAGCATTAGCATCAGCATTTTGCATGAACATTCACTTCACAACACCTGCTTTCCATAGCTGAACTCGTGTTCCACAATCTCGGCCTGTGACCTTTGTGACGTATTTTTGACCGATTTTAATTTTCAGATTTGTACTTGTATTTGCAAGTACAAATTATTTTTACACATGAATCTTTTTGACCATGATCTCCCTCCATAACACTGTGCTATTTCAATGTATTTAAACATGTAAATATTTACAATATATATGGTTTGTTTAAACAAATGTAGTTTTTTCCCTGAATTCCACGATGCCATTAGTGTTCTGTACACACATCGTCTGCACGTCTATTTACAAACGAGAATTTAATTCGGCGTGCATCATGACACATTTGAGCTACCGTAACTTGGCCAGCTTCAGTCAGTGGAAGCCAGCAAAATAACATAAGATAAGGTAACACTGCAGGGCAACACGTGTGAATTTGTCTTGCAGGAAACTCCTAAGCAATCCCACCAAAAAAAAAATACGAATGAATGAATTCACTTCCGGACTTGGTTTCCTACCTGTAGCAGCAGCAGATATTCTGGGATCCGCTGCACTGGCTGAAGAAGCAGTGCATGCAGGGAAGGCCAATGCTCATCCCCAGTGGCATCCCCCTAGAAGACAGAATATTCAGCTGACATCAACTACAACCACAAAAACCAGGGTCTTACTGTACTGTGCAAGAATACACTCAGAACACATACACATTTCTCAGGCTATTGCTCTGTTCTTTATATGCAGGTGTGATATGTAATATGCAGGAGGCAGATACAACTTTTAACTTAATTCAGTTAATACTGAAACTTATCTTTTAATTATAGCTGAATCAGTGTGCAACAAACTGATAAATACATATTGGTCACTTTATAATAATGTGCTGTGATTCCTCATGAGTTAATATATGAATACCACAGGATAAACACATGAATATGTCATGCATTAAATCTGAGTTATTCTGTTATTCACATGTATAACGGTTAGTGTAAGTGCAGGTTTATCTGTTCAGGATCAGAACTCCGATGTTCATGATGTATTGATGTTTAAATCCTGTGGTATTCGTATATTAATTCATGAGGAATCACAGCACCTTATTCTAAAATGTTACCCATACATTTTAATCAGTAGAAAAAATAATAATTAAATGCGAAATAGCATTCAGTGTGAATGAAAACTGTATGACGTCATAAATTCTATGCAGTACATGCCCTCTAAGCTCTAAGTGTTTTTTTTGCTGTGTTCATTCCAGAATCAATAACTGTTCATAAGTGAAATTCGTTTCTCAGTGGCTTTCCATCCTTCTGAGTGCTAGGCATACCTGGAAAAGGCTTGAAGCTTTGAGTGAACTGGCACTGTACATGTTCACAACAGAAAGACATTCAGGCAGCTCCTTTAGATATGCCACATAGTAATCGAGAAAATCGCTCTGTGAAGAAAGATTTTCAATTTAAACAGGCTGTATCATGTGATGAGCTTTAAGACATTTTTTTCATACTTTTACATAAGCCCACTGGTACTCAGCCAATTATACATTAGGGAATCCTGGTCACAATCCTGTTTTGATGCAGCCAAAAATTAAAACAGAGATGGTTGAACTGTAGAGCCAAGCATGTGCTCTGACCAGAGGCTTTGACATGTTGAGCCTGTTCGTTAACCAATTAACTCTTCCCAAATCAAGTGTTTTTAGCTTCTCCCAAAGAAAAGTAATTCTGAATTATCCAGCCATTTCATTCTGGTCTTAAAGCTCAATTTAGAGGTCTAAAGTAAAAAGTGTGTTTTAGTTTCTAACCAGTTTGAGTACGAGTTGCATTTCTTAGCTTGTTTAATATATTTCCATCACACCATCCTGCTGCAGGCTCCCTGTCCACTTAATCACCATGAACTCTCCCCCATGGTATGTCAAAAACACACCTCTTTGCTTGTCAGCTTCATAAACACATCTCCCATGATGCCTTGCCACTGGCATTTCAGGACTCTCTCTTGCAGGACGTGAAGCAGCTCCAGGTGCTGCTGAATGAGGAAGCGCAGGGAACTGGGGAAAGGCCTGGGAAACACACACACATGCACACACAAATACAGGTTTCAAGAAACTGACATAATTTAAAACAGTTTGTAATATGTTTTTTGGAAAAAAAACAGAGCAACTTCATACATGTTAAAATGTATTGATTTTTTTATCTTATGTAAAAAATAAATAATACAACCTATAATTATGTTCTTTTAAGGTTATTTATGATATTAGAGTGTAACCCCCTTAGTAGGGTTTTCCACACATATTCATATATTGAAATAAAGAAGTTACAATTATACCACTCTGGAACAGATAATGCTAGATTCATTAAAAAGTTTAATTTGCACTCTTTTGTTAACTTTATTTGCTGAGAAGTCTAATCTTATAAGGTAAAGTTCTTTTGAATTGAATCTTAAGCCACCACATCTGATTAAAAAACTATTTTGATTTGTTTATCAGTTCCATTAGGAGAAGTGTAAACATGTTTAGAAACCTTACCATAATAATTTAAACAGACAGTAGAATTTAAATGTAGTACCTTTCTTAGAACTATGGCCTTGAATTCAACTTTAATTGGAAACATTAACCTGGAATTTAAAACTGTTTAGAACTGTCTAATTCACAACATATTTGCAATTGCATGTTCTCTCACACCCTCTAAAGTCGATATTATCTGGGAATTGATTGTATATAGCAAATGCTGATACATTTTTGAGGGTAAGTCATTCAGAGGTAGGCTTGAAGTTAATACTGGTAACAAGGTCTCAGTTTTGATGTGAAGCCCATTTCATTTCCTGTCTAAGGCTCTTGTGGTTGAATCAACGCTCAATAATAATAAGTCCATTCAGTTCCTGCACATTATTTGTGACTTCAGAGCGCACCCTCGTCTTCTCATGTACACCACATGTGGTTATACCACGCTTTATGGTTATGAAATATGAACATTGTGGATGTCCCTGATGTTCTCCAGATACCGCCCAAACCCATGGTTACATCATGTGCACACGGGCCTCCTCTGTCACACGCTACTCAGATGGTTACACCATTACACTCTGTTCTAACACTGAACAAAAGAACCAGTCAGAAAAGTTAAGTTAACTACATTGCCTACTGATCCAGACATAATATATTATGTTGTAAGTTGCCCTGGATAAGGGCGTCTGCCAAGAAATAAAAAAATAAAATAATAAAAATAATAATAATAATAATAATAATATTAACTCTAGTCTGTAAATCTGCAGGTATACATTACACTGTTACATGTAAATTACTATTTAATATAATTTATAATGAATGTGGAACAGTTAAAAAAAAATCAATAAATAAAATTAAAAAATCCCCAAAATGTGTTTACGGGGCCTAAATCAAGGCTGATTCTAATGCACAGTTTTCTGAAGACCTAAAAGTGCAGGCTGAGGCCTCTATCACTCTTTTCATCTGGAGTATTCTAAGTACAAGGCAACTCATAAGATTGTACTGGTGGCCTATATGCTTTCTGGCTGTACTAGAGAATATATACTGTAAATATGGACCTACTGCAGTGAAATCTTAGCTTCAAATGCTTTTAGGCAATTTTATTCTGGAAAGAATATAACAGATATAAACACACAAGTATTCAACCAGTACAGTTCCCTATTTATTTATAATACACACTTTCACATAGATTAAATAACAGTTATGAGGCCACAATTCAGAAAGGAATTTAAATTATTGCATTATATGCCTGAACTTGTCTTCAGATCTTTGTTTGTTTATATGTTGGCCTGTCAGTTCACAGTATTATTTAATAAATTAATTTTCTGTCCATGTCCCTTTAATATCTTTCCATGCCTAATCAGATTTTAGTTTTTCTGTTACAAAAGCAGTTCAGTTAGAGTTTAAGACAACTGAAAACATGACGAAGTTACTTACAATAATTAAACTAATAATTCAACTATTAATATGTTCAATAAAAGCTAAGTCACAAAAATTACCATGGCAAATAATAACCATAAGCATGGTTTTCAATTGAGGTGTGAGATGTAGCATCTGCCCCAATTTCAAATGCACTGAAAACTGTTTTTTAATAACTTTGTTGACAAACAATTAACAAAACAGAGGAACATTAAATAGTGAGATAATGAGACTGCTAGACTGAAACATATGAAACACACAAATCTAATTTAAACATAAACAGATTAGGTTCCCAGCAATATTTAAAGCCTGTTTCATAGTGTTCATTAACTAGACACTGCCTCTCTCTCTTCCATGTAAGCTGCAGAAGGGATATCTATACCTGACTGTCTTTATGGAAGCCCCTGGCAACAGCATACACTAGATTTCTACTAGACCTCATTATTTAGAATGTAATTTGAAGTGCATGCATCTTATTATGGGTGTAAATAACTTGTTATGCTAAATATTGTAGATAATTATCAACTTCCTATATCCTTTTTAATTATTTTATACATGCTTAATGGCTATATAATAAACCTTATATTACAGTATGTGCATGCATAGAAACTGTATTGTTTACCCTGTGCTTCCACCAGTAAACATTATTTCTTAAAAAATTGGTATTCCTGCTACTATACATAATATAGCATTTTTTAATTTTATCTTTTTCTAAAAACTCTCAGCACTAATTCCTTTTTATACAAGTTTTGTTTTCTTTCCTCCCATGTGGAAGACCCATGTATTTATAATATGAAGAACATGTCCATAAACATGAAACATAGGCTACTAAATTCACATTCATATATTGGACACAAAACCCACCATTAACATTTTAAAGGTATGTATTTTCTCGTCTCAATTAATTGTGCATTAAACACACCATATATAAAATGCAGCAAATTCTGTATTATTTAAATACGTATTTATATATTTTACCTTTCATTTGTAATATAAATTAAATAGTCTTTCTTCCATATATGGGCCATATATTTTAAATGTGATTTACCATAGGTTTTCAATATGTTTTCTCTGTATAGGAAGAACATAGGACATCCCCTTCAGCTCACACAGAACAAGCTTAGCACAGTTATTTATTATATAATTGTGTATCATGAATGCAATACTGATATAAAATATACAATTCTTGATCAAGAATACAATTGTTCTTATCAGGATAGTGATGATTACATGTATAAAAGGCCTTGCTAGCATTCTTGATTTCAGAATTTGAGGATTTAATGTTAAAATACAGTATCTTGCCATAATAACCGACTGTGTCTTGGATTACACAATTGAGCAGCATGAAATTGGATGAGTGCTGCTGGGACAGGGGCTGGAAGTTGTCCAGGACATCCTTGGGGCAAAACAAGTTCATGACGGTCTGTGTAAAATATATTACCTTACAGTACACGTTTCAGAACACACATGTATCTGTCTCCTGCGTTTGTATGAGGATTGTAGCCGTTATCCAAGCTAATAATTGATTATTCCACATTGAGAAGATAAACAAGCTTTCTTGTTTTTTTTTTTTAAAGGATATAAAAATAAAAAAGAGACTCTAACTTATCAAAGACAAGAGCAGAAAATGCTGCTTTCATTGAACATAAACCTGTTTTCAATGGGGTATAGACACTCAGAACTGCTGAGGACAGGCATATAACAAGCTTCTTATTTTATAATTCATGATGTACAGCAGGAGTAAAATGTGATAAGAAAAGTCTCATTCCCCAGATTCAACCAATCACCTGACATTTCCAAAATTAAAATACTTCAAACAGCTGCAGTCAAGTGAAATGCTTCCAAAGCATATCCACAGTTGTCTTCCTTGTTTCACTGTCTATGTTCTCCTTCTTTCTCTTTCTTTATCAGACATGATTCAGCACTGTTTACTGTGTTACAGTAGCTGAATAATCTCTTCCACATTCTGCACTATAGGGGTACCACACATCTATTTTTTCACAAAGGACTTCCTTAAACAGGGGAAATTTCTGAATGTTTCCCTGGAATTTTTCCAGTGGACAACATAAATATATATATATAAAAAAGTCCACCTGCTGCTTCATCATCTCCAGCAGGATTGTATAACACTCTCATATCTTTGTTGATTTTGTTTGCATTCTCATATGAATGCTGCACACACCCAGCTGACACATTCCAATCTGGCAACGTTATAGGAGGATCTAGTTTGGTTTTCTTTATCGTTAGTATTTGTCTCTGGAATGTATATACAATTACAATTTCAAATGATGAAACTTTTATACCCACGCAAATCAGAATCAGCTAATTTTTAATCAACCCATCTATCTTGGAAGTATCACAATGGGTTGACAGGTGTCAAGTAAGCTATGGGGTCATGCACAACCTGAGGAAATCCAGTTTAACGCCAACTCTGATGACACTGTATCAATGCAAAATATAATATTAGTGATTCCTTTAAATTAACGATATTTATACATGGATGAATACAAAGCATCAGATTTGTAAAATTGGTCAGATTACAAAGCAAACATTTTTTAGCTTATTCCCGGGGTCCATGGCAAGCTAAGAATAAGGTTCTATGTCCTCCATTTTTTTATTAACATAGTATAATGAGGCAGTTGCGGCATTGTGGGGGTCATCAGCCAGAATCTGGTTGGCAAAGGGGTCCTAAGGCAGAAAACGTATATATTTTCACATAATAATTGTGGTGTAAACAAGGCATCAGGGTTATCATCCTTGACTAGATAGTTGGGGGCTAATAAGATTTGAAGCCAAAAAAGCTTTGTTTAAGTTGTTTAAGTTACGTAAACACACCTCCTGTGTTGGTGATGGCTTAGAGTATGCAGTTTACCTCTTGTCTTTGATGTGCATGGCTTCAGATCCATTAAAGGTGATGTTGGCCTTCAGCAGTAAAGATAAGTAGGACACATAGACTCTCTCAGATTCCAAGAGCTCCAATGCAGCACTCTGTCTCTTACCTTACAAAACAGGATATTTACAAGAATTAACATAAATGCAGATATATCGACACTGCATTCTAAAAATGTTTTGTGATCCTCATCCATTTTTTAGATGTGCAGTAATATAGATTTGCAATATATTTAAATTAAGTGAAACACTGAGTCTCACTGGTTTGAATCTGGGCTCTCTCTTAGCAAACTATGCCTGGGATTCCTAGCAGGGCACTGCTCTCCATTTTCTCACCATTTTCATTAGTATTTGGTGCTTCACTGTAGTCTCTGGTGTTTTTGCGCTCTCTCCACACTGGGGATTTGGACACACCTCGCAGGTGAGAACTGGCTTCCTGCTCAGAGTTTGCACCTGAAATGTACAAAATATATTTAATTATTCTCAACTCAATGTTACTAAACTGCGAAGGAGATAGAAGAGAACATAGCAGTTAAAAGAGGAGGGGTGCAAATAAAATAAAGACAGTAAAGAAAGTTCTGAATAGTCCCATATGTTTCATCTGTACAACTACAAAAGCTGAAAAGCATGTGATATCACTTTGTACATTGAAGCCCAAACTTCTTTAAATGCAGGTCCTCTCTATAGAGGGACTATATGGGGACTCTACCTTTAGGAGATGAACTGTTGGACAGACTTGCAAAATAGTGCTGGATCACATTGAGTTCCGTCTGGCTCTGTAGACATCGGTGGCTATCAGGTAAGAGGCCTTCTTTGTAGCCCTTTCTGTGTAACCAGTCAGGGAAACAAATTAAGTCTGTCAAAAACATTTAATGTTTGGATAGATTTATATGAGATTACATGTGTAAGTTGTGAGCTGCCACTACCTTTGTTGACTGGAGAGAAGGTTCACTTCCATCTGAAAGATGTCCAGAGCTTTTTGCATCTCCTTGTGCCTGCCATTGATCTCTTTAATTTGGAACAAGGCAGTGCTCAGCTCCTCCTATTCACAATCAGTAATGCAAGTATTACTTGACAAAAGCCTCATATATCTGATGATCTTTTCTCCTGTTCTCTTATTGCTACCTAAAGAATGAAACACCAGCCTTCTATAATTCAAAGAAACAGATTTATTCTGTTTCTTTTAATCCAGTTCTAAACATAGTTTCCAAATATAATACATTTTTTAAATTGTGTAACATTCTAGCTGTTGAAGGTCAAAGTAGTACAATTTTTTGTGACCCTATAAGAAAGGGTCACATCTGTGTCCCAAACTGGGGTCCGTGAGGGAGTACTAGGGGGTCCGCGGCAAAATCCCCCCACACCCCCACACATTTGGTCTGGCACTGTGGTGAGACCCCAATAGAGGCCCCCCGCCCCCCCCTCCCGCTCTCGCATGTTTTTACCATCAGAACCCCCCCCCCCACCACCATACTTTGGTAGGTGGGGGTCCTCGGCCAAAATCTGTGCGGCAAAGGGGTCCCTGGGTCAAAAAAGTTTGGGAACCCCTGACTTAATACACAATCTCTATTACAGTAATATATTCATATATTATTAATAACAGCCTATCAAAGCATCATTAATAGTTATGACATGTATTACATATTCATAATCAGACCTTTTGTTTAGTCACATATTTAATCACATCTTGCACAGAATATAAATACTGTATTAACACCACACAACAGATATTGTTATAATAATATTATATTAAGGTTATTTGAATAATAATTAATAGCTACAATTAATCAAATAATATTATATAAATTACTTATAGTGTTAAGTGTTACCAAGGTTTTCTAGTTAGTTTTTACTTTAGTGATTGGTTAAGACTTATAAAAGTGTCACCAGTTAAACAAATATGTAGCTGATAATGTAGAGTTCAACCCTGAGCAGAATAGTTGATAAGGACAGAGGCACTACAAATGCAAGCTGAGATCATTGTATTCATCTGACTTTTCATGGTGTAATGAGATAATGATCCGAATGTCTAAAGAAAGTTATTTCCAGTCCTCCACTTCTATAACCCCTAGAAGAATGTTTTAGCCATCCCAGCACTAATCAGATTTGTTTTAGTGATACCACAGACAAAACACTGCTGGTTATAGATAAAAAACAAATTATATGTTGTTTACAAAATTAGTATTTACAGAGCCCCCAAAAGCAATTATGTTTGATTTTAATCACTTTCCTTGTTATTTTCATTTACCAGATCCTAATGAGTTACATACAGTGAGGGAAAAAAGTTTTTGATCCCCTGCTGATTTTGTACGTTTGCCCACTGACAAAGAAATGATCAGTCTATAATTTTAATGGTAGGTGTATTTTAACAGTGAGAGACAGAATAACTACAAAATAATCCAGAAAAACGCATTTCAAAAAAGTTATACATTGATTTGCATGTTAATGAGTGAAATAAGTATTTGATCCCCTATCAATCAGCAAGATTTCTGGCTCCCAGGTGTCTTTTATACAGGTAACAAGATGAGATTAAGAGCACTCTCTTAAAGGGAGTGCTCCTAATCTCAGCTCGTTACCTGTATAAAAGACACCTGTCCACAGAAGCAATCAATCAATCAGATTCCAAACTCTCCACCATGGCCAAGACCAAAGAGCTGTCCAAGGATGTCAGGGACAAGATTGTAGACCTACACAAGGCTGGAATGGGCTACAAGACCATCGCCAAGCAGCTTGGTGAGAAGGTGACAACAGTTGGTGTGATTATTTGCAAATGGAAGAAACACAAAATAACTGTCAGTCTCCCTCGGTCTGGGGCTCCATGCAAGATCTCACCTCGTGGAGTTTCAATGATCATGAGAACGGTGAGGAATCAGCCCAGAACTACACGGGAGGATCTTGTTAATGATCTCAAGGCAGCTGGGACCATAGTCACCAAGAAAACAATTGGTAACACACTACACCGTGAAGGACTGAAATCCTGCAGCGCCCGCAAGGTCCCCCTGCTCAAGAAAGCACATGTACAGGGCCGTCTGAAGTTTGCCAATGAACATCTGAATGATTCAGAGGAGAACTGGGTGAAAGTGTTGTGGTCAGATGAGACCAAAATCGAGCTCTTTGGCATCAACTCAACTCGCCGTGTTTGGAAGAGGAGGAATGACCCCAAGAACACCATTCCCACCGTCAAACATGGAGGTGGAAACATTATGCTTTGGGGGTGTTTTTCTGCTAAGGGGACAGGACAACTGCACCACATCAAAGGGACGATGGACGGGGCCATGTACCATCAAATCTTGGGTGAGAACCTCCTTCCGTCAGCCAGAGCATTGAAAATGGGTCGTGGATGGGTATTCCAGCATGACAATGACCCAAAATACACAGCCAAGGCAACAAAGGAGTGGCTCAAGAAGAAGCACATTAAGGTCCTGGAGTGGCCTAGCCAGTCTCCAGACCTTAATCCCATAGAAAATCTGTGGAGGGAGCTGAAGGTTTGAGTTGCCAAACGTCAGCCTCGAAACCTTAATGACTTGGAGAGGATCTGCAAAGAGGAGTGGGACAAAATCCCTCCTGAGATGTGTGCAAACCTGGTGGCCAACTACAAGAAACGTCTGACCTCTGTGATTGCCAACAAGGGTTTTGCCACCAAGTACTAAGTCAAAGGGGTCAAATACTGATTTCCCTCATTAACATGCAAATCAATTTATAACTTTTATGAAATGCGTTTTTCTGGATTTTTTTGTTGTTATTCTGTCTCTCACTGTTAAAATACACCTACCATTAAAATTATAGACTGATAATTTCTTTGTCAGTGGACAAACGTACAAAATCGGCAGTGGATCAAATACTTTTTTCCCTCACTGTATAATGCTAACATTTCCCAGATTTTTTTCACGTTTCATTCCCTACATACACTCAGTGGCCACTTGATTAGGTACACCTATCTAGTACCAGGAATGATCCCCATTTGCCTCCAGAACAGCCTGAATTATTTGCAGCATGGATTCAACAAGGTGCTGGAAACATTCCTTAGGGATTTTGGTCCATGCTGACTCTATAGCATCATGGAGTTCCTGCAGACTTTCGGCCACACATTCTTTATGTGAACCTCCCAAAGGTGCTCTATTGGAATGGGATCTGGGGACTGTGTAGGCCATTGTAGTAAACTAAAGGCACTGTCATGTTCGTGGAACCAGCCTGAGATGATGTGTGCTTTGTGACATGGTACATTATCCCGCTGGAAGTATCCATTTGAAAATGGGTAGACTATGGCCATAAAGGGATGCACATATTCAGCAACAATGCTTAGGTATACTGTGGCATTCAAATTATGAACAGTTGGTATTAAGGGGCCAAATGTGCCAATAAAACATTACACCACCACCAGCATACCGTTGACACAAGGCAGGATGAATCTATGGATTTATGCGGTTAATGCCAAATTAAGACCCTACCATCTGCATGTCACAGCAGAAACTGACCAAGGCAGCGATCAGGAGAGCATGAAAGCAAAGGGTGCTAACAATCACTGGGTACGGAAAGGCTGCCAGTTTCATGACCTTTGCTAAATACAACTGCAGAACTCTCTCTAGTGAAGCAAAACTTCAAGAATTTGAAGAACTTGGTCAAATTAAATGGGACATAGGACTTAGTGAAATTAGAAGAAAAGGAAGATAACATTAAACTGAACAGTGGACATTTTATTTTATCATGTTACAAAAAATAGTTGCACAAGTATCATTGAATTCACAGGAGCAGCTATAAAAGCTAAAAAAAGATTGTCTAAGCCTATGCACCTATGTCAAGCCACTCTGACGAGGAAATGTATAATTTTTATGAAGAAATAGGACAACTACATGAAAAAAGAAGAGCACACTTTAAAATCCTCATGGGATTCTTCAATGTAACAATCTGGAAAACAACAACATGTTGAGACCTCAGTGGGTAAATATGGATGTGGAGACAGGAATGAAAGAGGAGATTATAGAGGAATTTGCAGAAATGCACCACTGTCCCCTCCCCATGACTGGATCTCCCCTCGATAAGAACATAAGAACATAAGAAAGTTTACAAATGAGAGGGGGCCATTCGACCCATCGTGCTCGTTTGGTGTTCATTAATATCTAAGTGATCCAAGGATCCTATCCAGACTATTTTTAAATGTTCCCAAACTTTCAGCTTCAACCACATCGCTGGGTAGTTTATTCCAGATTGTGACTACTCTTTGTGTAAAGAAGTGTCTCCTGTTTTCCGTTTTGAATGCCTTGAAGCCCAATTTCCATTTGTGTCCCCGGGTGCGTGTGTCCCTGCTGATCTGGAAAAGCTCCTCTGGTTTGATGTGGTCGATGCCTTTCATGATTTTGAAGACTTGGATCAAGTCCCCACGTAGTCTCCTCTGTTCCAGGGTGAAAAGGTTCAGTTCCCTCAGTCTCTCCGAGTAGGACTTTCCCTTCAGACCTGGAATAAGTCTGGTTGCTCTCCTCTGAACTGCCTCTAAAGCAGCAATATCCTTCTTGAAGTGTGGTGCCCAGAACTGTACACAGTATTCCAGATGAGGTCTAACTAGCGCATTGTACAGTCTTAACATTACTTCCCTTGTTTTAAATTCTACACTTTTGACAATATACCCTAGCATTCTGTTTGCCTTTTTTATTGCTTCCCCACATTGCTTGGATGGAGAAAGTGAGGAGTCCACATAGACTCCTAGATCTTTCTCATGCGTTACTTCATCTAGATCTGTACCTCCCATAGTGTAATTATAGTGGACATTTTTGTTACCTGCATGTATTACCTTGCACTTGTCCACATTGAATTCCATTTGCCAGGTGTCAGCCCACAACTGAATATTATCTAAGTCCCTCTGAATAGCCTGTGCTGCCAAGATTGTATCTGCTTAGCCACCTATTTCAGTATCATCTGCAAATTTGACTAGTTTGCTAACTATGCCAGAGTCCAGATCATTAATATAGATTAGAAAAAGCAAAGGCCCTAGTACTGATCCCTGTGGAACTCCACAAACAACCTCACTCCAGTTAGAAGTGACTCCTCCAATCGACACCCTCTGTTTCCTATACATCAACCAGTTCATAATCCATCTACTTACATTACCCTGAATGCCTACAGCTTCCAATTTGAGGATCAGTCTTTGATGTGGAACCTTATCAAAAGCTTTTTGGAAATCTAAGTATATCATATCATATGCTTTCACGTGATCTACAGCTGCAGTTGCATGTTCAAAAAACTCTAATAAATTAGTAAGACATGATCTGCCTCATCTAAACCCATGTTGATTATCTCCAAGAATATGGTTTTCATTAAGATGCTCCTCTATTTTCTGTCTAATCATTTTTTCCAACATTTTACAGGTGATACAGGTGAGACTGAGTGGTCTGTAATTTCCTGGCTCAGTTTTGTCCCCTTTCTTGTGGATTGGTATGACATTTGCTGTCTTCCGGTCAGTTGGCACATCCCCTGTTCTAAGTGTCATTTGGAATAATCGAGTTAGCGGCCTATAAATAATTTCCCTCATTTTTTTAAGTACTGTTGGAAATATCCCATCTGGCCCAGGTGATTTGTTTGTTTTTAATTCTGCTAGTCCCTTTTGTACCTCCTTCTCATTTATCCTGATCTGTCTTAGGGTTTGACTGGACTGATTGTCAACCTGTGACATGTCATCTATTTTTTCTTTTGTAAAAACCTCTGTGAAATACTCATTTAGAATATTTGCCACATCATGTTCGTTTTCCAAGATACCTCCATTTTTGCCTTTATCTGTTTTACCTCCTCCTTCCTTTATCCTACAGATAAAGCAGGGAGTGATCCATTTCCTGAGGTGGAGAGGCAAGAGGAAAGCCAGGGAGGAGTACTGTGTGTGAGTAGAGAGATGGAGAGAAGAGTGAACTGACAATTTGGATAATGGGACTATGACTATGACTATGACTTGGATTATGGATCACGGACTGGATTGTTTGCTGTATTGTCTTGTTTGTGTTTATTATTAGTATTTTTTTCCAGAGCTGTATATACACCGATCAGCCATAACATTATGACCACTGACAGGTGAAGTGAATAACACTGATAATCTCGTTATCATGGCACCTGTCAGTGGGTGGGATATATTAGGCATCAAGTGAACATTTTCTCCTCAAAGTTGATGTGTTAGAAGCAGGAAAAATGGGCAAGCGTAAGGATCTGAGTGACTTTGGGCCAAATTGTGATGGCTAGACGACTGGGTCAGAGCATCTCCAAAACTGCAACTCTTTTGGGGTGTTCCCGGTCTGCAGTGGTCAGTACCTATCAAAAGTGGTCCAAGGAAGGAAAAGTAGTGAACCGGCGACAGGGTCATGGGCGGCCAAGGCTCTTTGATGCACGTGGGGAGCGAAGGCTGGCCCGTGTCGTCCGATCCAACAGATGAGCTACTGTAGCTCAAATTGCTGAAAAAGCTAATGCTAGTTCTGATAGAAAGGTGTCAGAACACACAGTGCATTGCAGTTTGTTGCGTATGGGGCTGACCCATGCTGACCCCTGTCCACTTCCGAAAGCGCCTACAATGGACACGTGAGCATCAGAACTGGACCATGGAGCAATGGAAGAAGGTGGCCTGGTCTGATAAATCACGAGTTCAAAGTGTTGACTTGGCCTCCAAATTCCCCAGATCTCAATCCAATCGAGCATCTGTGGGATGTGCTGAACAAACAAGTCTGATCCATGGAGGCTGCACCTCGCAAATTCAGGACTTAAAGGATCTGCTGCTAACGTCTTGGTGCCAGATACCACAGCACACCTTCAGAGGTCTAGTGGAGTTTTCCCATGTTGTATCAATCTAATAAGAAAGTATAGGTGATGCAAAGTTTATGGATTGGTTTATGAGATTGAGAAGTATCTCCAGGAGAATGGGCTAGAATTGAATGTTTTCCTTGTCCTTGACAATACTCCATGGCACCCACAGACCCTGAATGCTGAGGTGGCATTTCAGTCAGCCAACACCACAGCTCTAATTCAGCCTCTTGACTGGGGTGACATCTCGCTGGAAGAACTACAACATCGCTGACTTAATCAAGAATTTGTATTTGTATTTGTATGAAGAGTGTCTGGATGAAATGAAGCCATCATTCTCACCCATATGATTATTGATTATGATATATCAATGGAGAGCATCATCAAGATCCAAATGGGGCAAAGGAAAAGAAAGGAAATGTGAGACAATATGCCGATTTAAAATGTCTACAGTCCCTCATGCCATAATTTGTCCCCTTCCCAACTGACCTCAATCACCCTCCAGTCAGCATCTCCTCTCCTTTCTAACTCAATGACCCCTGCCTCCCTTGCTGTCTGCAGGTGATCCTAATATCCTCACAGTAGATCTGGATGTCTTTATAGAGGAGCAATTACATCACAATGAAAATCAGCAGCAGCATCAGAATCTTAATGATTGCTGTCATCATTGCATTGCATCCTCTGTTTCTCATCATCATCGTAACTTAAAATGTAAATTAACAGTATTACTGTACTGCACTCGCTTATAAATTGTATTTATTTGATTATTTGTGTTATTATTACAATTATCGTGTAGTATTATGGTATTTGATTATTCTAGCTGATGCATGTTGTTTCAGCAGTTACCTTGAAGCTGTTTAAGGTGTTCCGTATTCCCAGAAGTTTGTCATCCAGTTGGCTCTGGTAGGTCATCACCTGCTCATCCAGGCTATCATCTCTGTGCTGCAGGCTGGACAGAGCCTGCATGGCCCCCATCAGCCCACTCTTCAGCTCAGCTGTCAGTGCCTGCAACTTCCAGCGCCAGAGAGCACAGGGTCAGAGCTCTGAGGGGACACTTCTCACCAGCCTGCTCTCAATCTATGAAGCTTATACAGGAACAGGCCAACAGGTGTCTCTGTCCCCTATACTTCAGAGCTAAAGGGTCTTTTGGTTTTCATTCCAGGTTCTCTGTAGTTCAAATTGATTTTTTTTTGTCTTAAGTCGATGAGAGAAATACCTCAAAAACTAGGAGGACTTTGGCCATTTGTTTACAATACAGGGAAATGTGTGGAATAATAGATTCTTAATGGCTTTCCTATGGATTCCTCACTTGTGGCTTTAATTGTTGATTTGCTGACTCAGTCACACTGTGGGTAATTATCATTATAAACTTGATAGGGGAGGTAGTAGTGGGGTTCCTGCTAGAAAATGTTTGGAAATGTGAATTTCTGGAGAATGTGGTGAAGATGTGGGAGGCAAGATGATCCCGGTTGTACTCCCAGGCTGGGGAAATGGTCTTGCATTGTCTAGTCTCCATTGCTATTTAAATGCAAAATGCAAAGACCCTTTTCTATAGAGGGCGATCACTGTCAAACAGATTAATATGCGTAAAAATAATTTGTACTCGTAAATGCAGGTACAAATCACAAATTGCATATTTGTGAGCTACAAATCGTATTTCATTTGAGCATTTACATGTCACTGGCGTTCCGTAGCTGAACACATGTGTTGTTAAATCTTCATTGATTGTTCCACAATTCACAATATCGGCCTGTGACTTTTGTGACTTAATTTTCACAGTAATTTAATGCTCTATTCAACTCTCATATATATCTGGTAACTCACAAATATGCATTTTGTTAAGTTGTTCCTGCATTTACAAGTACAAATTATTTTTACGGATATTCATCTTTTTGACAGTGATCTTCCTCCATACTATTCACGGACTTGTTCTAAGCTAATACATCACAACTGCATAAGGTTAATTAGGTTAATGAAGATCAATTATTTATTTAAGCAACTCCTTCCAAATGTTCAGTTATATCTCAAAGATTATTAAAAGTGCCATATGTGATGTGGCATTTTATATTGCTTTACAGTGTTATAGCCTGGTATATGATGCTATAGTTGATGCCATATAGATGAAAAGGTGGGATTCTGACTCTTGCTTTGAATACCTGTTGACAAATAGCTTAAGAAACTGACCTGCATTTTTGACATAATCTTTTCATGTAATCTATATTTGTATTTCCTTAACCACCACCAGTCTCACCTGCCCTTTCTGTGACTCAGAACTGTAATAGCCAATGCAATTGTCAGACATGGACCACAAACTATCAAACTACCACGAGTTAAAAGTGTTATCTTTTCCCTTTGCTTCTCTAAGTATTCATGATTTTAATTGTTGTTGTTGTTTTTGTTGTTGTTGTTGTTGTTGTTGTTGTTGTTGTTGTTCAGAAGGTCTACTTTATACATTAGAGTCATTTGAAGAGAGTGCAGCATTGAATTTTGTAAAGCAGTAGTTCTGTTCTGTGGCAATTATCCAATTTAAACTGAACAGATAAGCGAATTAGCTCATGTGAAAAGCCTCTAATTCAGCCTGCCAACTTGAATGTGCTTATCTTTAGCCTGAATCATGTGAATATAATTTTACTGGTCAAAATGTAAGGAGATTGCTTACTACCACACCCCATCCTACAGCTGATCAAAGAGACTACGTACATGGACAAACAATATACAAACGTACATGAAGACATACAAGCAAATTTGACTCTTCAGAGCACTGGTCATACTGCAACCTAGCAGTCCTACACTGCAGTCTGGCTGTAACTCGCAGCATAGCCATACCCTAATCCTAGATCCCTGCCTGGGGTCATCAAATAAATGACATAGATCTGAAATTATTATTTCCAAAAACAAAATTAATAATTATCCTATACAAACAGTAATTCTTCCTAGGCTTGGACATATCCCTTCTTCTAGGGCAGTGGTTCACAAACTTTTTGGCTTCAAAGCAAAATTCCATAAATATGAATGTAAATTAAGAAGTACAAAACTAGAGGCATGAAATTACAGTATATTGAGATACAAGCAGGCCCTATACTCTGCTAGGTCTGCCTTCTACTCTAATTTAATAAAGATGCATAAGACTAACCCACACTTTCTTTTAAACACAATAGCTACACTAACCAATCAGCAGGTAGATGTCTTCCCTCCCACTATCATCTGCAATTACTTTATGGATTATTTCAACAGAAAACAGATAGAATCAGAAACATACCCACATATTGTTTGAATCTTGCTGTGGCTGCAATCCCCCAGAATGTTACAATATTTCAGGTATGCACTAATTTTATACAATATTTTTGCGGTTATATTTTGTTCTTGTATCCTGTCTCCCTGGATAATCATCGTCATCATCATTATCATCATAATAGTACATAGTATAGTAAAATAACACGTATACATGTGTATAGCACATTGACAATGTATTTATTTTTGTAAATAACATAAAGAGTAAATATAACACATTGTATACTATACTATAACTGTAGTACATTGTGATGAAAGCGAACACACTTTGCACAAAGCTTTTTTTTTTTTTCGTTTTTCGACCTGGCAGCTTATTCAGTTACATAGTTCACACAAAAAATGCCTAAACCACATAATACCTTTTGACAGCGGGTGCAGACATAATCTGTTTTATTATCATTGCATTTTTCTACCTGACACCTTTTCCTGTTGCTTGTGGCAGCAGGTCAAGCACTGGGTGAAGGCTGCAAGCTGCTTTTCGATTTCTGAAGCCATTGGATACACAATTACATGTGCCTTTATTCCACAATTGTTTGTTATGCAATGAACAAGAAAGATTGTCAACACTAATATATAATATATGTATTGTAATAAATGGGTCAAAGTGTATGGGATATTTAAGTCATATATTTAGGAAAAGTCAAGAACAGACATATTCCTACGATTCACAAGGTAAGAGTAATTAAACATTTAATTTCAAAATTGGTCACATTGACCCATATGGCAGTTCTAGTTTTAAGGCCTAGGCCTAATGGTTGCCTCCACTACAGGCAGTATAATTCTATGTTACAGCAGCAAGGAGATCAGAAAGTTCTTAAACGGTGCTGCTGGCTGCCCTTGGTGTGCACTGTCAGCCTTACATGGTGGGGTGCCTTGTCAGCCCTTTGAGGTGAGTGGTACCTTTTCAGCATTCCACGGTGAGGGAATTCCCCCACACCTCCTTTTTCAGCCCCATTGCCTGAGTTTCACCCCCTATATAGTCAGTCTGTCATATGTACAGTGGACCCCCAAACAATTAATTTAATTAATTTAATGTAAACCTACATTATGTGAACATATATGTTAATTCTATTGATCCCAAATATGTTTGCAAGATCCCGTTGACGGGACTGGATAAAACCTGTTTTATTTAAGAAAGTTTACAAACGAGACAAGGCCATTTGACCCATCATGCTTGTTTGGTTTGATTTATTCATTTCAAATTGCTGAATTATAGCTCATTGGAAAGCAAGAACCCGAACTTTCGACTGCCGCTTTCTATCCATTTCCTAGTCTGAGATAGAGCAGTCAAAGGCAGACCTTTGTCACATGATGGAGTACATTGTGGATAGGTTATGTAAATGATGATGATAAATGCTTACTGGATTCATTCCAGTGCACCCTCACTGAATTCCCTTTTGAAAGTGGGCTTTCTGTTCTGGCTCACTTATTCAGGTTCAAAGTTCAAAATGTACATACACATTTATAACAAGGGGGCAGGGAATGTACAGGTACGTTCGTACATTCTGATTTGCTGAAATTGGTGACTACGTGGTTATTCGTTATGGGGGGAATTTGTTATGTGTGTTAATGGAGGCCTATTTGGGAGGCAGTTTGCTCAGTGAAAACTTGTTATACAGTGAGGGAAAAAAGTATTTGATCCCCTGCTGATTTTGTACATTTGCCCACTGACAAAGAATTGATCGGTCTATAATTTTAATGGTAGGTGTATTTTAACAGTGAGAGACAGAATAACAAAAACAAATCCAGAAAAACGCATTTCAAAAAAGTTATAAATTGATTTGCATGTTAATGAGGGAAATAAGTATTTGATCCCCTATAAATCAGCAAGATTGCTGGCTCCCAGGTGTATTTTATACAGGTAACGAGCTGAGATTAGGAGCACTCTCTTAAAGGGAGTGCTCCTAATCTCAGCTCGTTACCTGTATAAAAGACACCTGTCCATAGAAGCAATCAATCAATAAGATTCCAAACTCTCCACCATGGCCAAGACCAAAGAGCTGTCCAAGGCTGTCAGGGACAAGATTGTAGACCTACACAAGGCTGGAATGGGCTACAAGACCATCGCCAAGCACCTTGGTGAGAAGGTGACAACAGTTGGTGCAATTATTCGCAAATGGAAGAAACACAAAATAACTAGTCTCCCTCGGTCTGGGGCTCCATGCAAGATCTCACCTCGTGGAGTTTCAATGATCATGAGAACGGTGAGGAATCATCCCAGAACTACACGGGAGGATCTTGTTAATGATCTCAAGGCAGCTGGGACCATAGTCACCAAGAAAACAATTGGTAACACACTACGCCGTGAAGGACTAAAATCCTGCAGCGCCCGCAAGGTCCCCCTGCTCAAGAAAGCACATGTACAGGCCCGTCTGAAGTTTGCCAATGAACATCTGAATGATTCAGCGGATAACTGGGTGAAAGGGTTGTGGTCAGATGAGACGAAATCGAGCTCTTTGGCATCAACTCAACTCGCCGTGTTTGGAGGAGGAGGAATGACCCCAAGAACACCATCCCGTCAAGCATGGAGGTGGAAACATTATGCTTTGGGGGTGTTTTTCTGCTAAGGGCACATGTACCGTCAAATCTTGGGTGGGAACCTCCTTCCCTCAGCCAGAGCATTGAAAATGGGTCGTGGATGGGTATTCCAGCATGACAATGACCCAAAATACACAGCCAAGGCAACAAAGGAGTGGCTCAAGAAGAAGCACATTAAGGTCCTGGAGTGGCCTAGCCAGTCTCCAGACCTTAATCCCATATAAAATCTGTGGAGGCAGCTGAAGGTTCGAGTTGCCAAACGTCAGCCTCGAAACCTTAATGACTTGGAGAGGATCTGCAAAGAGGAGTGGGACAAAATCCCTCCTGAGATGTGTGCAAACCTGGTGGCCAACTACAAGAAACATCTGAGCTCTGTGATTGCCAACAAGGGTTTTGCTAGCAAGTACTAAGTCGAAGGGGTCAAATACTTATTTCCCTCATTAACATGCAAATCAATTTATAACTTTTTTGAAATGCATTTTTCTGGATTTTTTTGTTGTTATTCTGTCTCTCACTGTTAAAATACACCTACCATTAAAATTATAGACTGATCATTTCTTTGTCAGTGGGCCAACGTACAAAATCAGCAGGGGATCAAATACTTTTTTCCCTCACTGTATGTCATTGACTTTATTATGTAGGTATCCTCTGTATTTGTTTCCTGCCCAATAATCTCTTCCAGAATACTGCTTGGCTCCATTGCAATTCCCACCACTTCAACAATCCTTTTACTTTCCTACTGATGTTTAAACAGGCTCACACATGCCCTGTTCTCAGGAAGACTTAACCCTAGAACTATCACACCATCTCTTTAGTCCCTTTCTGATCTAAAGCTCAAAAGAGAGTAGTTAATCCCTAACTCCTAACCTTCCTCATTGAACACTCCTAGTTTCATGTTTTGTGCTCACTACACTGAAGAATGGTCTCACTGTCACAAACTCTCTCCTTGCTGCCATTTTCTCCTCACTCCTTATTCTTGGCCTTCAGCAGCCATACAATCCACCCATGTGATCATCCACCTCTCCTTTATCCTTGACCTTGAAATTTCATCCACTTGCCTTGTTCTCTTCCTCCATCTCTTTTTGCTCCTTCCATAGTGTGTCTCTATCTCTCATACTATTCTATATTCTATACTTTCTGTACTTTGCCATTTCCACGCCTCTGATTTTCCCTCTACACCCACTCTCAATTCCCATAGCTTCTCCTACCTCTTCAATGATAATGATGCTCGTGTATTTCCCTTATTTCGCTCCTATAACTCAGACCTTACCTCAGGATTATTACAATCTCATCTATCTCCTGCTGCATGTACTTGAATCACATAAAACTTGAGCTTATTACCCTCTATCTCTCCTTTTATGAGTATTACACTCAGCCGGTACTAGATCTGCCCATCCTTGACAGCACACTCTTCTCAGCTCCTAATTGTGGTCCTAGTTCTTGTGAGATTGGACTACTATAACTCTCTTCCAGATGGCTTGCTTGCATGAGGGGCCTACTCTAACTTAACTAAGACTCACCTAGAATGCAATTCCTATGCACTTACATTTCATTCTTTAATGGTTATCAATGCCTTGTTGTATCTTATCCTTATCCCTCTTTCTATCAATCTTACCAAATTTAATTAATCTTCTCTCCCTTTACCTCTCCCTCTTCCTCTCCTCTCACCTTGTATTTGCCACATGGTTATATCTTTCCATTGCTCTGCTAACTCTAACTCATTCTCCATCCCTGGCCTCTCTTTGGTAGAACCAGCAACCTAAAAACATCAAGACTGTACTATCTCTGACAACTTTCCATCATCTTCTCAGAACTATTGAGTGCACTAGTAGATCATGTGATCCATCTTTGCTACATATAAACTGCTAAATAACACAGATCACAAACACCTTTTCTTTAACAATTAGTATTTGCTAGTCACATCTATAGTATTGTAACACTTTACCTCATTGCTGTAGTTTCTGTATCTTGAGCTGTGTTTTCAATTTGCTGTATAACATATTCCTTTATCTATCCCATATTTTATTGCTAGACCACACTAAAATATTAGCCTTTTGGACTTTGTCTTGTTCCATGCTGCTATTATCCAAAAATTGATAGATAACATTTCAATAAATATATATAAAAGGAAATCATTTACCTGAGCAATCTGTAAATTTACCTCATCCATGTCTTTTTCATGAGCTGGAGGATAAAAACAGGTTTTAGTCACTGTTATTCAGGTAATACAAGCAGCTGGCATGTTGTGGAAAGCAGACATACATTTTTAGGGGGGTTTCCCTATGGGTAGAGACAGTGGGTGAACACAAATGATAGACCAGATTGGAGTCACTTACGATGTATTCCCCTCACTTTTCAAAACTTTGTTGCAGCATTTTTGTTCAAATTAAATTGGACAAATTGGCGATCAGTTAGACAATTGAAGTTCGGATAATTATGTCCTAAAATGGAACAAAGCAAATTGATATCATAATGTATTGTCCTGTTATTAGATTAGTATTGATTTCAATTCAATATGGCATGACTTTTAAAAAAGTAAAATAAATCAATCGGTTAGGCTTTTGCACCAATTCAGTGGAGTCAGGGAGCCAAAGAAAAACATGCTTGTATCATAACTTTGTGAGATGTATTGTTCAGTCATAATTATATTCAAGACAGTTTTAAAGGTCTTATTTGTGCAACTCTTTATATCTGAAGTAAATACTGAAAGGACTGAAGAAAACCTACTACTATGGTGTGTATCTACTATCTATTATGAAATTCCTCTTGATTCACTGTACACAGTAACATGTTCCTAAGTTAAAATATAACACTAAATTGTGGTACCTAAACTCATTTTTTATATTTTAGTGTCAACTAGCCTTCAACTTCATATATATATATATATATATATATATATATATATATATATATATATATATACACTCATTATTAATGTAGCACAGTCATTCTAGGTTGTTTTCTATAGCATTATCAGAATTATCAGAACTGTAGCAGGGAAAATAGGTCTAATAGAGCCTTCAGGAGAAAACCAGCAAACTATTATAACAAAAAAGTGATGTACCAAGTTTGTTTGAATTCATATGAATTAATACAAGAATGTTTCTGACCTTCATGTTGGCCGTTCTCCATTGTTCTTATCCTGCTTTTCACGCAGCGTTTTATTTGTTATGTCCGTTGTCTCCACTGTCTGAAATGGGAAGATATTCTCCACAGATCTCTAAGCTACCATGTGAGTTTGATGATGTACTGCACAGAAAGGAACCCTTGTTGTACAGCAAATGAAGAGCTGATGGGAGAGGCTCAGAGAGAGAGCCTGAAGGGATTTGTCACCCTTCATCAATAGCTGAAACAAACAAATGGAAGGTCTTTTTGGTGACCTCCTTAACTCGAGGCCTCATTTAACTCTTCGCCTCAGCTGTTATTCATCACACTCAGAAAACAGACTCATACACAACCGTGTCGTAGTTGCTTGGCATGTCCTATATCTTCTGCTTTTCATTCCACTTCCAGCTTTGATGGATTGAGATTACTGAATCTTTAATTGAACTGCTAATTTAACAGGAACATTTTTTTTCACTCAGTTCTTGGTTAATGTTTTAAGTCAGACATTTAGAAAACAGCACTTAGCAATTTCATTACCTTTTTTTCTTTTAGTTAGCTATTTGTTACTTATTGTTTTTCTAGGACTATAAAAATCAGTGTTTCCCAGTCCTGGTCCTGGTTTCACCTGGCCTCATGATCACATAGGCTAAACAAAAACTTTAATGTAACTATTTACTTGACAAGACCTTTTAAAAACATTTGTAATTCCAGATCATCTGGTAATAGAACATCACATTTACACTGTATCAAGTGTTGGTTTGCAGAACTCCTCTGATTAGACTGAGCTATTTCAATGACCAGCTGTCTGTATGGGTATGATCCAACAATTACCACTTGAGTCATCAGTAATTGGTACAGTGCCTCTCAAAAGTATTCACCCCCCTGGACTTTTCCACATTTCATTGTGTTACAACATGAAATCAGAATGGATTTAATCAGGAGTTTTTGCCACTGATCAACATATATTATATATGTCAACATATATTATGTCAAAGTGAAAAATATAATCTGCAAATTGTTCTAAATGAATTACAAATACAAAACAGAAAATAATTGAATGTACTTTTGAGAGCCACTTTAATCTTTTCAGAGTTTATTAGATTTAAGAGATTAATGATTTCTTAAGACAGACTGAACAGTATTCATTGTCTTGGCAATTTCTGAAACTGAGGTCTTTCTGAAACACAGGTGCCCCTGGACCAGGACTGGGAAACCCTGGTCTAAACAACTCTTAATATACTATAACACTCCCATAATATGTTTTCTTGCTTGGGCAACAGCCCAGCTGCTTACATTACAGAAACCTGGTTATTTAAACCCAAGGGGAAAACTCAAGGTCAAAGGTTGAGGCAAGATTCTCATCCTGTACAAGAGGTCATTTTAAAGAATGGTTTGATTTAATTTAGGCAAAATAATTAGAAGTTCAATTGAAAATGAATAATCATATCAGGACAACTTTGTGTTCAGCATGTTCAGGATATAAATCTTGTGTATGGTACTGTGAAGTCCACTGGCACTGGCACTGGCACCCAGAATTAAGTAAAAAAAAAAATGTATTTAATTCAACTCAAAAACAAAACCACCAGCACATGGGCCTGAAATAATAAAACAACAATAAACTAAAATTGCTCCTCTAGTCACTCTCAGCTCTCATTGTCTCATAATGCTCTCACCCCTCTCTCTCTGTTTCTTCTGAGGCTCCTTAAAAAGCATGTGGTGCCAGCCAGGGGAGGCTCCTCAGAGGAGGAAGGGGAGGACCATCCTCCTCAGTGAAATTAATACAAATATTGATAATGAAACATTAGAATTTTTTTTTTGATCAAACGCGACCAAATACATTCACGTCATAAAATACCCGATTACAATCAATCTTTTGCAATGAAGGTCTATAGTACTCCCAATAGCACCCTCTAGGGTAGAACCACAGAACCAGAGGATTATAGTATGCATTCCCCCTTTATCCTGTATTTCCATATTACAGCTATGAAGGCTCATGGTTACTCATCCCTTCCATAAAATTACACAGTACAAATGTGCCTTACAGTGGATGTCCTCTAAGGCTTCGACCTATCAGATCTGTTACAGAATTAACTGACATATTTTCCATTCAATCATGGGATGCAGAAGGTACGCATACGTATTAGGACTGTAGTGAAGTTGGATAGAGAGAGAGAGATTGACATTGAGATATTGATATAGTTGAACATTTACATTCATATTAAGGGAGATAGAGGAGGTAGATTGTATTGTTTGTCTTGGTTATACAGCATTTTTTGTCAGTTAGTGCAAATTATTTCATTTTTTTGCCTTCTGATAAATTAGCTAGCTAACTCCCGTGCTCCTCAGTTTTTCAAGTCACCAGCCGCCACTGGTGAAAGCCCAGTCAATTAAGCCTCCCAGAACAGCACAGCAAGTCCATTTGTAAAGAAGAAATAGAAAAGACTTTAATACATACTTGAAAATATGTCATAGCTAACTTTAAGTAGATGTGACATTTTAGAAAATTCAGATATCTCTGTAGTTGTATGTTTGTATAGCTTTTCATCAAACTGGCATATCATACACAAACGGATGGTTTCAATTCCATGACGTGATCAAGGATCCATTGCCTGATTTCCTTAGATGGATTTTACAGACGCTTTGATGTTTTTATGTGTTCAAATGGCTGTGAGGTTAACTTACTGAATTTACTGTATAGGATTGGGTTTTCATAATTAATGTTAGTTTAAATAAATTTCCATAATTTCCATAATAATGTTTTGTCATTGATTACTCTTTGAAAATTATATTATACTATGTGTTTTATTGTCTGGGGTTCTTTTTCATTGAGTATTAGTTGTATTGTCCATTATAACTATAACAATTTAGTGTGCATTTCAGAATACTTTAGATCTGCGTTACTGTGAAGAAAGTGAAGTGAAGAAAGAAATCTTTATCACATTTCATCAAGTTATTACTGCAGTAAGCTGACAGTTGCACTTCCCCCCCCCCCCTTCCCCCCCTATTAGGTAGGGGGCTAGGGTGCCCATATGGCTTCTATGCTCACCAGGACCCTTTGAGACAGGAAGGGGTAGTCCTCGAATGGATAGAAGTTCACATTTAAATCATGCATTAGATTTTGCTAAATTCATTACTGTTGCACTGCAATAAACATAATGAATAAATGATGTATGATGCACTATGTACGATGTGCTATTTGCTGTTATTAAAATATGGTATGGACGCTGCTTAATTATAACCTGTAATTATATTTATGCAATGCATGAGTTATTTTCCTACCTAATCAGTAATATTGACTAGCTCACTCAGCAGAAGGAATAAGTGAATTTCTGATCAGTGTTACATTTTTACTGTGCATGGTATCTTAGCAGAGGTGTAAAGCCTAAATTGCATGTAAATTTCTTGAACTTGTCAGGCAACTTTTAGACCTTGTCCTCGGGGCTGTTTCTAGCCTTTTGGGGGACCTAAGCAGAATTTAATTTGGTAGTAATCCCCCCCTCACTTTTTTGATATACGTTTAGTGGCTTACACATTTTTGGAATAAGTCTGGTTGCTCTCCTCTGAACTGCCTCTAGAGCAGTGATATATTTCATGAAGTGTGGTGCCCAGAACTGTACACAGTATTCCAGATGAGGTCTAACAAGTGCATTGTACAGTCTTAACATTACTGGTCTTGTTTTAAATTCTACACTTTTGACAATATACCCTAGCATTCTGTTTGCCTTTTTTATTGCTTCCCCACATTGTTTGGATGGAGAAAGTGAGGAGTCCACATAGACTCCTAGGTCTTTCTCATGCATTACTTCATCTAGTTCTATTCCTCCCATAGTGTAATTATAGTGGATATATTTTTTACCTGCATGTCATACTTTGAACTTGTCCACATTGAATTTCATCTGCCAGGTGTTGGCCCACAACTGAATAATATGTAAGTCCCTTTGAATAACCTGTGCTACTGAGATTGTATCTGCTGAGCCACCTATTTTAGTATCATCTGCAAATTTGACAAGTTTGCTAATTATCCCAGAGTCCAGATCATTAATATAGATTAGAGAAAGCACAGGCCCTAATACTGATCCCTGTTGAACCTTGCTAACAACCTCACTCCAGTTAGAAGCAACTCCTCTAATCAACACCCTCTGTTTCCTATACATCAACCAGTTAATAATCCATCTACTTACATTACCCTGAATGCCTACAGCTTCCAATTTGAGGATCCGTCTTTGGTGTTGAACCTTATCAAAAGCTTTTTGAAAATCGAAGTATATCATATCATATGCTTTCACGTGATCTACAGCTGCAGTTGCATGTTCAACAAATTCTAATAAATTAGTAAGACATGATCTGCCTCGTCTAAACCCATGTTGACTATCTCCAAGAATATGGTTTTCATTAAGATGCTCCTCTATTTTCTGTCTAATCATTTTTTCCAACATTTTACAAGTGATGCAGGTGAGACTGATTGGTCTGTAATTCCCTGGCTCAGTTTTGTCCCCTTTCTTATGGATTGGTATGACATTTGCTGTCTTCCAGTCAGTTGGCACATCCCCTGTTCTAAGTGTCATTTTCAATATTTGAGTTAGTGGCCTATAAATCATTTCCCTCATTTCTTTAAGTACTGTTGGAAATATACCATCTGGCCCAGGTGATTTGTTTGTTTTTAATTCTGCTAATGCCTTTAGTACCTCCTCCTTATTTATCCTGATCTCTCTTAGGGTTTGACTGGACTGGTTGTTAACCTGTGGCATGTTATCTGTTTTTTCTTCTGTAAAAACCTCTGTGAAATACTAATTTAGAACATTTGCCACATCTTGTCCGTTTTCCAACATACGTCCATTTTGGCCCTTTAGCTGTTTCACTCCCTCCTTTATTGACCTCTTGCTGTTGTAGTATTGAAAAAAGCTCTTTGCATTATTTTCATTTTCATTTTCATTTCTTGGGATCCATTTTGTTTGAAGTTGACACATTGCAAGAAGTCTGCTCAGCAAAAACACAGAAATCCGCATTTCCGTGGAAAATTCTCATTGTGTATTTAGGAAAGAGGGTGTGTTAACTTGAAATTGCCACTTACAGAATGACATTGGTCGAGTTTCCATGTGTGGTTTTCTACTCGAGACATACCAGTGCATGTACAGGTTTGGGAAAAGAGATTGACTGAATTCAGTTTGTCTATAAAAAGAAAAAGACTACAGATATGGATAGGGTCAACTAGGGTCAATATCAAGTGTTCGGGCTGAAGAGTCAAAAATCATCCAGAGAGAGATGCATGGTCAATCAAAAGGATTTTTTTACAAGCAGCTGCACAGAAGAGGAACAGTCTTAGAAAAGTTACGAAGTACAGACACTTTTATAGTCCAGAAAGGAGAGAATGATAACAGAGGCCACATGTCTGTCCTGTGATGAGTTGAAGCTCTGTTTCTGCCTGACAACTGGTCAGGAACACCCAAATATGGTTAAACTGGGGTAAAATTAAGGCATATGTAATGTTTAATGTAAGGGGGGCTAGTATGATGTATCAAGCCCAAATTGAATGTGAAAACTGGTTCTTATCAGGCTTTGTTCTTCTGGGTATCACGTTGAACTAAAGAACAGTAAGCACAGTAAGACAATGACCTCATTCACAGACACACAGGGAAAGACATGCAGTTCTTCAGTGCGGATGACAGAAAACATGGGGAATTCATACCTATTCCACATGGACACATGTTCCTCTTGCAAATGCTAAGAGCACGAGCTATGTCTGTCATGGATCCTATTACACAAACAGCATGAAAATGAATTAGTTACTGTGTATCAGAGGAAGAAAAAACAGTGCTTGATTATGTTTAGCAATGGTGTATGGTATTGTAGTGCTAAGGCAGTCAGTTTAATTATTTGTTTTTAATTTAAATATCAGGAAAGGAATTAATTGCAATTAATAATACTAATATTAATGGATACTAATGAACAGACCAATAATATTTTAAATGATTAAACCATGAGCACACACAAATAGTTAAACACAAGATGTTGCCTAATAATCTTTCATTTCCAGGTGTGTCTGGTGCAACTGTGTTTGTGCATGGCATTCCATGTTCCCTGACATTTCCCTGTGGACATGGCTAATTTGCATATTAAACATCACCTTTCCCAATTTTAATGTGAGGTTGGGTGGAAAGATATGATTTCAAAGGGACAGGTACTGACACAACGAAAACCCAAAATGGATCAAATGAAGGTTGTGAATACTTTACATTATCTTATCATTTGTGTTCTGTATTTCTGGAGTTAAATAAGAGTCCATTCCCCTTTGCTGGACAGCTTCCAAGAAAACAGGAATCTTATGCTGCCACTTATGTAATTTATGTCTTATTATCAGTGTCACAAGTTTGAGCCTTGTGCCCAGTCTGTAGCAGCAATGTATAATCATGAATAAGAGCCAGTTAAAACCCAAACAAGAGATTTGTGTTTTTCTGAAGGTCATATCATTCCCACAAAGAATGTACTTTTGGTAAATACTATCCTGTTCTTTGGCAACATGGAAGGATCATCCAGTTCACTGCTAGAATATTATTAAGGTGTTCTTTACAAGTGTTATAGCATAGAATTGAGTGTTTGGCATTGAATTGTATGCAGTGCCGTCTCCCAAAGTATATGTAAGTGAGTCTTGGCTGTGTTTCTGTGTGTCTTTTAAGTGAGTGGAAGACACAGTAAATAGAATAGTTTATTACATAAATTATTTTACGTTCACTATCAAAGATCAAATAAAGAGAGGTGGTGTTCAGCTCCAGTTTTTCAGTGACAACCAGATCCTGTGGATTGAGCAGATATTCCTGATCTGATTATTTAATCAGACATTAGCCAAATCAGTATTTTAAGTAATTCATTCTTTAACAAGAAATGTTCAGTGCTTCAGTACAGTAATCTGTCTTCTTATTGTAAACTATATAAAACACCTTCATGAGGCAAATAATTGTTAACTGCAACTTTTTAAATTGTTATTTTTTCAATCTTTCTTTTCAAGATGAATTTGACAATGTTGCTTTTGGACAGATTCTTTAAAAAACATTGTATTAAGAAAAAATAAGTGCTTAATGATTGAAGGTTTAAGTTTTCAGAAGTATGTGTACTACACTGCATTTTATTTGGATTATTATATTTTTCTCTATCAACTCATTCAATCAATTTTATTTGGTATAGTGCACAAAGTGCTTCTCAGATCTAATTTCAGAATTAGTACAAGGTGAGGAAGTTAGTAGAAAGTTCAATTGTTCCAATTAAATATATAAGTCAGTGAATTAAGCAACTGCAAATGAAAGAGCAGATCCAAAACTCTGAAGGAAAAGATTGGAGTTACACTTGTCCCTTCCTTCCACCACTGTCCCATTTTGACAGAAATCTGTCATCCATCCATTTTCGAAACCACTTATCCTGGTGAGGGTCGTGGGGAAGCTGGAGCCAATCCCAGCTGGCATAGGGCGCAAGGCAGGAATACACCCAGGACGGAATGCCAGTCCATCACTGGGCGACACACACACACATACCTACAGGGTAATTTAGCATGACCAATTAACCTAACCTGCATGTCTTTGGACGGTGGGAGGACACTGGAGTGCCTGGAGAAAACCCACACAGACATGGGGAGAACATGCAAACTCCACACAGACAGATCCCCCAAGCCAGGACACCCGGTACCCTGGAGCTGTGAGGCAGCAGCGATAATCTAAGAGTTTTTGACTGATAATAACACAATGTTATTTTAGGTAGGAAAGTCCAAGAGTAGTGCTAATTAAGGTCTGTGAAACCAGACACATAACTTCTGCAAAGTTGCAAGCTCTTGCAAAATGACTTGCTTTATTTAATTAAACAAATCTGTCTACAGATTTTAAGATTTTAAAGGAAATACGGGGAAGGAAAAAAACACAACAATACAAAACAAACAAAAAAAGCACTTAAGAAACTGCAGAGTGGATACAAGTGTTCTGTTTGTCATCTGACCTTGTATTAAAACTTTAATGGCAGTTTTTTATATAGGTAGAAATAGAGGGGACAAGAAAAGGAACATCTCTAATCACAAATCTATTGCTCATTACATGTGTGCCAAAGAAAAAAAATAATTACATAAAGAACAGCTTCCAAATTACAGCGAATTTACAATTACCACAGCTTGTCAGCACAGTACAAAACATGTGCTCAGTCTGCCAGGAACCAAAACCAAAAACTTGAAGTCAAATGACTACTTACAAAGTTCTACAGATTCACTGCAAACACCCTGGATAAAGAAACAAGAAAAATGAAAGGAGCTTACTTGTTTATGAAACCTTGTCTTAACAAAAAGGGCCCTGTTAAGTGCACAGATAACATTTGATAAGAACAATACGTCAGACACATTATATTCCCACTTCTGACATCTCTGCTTCAAACCATTTGATTTTCAAAGTATGTGCTGAGGCCATGTAAGCTGGTAATCATCAAATTAGCTGAAGGCTTTCATTAACGTTTTCCACAACAATCATTGGATGCTATAAATCTATGTTGTTTTGACATATAATTCATGTGTTCATGTCACAGCCATTAGGCTGTAAGGGAAAGGTGGTTGGGGCTGGGAATTGAACCTGTAAATTGCTCCCTGCCAGCAGGCTTTAAAACTCATGACTTAAAGGTAAGGCACTTATCAGTGGCAATGTGCATCCTTGCAACTGTACAACTACGATCCTACGGTACACAACACAAATAAGACACAAATGGACAAAACGGAGATGTGAACAGTGGTGGATCCAACCTTGTCGGCTAACCAGTTCAATGAATTCTTCCAGTTACAGAAAAGGTCCTGTTTGATCTGTTTTCATAACCTTGGAAACAAAGCAGCAGTTTAATGTATTTTTGCATTCAGATTTGTACTTAAAACTAAATAAATTTTAAAATTCTGATAGTCAATCAACAGTTTTTTGTATATTTGTGCCTGTGGAGGGGAATAGCACTTCAGATTGAGGACTGAACCCCTATTTGTCTTTGGCTCGAGCAAAATGTCTTCAGTATGATTAGAACACAAATGCAAACTCCAACACTGAATAACTGACTAACATGAAAATACAGTGGAATTCTTCTTTCTTATTACAGAGGCAATCAGCCATGTAGGTAAATGCCTCCAGCTCAATTTAGCCCAGCTTGGTCAATGTCTGAGTGTCTGAAGTTTGGATCCAATGCTTTTTGGTGTGTTTTGATAATTAATGGTATTGTTTTTGTTTTCTATTTTAAATGCACTGTAGCCTAATGGGCTAGCGACATTATTTAGTAAGGTGGAAGTGAGCTCCTATGTACAGCACTGAGAGCCTGCAGCTTATAATATCTAACCCATCGCAACTGAACTGGATAGTGAATCTGTTCAATGCTGATAGACTGAGACCTGAGTTACATCTGACACACTCTTTATTTCAGATTATGACCAATTTAAAGATGATTAATTACAGGTGCAATTAAGGCTTTGTGAACTTGCAGAACATTAATGTCTCCCATTTTGATATCAAACTAAATTCCTAATTTTGTCAGGCTTCAAGTGATCAAACACAGGGCAGCAGCCCCAGGTGTCTGAAGTGTTTTACAAGTTCATGCCTACTGGCTTAATATGTCAACCAACAGGGTTTGTGTAGTGGTCTCAGTACTTACTCCCAAATCTATAATTCATAATTAGCTATACCATCTTAATACAGATAAGCAAGATACAAGATCACTAAATACCATTGTAGCAGTACTGAAACTCCCCTTAAACAGTAGCGGACTGGCCATCTGGAGCAATGGGAATTTCTGGTGGGCCAGTCGTCCTGTAGGTCGGGGGTGATTTGTTTTTATCTTTATAAAAAAAAACACCCCCACCCTCAGGACCAAAGTGATTCAAAGTCCAGAGCCGTTTTTTAGTCCCAGTCCCTCCCTACCCTTAAAGAAAGGTAATCAGAATCAACATTTTCTATGAATAATGTTACCTTGAACACCAAGTATACACTAAGGATTAGTCAGACTAATTGAACACACATTTATTTGATATTAATATAAATAAAAAGTGCTCATAACATGTGTTTCCCAAGAATAAGAGTGTAGAATCTTCACAGGACAAACTCGCCATACTGCAGTTTGGTTACATGTCCAGTTTCAGTTTCAAGCCAGGGGCTGCTCTGTTATGGAAATTTCCAGTCCATACAAGTCCTTGGGTGTCGGTAAACCGTCCTTCACCTTCTAACCTGAAATGAAAAATGTTGTTAACTTCGATTACTTTTGCCCTGTAGCTATACACAACTAATATAATTATCCATTTAGATCGAGGGGTTGGTTGGATGTTCCTTGAGTTTTACAGGTCAAATATTATTGTAATTTCAAATTATATAAAGAAACATTATTTACATAATTACATACAGCAAACTTTCTACACTACATTATTGTGTTTATGTGCAGTAACAAACTATTATTATTTTGAGAAAATAAACAATTAATGACATTATAACACTTTTTGCCCAAGGACTCACAACACATACAACTGCAAAAAACTAAATTATTATGACTGAATGGCAGCGTGACATTGGTTTATTACTGCTATCACAGAGTAAAGCAACCTGTTCACTGATACATGGCACATACATGGTACATGGCACCGTAGATATCAGCATATGGAGCGTTTCCCTTTATTTCATTATATGAATATTTCTGTTATGCCAAGGATTGAACATACACTTTAAGCATGAAATTGACATGTATGTTCTAACATAATGGAAATAAAACATTAAACAATTTTTATTTCTGAAAAAGCCATAAAATAGACCTTATAACACAACTGTGTTCAGTTTAAACAACATTTAGATTTAATTTAAAGTGTTTTATGCAAATAGTCACTGGCACATACCTGCAGGACTTTGGGTCAGCGTAGAGTAAAGAAGAATACACAATTTTAAAAATAACTACATATTGGCAGATTTCATTATAGAAAACATAATTCTATCTAACAAGTGTTTTTTTGTTATTCCAGTATTATTATACAGTGTACATTTATGGCATCCTTTATTATTAAATTATTAAAAAGCTCAGACCTTATAAGACCTCTCATGAAAATAACTTCTCTATCAAAACTTTTTCTTTCCTTTACAGCAGTTAATGTCTATGAACCAAATTAATTATATAAGATCGAGGACTAGCATGGACACCATCTTTTTGTATGTATTACGCAAATTAGGATTTTTTCTGTTGAACCCAATGTATTTTTACTTTTAGTTATTCTGCTGATCTTTGTGATGAACATAATGGGCCTGATTTTCTCTGTGGGTATAACTGCCGGAGTCCTTTATTAAGGATTAGGTGGGCAGTTTTCCCATAGTTTGCCCAATGGTAAAATTAAAAAACATGTGTTGTGTTGGAAACCCATAAAAGTGGTATTTTTTTTTCCTTGTACTTCCATTTTACTTCTACTTACTTATTATTGTTAAAGCCCCCTGTGTATTTTGATCCATTCCTGAATGTGTAAATCCCGTTGCCATGGAACATGTTATCTGTAAAGTCCCCTTCATAAACAGCACCTGAGGGATGGTCCAGTTTCCCCTTGCCATTCATCTAGAGATCCAAAGAAGGTAACTGTACATTGTCACAGAGCAATGATGTTTGGTATACTTGAAAATGGAATCATGGGAAACATGCCCTTCATTATTTTATCACCTTCTTGTGCACTGAACCTCTTCATGGAGCTGTGCATCATGTCTTTCCATGCATGCAAGAAATTATTAAATTAAATTGAGCTGTCCCCTGGTGTGCATTGCTGTTGTCTATGGGACAATTTGTATGTTTCTCAAACTTTTTTACTCCATTGGTCACAGTTTTCATATTATGGTCATTTGAACCAACTGTTGTTTGATACTGTTATTCATCAGCTCAAACTCAAACTTCAACACATAGCCACATAACGTGTTGTTCAAAGAGTCACAGTTTACTTAAAATACAGTAATTACTGATGTAAAGAAATACATACACTGCATATAACACTGCTTTCCAAACAAAGTGATGTTGGTAAATATTCTACCTTTGCCTTATTTCTCAGATCACCTAAAAAAGGTGAATAATCTCAAACTAAAACACAATTAAACAGTTGACAACAAGAGGCCCAAATGTATATGATATCCAAATACCTTATCATCTTTCCACTCTCCTATGTAAATGACACCATTTGCTGCTGTGTGTTTTCCATAGCCATTTCTTATTACACCATCTGAGGTTTTGTGGTACTCACCATCTAAAGAAACAAAGATGAATAGGTACCAGCATTTTTTTTTTTTTTTTTTTTTAATTTTTCATACCTGGCCTGCAAAGTCATTAGGATTTTTGGTTACCAATTGTTTTTGGCTTTCTTATTTGGGTTGCTTTATTGTGTGTATTTTCCATTAATTATCACTTAACTGTTCAAACTTGAAACACAGCCTGGACTGATTGAACCCTGTTTAATTAACTAATTCCCTAAGCTTACTTGTCCTTAAATAAAAGTACTGAAAGACCGCTTTGGTTGTACTCGAGTGCTGCTCTGTTACAACTGATAATGTAATAAAATACTGATAACGTAATAACTCTACAAATAACGTCATCATTTGCTGTTTATAATGTAAAAATACTGATAATGTAATAAATGTACCAATAACTTAATAAAATGTACCTACTGATAATGCAGTAACTTTTTTATCAATAGCATAATAACTTATTACGTTATTGGCATTTATTACGTTATCCGCATGATAAAAAACATTTTTGAGGATAACGTAATAATTAAACCAATAATGTGATAACACTCAAAAATGAGCACCCAACTGCCATCAATTTACATCGTTTGAATTATCTAATGTGCTACATGTGAAAAGAGATGATTATCTTAGATTACAGTATAAAAGAAGTGGTTGGTCATTACTATAATATAATTAAATGGTACCTGTAGGAATCCTTCAGCAATTATCATTGTTTGCCTTTGATGAATTATCAATATGTGTAAATGTGTCTTAACAATTATGATGATACTGGCAGGAAGGAAACTTCATCTTGTAAAATCCACCATTTAAAACACTTTTGATGTTACCACAGATTATGATAGACCAGTGGATTTTGACACTGTTGTCTCTTTCATAAAGGCAGGACGTTTGGTCCTGGTCAACTATTTCTTGTGCCTCACATGATTGTGTGATATCACCTTGATTCCCCTATACATTGGTATTGTAAGGTGATACATCATGCAGTAAGAAGTAGTGATTAATTGTAACAGATAATTTGGTCGTTTTGCTCTACAGTTTGAATGCTCAGAGAGGAGTCCTATATAACTAGTTTACTTTCTTGGCAGGAAAAACAATTGTACATAATGAATAGTACAAAAAGACATAACTCATTTATATAGCTAGTTGTTTAAAAACGTGACTCTTCAGAGCACCAGTCAGGCTGCAGGCTGTAGATGTACTCACCTTGACTGAGACCTAGTTAAGACCAGACAACTCTATTCCATTAGCTGAAGCCTCCCCTAATGACTTCTCTTAGTGCCAGAAGGCCCATACAAAAAGCCGTGGTGGGGGCCTAGCCACCGTCTACCGCACAGACCTGCACCTATCTACTAAGCCATTAGACAGCTTCAAATCTTTTGAAATTCACCAGGTAGGATTTAGGCTTAATCCTCCTCTTCAGTTTATAGCTGTTTATAGGCCACCAGGTCCCTATTCCATTTTTATGACTGAATTTAGCAATCTCTTATCTAACTTACACCATACACCATGATAAACTCATTATTTTGGAGGACTTTGACATTAAAGACAACCCCCTTACTGTTAGTTTCTTGTCTCTATTGTCAGGACCCACACATCGTCACAATCACTCCCTCACTTAAAACAGAATGCTGTAGATATGAACGTAAATGGAGAGCAACAAAATTAGAGGTCTTCCAATTGGCATGGAATGACAGTATAATAAGATACAAGAAGGCCCTATGCTCTGCTAGGTCTGCCTACTACTGTAATTTAATAGAGACATAAGAATAACCCGTGTTTTCTTTTTAACAAAATAGAGACACTTACTAATCAGCAGGTAAAGCCTTCAGAGGTTATCCCTCCCAATATCACCTGCAATGACTTCATGGATCATTTCATTAGGAAATATAACGACATTAGAAAACAGATAGAACTGGAAACATACACAGATACTATAGCCGATGCATGCAGTCCTTCACAGTCCCTGCCTACCTTGGACTCGTTTAACGCAGTAAATCTCCAGGAATCGACATGGATGACAAGTAAATTTCTTATGCTTAATTCTGACAAAACAGAAGTCCTAATTATAGGGGACAAAAATCAAACTGTTCATCATACACTGACAAAACTGAGTAATAATAACTTTAATTTCTCCCCTAAGGAGATGGCACGAAACCTGGATGTCATCTGTGACCTTAATCTATCCTTTGTATCACACATTCAGAATGTGTCGAGATCTTCCTTCCTCCAGTTTAGAAACATTGCTAAACTAAGAAAATTCCTCTCGTTACATGACACTGAAAAATTGATACATGCATTTGTTACATCTAGATTGGATTACTGTAATCCCATTCTGTCAGGCAGCACAAACAGAGCTATTTCTGCACTTCAGTTAGTCCAAAATGCTGCTGCAAGAATTCTAACAAAAACAAAAAAACATGAACACATCACTCCAGTATTAGCTTCTCTTCACTGGCTGCCCATGCACTACAGGATAGACTTTAAAGTACTCTTACTAGCATTTAAAGCAGTGAAGGGACTGGCACCTCCCTACTTAAAAGATCTCTTTAGGTATTTAGATCTCCAGGTCAGCCATTGAGATCCCAGGAAGCCAGTTACTTAGTGGTCCATAAAATACACAAGAAAACCGCAGGTGGTAGAGCATTTAGTTATAGTTCCCTGAAACTCTGGAACGATCTTCCAGCCTCTGTCTTAGCCTTTAAATTATGGCTGAAGACTCATCTGTTCAGTCTCTGTTTTTCTAGCCCATTGTGTCGCTGATGTGCAATGGACATGCAATGCAAAAAATTTTTTGGAGATGTCCTGCATTGCATGACTAGTATCTGAGCACAACTGTCTTTTTGTCTTCCAGCAACAGCCCCCTCTGAGGGTCAGACGAGGCATCTCGTCCCCCACCGTGGAAGTCTGACGAGGCACAACCCTCCTCTGAGGCACCCCACCACGGAGGGTCAACGGGGCATCCACACCCAAGGTCTGATGAGCCATCGCAATCCAAAGGCTGTTAATGGTCCAACCCCCCCACCCCCGAAGGCTGGCAAGAAGCCCCCACCAGAGGGAAGACCACAGCCAGCAGCACCGATCAAGAACTTTCTGATCTCCTTGCTGCTGTAACAAATATACTGCCTGGAGGGGAGGCCACCATTAGACCTAGGCCCTAACCCGTTGACTCCCAGAGATTTATTTTAAATTATAAAAAAAAACAAATAGGCCTATATTGTTTAGCTCTGACAAACTACTAAAAAAGTATTTCATCCCATAGTGCCCGTGATGACCATTGTCAATTGTCAATTGTCTATAGAAAAATACACTTGCTGATAAAGGTCAGCCAAATTAGTTCAAAATACCCGTTTCAACTTGTTTAACAATGAAACTATTTAACAGAATGAATAGAAAAGTAACAATAACATCTATAGTCTATTCACAAACATTTAAGTCATAATGTAATGTGAAATCATTGAATATATATGTTTTTAGCTAATTATTTTCTCTTTCTTCTTCATTCAAAATAATGAACAGAAAATACAGTTGTGACAGTTCTCCACTTAAATGTATGTTGGAAATTTCTTACTGGAATTCACAAAATGAATGTAACATAGACAAACAATACCTATTAATAAAAAAAAAAACGTATTGAAGTTGATAGTCTAAGTCTAAGTCCGTCACCCCACTGAGGAAATACTTCTCTTTCAGAAGCGGAGATGTGCTTGACTCGTAAACTGACAGGGAAGAGATCAGCTACATTATGTCACAACATATAATCTCAAGTGCCGTGTGGGATCACGAAGTAATTACAGTTTAATTAGCAGCATGGAGTGAAATCCATGTACAGAAACAATTAATATCCAAGTGTATTAAAAACTTGGAATTTCACAGGACCCCAGTGCAGTGCCGTGACAAAATTCAAAATAAACTGAAGGATAATTGAAAATAAACTGATCGGAGCGATGACAAAAGATTTTAACGATCAAACTGGACGATGTCATCCTGTGGATGGTTTGCAGTCTGTTGTATAACAGCCCTGCAGAGACAATCAGTATGAAGGCAAACACGACCATACAAGTTAAATGAATGAATAAATAAATACAGCAGATCTGGGTTTCCCTCTAAAACATTAAGGACTGGTTTAAAAAATGCGTCCATAAGTCCATAAACGACCGAAACGTGCACACTTTTGTTAAATTATAACCTGCTGTATTGTAGCTGCTATCAGAGGTGATTCTAGGGTATGTGGGGGGCCCAGGCAAAATAATTCCTGACGGTGATGGTATTTTCTCCCGTGAGAGCACGGAGGGGGGATTGGGGGTGCGATGGAGCTTTTCCCATTTGGGGGCCCCCCGCCAGCCCGGGGCCCCAGGCAATTGCCTGGGATGCCTACCCCCTTGCAATGCCCATGGATGCTATTACTGGATGATTAATCGTGAAACGTGTGTATTTTGTTTCAACTGTAACTTGCCCTGGTTAAGGACGTCTGCTAAGTTAATTATAATTAATATGGCAAAAAGTGTCGTTTGCAGTAACAAATCTGTAGCAGGAGTAATAAGTTAAGGGAGTCAAGTTGTGTCATTTAAAATACATATCTACTAGCACATCTTGATGATGATTACAATAATAACAATAATAAATAGCAAATATTTATTTTTATTGTTGCACATGGAAACGTTTTCTTACGGTAACGTAATGCTTGTCTGAATATAATGTTGTCTATACACGTTTAGCTCTTCCTAATATCTCTTAACAGAAATGTGTATTTATTATGCTGTCTCCAATCATGTAAAGCATAAAGAATAAAATAGACACAAAAGTCCTTTCCACATCAGGCTGTATCGCTCATAGTTTTGTTTTCTGTGTTTGTTTTTAAAATGAAACACAAAGCAAACCCACAACCGCTCTGCTTCTCCCACAACAAATTATGAATTTCAGACAACAGCCTGATTTTACTAAAAGCTCTGGGAGGTGTCCCAGGCATGGCACAGGCACTTAAGTCAGTGGAGCAGAAGCATAAGTGACTTTGAAAGAGGGGTCATTTTTGGGGTACAAATGGCAGGAGCTTCAGTCACTAAGACTGCTCAACAGGCTAGTGTTCTGGACAAGTGGGCGAGTGCATGTGTGGCGACACCAAGAGAACAGTACAGGCCTAACTGATTGACCCCTACAGTGAGGGGGTGCGGAGGCTCTGTTATGCTGCTGTGGGGGGCATTTTCCTGGCATGGTTTGGGTCCACTTGTCCCCTTAGAGGGAAGGGTCACTGCAAATCAGAGTGATCACCGTTATCCTATGGTGAAACATTTCTATCCTTATGAGAGTGGTCTCTTCCAGGATGACAATGCCCCCATCCACAGAGCACGAGGGCTCACTGAATGGTTTGATGAGTATGAAAATGATTTGAATCATATGCTATGGCCTTCGCAGTTACCAGATCTCAACCCAATGGAACACCTATGGGAGATTTTGGACCGACGTATTAGACAGCGCTATCCACCACCATCATCAAAACACCAAATGAGGGAATATCTTTTGGAAGAATGGTGTTTCATCCCTCCAGTAGAGAACCAGAGACTCATAGAATCTATGCCAAGGCACATTAAAGCTGTTCTGAAGACTCATGGTGGCCCAACACCTTACTGAGACACTTTATGTTAGTTTTTCCTTTAATTTGTCACCCATCTGTATATACATATACAGTACATATAACTAACTAATATGTAAATGGCTAGCAGTTGTAAGCTGAGTTTTCATTAAAGGCAAAGAATGATAATTGCCAAAGTATTACTACAGGTAATGCAAAATTATGTTTGAAATAACGACCAAACACCTTTTTTATACTGTATTTATCTCTTTTCACATGTAGCACATTACATAATAATAAAAAAAAATGTAAATGGATGGCAGTTGGGTGCTCATTTTTCAGTTTTATTACATTATCAGTTTAATTATTACGTTATCCTAAAACAATAAAAATAAAGTAATAAATCGGGAAAAAAGTTATTAAGTTATCAGTAGGACATTTTATAACGCTATCTGTAAATGTATTATGTTACCAATATTATTACGTTATAAACTGCAAATTATTACGTTATAGTAGGGTTATTACAGTGGGCTCCAAAATTACTGTCACCCCTAACTGGCAATACACAAATAATACAAATAAAAATATAAACAATATAATTATAGAGATAAACTCAAAATACCAACATACTGTACTTTATTAATGTTTCAATGGAACCAACCAAAACCATACAATTATTTAATACAAAATAACTTTCACTAAAATCAAGGTTTCATAATTATTGGCACTCCTCATTTAGTACTTAGTGCAGCCACCTCTGGCAAAGAAAAACAGCATGGAGTCTTTTCCTATAATGTTTGACAAGGTCAAGGAACACACTTGGAGGGATTTGGGACAATTCCTCTATACAGATCCTCTCAAGATCCTTCACATTCTTGGGTTTGCGCTTATCAACTGCCCTCTTTAACTCAACCCACAGGTTTTCGCTTGGATTAAGGTCCAGTCACTGAGATGACCATGGCATAACATTGATTTTGTTGTCACAGAACCATTTCTGTGTGGATCTTGATGTATGTTTTGGGTCTTGTTGGAAAGTTCACCTACGGCCAAGATCCAGCCTTCTGGCAGAGGCAACCAGACTGTCAGCCAAAATTGCCTGATACTTGGTGGAATTCATCAAGCCATCAATCTTAACCAGTGCCCCTGGACCTCTGGAATTTAAACAGCCCCAGAACATCACTGATCCACCACCATATTTCACCGTGGGTATGAGGTGCCTCTCCTTGTATGCAACTCTGTTTCAACGCCAAACATGCCAATGCTGTATCTGACCAAAACTTCAATTTTGGTCTCATCTGACCAGAGCACCTTCTTCCAGTCATAATTTAAATTAAGTTTGGCAAACTCCAAGGCACTCTGTGTCTTGGGGTCAGAAAGGGCTTTCTTCTGGCAACCCTTCCAAAGAGCCTGTGGTTGTGGAGGTGACGTCTGATGGTGCTTTTTGAAACCTGGTGACCCCAAGACGCCACCAAGGCCTGCAATTCTTTCACAGTGATTCTTGGGGATTGTGTTGCTTCTCTCACCATCCTCCTCCCTCTCCTGGGGGGCAAAATGCATTTGCATCCTCTATCCATGAAGTTTTCAACTATTCCATATCTTTTGAATTTGTTAATAATTGCCCTGACAGTGCTCAGTGGTATATTCAATTGTTTGTGGATCTTCTTGTAGCCATTACCAGATTTATGAAGGTCTACGACCATCTGTCTCTTTTGAACTACCAGTTATTTTGTTTTCTTCATGGTGTTGCATGACAAAGGGATATTGCATGTGTGTTACCTCACTTTTATACTCTGGTGAAACAGAAAGTGATGTAATGGCTCAATATAGTTCCTTAAGACTTAGATAAACTTAAATAAGTGGAATATAATTCCTGGTTTATTTTTGGTAGATGTTATTTACAATAATCTTTAAGGGTGCCATTATTTGTGAAGCCTTGATTTGGAGGACATTGATTTTTAATTAAATCAATAAATGATTTTGGTGGGTTCCACTGGAACATTAATAAAGTACAGTATTTCTCTTATGTTGGTATTTTGAGTTTATCTCTATAATTATATTGTTTATATTTTTTTAAGTATTATTTGTGCATTGCCAGTCAGGGGTACCAGTAATTTTGGAGCCCACTGTATGTTATCAGTATTTTATTACGTTATCAGTTGTAACATGCTCCCCCAAAATCGAACCTGTGCTGATGCAGCCAGTAAATTGTACTCTTGTAATATGGTGACAATTTCAACAATAACTGTCACATATATCCTGCAGAACTCCTTTCACAGTAATTTCTGCATGATATTTGTTGGAATCCATAAGTATTCATGCCTTGCGTATGCATCCGAGACGACTCAACTCTTAGGTCTCAACTTTTAACTGACCGTATCTGTCCCCATTTGGGAAAATGTAGGATACTTTCAAAATCCCAGGTTCTGCAAAAGAATAAAAACACATCAGCTCTCATAGAAGGGCAGAAAGGAAGAAATACTGAATGTACAGTTTATTTTTTATTTTCTATTCACAGTTACTGTTATTCTTTCTTACCTTTCTGTTCCAGATTCTTCTCTTTCTCATTCCCTATTAAATAAGATAATCAGTCATAATCACTACCATCATTTCCACTGTGCCTCCTTGGGAAGAATAAATAAAACCAGGGGCCACATTTTTCACTATGCCTGCTCCATAGGCAATTAATTCGATAGGCCTTGTTCCACTGGAAAAGTCTCATGCCTGAGGTCTTTACATTAATTATTTACATACAGTTCACTGCAAATTTAGAATAAAGCTGTGCTTCTTTCTTAACTGCGTGTTACTTAGAGAACACATTATATTCTCACATAATCCACTTTATTATATTAATTTAGCTATTCCGGGAAACATTACAAACTTCCCCCCTTTTTAAAAAATAGCATATTTAGCACACTTTCGTCTGAATTCACCTAATGTTTAAATGTTTATTTATAAACTTATTACATTTTGTTAGCTGGCAATAAGTCACGGATATGACAAAATAATGATCACAGCTACATTTTCGGAAAAGAAAAACAAAATACAATATAGATTTGTGTTTTCTGTTGCTATTTCAAAATATACTATATTTGTATATCTTGCACGGTACTGCTACAGCGTAGACGTTTTTTTAATCATGCATTGTGGTATTGTGGTGTATATTTATTATTTTCTGTATACATTTCTAGTATTATTTGTAAATTATACTATTTATATTTTCTTGAATCTAGATTTTCCGATGCATCACATTACTTACCAGACATTTGTATAAAACCAAAAATGTAGAAAAGCTCTATTAAACAATAACTTAATTACTCTACGGTTAACAAAAATACTGTTAAAACTATTTGTATTAAATAATGTATAGTGTGATGTTCCGCTGTGTATTATGTCAGGATGGTATAGAAGAATATACTCAACACCTCCAGAGGCACGACCACTGCATTTCATAACGCTCGTCATCACTATAGCAACAACAGATCTAACCCGGAAGAAAACGTTTTGACCCCTAAGCCGGGAGCCAATGAGGGAGTTGAAGTGCCGGTGGACCGAAACAGCTTCTGTCAGGTTTGAACATGAGCTACATATAATTATACAGTTTCTATTGAAATCTACCCATTATAATGTATAGGTAAATATTGTAATCACGGTAAAGGGTGATACATTGTTTGACATCGCGAATGCTATAGTGAAAGACATGGATTTCTTTGTCACGCTCTCTTGGTTGAATGAATACCGGTACCTTCAAAATATTAATCTGGAACATTGAATAACAAATATTTTCTTTTATTTTCGACTTGGCATTAAATACATGTATATTGTACCGTTGGAAGAGGCAGCTAAATCCATGAATACATTATGTTCTTCATTACGTTATAGGAGGTGCGTATTACATAATTAAATTGAGACGGTGTCAAAAAACAAAGCTTGTGCTGCTCAATCATATGCTAGGAAATGTCCACCTATCACAGGAAATCGAAACCAAACTCTTGTTTAAATGGTTAAGGAAGCTGAACGTATTAAATTCCCCCAAGTGCTGGTGTCGAATTAAGATTAGATGATTTGGGTGGAATCGAACGATCGTGTGGGTTTGTCGGAACTTCTTGAAATGACGTAACTCTTGATACGCATTTGTTTCAGTGATACTGGAACTGTTACTTTTTAAGACCGCATCATCGCCAGTGTTAACCCATCTAAAATGTATAGATTTTGAAATGATGTTGTCAGTATTAGTTTAAGATTGTGACAAACAGATAGTATTTATGCTGAATATCTATTTTCTGTATTCTTCTCAGAGTGTTGCAAAGTACTTGATGGGATTCCAGATAAACTGAAGGTATTGTTGCTTATGTATGTTTGTATGAAAGACTACACCAACAAACGTAAATGTGTGGATCAGCGCAACTTATTATTTTAGTTTAATAAATGTTGTTCATTGAACTGTATATATAAGTTGTAATATATGTTCATCTGGTTGAACATTAATTCAGTTTAATCACATAACTGACTGAACTTGAGACCTGGGGTGTGTGCATTTGTTTAATTAAAAAAATCAGCTACTCCATTGATTGCTATGGTCTGGCTGTTAAAAGTTGATAAAGTTTACTTAAAATAATCTTCAGAAAGTACATGTTATTTCAACCTGTATTTTTATTGATTTATTTGACTGACACATTTCCCTAAGGCAATTCACATTCAATAGCTGTAGATTTGTTACATATCGTGTAGTGTTTTAACATCAACACATACAATTCATAATGAGATGCATCATAAGATAAAGTGTAGCAAATGGGTTGCTGCACTTAAAGCTTGTAGTTTGTGTCTGTATGATTGCTTAGACTTGATGCCATTAGTAGGATGTTGAATATAATATTGGGATTGAGACACATTTTCTGTCCTTCATTGTTTTCTCAGGAATAAGGTGGATATGAGCGGAAGAAAGAGGGGGAAGCCCAATCGAGGCGGGGGGCGTTTCAACAAGCCCAGAGGAGGGGGAGGGGGAGGAGGTGGAGGAAGGGGTGGCAGAGGAAGAGGAGGTGGCAGTGGAGGCAGCAGCATGGGGGGGGGTAGTAGGAAAGGAGCTGACAGCACCTGGGATGACGGGGATGACTTCACCCTTTTCTTTGGTCCCAGCCGCCCAGCAAGGTAAACACTACTAAAACTATATAACACAAAGCATCCTGGTCAAGTGGTGCACACTAGTGTAGACTCTGATAGTTTCTCACACTTTCTGAGTCTGTAGCAGGGATCTTTAGATCAGTTCCTAGTGTATTGCATTGCCTTTTGACTTTTATACAGCTCTGGAAAAAATCAGTTCAAAAATCAATGTTAAATGGTCTCTTATTTTTTACCAGAGCTGTATATACACCGATCAGCCATAACATTATGACCACTGACAGGTGTAGTGAATAACACTGATAATCTCGTTATCATGGCACCTGTCAGTGGGTGGGGTATATTAGGCAGCAAGTGAACATTTTGTCCTTAAAGTTGATGTGTTAGAAGCAGGAAGAATGGGCAAGTGTAAGGATCTGAGTGACTTTGACAAGGGCCAAATTGTGATGGCTAGACGACTGGGTCAGAGCATCTCCAAAATTGCAGCTCTTGTGGGGTGTTCCCGGTCTGCAGTGGTCAATACCTATCAAAAGTGGTCCAAGGAAGGAAAAGCGGTGAACCGGCTACAGGGTCATGGGTGGCCAAGGTTCATTGATGCACGTGGGGAGCGAAGGCTGGCCCGCATGGTCCGATCCAACAGACGAGCTACTGTAGCTCAAATTGCTGAAAAAGCTAATGCTGGTTCTGATAGAAAGGTGTCAGAACACACAGTGCATCGCAGTTTGTTGCATATGGGGCTGCGTAGCTGCAGACCAGTCAGAGTGCTCATGCTGATCCCTGTCCACTGCCAAAAGCACCTTCAGAACTGGACCACGGAGCAATGGAAGAAGGTGGCCTGGTCTGATGGATCACGAGTTCAAGGTGTTGACTTGGCCTCCAAATTCCCCAGATCTCAATCCAATCGAGCATCTGTGGGATGTGCTGGACAGACAAGTCCGATCCATGGAGGCCCCACATCGCAACTTACAGGACTTAAAGGATCTGCTGCTAACGTCTTGGTGCCAGATACCACAGCACACCTTCAGAGGTCTAGTGGAGTCCATGCCTCGACGGGTCAGGGCTGTTTTGGCGGCAAAAGGGGGACCTACACAATATTAGGGAGGTGATCATAATGATATGGCTGATCGGTGTATATTACAACATAATCTTAATTCTCACTTTGTTAGATTACTACCTTCCCCTCTCACTGCTGCTTTAATTTGATTTTTAAGTATATATGTGTTTTATATTAGAGAGAGCTGTTCTCTTTTACATTACAAGCTATTTGTTTCCCATTCATTTCTTCTCTTTACTTTTTTTGGTTGACCTTTGGAAATCAATGTCTTCTGGTTTACTGATTTTTCCTGTTTCTAATTAAAAGCAGTGTCTGTGTTGGTTGGTAACTCAGCACAAGCCAGTAGCCTTTAATACTTTCATAAAGCACCCTAATAATCTGTGCTGTGTGGAAATGTGACAGCTTGATTTCATGTTCCTCTGTTGTGTTTGTCTCTGTAGACCTTCCTCTTCCAGAGGCAGAGGTAGCAGTGGGCGAAGTGGTGCCAGCGGGCGTGGAAGCAGCAGCGGGCGAGGAGGGGGCCGCGGAAGTGGTAGTGGTAGTGGCAGAAGCATGCCGAAAGGGAGGCCTAAAGTAGATATGGCTGAGCGGCCTAGACCTAGACAAGAAGTCATCAGCAAGCCCAGACCCAAATCTGACATGCCTCAGATGCCCATGCAGACCATTCACATGACCACAGAGAACCAGGCGAGAGTGAAGGAGCTTTTGCGAGAGCTACAGACACAGGACTTTGAAGAGCCTTATGTGTAAGTCTCAGTTCAACACTAACATCTGTTTTCACAGCAGCAATTCAAGTGTGGTTCAGTCTTTTCTATCCTCCTCTCCTGATGGTTGTTTTGACTTTTGTGGTTATAGTGACTTTATTGCAACTGGCTTTGTTTTGTCTGAAGTATGTGAAACTGCCCTGTGAAAGAGGCTTTACTAAAAAATTGTTCAATGACAAAATGTTTCAGTTATTCTTAACTTACTTTATTTTCTAGGAAGGAGCTGTAAAAGCTTACAAAGTGTAACGGATACATTATTAATATGGTAAAATCTAAAAAGACAATAAAATACAATGCAATCTAATTCAGTGCAGTGAAATAAGCTACAGGTTACAAAACATGTAACAAGTGAGATGCCAGGCTCTTGAATAGCTAGTGTGTAGGAATGAAAAGCTGCTTGTGATTTTAAAAATTACCATAGTGACGCAGCACTATACTGGGGATAACATTCTCCAACCTGTAGATGAGTAACACACACTGTAAGTGACTTCACTGGCACACTATTACCCTGCTCCTTTTCTCTCAGAGAGTCAGGGTCAGAGGGCGAGGAGGAGGAGGAGGAGGAGGAGTACGATGAGCTGGACTACCGTGAAGATGGGCAGTTCTGGAGAACTGCAGATGACCCTGTGGAGTGTGCTGAGAGCACCGTGTTTGAGCCTAGCTCTGAGGAGGAGGAGCCCCAGAGTGCTGAGATTCCAGTATCTCTGTTTGCCATTGGAAAGCTGTGCAGGTACTGTATTGCCCCACTGCCAGATCCCCTTTCAGTAATAGCAATGGGAATCTTAAAATTCAAGCATATGGCTCAGTAGCAGATTTCCTGGGATCCTTCAAGAAACTGCTCTCTTGACTATGGACTAATGGCTCATTAAAAGCTTTCACTGAGAGTGCAGGTTGAGCTACTGTCACACCTATCATAGCTGAATGTAACCGGCATTCCACTTGGAGCGACAAAGAATATGCTGAGCGCTGCCAGGGTTGTGTGTGCTTCCCACCCGGCTGCAACCACTGTAGCTTACAAGGTGCAGATGGCTTGTGGTCTTAACAGTGTGAGCTCCATTAACCCTCCTTATAATCTGCTATAGCTGTGCCATTTGCACAGTAGATTTGCAGTGTGAAAAGAGGTTGCTGTCTTGCCAGTGCTTTTTTCAGAAGAATCTTGTTAGCTGCCCGCTTTCCCTTCCATGTTATGCACCAGAAGTCATAATGCTGACCTCAGATGAGATCCTCAGAAAATGACTGTTAGCAACCAAATAAGCGAGATGGGCCACTCCTAATAACTTTTATCCAACTTTATTGGTTTGTCACCTAATACACTTCCATTTAATTCCAGTTAACACTAATTTTAAAATATCTCCAAATAGAATCTTATATAGAATTAGAAAAAAGTGGCTATAGTTGGCTGTTGTGTTTCTATTGAGATATGACTAAATGAGTGGGTTCCAATGTGTGGATTGCTTTGTGTTGTAGGTATGGTTTTGATCGAGAGCGTGCCAAACAGGCATTGGAGTGCTGCAGGGGGGAGGTGGGGGCATCCATGGAATACCTGCTGCAGCAGGTCTTCGCTGAAAAATTCGGAAGGAGAGCACAGGCTGCTGATGCGGCCGAGGGCTTCTCCCCAGACGACTGCCTGACACAGCGGCAGGAGGAGGCTGTGGCCCTGGCTGCCATTTTTGGTGAGCGCTTCATTGAGAGGATCCAAAACAGGGTCTGGTCGGTCACTGTGGAACTGCCCTTCACCACCAGGAAGGTCAATGGTTGCAGAGAGGGGGGTGCCACCAAACAAAGCGGCCAGGTTCTCCTGAAGGACGTGTGCCGCTTCTACCTGAAGGGGCAAGGCTGCCGCTTTGGCACAAAGTGTCGTTTCAAACACCAGCTTCCCACGGACTCCAAAATCCAGAAGCCCCAGATAATAGCGTCTCAGCCCGGTTTTGAAAGTTACTCTCCTCCAGAGTATGAACTGGAGATTCGCTTCCCTCCGGGCAATCTCTATCCATTCCAGGCACCCATCGTGGCCTTCAGTACCAATGATCACAACCTGGCAGCCCCAGGCCGCATGCATGTAACAGAGTACCTCTTTGGGGAGGCGCTGGTGGCAGCACAGTGTGCAGAGCCAGTGGTATATACGCTGGTCACCTGCTGTGAGGATGAGGCCAAGATGAAGGAGCTGCTCACTAACAGTCATCACAAGTACAGCTCCCCTCCTCCTGCACTGCCAGTCGCCACCCCTGCAACAACCAAGAGCATCAAAAGCACTGTACCTAGCCAGGACCCACCCACCATTAATATCACCAAACGCCCAGAAGGTAAGAAATAAAACTGAAATACAGCTGTAGTAGTCCTGCAAAAACATGTATTCATCTATTATTATTCTGAATGCGGTTTTCTGCAGATTATCTTGCCAATTGAATCAGTTTCCCTAATTTCTTCCCACAACTCTGATAGATCAACACAAACTCTTTCTGCTGTTCTTGATTTTTAAGAATCAGTCACCTCAAGTCAGGGACATCCTATAGCCCTTCAACAGAACACCATTGTTATTGCTGATTGATTTCTGTGAGAAGCACTCATTATGGTCAATGTAAAGATTTATAGTGTATATCTTATACATGACACATCACAGTGATTTCTGAGTGGTTTGATGCATTAAGCACAGTACTGCATCCAATCTGTAATATGTTATAGTGATCAATATGTTAACCTTCCAAAGTGTTGTGTTGTGTCTGTGTGTCAGTGATAGTGTGGGAGTGTCCTATCTGTGTGTCAGTGGGACTGAGGGAGTGTTGTCTGTGTTCCAGTGAAGGAAGCCCCTGACTCCCCAGAAGAGGACCACGAGGACCTGGAGGAGGAGGCTGTAGTTGTGCCGGTACAGAACGAGAGCTACGTCAACCTCAAGAAAAAGCATGTCAGGATAGCAGAGGGGATGCAGCAGGAAAACATTAAGCTCTGCAGGCAGTTCAAGAGCAAGCAGGTAGTTCTTTTTAACATAATTGTGTGTTGCACTTTCAAGAGCTGAGTGCCAGGAATGGAACCAGGAGCAGTTTGAATACTCTATCAAGTCCAGAGGGAATCGGGTCAGCTTGAAAGCTTCATTTTACACACTGTGAGCCCTCTTACATGAGTATGTGGCATATATGGTACACTGGGCCTTTTCTAGTGCTGGAGAAAACAATTTAAATGTATTATATTTACAGTATAAAGATGGTTAACCAGTGTCAGTGTCAGATTAAATAAAACAAGATACTTTTAAAGGTAAGTGTTTTGTTACAGTGATTTCTGTCCTTTGAAAATGAGCAAGCGTCTTTATGAGTTTGAACTGGTATAGTATTCTGAGTCCTGGAGCTTGGGGGAGCACTACCTACAGGTAGATAAAGTAAAGTTTCCTCAGAGTCTTTTTAAATGGTTTAATCTGCAGCACATACATCTCCTGCTTCTGCACTCCACTTCATGTTCTTGAAACCAACCATTCCTTCTGATTGACCTCTTTTATACACATTTGAATGCAGTTTTTTTCCTCTGTTGCACCAGTCCTCCAGGCGCTTTCTCTCAATGTTACAACAAAGACAGAAGCTTCCTGCCTGGCAAGAGAAGAATAACATTTTAGAGCTCCTCAGTGAATGCCAAGTACTGGTTGTGAGTGGGATGACTGGGTAAGACACAGTTCATTGTCTTTTGTCTTATTTATTCATATATTTGTTTATTTGCCCTGTTTCTTTCAAAGGTACATGAGTTTGGGACAGTTTGAATCTGTTTAGTTGACCAAAATCTGTGAAATGGTTGTTTTGGGTATAAATGAAAAACAGGTGCCTCTCTGGTTAATTCTCATTTAAAATCAATGTTATTATTTTATTTTACATTAAAAATAATTTTAAATCTAATGTTTCAGTAAATCACAAGCTCTTCCTGAGAGAACAACAACAGCACTATTACTAAAATAAAAAAAAAACACTTGTATAATTGATTACCATTTTGAATTACAAATATTCCATATGTAACAGACACAACATTATCAACAGTTACAGCAATTCAGGATAGTAAACATGTTTCTAATTTGGAGAAGAAAAATAGGGTGTCCCTAAAAATTAGGAGGTAGTAGCTGAGGGTTAAGGCATGTATTTAGGTTTGGGGAGCCCATGATATAGAATCCTTTAAGGAATAGCATGATTGAGCTCAGGTTGCAGACAACCAGCAGAGCCTGGCAGACTGGGCTTGTAACCATTCTTCTGCTCTTTTTCCAGGTGTGGTAAAACCACGCAGATCCCTCAGTTCATCCTGGATGAGTCTTTGAAAGGCCCCCCCAACAAAGTGGTCAATATAATCTGCACCCAGCCCCGACGCATATCAGCCATCTCTGTGGCCGAGAGGGTGGCCCAGGAGAGAGCCGAGCGCCTGGGCCTGTCCGTGGGCTATCAGATCCGGTTGGAGAGTGTCAAGGTCAGTGCAGCTTGGTACATATTCAGCTTTATTGTTTTGAGTTCCACTCTTCTGCAGCCTTTGAATCATTCCCAGCAAAATTAATCCTAAATTGAGGTAAATTAGGTGACCAAGAGTTTAGTTGAAACAGAAGAGATTCAGAAAACCTTGTAGCTCTCTAGAAGCCAGCCCTTTATACAAACTGTGAAAGATATTTCTTAGTAATGCTAATGCAGTTGCAACAACCTCCATTATGGAAGTATGGCTAAAATCTTTGATTCCTCAACTGAAAATGGTCTTACATGTTTTAAGGGTATTATCATTCTCTATTGAATTGATTTTCTTACATTTCTATTCTGCCTTCCTGTATATTGTATCCTATATTTCATATCAGTCCATTACATTTATTAATGGCTGTAAATGGGTACTAAGCAATAGAGTTCAGATCCAGTGGCTGATATAGATTAATTCCATATTCTGTATTTTGGTAAGGGTGCATCTAATGATTTTTGCTCACATATTTGGTCTGGGTATCTCCCTGCCTGGCTCTCAAACAATAATTTATTATTGAGTAAATTAAGTAGATTTTCTGAGTAGAAATGAAGGTCAGTTTGGACAGTTTGGAAAATGGACTTGAATGTTTGAATATATTGTTGTACACTCACCTAAAGGATTATTAGGAACACCTGTTCAATTTCTCATTAATGCAATTATCTAACCAACCAATCACATGGCAGTTGCTTCAATGCATTTAGGGGTGTGGTCCTGGTCAAGACAATCTCCTGAACTCCAAACTGAATGTCTGAATGGGAAAGAAAGATGATTTAAGCAATTTTGAGCGTGGCATGGTTGTTGGTGCCAGACGGGCCGGTCTGAGTATTTCACAATCTGCTCAGTTACTGGGATTTTCACGCACAACCATTTCTAGGGTTTACAAAGAATGGTGTGAAAAGGGAAAAACATCCAGTATGCGGCAGTCCTGTGGGTGAAAATGCCATGTTGATGCTAGAGGTCAGAGGAGGATGGGCCGACTGATTCAATCTGATAGAAGAGCAACTTTGACTGAAATAACCACTCGTTACAACCGAGGTATGCAGCAAAGCATTTGTGAAGCCACAACACGTACAACCTTGAGGCGGATGGGCTACAACAGCAGAAGACCCCACCGGGTACCACTCATCTCCACTACAAATAGGAAAAAGAGGCTACAATTTGCACAAGCTCACCAAAATTGGACAGTTGAAGACTGGAAAAATGTTGCCTGGTCTGATGAGTCTCGATTTCTGTTGAGACATTCAGATGGTAGAGTCAGAATTTGGCGTAAACAGAATGAGAACATGGATCCATCATGCCTTGTTACCACTGTGCAGGCTGCTGGTGGTGGTGTAATGGTGTGGGGGATGTTTTCTTGGCACACTTTAGGCCCCTTAGTGCCAATTGGGCATCGTTTAAATGCCACGGCCTACCTGAGCATTGTTTCTGACCATGTCCATCCCTTTATGACCACCATGTACCCATCCTCTGATGGCTACTTCCAGCAGGATAATGCACCATGTCACAAAGGTCGAATCATTTCAAATTCGTTTCTTGAACATGACAGTGAGTTCACTGTACTAAACTGGCCCCCACAGTCACCAGATCTCAACCCAATAGAGCATCTTTGGGATGTGGTGGAATGGGAGCTTCGTGCCCTGGGTGTGCATCCCACAAATCTCCATTAACTACAAGATGCTATCCTATCAATATGGGCTAACATTTCTAAAGAATGCTTTCAGCACCTTGTTGAATCAATGCCACGTAGAATTAAGGCGAAAGGGGGTCAAACACAGTATTAGTATGGTGTTCCTAATAATCCTTTAGGTGAGTGTATATTACTTGTCATAAAACTAGAGGAATTCTCATGCTCGTACAAAACACACTAAAGCGATACTGAAAGTAGGCACAGCCCCCTCTAACATGGCTGCGGCTGTGCTGTGCTGTGTCAGTCATCAGCCACCAGGTTGCTGTACTGCACCACCGGAGTGCTGCTGCGGAGGCTGGAGGGAGAGGCCGACCTGGGGGGGGTCACCCACGTCATCGTGGATGAGGTGCACGAGCGCACAGAGGAGAGGTAACAAGAACAGTTGGATTTAAATCAGTCACCATCTTACACTCACACTGACATACGATCACAAATTCTGGTCACTCTCACACCATCACTCTCCAACTCCGAGTTACATTCAGAGTTACACTCACACATACAGTCGCTCTCGCAATCACACTGAAACTGACACTCCCAGTTCCCTTAGCCATTCCCACTGATTGTTGTATTCCAAAATGTTTTTTAATACCGCTGTACAATATGTAAACATAACACCAGGAAACTTTTTATAGCTTCTTGTTGAATGGGATTCACCTTGACCAAAGGCATCACCAATTTTGGGTTTTATTTAGTTTTTATGTTTCATTTGCATGTTATTTCCTGGTTTTGAAAAAAACGCAATAGACTTCAGGGATGTTGTGTGGCTTCCTTTCCAGTGACTTCCTGCTCCTGGTGCTAAAGGATCTAATGATCCAGAGGCCAGACCTGAAGATTATCCTGATGAGTGCCACCCTCAACGCAGATCTTTTCTCCCAGTACTTTTACAACTGCCCCACCATCAACATACCAGGTGACCTCTCACTTCACTTTCTCATGTCTTGAGCAACATCAATAGCACTCTGTGTGTGCATAGTACAGTATTACTGCAGTGTGTAGTGTAGCAAGTAAATATTTCTGATGGTGCTTTGGATGGAGTTTAGATCATTTACTGCTTGAATTTGTCTGCAAAAACCCTTGTTTTTTTCTTTGAAAACTCTCAATAAGCTGAAATTGTCACCTGCTGCGAAGTCCAGTTTTAAGTTGTCACATCCTTATTACTCCAGCTCGAATTTTGCATGCTCCTTTCAACCTGGCTCTAGCCTGCAACATATATATTTCTTACTCTATACACAGGCATACAATTATTTTTATTCTCCTTCAGGTCGTACATTCCCTGTGGACCAGTTTTTCCTGGAAGATGCCATTGCCAAAACCAGGTAAGTTTAATTGATTTAGTGGGTTTGTTTGTTTTTTGGAGGGGGGAATGTTTTTTTTAGAGCGCTTTGTGTTTTTTCTTTTTCTTTTCACCCCTTATCCTTGATCCGCACTGCTCAATGTGTTGGGGGTTCCCTTGACTTAGTGCTTGGCTATATTTAGGCTTAGACTGCCATGTAAATTAGGCTCCCGTTAAGGTTAGGGTTGTGTTTCTACTCATTTATAGAAGATGTACGCAATTTGGTTGAGGTTCTTGCTCTCATTTTGGAGAAGACATTTTATTTGTGTAATGCAGTGGTTACAGTTTTCATGTGTTTGTTTGATACTGCATCACAGTTTCATGATTATTATGAGTTTATAGATTTGTTTTAAATGATGAACAAAAGCATTTGAAAACTACTGGATTAGGGCATCACTATGTAATATGGCCTAACACTGCTTTGCTACCATCCCTTAAGTTATTGAATAAAGCAGATGTACGTCTTTATTTACCATTAGTACAGCTATTCAACTGTTTGTTTGGTGCTTTGTTTGAGAGGTATAGGGTGACACTGTACCCTATACACTGAATTGGATTCACCTGGCTGTAGAGGAGTGGAGTTATTCACACCAACATGTTTTCTTAGGTTTCTCCAGCTCTGTCACTCATTTCATCCCACAATGCTGATTTATTAATTCAGGTCTTGTGCAGATGTTGCTCATTTTCAGTCATCAGGTGCCTTTCTGAAACCTCTCTGGAAAACACCATCTGAATAGTAGAATACAGGTTTTGTGCAGCTCTTGATAAGAGGGCCATTTGTTTGCAATCCACAAATAGGTACATCATAGAGGATGGCAGCCCTTACATGCGATCTGGGAAGCAGGGCAGCCAGTTCAACAAAGGGAACAGCTTTCGCAATCCAGTGGAGCAGCTGGAGGACGACATGTGGTCCTTCATGCACTTACAGAAACGTGACTTTGTGAAAGACTCCATTCCAGATCAGCAGCTCACTCTGCAGCAGCTGACAATCCGCTTCAAAGGTTGGTGTACATCCACTGAGCTGAAAGATTGACAGGCAACAGAAGATCATATTGGGTTTTTTTGTGTGTTTTTTGTAGCTTATTATTATTATGATGATGTAGTCATTTAGCAGGTTTTTCAAATGTACAATGTAATATATATGACAAATAAAAAGACACTAGAGGCGGCTCAGAATACTACATCAATAACATAAATATTACTGTTCTGTAGAGAGTTTGACAAAGCAAAGGCAAGATTTAGACTCTTAATGTTTAAAGACCATGGTTATGTAAAGCATTTTTTAATATCTGCTATTTATCTGTTGTGCTTTTAGAATGGATTGTATGGAGTAGACAACATTTTACATTTATACTTAGCCAAATGTTGTTCAACATTGTTTGTAGTATTTGTTTTCATATTTGTAACTCACATGTGTTATTCTGGATTCTAATGTGGATGTGTTAGAATGGAAAACCTTGAGTTAAAGCATTTACCATCAGTTTTTTATATATCAGATGTAAAGAAGTCTGTTCTGAAAACCATTGCTGCTATGGATCTAGACAAAATCAACATGGATTTAATTGAGAGCATACTGGAATGGATAGTGGATGGAGATCATAATTACCCATCAGGTACATTTATTATAAATTCATCACTTTGTTCAGTAATTGCTTTCTCTGTTCAACTCTTTCTATATTTTTAGTTTTGTGCAATATGTAAATCTAGCTAGATTACTTTCCTCGTTGAATGTGAGTCGTCTTGGACAAAGGCATAATCCAAACTATAATACTGTAATAATAATAATGTATATTAAAATAATTTATAATATATGTATCATAATAAAAATGCACCTCTGGACTTTCCTTTCTTGGTTCTTGCATAGCACATATTGTTTTGTCATAGAAGAGCAGTATCTACTTGGTATTTCTCATTTCATGAAAGTGATACAAATTAGAAATTTGTCTCAAAATAGATATTGGGGGCTGAGAGATATAGCTTGCGCTGAGAGAGCAGGTTGAACCCCATAGTCCAGACTTCTTGGGTTAAAATCTGGACTATGTAATAGTTGACTGGGATTCCCTATAGGGTGTCAAGCAACAAACTAAGGGATTTCTGGGTTAGGTGGGCTTTTGGTGCCTGTAAGCTCTGAAGTGTTAATGATTCCAAACTGCACAAATCCACCCCACAGTGATTTAGCTCTGCTGTTTGTTCTGCAGATTTTTGTAGAAATTGTCTTTATTCTTTTTGTTTCATACTTTATATTCAGTGTTTACTGGCATGAGTAAGGAAACAATGTAATTTCTTCTCATCTCAGTGATGCACCTGATCTTTCCACTCTCTTGCAGGTGCTGTGCTAGTGTTCCTGCCAGGGCTGGCAGAAATAAAGATGCTGTATGAGCAGCTGCAGTCGAATCGCATGTTTAATAACAGGAATAATAAGAGGTATGGAATGACATGGAATACTGGTTTATTGACTAATCGATTAATCCATTGTCACGTCTGTCGCTTCATGACAAATGGGCTAATTAGCTTTTGTTTCAGTCCTAAACAGCTGTGTGTTTGTGGAAGTGCATCAGGTAGGTTTCTGTCAGCCTGAGCAAATCTCCTCCAGTGTCCATAATTCTGACCACTGAACTGAGGCACTTATGTTAACTCCCCGTTCAAAAATCACCTCGGTGAACTTTATCTCATTAATTACTAAAATCAATTCTCTAAAGTGGCATACAGCAGTTTTCAAATTGGGAATCTTGTTAGTTCCTGTTATTTTTGAGGACTGTCATTCTTCCCTGTTATATGATGTATTATACATAGTTTCCATTTAGTGTTGTGTAGTTGTGTTTAATGTGTTGCTAAATGATCCTCTACCTATTTAACCACTTCTGGTACTGAGTTAGACCTCATAGACCTTGCTGCAAGATGATCTCTAGCCATTGTGTACTGAAACCTGTGCAACACCTTTATAATTCCCCATTGTTTATGTCTCTTCAACAGCTAATTTCACTGGAAAAGGTTAATACCAAACAGCAACGTAAACAGATGCTAAAATCACTAAAAATCACACACTAGAATATGAAATAGGATAGAGAAGAAAGTTAAAATCAACTCCTTTTATACATTCCTGTGTGTGGTTCTTGTGTGCGTCTCTGTCTAACTGCGTCTTTTGTTTGGTCAGGTGTGTTGTGTACCCGCTGCACTCCTCACTTTCCAATGAGGAGCAACAGGCCGTCTTCAACCGCCCACCTGAGGGAGTGACCAAGATCATCATTTCCACAAATATTGCAGAGACGTCCGTAACTATTGATGACGTGGTGTACGTGGTGGATTCTGGGAAGATGAAAGAGAAGAGGTAAATTCAATATCACTGACTCTGCCCTAAAAAGTATGTTTGCATTGGCAAATGCACAGTTAAGTGTAGGAAAGCAAAGTGAAAATGTGGTAAACCATAAAATAAATAACGTAAAACCATGGCAAAGCTAAATAAATGCAAAGTAAAATTGAGGGGAAACTGCCAAAATTACCATGCAGATTTATTGTGGTGAACGTTCATAAGGGTATCTCTCCCTCTATACCCTAATGAACTTGTTTTTTATTTTTTATGGACAGTGTAGATACAGTATGAGTTCAACATTTATTTTTTAAAGCTCCTTCATTTTGTGTATTGTGTTGGCATTCATATTTAGGATTGATACTTTTTAAAAATAATCCATTATTTTAATATGCCCACTGTTTAAATATATAAATTTCAACTAACGAGATATGGTCTTGGTAAGTCTGCTGACTGAGAGAATAGACTGACTGGCTAGTTAAATACTGTCACAGATACATTGCTCTGTACAGCATTTTAAAAAGTACTCTCTTTAACAGACAATGAATTATGAATAAATGCATGATTATATAATGTATATTCTAGATCTCTGTAATTGTAACTGGTATGGATTGAGAGCTGTGCTAATTACAGCATTAAAGGTGGGTAGAGAAAGTAGAACTGAAGGTTGTAAAGTACCTTGTCACTGGGTTCCCTATCAGAAACTCTGTGTTTGGAGGTTTTTGCAGATGTCTCCAGTGTAACTCCTCTCTCTGGTGTTCTGTGGCAGGTATGATGCCAGTAAGAGCATGGAGAGTCTGGAGGACTCATGGGTGTCGCGAGCCAACGCCCTGCAGAGGAGGGGCCGGGCGGGGCGTGTGGCCTCAGGGGTGTGCTTCCACCTCTTTACCCGCCATTGCTTCCACCACCAGCTGGCTGAACAGCAGCTGCCTGAGATCCAGAGAGTGCCACTGGAGCAGCTGTGTCTCAGGTCAGCACACATGTGTATGAAAATGCTATATAAACTGCCTCCACAGAAATTAAGCGTTTGCTTGTCTTTTGTTTATCATCACTATCATGTGATTAATTTACATGTGTTCATTGTCAACCCTTGTGATTTAAAATGGATGGTCATCTGTTAAAGAAAAGGAAAATGGCCACATTAAACAGCCATTCTTTGTGTCTATTATTTGTTTGGCTTCTTACTTTTTTCTTACCTCTTATATTGTTTGGAAGTGTTATCGCATCACACTTGGTTTCAGCAGTACCAGGTACACCATGTGCAAATTATTGATCTGGTAAACATTTATTCGAATGCTTAGATTTTAATAATTTACAAAGTCATCAGTCACCATATATTTGTGTGTGTATATATGTATATAAATACATACCAGTGGTTAAACTGAGATACGCATGTTTTTACTTATAATCTACCTTCCATCTTGAGTTGAAGTCTTTGATCCAGTTGGGACCAATTTGAGAAATTATTTTCCTGGAGCATAAAGTGTAAACAACATTATTTCTTTGCTTTTTAAGGATCAAAATTCTGGACATGTTTGCTGAGCGGATGCTGGAGTCAGTATTCTCTCGGCTAATCGAGCCACCATCAGCCAGCAGTCTGGAGGCAGCTAAGCAGCGCCTGCAGGACCTAGGTGCCCTGACCCCTGATGAAAAGCTTACTCCCCTGGGCTACCACTTGGCCTGCCTGCCCGTTGACGTGCGCATTGGGAAGCTCATGCTGTTCGGGGCCATATTCCGCTGTCTGGATCCAGCTCTCACCATCGCAGCCAGTCTGGCCTTCAAATCTCCCTTTGTAAGACAGTTGATCAGTCTGTACATTGACATGATATCAATTTATCTAAAACGAATGTAACATACCTCGCATGGTGGTTGAATGCATTTTACTGGCTTTTTCCTTTTACACTGAAAGTAATACTGCAACAGTCCCACCACAGACACGGCAATTTGCTTCAGTGTAAACACGCCAGTTAATATATTTCTGGGATTATGCAAAGATGACACGAGCTACTCTGTACTTCTTTCATACTGTGTGGTAAAATCTTTATTTGAAATTCTGTTGATAATATTCCACTGCATACCCATTTCTTTATGCATGCCAAATAAAGTTTAATTTATTTATTTTATTCTGCCAGTAACCCAGCATCAATATGCCATGAACTTTCCAGTCATGTATTCTTTATTAGGTTTCTCCATGGGATAAGCGAGAGGAGGCCAATGTGAAGAAGCTGGAATTTGCCTTAGCCAACAGTGACCATCTGGCTCTTCTGCAGGCATACAAGGTAGATAGCACTCTGTTTCCCTGTGGTGATATTCTGCAGCTATTACAACTAATATAAAGAATCCTATTGCTGCAGCTGAGCATTTGTTTAAATCATAGTGCCAAAGCTGGTTTCTAATAAATTTGGTTGTTTTGTACCCATGTTGCACTTTAGGCCTGAATTTAGTTTTCTGTTTAAAGATAAGAAATCATTATAGATGGATTTTTCTTTACGGTATAATGAAAGCAGCAAAGAATATGAATACTTTCAGGAACCCTGGAGTCCAACATTTTAAGCAGATTATATCTTCTTGGTTCAGACTTCAGGTGATTAAAACAGTAGAGCTTTCCATTTCAATCAACTCCTTGTGTTTCAATGATGACAGAAAATAAATAGGACATAGTAATACAGATTAGATGGAAAGCCTTACAATTCGAAATAGAAAATTATAAAATGAAAAAATGAAATACTGCTTTGTAAGTTTGTTTCATTTGTTGGTGACTTTGTAGAAACTGTCTGTTTCTCTGTTATGACTACAACATCCTCACCACTACTTTCAAGATAGATCTCCAAACTATCAGAAAATAATGTCTGTGTATTCTTTGCTATTATAATATGTATTTACATGATACTTACTAGTGAAGAAAAACTACAATATATATTGGAAATGTAGTTTTGAATGTAGTTTGTGTTTTGAATGAAAAATACCTTATGTTTGTGTGGATTCATACAGTATGTGATTAATCTCAAACATCTTTCAATTTTTTTCATAATAATGTAAATCCTATCACTCTGTAAATAAACCTGCCTTTTTGTGTAGGAATTATTATGTATGCCTTGGTTAGGATGGGGAGCCAGTACAAAGCTTCTACAGTTAAATGTATACATTTTCAAAAGAATACATTTAAAAAGGAAATATTGTGTCAGGCTAATTGTGTCCCTCTCTTGTGCCCAGGGTTGGAAATCTGCTGCTAAAAATGGTAACCAGGCAGGTTTCCAGTACTGCAGAGAGAACTTCCTGTCAGGACGAGTCCTACAAGTAAGACCTTTCAGTCACATCTAACTACAGAGAAATGTGTAGTGCTGCTTCAAATTTCACATTCAATAAAAAAAAAATAGCTGCAAGTGGGATTAGTAAAACCTAATCCTTCTTTGTCTCCATCCAGTTAGGAAATTAAACATTTTTGTCAATTTAGCTAGATTTGAAAGTCTTTATTGTGGGATTATTATTATTTTATTTTTTCCCAAACTTGCACTAGTTTTAGTGCAATTTTTAATAATTATGTAATTGCTAAACACTCTCCAAATGAGAGACTAATATATTTTGTATGCTTCCATTTATATACCAGCTTGTCCAAAGATCGATAAATAATATATTTTTACTTCTGAGATATTACTCAGTTGGATATATTTTTTAGAATCATTACTTGCTTTTTATTTGGTTGGGGGAAAAGGGTCAACCATTATCATCTTAGGTGAGCTTTGCTTATTATTTTGTGTGAATCTTAATCTTTAACTTGCAGGAGATAGCTAGCCTTAAAAGACAGTTTGCTGAACTGCTGTCAGATATTGGGTTTGTGAAGGAAGGCCTGAAAGCCAGAGTCATTGAAAGGATGTGTTCAAAAGGAGGGGATGGTATTCTTGAAGCCACTGGTTTTGAGGTAAGATACCTGAGGGAGACTTCTTACTGTATTATGAATAATGAAATTATTTTACAGACAGTTTTATATGAATATATGTATGTTGTTCAGTGGTTTTCTTTCTGATGTACACAATTGTATAAAAGCTTTTATGTAACATACATAATGGTATTTAATTAAATGTGATACAACATAGGAATTTCTTTATGAATCAATAACTGCCTCTTAAACAATTTCTTGTCAATTTACAGCAGCTTTTAAAACCTTTTTGTGAAGAAATACATTTTAATGGGGCATAGATACTTTTGTGGGGTTTTGCCACTATTATATACACTGAATTTCTTTACAATTTAAGGTATCTCTTATCAATTACTGTTGCATTTCTCAGGCAAACCTAAATGCTGATAACATCAAGCTCATGTCAGCAATGCTCTGCGCTGCCCTGTATCCCAATGTTGTTCAGGTGAGACCCTGCAAAATGTATTTATGGTATTAAACTGAACATATATACGTATGCAGTTGCTAGGAATGACGTTCCACTGACCTGAAATACTCTGTACAATAGCACTGACTTCTGCAAATGCCTAGCTAAACAGCCAACAAATCTTAACTGCTGTTGAGAGTACTTAATTGTCTCTGTGTGGGTGATGGCCACTTTAACATATCAGAAGCTATACAATTATTACTTGAATTGGTTGTCGTTTTTACTGAAGCAATAATAGATACAGTAGCATGTCTGAAGTCAGATGACAGGCAGTGTTTTTTTAGTTGTTTACGGGTTGTGTATGGTGGCTGAAAGATGCTAAACATTTACATAATTTAAATATGAATATGACTTAATTATTAATTAAAATAACTGACATTTTTTTGATTTTCATCTAAGCCCTAAAAACCGCTCCATGGCTACCCTGGAGCAAGTAGTACCCTAGAAAAGAGTACAATTTCCAAGGGTGCAAAAGCAGTATCTTAGCTTTTCCCTTCATTTGTCACTGTAATGAAACATTGGTTGCTTGGGGAAAATGAGCACAGGGATCAGTGTTTTTTCTAGGCTTGCGTTAAAACAAAATATGCTCGGTGCATCATAGAAATGAAATTTAATTTGAATTTAATTTTTTTCCTAAACGTAGGTAAGGGCTCCTCAAGGGAAGTACAAGCAGACAAGCAAAGGTGCCATGAAGATGCAGCCCAAAGCTGATGAGTTGAGATTCATGACCAAGAACGACGGCTGTGTCCATGTCCACCCCTCTTCGGTAAACTACCAGGTGAGAGACATGGGGTTGGCTGCTCATTGTGAATTAGTAGGTTTCTGTAGAAAAGCTTATCTTCATCTGTAATTTCAAAGCATTACAGTGGCTCTCAAAAGTATTCACCCCCCTTTGACTTCTCCATATTTAATTGTGTTACAGCATGAAATCAGAATGGATTTAATCAGGAGTTAGTGCCATTGATCAACAAATAAAATGTCCATAATGTCAAAGTGAAAAATATAATCTGCAAATTGATGTAAATTAATTACAAATACAAAACTGAAAATAATGGAATGCATAAGTAATCACCCCTTTTCTATGACATACCTGATTGAACTATGGTGAAACCAATTGTCTTTAGAAGTCATGTAATTAGGCGAATGGAGTCCAGCTCTGTGCAATTAAGGTATGTTACATGATTTCAGGTTAAATACACCTGTCTTTGGGAGGACCCACAGTTGGTTAGTACAAATCCTAACAAAAACTACATGAAGACAAAGGGACATTCAAATCAAATCCATAATAAGTTTCTTCAAAAGCACCAATAAGGGGTAGGATATAAGAACATTTCCAAGGCATTGAATATCACCCGGAGCGAAACTAGAGCCATTGTTGAAAAACAACTTGCATAAAATCTTGGCTAGAGATTGCCATAAAGCATGTGGGAGACTCAGACCAAGTGGAGGAAGATTCTATGGTCTGATGAGACCAAAATAGAGGTTTTTGGCCTCAAAGCTAAATGCTATGTTTGGTGCAGGCCTAACACTGCACATCATTCTGAGAACACCATCCCTACCATGAAGTATGATGTTGGCAGCATCATGCTATGGGGATGCTTCACTGCGTCAGGACCTGGAAACCTTGTAAAGATAGAGGGCAAAATGGATGCAGCAAAGTACAGAGAAAACCTGCTGAAGTCTGCAAGAGACCAGGGACTTGGGAGAAGATTCATGATCCCAAACATACAGCCAAAGCCACACCTGAAGTGCTTAAAAACAAAAAGGCCAATGTCCTGGAGTGGCCCAGTCAAAACCTGGACCTCAATCCAATTGAGAATATCCAAATTGATGGAGCTTGAGCAATTTTGCAATGAAGAATGGGCAAATAGTGCTGTGTCCAGATGTGCAAAGCTGGTAGAGACTTATCCATATAGACTCATGGCTGTAATTGCTGCCAAATCTGCCTCTACCAAATATTGACTGAAGGGGGTGATTACTTATGCATTCAATTATTTTCTGTTTTGTATTTGTAATTAAATTAGAACAATTTGCAGATTTGATTTTTCACTTTGACATCATGGACATTTTCTGTGTTGATCAGTGGCAAAAACTCCTGATTAAATCTGAATGGATTTAATGTTGTAACACAATGAAATGTGGAAAAGTCCAGGGGGGTGAATACTGTTGAAAGCCACTGTATTTATAGCGGAAGCATTTTCATCAGCTCCTTTTCCAAGGTACCATGGGACTTCAGCATGTACATAAATAATATTGTAGATATCAACAACTAATTATCAAAAAAAAAAAATTCTTTCCTATGCATCTTTAAAAGCAATCTTCATAACTCTAAAATAATAATCATTATTATAATTTTAATAATAACTAGAGTATAAATGTTTTTGACAACCAGTTTTGCGTTCTCACTTATTTCCGAATTGCTTTTGCCAAAGGTCTTCTGGTTTATCCCTGTGCTCATGAATCAAGTATTAAAACATGACAACAGTTTCCAGGTCTTTAGTCATGGGTGATTTCATTGTAATGCCCATAAAAACTGCAGTGCACTAGGACCAAGGCAGCTGATCATAAGAAGTTAATTTGTGTTGGTTGCAGAAGAATTTCCTGCCTAGATATTGAAGCAGTGGGCTAGGAAGTGCATTCTGCATGGATGCTCACTCAGCTGTATCACACTGCAGAGGACGCAGAGCTAACCACAGTCCCGGTGTTTCAGGTGCGACACTACGACAGCCCCTATCTGGTGTACCATGAAAAGGTGAAGACGAGCCGCGTGTTTATCCGTGACTGCAGCATGGTGTCTGTGTACCCACTGGTGCTGTTTGGAGGTGGCCAGGTCAGCGTGGAACTGCAGAGGGGGGAGTTTGTCATCTCCCTGGATGATGGCTGGATTCGCTTTGCTGCTGCTTCCCATCAGGTACTGCATTTTCTCAACACCACCTGTTTCTGGCACTCGCCTGCCTTTTACCTGGGTTCTACAGCATCTAATGACCCTCACACATTCATATGTTCCCTCATATTAGAAGGATAAATATTATTCCTGTTGTTATTAAGATGGACTCACTGACCAGCACATTTCATAAAATAATCAATGCGGTAGGATTTACCATATTATCCATCACCAATACATCTCTTAGCTATTATTTTTCAGGTGCTGTTATATTTGATTGGAAAAGGACACAAGTGAAAAACACATTTTAAACAGATTCCTATCTCCAAAATATATAACCAACAGTTTATAATTTTTCCACTTAAATATACATCTTATATTTGTTACTCCTGCTTTATAGTATTTCCCAGTGTTAAACGTTGAGTGGTGCAATTGGATCTTTAGAATCTGCTGTTGCTCTGCTTGCAATTACAATTTGCTTTCAAAGGACTGCCTAAAAGGAGCTTGTGAGCCTCAATTTAAGAAACCCAAACAGAGAATCAAAATACCGTACATGATATTACAATGTATGAGATGAGATGCAGGACTATAGTATGCATTTGATGACAAGCATGGAGATCCAATCATTTTGCAGGTGCCTTTAACCTGATCATCGGAAATGGGCATAAAATAAAAGTCTACAGTCTTTATTTCACATCAGTATTGGTGCTGCAGAAAAACTTATATTTCAGGCATTTTAGAAGCGCAACAATGTGTTTAATAATATATATTATTAATATATAATATCTTGTATAACCCATTAGTGAATGACAAGCTTTACACACTCATGCTGTGCATGTGCAGTGATGCAACAGTATGTTTGGTAATTTCTGAACCCTAATGGTCTCAGACATTTCAATTGTACCCACTATTATTTAGAATTAATTTGAACCTGCATTTGCTATATGCCCATAAATTAACAATTGTATATATTTTCTCTTGGAATAATAAAATTGTGAAATGTACTATTAATTGTGTGTATTTTAAAATTGGTTACATTATACTGTATCAAGTGTAACTGGAAAAAAAATTATTTGGGGTTATTTTGAATCTTGTAACACTTGAATATTGAATATGGTATTTTGTCAAGGACAGAAAAAAACTAAACAATTTATTTTGTCTACACAAGGTTGCTGAACTAGTGAAGGAACTTCGCTGGGAGTTGGATCAACTTTTAGAAGATAAAATTAAAAACCCCAGCATGGACCTGTGCAGCTGCCCTCGAGGCTCACGGATCATTGATATGATTGTGAAACTCATCTCTACACAGTAGAATGACAAGATAATATCCTGCAAAAGATATTGCAGATAGGACTGTCTGCTTTAACATACTGAACATATATTTTTTAAGATATGGTTCTCACTGGTCTGCTAAGGACTCTTTACATTTCTATTTTCAGAATTCATGTGCACAGAGATTATTCCTGCCTCTTTCATAAATTTGGGAGAGAACCTTATTTTTGGGATATTAACTTAAAGCAGGGGCTTCATGCTGTTTGCCATGCATCTGAATCCATCTGGTTGCCTATTCTGAAAATCCTATGACATTGTTTTGGCTAAATGCTACCATCCTAATAGCATTGCTTTAACAGCTAAATGCAACTCCAAAAAGCCAGACATTGTGAAATAGGTTCTGTTAATTGCACTTTTTAAGTTGCGTGAAAGTTGACATGAAGTGTAAAAGGGTTTGAGTCCATATTGGATAAATGTGTTTAAAATGAGATGAAAATGTGAGTTTGTTTTATATGTGTCTAGATATTAATGAAGCATGGACAGCTGTCAAATACAGGCAGCTCTGCTTTAAGAAGCACAGTTATGCTTGGTGGAGATGGTGAAAATGTATATTCACACACAGTAGGAGAGAAAAAGGCTAAGCAAAAAATAATTACCAACCTGTTTAAAATGCAAAATATGAAATTAAATTAAAAGGGCTCTTCATAAAAATAACATTTTTGTGATCTGGAATAGCCAAAGGTTATGTAAAGATAATGTATTACATTAACTTTTTGTTCCCTGTAATGTAAGGTCAATAAAAAACGCCATTGGTTTGTCAAAGTTTTTGACAAAAGTTTTTACTTTCTGTGGCTCATCTCACATCATGGGACATGTAACCATCACCATAATATTGATTAAATTCATATCTTATTCTGCTTTGGTATCATTAACTTCAAATCCCTATATCTTATTAGCAGACATCACATTTCCCTTGCAAACTATTTCCATGTTTTTCATAGACCAAAATCAATGTTGCATTATGTTAATTTTGTTATTTAATATTTCTTGACTGGTGCCTTAATTTAAGGTTGTTGTCTACCACTGATATTGAAACATTAAAAAAAAAAAAAACTTAATCATTTGACAATTTTGTGTTCTGTTTATTCAAAAAGTAATATAACAAAGTCTGAAGGAAATTTGACATTAACGAAAGCAAATAGAACAACTGTATGAATTTAACTAACTACACGTACATGGATTTGTTGAAACGGATAGTTTAATATCAATGTAAATCCATACCGAGACGTAAATAGAGCTTATAATACTGCAGATCATGTTTTAGACTTGAGTACAGTGAAGCTGCAATGTGTCTATTATAAAAAAAGACAACTTATTGTACACAGCTTAATGTACGACTTCTTAAAGGCAACATGGTCCTCACAGATTTTAATTAGAACAATAATATCGATTCCTTCCATTTATAAACAGTTCCCTAATCTGGGTTTTACGTATCTGGATTACTGCCCATCATCTTGTGGACTTCTCAATGTCCATTTTAATTTCTCAAAATAGACCACAACTAGCTAAACTGCCAGACTTGAGAGGAAACTGGAAAGCCATCACTAAACATGTCAGCGTTAAACTATTCGTCTTGAGGGAGGTTAAACAATGTGTTAACACGTTTCAGTATTTATGTTACAATGACGGGTTTTCATGGGAGCAACTAGGTTTGCTGTCCATAAGGCTCTGCACTCTTGATAAAATAATTTCATTGGAGCTGCTACAGTCCTCTGGTCCGTACGGAGGGTTCACGGTTAAAACCCCGGCTACGCAAAGCTTCTCCCCCTCGGGTCCTTCCTCTGTCACGGGAATGCGGTTCTTCTCCAGCCACGCACGCAGGCTGTCTCTCCTCTCCCGCAGCTCTTCTCGGCTGTACACCCGACTCCCCACGGGCATAAACACCGACCTCAAGCGCTCGGCTAACTCGGGGTCCCCCTCTCGCAGGACCGCTACTGCTTCGACCGTGTGGCCCATCACCGCCGCCACCATCGCCTTGCCGTCCTCCTTAAAGTTCACCAACACTAGGCTGAGGAGATTACAAAAGTCGGCATGTTTCACAAAACTCAAACCATCGTGTTGGCTACGTTTCTCTATAGCCTGTACGTAGTCAATATTTTATTAGGATAAATAGTGAGTATGTTTGTTAATATTTGACTATCCCTGCATAGAAAACAATGAACGCAAATGTATACATATTTTCATTAATTTTAACTATACGTTTTACACCATGGTTGTGTAAACGGGGCTGCCGGTGTACCTTACCGCCCGAAATGTTCCTTATGTGTTGATTTACAAGATGTTTCTTATTGTAGAAAACAACATTGTCATGCATACATTTGAGAATTTAAACGAATAAATAGTAGGAAATAGTGGAAAATGTAACATTACTTTGCTGACACGGGATCCACGGTAAAAACCCAGCCTTGGTATTGCTGTTTTTCAGCGGCTGTAACTGTCACCTCCTTGTTCACATATTCTTGCCACTCCAGCGGTTTCCTGCTCTGCCACCAGTTCATAGCTTTTAGACGAATTCACATATACAGGGATTAAAATAGTGAAACAGTTCCCCACATGAAAGGAAGGAAAAGCACACCAGTGTCTCTACAAAATATGTCCATTGGAAACAAACGCTGCGTTTTATAGGTCCGTCATGCTACGCATTTGTTCCGTTTGCTGTTACAATATTACAATTACAGTAATATCAGTAGGCTATTCAGAATTAAATTAAAATGCTTACATTTTAAAATAGACATTTTAATCAAAAGGCATACAATCAAATGATCAAATGAACAGTTTTGCACGAGGTTATGTAGCTAGAAGGAAAAATGTGCATCAATTTGAAATTATTCTCAGTACATAGTCTGTGTAAATCAGTAAGAGTAATGCTACATTGTATGTAAATTCGGCTAAGTTCTGCAAATATCGAAAGCTTGGAATTCGTCTAAGTGGTAGTTTCGAGTTTGTCTTTTAAGTCTTTGAAACGAAGAACAGTTTAGTTTATTTGTTACTTTAGACTGATAATCTTGTATTAACAATGTCGAAACTGAAGCAGTTCTTACGTCTTGGGTGTACAATCTGACGCATGCGCAGCTGTTGCCTTACAGTTAGAGGAGCGATCATTGCAGTGCTGCCGAGGTATCATGTCCAGATACGGACGGTACGGAGGAGGTGAGCAATAGCAGAATAAGTTTGTTTTTGGGAATAAAGACATTCTGAAATACAATGTACTATTAGTGTATGTGGCTCCATAAAATGGCCAAACAAAAATGGAAGCAAAGTACTTTGTATATACTAATGAGAAATACTGGCGGCATGGCGGGTAAAGGACATGTAATGGCGGCCACTTGGTTGTTGTTTGCGCACGTAAGAAAGAGGGGTCTTTTATTGCAGGACATTATAGTGTTTATCACTGTAATCTTGCTGTTTTACAACTGTGGTTCTGTCCCAGGTTTACACGAAACTATCTGTAGCGTCAGTGTGTTGCATTAGCCGGTGTTGCAATGCAGAAGAGGGGTGATAGTAGCCTTAATTTCCTATACGGATGAGTTTTAAAACACTTGGGATTCTTTCAATATTTTTTTATTTGAAAAATAATAATACTGTCTACTTATAGACACCCAGTGGAATTGAAATGTCTAGTTAGTAACCATAATAACAACATAAACTACCCGTCTTTCTTAACGCGAAGCTGTTCGGGTTGTGAGGTAAAAATACATTTCTTGTCGATTGTATGAGGAAAACAAAAGTTGTCTGATCTGACAACTGGTTTCTGTTTTAAGTGTAAACGTCCTAGGAAAGCGACTTTCAAATATCTAGCTAAACGTTTGCTGGTAGTTCCATTTAATATAACTACTGTATTACATTAATTTGGTGTAGCATGAGGATATTTAACTCATTTTTAAAAATTTAGCCAGTTTTTCCAATAGTGTATATGCGCCTACAGCATACAAGTGTGGTAGCGGTTGTGCATCGGGAAATTCACTTTCCTGCAGTTTACAGTGTTAATCCACTATACAAATAGTTATGAATGCTTCTTGCCATGTCAGATCTCAATAAGATTTAATTTACATACATGTGCATTACTTTGTAAAATAGAAACTAGTGCTATGCAAGAGAGTCAACAACATGGTCTTTTCCTTGATCTTGTGCTGTGGAGGTGGGTTTTCTGACGCTGTGCTCTAGTCCGCGGTTGACCGGTCAAACGTGTTTTAATTCCACAGCATTCACTTGATTGGTTACGCGATTTCAGTAAGCATAAATATGAACTGCACGAATCTTAGATTTTGAGTAATCGCAGTTTTGCGATGTTTACATTTTGTTTCGTTTAATGTCTAGTTTATTCGTTCTTCGAAGGAAAAATGGTCTTACTTTAAACCTGTCAATACAGTCTGCTTGTAATTCAAAGAGCAAATTACCTATATGGTTTTCTGATGAACTCTGCAAACGCATGTATAACCCTGTGAGCATTTTTAGATAATTTTTCTTTCCAAATTCCTGCAAGTTTATATATAAATTATTTTGATAAATGTTTCATTTTCTCTGCTAACATGTTCCCATTCATTTATGTGGGTAAACATACCTTAGTTTACCTTGCACAAATTTGAAATCAGGATGAAATTGAATTACTGAAAATACATTTCTCCCATCTGAATCACTCTGCTTTAAGAAAATAAAATGCATTTTCAGTACTCATTCATGGTAGCACTTTTGTAATGATGCAAATACTCCTGAATTACACACATTAGTTGTCAAGCTTTCTTTAGATCACTACATATCTTTTTAACAAATCTGCTTTCCTAAATGAACCTCTCAGTCCCAATTAGATTTCATCAGTCATACCTGATCTATACCAAATAAAAAAATGCAATCTGATGGATCCATTATAGAAAGGGATGACAACATTTTTGGGCAGTAACAGCTTTTGAATGTTCAAAAAGGTAAGCCTTAATATCCTGTGAAGATCACCGATGTGTAAAATCATTTAGACTACACCATGTGGAACTGCCAAAGGGTAATAATATTCTAATGAAGCCACTGACCTCAATACAGTGCCCCCAAGATGCTGGGAATGCAATGAAAGAGCAGCAGTGAAAAGGATAACACAGATCTTAACCCTGCATTGACGTCTGTTTACAATTAGTGTATTTTTCAAGAAGAAAATAAAGCTTAAATTATGGATTTATTAGTTAAACCGGGAGCTGGAGTTGCAGTGCTACTTTTTTATTTTTCCTTCCAGAAACCAAGGTTTACGTTGGTAACCTTGGGACAGGTGCGGGGAAAGGAGAACTAGAGCGTGCATTCAGTTATTATGGACCGTTGAGAACGGTGTGGATTGCTAGGAATCCTCCAGGGTTTGCCTTTGTGGAGTTTGAAGATCCCAGAGATGCAGAAGATGCTGTCCGGGGACTGGATGGCAAGTAAGTAGATAGTATGAAAAAGCCCAGACCAAGGCATTAGTTCAGACTTGAGACTCCTGTTAAAAAAAAAAAGAGAGAGTGAGGAAAGTGCCCTGTAGTGAAGGAAAAAAAAAAAGTTTATAATGATTTCAGTACATTCAATTTTTTTCTTTGTGAACTGAAAGTGATCAGAGGGTTTCTGATTGACGTTTGCAAATCAGCTGTTAATGTAATTTGCTCTTTTGAAATATCAAAGCATGAAAAATAATTTTACTAAACTGTTTTCTCTTGCCCAGTAACTAACACAATTGTAATGCATAAATACACAATCTTGATTACAATGGGTTTGTGGATTTAAATCATGACCAAAAATAAAATACACATTAGAAACACTGGCCTGAAATGTTTTCTGAAAATACATTTTGATTACATAGATTACGTTCCGATTGTTTTATGTATTTTATTTTTTATTTTTTTTATCTTGTTCAGACCTTGAAATAGCTAAACAAGACTTTTAACTATGGTCATTTTATTGACTTCACCTTTCATACTCGCAGTTTAGAATCAAGTGACAAGTTTGATGCAAAATTTATTCAGGTTTTGTGGTTGCTTGCAAGGTTATATTTAGAAATACACTTGGTATTGTAATAAAGGCTTAATTTTTGTATACTGAAGGCTTATGCAGTGCATTGATTTAATCCTTATTTAATGTAATATGTAACAGTTCTCAAGTTTTGATTAAAAACTGCTGTCTGACCACAGAATTGTTAGGATACGTCCAAATGCAACTACAGTTATGCCCAAACGTCTTTATTTATTACTGATTGGTATATTAGCCTGCTGTGGTGTTCTGTTCGTATTCAAAACGTGTTTTGGTGAACTTGAACTTAATTTTATTTCCTGTTTTGGCATAAATTGATTTATTTTTCCACCCACTCCAACTGGCTTATTCAATCAAATTCCAGTTTTGTCATTTTTAAGTTGCTGTCCAGTATTTCATTCACTAGTAGTGATGCATAATAGTCCACAGTTCTGCCTGTAATAATGCAGCATTTTAAAATTTAATTTTTAATAATGTAGGCTAGGTGTATGTTTGTTCTGGAAAACAATATAATGAAAGCCTTATTGATAATCTATCCCCAGATATTTGAATCTCTCTGCTTTGATTAGGTAATAATTAATTCATAGGACAATATAAATGCATTGGTCTTTTTTCCTTTCATTGCTCACAATGGAAGGCTTATTTTTACTTAATTTGTACTATTATCTTTACACATTTGTATTTTATCATTTTAATTACTGGGTGTTGAAAATGTTTAGTAAATGCTTAAAAGTTCTAAATTCAAGCAATCAGTTTTCTTCCAGTTTCTCTGCCAGACTTGAAACTTCAAAAGCAAAACCAACCATCTCTACCATTGTCTTCAGATACTTCAATTGTCAGGCAATTTAAATGTTTTTATCACTGGGAGCAAAAACCCTCCTTTCCTTTTCTTTCTACATTTATACAATCTATGGCTTCTTTACAGATTGTTTGTCCTGAGATATAAATTATAAAGACATTCAAACCATCACCATTTTTACAGATTTTTGGGTAGCTTTTGTTACATTGCAGTGTTTGGTCCCCTGTACTATGCAGAATGCACTGGGCTGTTAGTAGGGTATTTAATTTGAACAGTTTTGTTACTAGCTACATTGCATCAGCATTCACAAAACTGTTTGTTCCTTATTTCTGTCAGTAAGAGGATTGTCAGCAAGACTGGATTCCCGTCTGGCCTGATCAAGATTGACAGGCTACTGCTTCAGACTGGGGTGCAGACTGCTCTCACTGCACACAGCAGCCGTCCACAAGGAAGGAACACTTAACACAAACGCTCTCTTCCGCAGTATAGAGTTAGTTGCCTTAGAGCTATGTATAAAGTTCACTTCCATTGTACAAGTTTATTTCGGTTATTGAAACAAAATATTTGCAGATTGAAAACAGGAGATTTGGTTTTTGTGACAGCGTTTTCTGAACTAAGTATACAGTTCTTCAATCACTTACAACATTGAGCTTTGTAAATTACTGCAGTTGAACGATGGTATAAATCAAACTTATCAAATACTATATATAAAAACATACATAAAGCATACAGTTTCTTTGGATGTAAACATTTTTTTCATTGTTTGTATCACCCAAACCTTTATATATATATATATATATATCCTTAGATTATTCAGTAAGACCCAACCATGCTTTTGGAATTTAAAGGGAATAAGGTCACATCCTGCTTCAGATTTAAAGCAGGGTCTTGAGTGACTGAAGATACATACATGAAAGTGGAGCCTCACCTGTGTTAATATACATTATAGGAAGTGCACTGTAAAAATTGTGGATTAACTTTCAGTGGACCATTTTGTTTCGAGGAATTTTCTGTGCTAGAACAGCAGAAATAACCAGAACTCTTCATTTCAGGGTAATTTGTGGCTCTCGGGTTCGAGTTGAGTTGTCAACAGGAATGCCTAGGCGATCTCGCTATGACAGGCCCCCGGCCCGTCGCCCATTCGACCCAAATGATAGGTGCTACGAATGTGGCGAAAAGGGTCATTATGCCTATGACTGCCATCGTTACAGTCGCCGTCGGCGAAGCAGGTAAGTGCAGCTGCACAATGTGTTATCATAAATTTGTAATGTTCTGTATTCTTTTAATTTAAGTAACTGACAAAGTAATTGCAGTTAAGCATTTAACATTTGTATATGTTAAAGAAAGTTTGTAGGTTTACATGTCATTTTAACATTTTATTTACTGTGTTGTATTTTTATTTTTTTGAAATAATTTGAATATTGAATTGTTGTTGCGATATTAATAATTCACCTGGTCAAAACCTTTCAGGTTTCTTCGTTTGAGTCATTCGCCTTGATTCACGAGTGTCACGAGCCTTTACGATTTCATGAGGCATCTAGCAAATTCGACACTTATGATCCTCCTAGACCTTGAGGTGATCAGCATATGAGGCCAGATCCCCTTGAGCACCTGCCACACCTAGCTTCATCTTAAGATTCAGTACAGAGCAGAAAATACGGGGTTGAGAGGAGGTGATCGCCATAACGATAAATTTGGCTTTCAATTGGGCCCGGTTTATAAAGAGGAACCACCCGGTTGGCCACATTCCCGTCTAGACAAACCTCCTTGCATCAATCAAGCCTCGCCTTGCCCGATTTGGCTGTCAGTTTGATCGTCGTTAGATTGAAGAAAACGTCTAGATGCAGAGATCGGCTGATAGATACTTCTAGATCTCCTAGACCTTGGTCCAAAGAGGGTCGACCTGCAAACTTGCAAGGTTTATTTCAAGTACCAATTAATGTGTTTTTTTTTATTTGTATTATCAAATCTAAGAATAATATACCACAATATAATATATAAATTGTTATTTTGCTGCTAAGAAAACATCTGCTTTATGCAGATCAGATTCATTAAATACATTAAATTATAGGAATCCAAGCATTTTAATTATTATATATTTGTATGTATAGAATTTATTTTAAATGTTTTGTACTTGTGCTAGCATAGAAGTTAGAATTTTGAGTCTTCCAGAAGCATACGAATTATGTGTTTTGTCCAGAGAGATGTGACGCCTGTTAATCTAATTCTCTCTGGATGTAGTAGGTCCAGGTCTAGGTCTCACTCCAGATCAAGGGGGAGGAGGTACTCGCGCTCACGCAGCAGGAGCCGTGGCAGGAGGTGAGCTGGAAAGCAGCTCCGATGGCTGTTTCACACTATTACAGTGATCCTCCTTCATTTAATTAAGATAACATTTATTTTTTTCCTGGATTGTCCATGTTTGCAGATGGTGTTTTGAGATTAATTGATATTACTATAGAATAGTTTATTTAATGTATTTATAGCCCACAACAGAATATAGCAATCTAGATATAGATGTATGCATCACCATCATCAAATATCGGTACTCGCTCCAATCTACAGCTTCTCTTTTTCATGTCACGCCTGCAAAGTTGTTAATCATCTTCCTATCCTTTATATGGTTGTCTTCTCTGTCTTTTCATCTCTTGGAATCCATTCAGTAGTTTCATCTGTTCTTCTTGAAATATGTCTGGCCCATTGCAATTTTAACATTTTCACTATTAAAGTGATGTCACATTTTGTTTGTTATTGGAACCATTAATTTCTTCTATCTCTATTCCAAGTAGTGTTGCAGGGTATACTGGTACTGAAAAAGTACCGCAGTACTAGAGTTATGAAAACAGTACTATACCAGCATTTAAAAAAAAAAAAAAAGATAAGAATGCTGACAGTGGTGACGTAGGGCTATTGGTGTGTAAACAAGTGGTTCTGTTCGAGAAGCACAGTTCTGCAACGTTCTGCACTGAAATTGTGAGATGCACACTCACCACAGCCCAGCGCAGCTCCGAAACGGTTGCTGTGGGAGGTGAGCTGTGGCTTTGAGAAAAGAGGATGCAGAGATCCAGCGAGACTTGTTAAGCTGAATGACTAATGCTGCCCGCTTGTTAGCAGAGGTTAACAACAACTTATTACACAATAAACACATTACACATTCTCAACACCATAGGTATAAAACTTTAGATTGACGCTTTGGCATTGTCAAAACTTTATTAATCTGTCAATTTTACCAGCCACTTTGGCGGGTACCCAACAAGTGCACGGGAACTCAACTTTTAGTTTCTGATGGAGTATTTGTCGGTCTGTTTCAAAATACGAATTAATTTGTTGACATTGTAATGTTGGTATGTTAGTTGATTTGGCAAACCGCAATATCATGTTTATTATTATTTTTTTTAATATATGGCAGATTTCATGGAGAGCAATGAAGCAGACGTAAGGTGGTTAAGGATGTGGAAAAATAATGATTTTTAATTACTTTTCATAGTCATAATTACTGACTTTTTAATTACTTGCATCAAAGTGTTTCAGAATACACACACAGCCAGCTATTGCTGTTTATTTTGTATTTGCTGTAACGCACAGTTATGTTTCTGAACGTAGACCGGCTGAGTGTGGTTTGGAGGAAAAGTAAATCGTTTAGTCAAGTAGATTGTATAAATTAGCTAGCTAGATAGGTCTTATACATTTTGCATTTCGCAACAATAATACAAGAGTCTGACACGATGCGTGAGAGTTGACAGGTCTGCTCTTATTATGCCATTTCCATACGTCTTCTAATAATGTATTTTTACATAGATATTTCTTTAACAATGTTGTTGTGTTAGATAATTATTCATCAGTTACATCAATTACAACTTATTAATTCATGGGGAAACAATTTGTGATAGAGACTAGGCATGGGCCGGTATGAGATTTTGACAGTATTATAACCTTAAGCAAAAATATCATGGTATCACGGTATTGCGATTACAGCTCTAAAATGCTATTTTTAAGTGTCTGTGTAAAAAAACTACTTTTTTCCATTGAACACAATGTTTTATTTTTAAGCAACATATAGAATATTTGGAACAGTAGTAAACATGTATGTCAGATTAAATAAATCAAATAATTGAATTCTTCTTAAATTAAAATAAATGTAGTCACTTAAGTGAGCCTAAACCATGCAGCTCAACAAGGTTTTTGGAGACATGCTCACTTTCTACACATTTCTCTTTCAGTCATGACTGAAATGACGCAGGAATGTAAGCATGTTCACCTTTCCTGGATTAAGTTTGGAGCGGTGAGGTACAAGACTAGAACTGAACACCCCACACTGGTGGCTGGGAAGCACAGACATTGTCTTGATACGTTGGCACACACACACACACACACACGTGGTCTCTCTCTGCACAACACACAAACAGCAGCAAAGACACCGGAGAGCCAGCAGTTGTTGTTTTTTTTTTTTTTTAATATAAATGTCGTGATTTTGAACAGATGTACACAATGGTGGAAGACTTAAACAAAAACATAGACATGATACCAGCTAAATTTCATTATTTTATACTAAATCGCAGAAAAGTAGTACTCTGCTCTTCCCTGCTCTGTGAAGTAACGTGAGGGGGGGAAGCTAGCTGATGTTAGCTGGTTAATTAGCCGTGTTATCTGCCTCAGTAGCAAGCCAATAGTATTTATTTCACCAGTGCTAAACACGCTAACTCTCTTGTTGCAAATGTTCATTTCAAGACCTTGAATTTAGCAAAGAGTGACGGGTGATGCTCCCATAGATTGGATATCATATCGTATTGCCTCCTATAGCAACCTCTCTTCTTAAACACATCTTACAAATTGGATGTCCTTCCTCCTCCAAGCCGTGGCCAACTGAATGTTTTCGGTACCCAAAAAATTCCCATACGGTCTTTTTTGACGGGGATAAAGTTCCAGGGGTTCACCTGCTTCAGCCATCCTACACACAGGTGACTGACTGCTCCCACTAACCGGAGGGGAGGGGTCATGTTACTCTCTGCGCTGCACACGACACAACCTGAGGGATTCCTGCACTTTCCGTCTTTGACGAGACTAGAGACGCTGGAACGGTATCACGGAATATTTTTGTGGTTTTGAAACCGTGACTTTTTCAACACCGCGGTATACGTGCATTTTTTGCGGCGTAGTGCAGATTCTGCTGAAGAGAAATGTGCACTTCGTTTACATTGCGTCTTTGCTGGCATGCATCGTATTGACCGATGGAAAGGACGCAACTGTCTGTCATCATTCCTAGAAATTATATTTTTTTTACCCAATCACAGACCATGACTCTATGAATATCTAGCCAATCAAATTAAATCCTTTTAATGATGTGCAGAGACCCAGAGAAATGAGTAGCACGGCAGAGGAGTATGAAGAGCAATAATGTGTCACCATATAACACCCCTTCTCATGTGTTAGTTTAGTGTGTTTATACCCATTAGCTGCCATGTTATTGCATGTGATTGATTAATTTGAAAAAGATGCTCTCGCACACTCTCTACTAGCAAGTGTTATAATTCAGTAGAATGCGATGTTTGGTCAAATACCTTATAATACTTACAAGTAGAAACTGTGTGGGAGCATGTATTTTCTATCCAGATCCTTTTCAATCATACACACCTGTGTAGTCTATACAGGTGTGCAATTAGCTTTTGTTATAGTGATTGATTAATTACCTGAATAAATGCCACGTTTTAACATGTTCACCACATATTTACACACCCTCATGCATTTTTGGTGACGTTTGCCTTTGGCTGTTAAAAATACCAAGTGGCTGGTAAGTTTTTTCCTTCTACCAGACACAGTGGCTAGTGGCCAAAAAAATGTTAATTTTATCCCCTGATCATAATGTATGACTTGGTACCGGTACCAAAATTTTGGTATCGTGACAACACTAATTCCAAGCATACATCTTTTACATTTTTCTTTCTATCATCCACAGTTTCTGTATAATTGTTGCATTCAGGTTTCTGGGCACTGGTAGAATGCATTAATCAAATACTTCTCAGGCAAATAGGTAGATTTACGTTGAAAAGTGTGCTGAACAGCGTGCTCATTTCATAAGGTACACATAACCATTACCTTTTAAGTATCATGATTTCTTAGAATTTAAAAAGCTGTTAAACTTTAGTTTTACTCATTATAAAGTACAGTTTAATTGCATCTGACTTGAAAGTTTTCTGGTGTTTTTGCAAATCTGGTGATGTTAATCAGCAAATCATAAGTTTGTTCAAATAATTTGATTCCCTTGTCCTCCCAGTCCAATGTATTGAAAACTTCTTAAAGAGTTGTTTTGGAGAGATTGTCTCTTTGACATACTCCTTTGCAGATCTATATTGTCAGTTTGTTGGTGTAGTCAGATTCTTAATGTAAAAATATTGTAAATATTTAATAAGAGTTACATAGGTTTCCTCAATGTTTTGATTTCTTAGAGCCCTGATGACTGAGTTTGTATATATTGAATCAAATGCTTTCTCCTAGTGAACGAAGCTCAGGCACAAAGGAAGCTCATTCTCTGCATTTTTCCTAATATGTCTCATACAACTTGTATATGATTCATAGTGTTATATCCACATCTAATTCTTGCGTGTTCTCTTGGTTGGGCGTGTCCTGAAAGCAATGTGTTATCTTTGTAAATACATTTAATTATTGGGAAGTAGACTAATGGGCCTATAGTTCTTCAGATTATCTTCATCTCCTTTCATATGTAGAATGATGGTTGCATTGTTCCACTTACCTGGTGTTTAGTTTTGAGACACTGAAAAGTTTTGCAAGCATCTTCTCCATTTAGTTTCCGGTTTCTTTTAGGATCTGCAGGTGTTTATTTTATTATTCAGGGTTCTTGCGCAGGTCTGGAAAAGTATGGAATATAAAAAGACTGATTTCCAGACCTGGAAAAGTATGGAAAATGTAAGTCTGGGAAAAGTATGGAAATCCTATTGTCAAAATAATGTATACTAAATTCGACTGTTGGCTGTACAGTCTGCATGTTTGCTTCATATGCAGGGTTGCTGTCCTCTGTTCACTTACACGCACTGCAGTAGAGGAACCTCAGCGATTTTATATTAATGATCATGAGCTAACGGGAGTCAAGTCTGTGCCTTAGAAATCTATAATTGTTGTTTGGAGCTAGTATAATTTCGAATCTTGTTATTTTTGTATTTAATATAATTAATTAATTTTATTACAGTTTTCAAAATGTTTCATATATATTTAAGCTGATTTTTTTGTTTAGTTTTTTACTCCTTTGACACAAAGTTTGTATTAACCTGTTTCTTAACCCGAGACAACACACTGGGCTGGAAGTTATTTACACACTGCTCTTCCGCTACAGCACTGCAGCACCGTGACTGCAAACCTCCCCAAGCCTAGACTTTGACAAAAATTATATTCGCGTTCTTCCCATTCTTACTGAAAAAATTACATATTGTAGATTTTTAAAAATACCGTAATCTACCCTGCCATATAGGCATAGTACAAATTATGTACAGCTTGACTTTTCCCGACTTCTGCGTATGTAACACAAACAGCCCTGTCTTCAGACCAGTATGTACAGGGGCAGAGCCAGGGGGTGGACCACAGGGCCACTGGCCCCTACTTAAATCTGAGTGCCCCCTAGTCATTCAAACATTTTTGTATAATTCATAGTCAGTTTCCCATGTCCATATTCTGGACAGTGGGGTACGTTAGTTTCTTCTACCACAGCTGTGCTTTTTGTGTGTATACCGCACGGCAGGAATCTAGGCGAGAGAGAGGAGTTCTGAATTTAACACACCCGTGTTGCTATTGTTGCGCTGCGCATGCGCTAAACCACAGCAAGACTGCACGGCATTTGAAGACAAGACAATTTATGGTAAATCAATCATTTAAATCAGGAGTGGGCAATGATTTTCATAAGTGGGCCACATATCTGTTTTTTCATGAATTATTATAATAATTTTTAACATATTGTAGCGACCTTGCCTTTTGATGGTCGCTGTTGAAATAAAAAGCAAATGAAACCGAAATCTTCCAAAACAAACTGGCGTTTATTCATTGTTTCAAAGAGGTACATCGACTTTCCCCTTTTTCCTTCAGGTTCCAATAAACCGCACACGGTCAGACTGTCTCATTAACTACCTCCTTACGCAACTCGCCGAGCATCGCGTCACCCCGCCCTTAATATATCCCACTATCAGGCAACTCCCAGCCACCCAATCACGGGGGGAGCCACACAAACACAATTAACCCTCGAACATCCCTCCCTAATCCAACACAGCAACACCCCACATGTAACACACATTCACACTCATGCACACACAGAGACAGACAGGGTCCCCGAACTGACCCACCCACCCTGCATACACACTTTTACATCCTCCCCCCACCTTTGGGCTGCCCTACTGGCACATACACACATACACCTGCCAGGATCACTACAATATTTACCCTGATATTTATGTTAGAATGTGTAAAATAGATCTAACTTAAAACTTATACTCATTCAATGTGAAGAAGAGATGTCTTTTAACATTAACAAGGGAGGTGAAGTCAGGTGTCATTTCCGATGTTGCAGTGCACAGCACTGTGGCAAGGTGGTCGTCACTAATGTTAGATCTGTTCTTTGATTTATTGAATTTAATCTCCGAAAATGTCTGTTCGCATTCGTAGGATGAAGCAAACAGTACAAGCATCTTTTGAGCATGGGCCCTGATCTTTTGAAAGTTCTGTTCATTGAGAGATGCATAAAACTTCAGGAGTGGTGCAGATTTGAATTGTTCTGCAAGTAGTGCATCAGACTGCACGTCAATAAGCTCAAGCTGGAGATCAATAGGAGCGTTGTCCACACTGAATGTGATAGTGGACGAAATCAAAGCCATGTCATTTTCTAACATTTTAAAATCAATTAACCGGCGTGAACATTCAGCGTGCAAAGCGAGCAGTAGAGATGCATATTTTTCCCAGTTCACATGAGATATTGTAATCTGTTGCAATGTTGGGAGGTGTGTGAAGTTATTGCCTTCAATTTGACAGGACAAAAGTAGCAACTTTGCCATAAAGGCTTTGACAAGGGAGTACATGTCATAAGCAAAAAGCCTCCTTCCTTGTAGTTTACAATTCAGATCATTCAGGAGACCCATGATATCAAGGGCAAGTGCAAAATCAGTCTGCCAGTCCGCGTCATGCAGTTGAGGGAAGTCTGCATCTTTTACTTTCGTTCGCAAAAATAAATCGATCTCTGATTTCAGGTCCCACACTCTTTTCAGCACCTTCCCCAAACTGAGCCATCATATATTTTCCGGACAGTTTCTCATTGACTGCACTGACGCAAGTTCTTCAGTCAATGTAAAATCTGTAGCATTGCCTCGTATGAAAATCAACAGCTGGTCTTTAACATCACAGCTCTCGTCAAGGGCCATAGAAAAATTGTTTACCCTACCTTTCAACTGTTGTTCCAAGTTCTCAGAGATTTCTTCAACATGTAACAGCACACCAAGGACAGAGGCAGGATAGGATTTCTATATTTTTCCCCCACACCCCTGAGTATGTACAGATACTTTAACACAAATGTTTTGTACTTTAACACAACCAAATAATGGTAGATGTCCAGGTATGTAATTTCAATAAGCCTATTATTTTAAGTTACTGGAGAATCTGAATCTATCGGGGAAGTGGATCGGGGAAGGTATACACAATACTTAATGTTTATTTAAATATGTTAATTTATTCATTGCACATTAGTTTTGTGATTTATTGAATTGCACAGTATTTGTCAAAATACTCTATAAACATGCACTTCTTTAACACAGAAAGTGGCTACAGATTTGCCTTGAAATCTTACAAAGCAGTTTGGAAAAATCTTGAATTTTTCTATGAGAAAAGGTCAAGAACCCTGTTATTATTTTTTTTATCTTTACAGTGGGGGGAAAAGTATTTGATCCCCTGCTGATTTTGTACGTTTGCCCACTGACAAAGAAATGATCAGTCTATAATTTTAATGGTAGGTGTATTTTAACAGTGAGAATAACAACAACAAAAATCCAGAAAAATGCATTTCAAAAAAGTTATAAATTGATTTGCATGTTAATGAGGGGAAAAAAGTATTTGACCCCTTCGACTTAGTACTTGGTGGCAAAACCCTTGTTGGCAATCACAGAGGTCAGACGTTTCTTGTAGTTGGCCACCAGGTTTGCACACATCTCAGGAGGGATTTTGTCCCACTCCTCTTTGCAGATCCTCTCCAAGTCATTAAGGTTTCAAGGCTGACGTTTGGCAACTCGAACCTTCAGCTCCCTCCACAGATTTTCTATGGGATTAAGGTCTGGAGACTGGCTAGGCCACTCCAGGACCTTAATGTGCTTCTTCTTGAGCCACTCCTTTGTTGCCTTGGCTGTGTGTCTTGGGTCATTGTCATGTTGGAATACCCATCCACGACCCATTTTCAATGCCCTGGCTGAGGGAAGGAGGTTCTCGCCCAAGATTTGATGGTACATGGCCCCGTCCATCATCCCTTTGATGCGGTGCAGTTGTCCTGTCCCCTTAGCAGAAAAACACCCCCAAAGCATAATGTTTCCACCTCCATGTTTGACGGTGGGGATGGTGTTCTTGGGGTCATTTCTCCTCCTCCAAACACGGCAAGTTGAGTTGATGCCAAAGAGCTTGATTTTGTTCTCATCTGACCACAACACTTTCACCCAGTTCTCCTCTGAATCATTCAGATGTTCATTGGCAAACTTCAGACGGACCTGTACATGTGCTTTCTTGAGCAGGGGGGCCTTGCGGGCGCTGCAGGATTTCAGTCCTTCACGGCATAGTGTGTTACCAATTGTTTTCTTGGTGACTGTGGTCCCAGCTGCCTTGAGATCATTAACAAGATCCTCCTGTGTAGTTCTGGGCTGATTCCTCACCGTTCTCATGATCATTGAAACTCCATGAGGTGAGATCTTGCATGGAGCCCCAGACTGAGGGAGACTGACAGTTATTTTGTGTTTCTTCCATTTGCGAATAATTGCACCAACTGTTGTCACTTTCTCACCAAGGTGCTTGGCGATGGTCTTGTAGCCCATTCCAGCCTTGTGTAGGTCTACAATCTTGTCCCTGACATCCTTGGACAGCTCTTTGGTCTTGGTCATGGTGGAGAGTTTGGAATCTGATTGATTGATTGCTTCTGTGGACAGGTGTCTTTTATACAGGTAACGAGCTGAGATTAGGAGCACTCCCTTTAAGAGAGTGCTCCTAATCTCAGCTCGTTACCGGTGTAAAAGACACCTGGGAGCCAGACATCTTGCTGATTGATGGGGGATCAAATACTTATTTCCCTCATTAACATGCAAATCAATTTATAACTTTTTTGAAATGCGTTTTTTTCTGGATTTTTTTGCTGTTATTCTGTCTCTCACTGTTAAAATACACCTACCATTAAAATTATAGACTGATCATTTCTTTGTCAGTGGGCAAACGTACAAAATCAGCAGGGGATCAAATACTTTTTTCCCTCACTGTATGGAATCACATCTGGTATTTCACTTTTGTCCATTGCGACCTCCTATATGTTTCTACTATATAGGTTTTTACCCCTACTGATAGTTGCTTTTCAGTTTTTGATTGTGTCATTATCATGATTTGATTTTCCTATTATGAGGCATTAATTTATTGTAAAAACATTTAAACTGTGATCCAGTCAGCATACATTTACAGTGTGATTTAATGGTTTCAGGTCCCGATCCTTTTCACCCCGCAGATCAAGATCTCTTTCTCCAAGGAGATCTCGATCGATAACCCCGAAGAGATCCAGGTAAATGTATATATTTTATGTTAAAAATGTATAATGTTATGAACTATGCATTTCTGAGAATATTGAGTTGAATGTTATTGTAAAATCTATTTATTTTTAATTCTTTCAGGTCTAGATCAAGATCTAGATCAAGGTCCAGATCTCTTTCTCGTCCAAGGAGCAAGTAAGTGTTACAATCTAGACAGTGTGCTATCTTGGCAATGGGTAATCTTTATTTTTTGCCGTAGGTAGTCTTACCTTATTACCACCTTTGCAAAGACGCCAAATACTGTGACTTCAGCTGATATATCAAACATCGTACTTCACAGCTTATTACAGTGACTATAGGCAGGAATATACATGTATCCTTCATTACAGAATAAAAATGTGTGGCAGCATTTTCCATCTGAATATACATTTTGTGCTACCTCAGTTAATGTTTCTGAGGAACACAGACGCATATTTCAGTTCCACCCTGAAGGGAAAGGGCTGGTATAACGAGCAGGCGCCTGTCTGCCTGCACCACACTGTCTTCATATGCATATCTTCTCAAACTAAGGAGTCACTCTTGCTATTACAGGCTAAAATACCCAGTGAGCCCTGTAACAATTTGTAAACGGAGACATTTCTTAGGGAACGCCCTTATGTAGAGTGACTTGCAATTGTTACAATATTTCACATTTACATACAATTACCCAATTTTACTGGAACAATCTAGTTAAAGTACCTTGTTCAAGGGTACAATAGCAGTGTCCCTCACCAGGGATTGAACCCATGACCCAAAGTCAGTGCTTTTGCGGGAATAAAATAGCATTCTTGACATGTTTGTGTATTATTATTATATTATTTTTTCTTTCCTCTCTACAGGTCTGGCTCTGTTGGAAGATCCAAGTCAGGCTCTCCCACTAGAAGGTGAGCACCAATTAAAACCTGCATCTTCATAGATCAACCATAATGTAACTTCTGTGTGGGGGGATGGGGTTGGTGGAGTCTTCTGTTTTTTGTTAATGTTTTTTTTACACTTTATTGAGTTAGAACCTGTTTACACTACCTCTGTATATTTTTGTCATGTTAAAAGAAAAGGAGTTCTTAACATGATGGTCCTACATGATGTGTGAATGTTAAAGGCTTTGGTTTTGCACTACAGATTTTAATGATGTAGGGAAGAAGGCTTGGAAAGGGTGACACTTCTGAATAAGTGGTAGTCATTTGAAGTATTTTGGCAGCTGTTTCTCATTACATTGCTGTATTATTTTTACTTTCAGTTGCAAGAAATATATTTTCAGATTTTCTATAGCAAATCTCTTGCCACTTATTTAAAAGTGTGATTTAAAAAAAAAAACTTATTTCTTTCCCAGCCGCTCAAAAACTAGATCATCACCTCCAAAGCGAAGGTAAGGTTTTTTCTTCTGGTGAAGCTGATACAGTAAATTCAGATTATTTGGGCCTAAGGTTGTGTCAAAACGCAATTCCATAAAAGCTTTTACATAAATCCGTGTCATAAACAAATTCTTTTTGTTTTAGCAGTTCACCATCAGGAAGTCCCCGTAGGAGCGCGAGCCCGGACAGAGATGATTAAACCTTTTTTTTTTTTTTTTTTAAACCAAATATTTTAGTATTTGTTTACATGACCATAAGGGATTCTGTCGGTGAGATTTTCATTTTGCAAATTTGTTGGTTTATTTCCTCTTGGTTCATATTACAGCTTATTTTTCTTGTTTAAAAATTACTTGGAAACTGGCTTGGAAATTTTAGTTTCTAAGGGGCTTGGTGTAATTTTTACGAGTGGTTTTGTGGTGCAGTAGAAAGCATTATATTGACTGGGCTTTTTTTGTATATGCATATTAAATTAAAAATTTGACTTCTACCTGAACAGTCTCTGTTGTTCATGTTGTACTATGATGACTCTTATTTTGATCCTATACATTTCACTTCTGCTTTCAAAATGTTTGTCCCTTGGCAAATGTTTAATGTTAGGAATATAAAAGCAAAACAGGACCTGGGTTATTCTAACTGCTGTTGATATTCCTGAATCAAGCAGAACTGAAATTTAAAACCATGCACACATTTAAATTTCTGAAAGGGTGCCTGATGATGGCAGGCCTTTGAACACATCGGCAGCCATTGTTAACAAGAATATGGTTTCATGTTTTACTATTTCATGTAAATGCATGTAGGACTACAACATTTTATTTAGTTGCTGTTTTGAATAAGCGCTTAGCGGTTGGAGTGTCATGCCCTTGGTGTTCTACTATTTCTGTTATGAAATGGGTATAAAATTCTGGTTAGGATCTTTAATCCTGTCCTGAAAACAAAGGTGACCAGGACACCATCTTGGCAAGATTGCATCCAGGAGAAAAGTGACAATCATTGCTGACACATGCAGATCATCTGTTATCTGGACAACCAACCAATCAACATTAATGGGCTGTCCTACAACTAGAAAGCAATCATTTACTATGTTGGCTCGCATTACAGACCAAAGTTAAGTCGGTTTGATCCAACAAACTTCAGCTTCTAGCTTCACTCTAATGCCAAAAAATGCTCCAATTCAGATAAACCACTTCATAAGCTGTTAAAATCTTCTTAGAAACAGACTTGCTGAAGACAAGTCAGCAGCTAGTTACCTGAGTTTGTGAATATATGAATAGTTTAAATAGTAATTTTGAACAAAGTACTTCCAATTGCAACATATTAAGCTGTGAGTGTCATCTGACAAAGGGACATTCAACAGTGTGAAGCTTGCTACATGTCCAGTATATACTGGATAGTATATACTCTTTCACCACCTGTTAAAAGAAGCTGACTTCTGAATCTCTTGCCTGTGGACCATCTTTCCACGAGCCTTCAAACTACAACACTTTGTATGTCTAAGGGGGGCCTCGATAATTGATAAGTATTCAACATTCAATATCCTCATGTTGAAACGTAAACAAGATTAAGAGAATTATATAATCCTTTTTATAACATTGTAAATGTACCAGGGACATGCAGAGTGGTGGGTGGGGGTAAGGGTTTGGGGGGCACGAGCCACTGCCCATTAGTTCTGCAGAGCCCCAAGTGCCCTTTCCGATTGATCCTCCATTGGGGCTGGCTGTAATAATACTTGAACCTCTGCTAAACAATCTGTCTGCCACCCCTCATTTGACAATCTGTCTACTACTGCCCTTCCCCCCTGTCAAACCCCCACCCCTTAATGTCCTCTGCACGTCACTGAAATGTACACTATAATTTTAAGTACTGCTTACTATTAAATACATTAATTCTGCTGTTATATATTGAGTTTGTGATTTAGCTAAATTTAATTATAATTAATGATAACTAGTTTAGATTGTGTATAGACCTTGTCTGTATCTAAATGTGATCTCATACAAATGTGAATTTGTATCTTGCTGTGCAATATATGAATCTGGTAATTATTTTCTTTGATACAAAATACTAACACAAGTAGATATGCCAGATGAATATTAAGTTTAATCTTTAATTTACCACTGTAGTCAGTTTAATTGTTGTAATGTAACATACTTGTAGAAAATGCATTTTAGGTGGATGTTTCAGGTCTGTATTGTACAGTTCCTTTGCTGTATCCCAGTGTACATACGAGTTTCAGCACACCTTTATACTAAATAAAACTGATTCTGCTGTGATTTACATGGACTTTTCTTCGTACATGCTGAACCTGATCATTGCCAGCGAATCATTTTCCATTTAGAAATCCGCCTCTGGAACAAAAGAATGTTAACTCCCTGTGTCTGGCCCAGTCCCTGTTTCTGAACTTCTCAACACACAATTGTGAGTTGTAGGGCATGAGTTTCTAAAGTCTCCACTAGATGGCATGATGGAATTACAGCTTTACATTGGTAATATTATTTTATATGGAAACATGAATTGTGTTTCTAAAATGAAAATATGGTTAAATGGTATTTGTATAAGTGAACAAATAAACATGCAGATAGCTCTAAACGTAATTGCAAAGTGAATGGTATTTTTAATATCTATGTTTTGACCAGCTTCATCAATTAGGGGTACAATTTGAAACTTCCTTGAAGTGTAGATAAGGTACATTCAACATTCACGATGGATATTTTCCTTATACACTCATGGAAGTAGAAATGTGCAAATAAGCATTTTGATCTGATTATACTGCCCCCACTTAATATGCAACCTTCATATTGCCTCATGCTTAAAACTAAACCTAAAATTGAAAAAATAAAACAATGGAAACCAAATGTGAGTAAATACAAAAATGTATACATACATGAGAAATACACTAGAAGGAAACTATTTATAACTAACAGCACCCGATACAATGTACTCAAGATAACACGTATAGCTATTTTATGCATTTAAAAATTCACAAATTAAATTCAGTCAACAAACTGATTTACTTTTTTTTGCTTTTAATGGAATGTTTAATGTTTGCATACCTGAGTTACAGTGAACATGAATAATTTTAATAGTCCTTTTGAACAAATAACTTAAATTGCAACATAAGCTGTGAGTGTCATCTGATAAAGGGGCATTCAACAGTTTGAAGCTTGCTACATGTACAGTTGTATATTACAGAATATTCAAACTTGTAGCACCTTTGAACTCTTTCACCACCTGTTATTATTTTTATTATTATTATTATTTTTATTTCTTGGCAGACGCCCCTTTATCCAGGGCGACTTACACCATAAGTGCAATACAAAGTGCAAGAATACAGTTAACATTACAAATTCAAATTTACATTATACAAAGCAATTCAAAGTAAAATACAATACAGGTAAATACAGTAAGTGAGGTCCTACATCCTGGACGGTAAAAGCTAAATGCTGCCGAGATGTAAGGTCACAGTCAAGGGCTACGGGAAAGGGAGCAAGGGGGAAAAAATCAATCAATAATACGAGTATTAGTAACACAAGAAGCATGATAAAATGCTGTGGAGTGCTATCTTACGGGGATTAAAAGTACTAATATTGCAAGTACTGTCTGAAAAGATGTGTCTTGAGTAAGCACCGGAGGGAGGTCAAGGACTCTGCTGTTTTGACTTTGGTGGGAAGGTCGTTCCACCATTTAGGGGCCAGGGATGAGAAGGAGCGGGCTCTGGAGGAAGGGGAGTGGAGAGGAGGCAGAGTTAGTCTTCTGGCACCAGAAGAGCACAGTGGTCTGGAGGAGATGTATGGGGAGTTGAGGGACTGAATGTAGCTTGGTGCAGTGTGGTCAAGACAGCAGTAGGTGAGGGTAAATATCTTGAACTGAATGCGTGCCGGTATTGGGAGCCAGTGGAGGTTGCGGAGCAGTGGGGTAACATGTGCGAATCGTGGCAGAGAGAATACCAAACGAGACGCAGAGTTCTGGATGAGCTGGAGCGGGCTGGTAGTAGGTGCAGGCAGGCCGGCCAGTAGGGAGTTGCAGTAGTCCAGGCGGGAGAGGACCAGTGACTGGACGAGCAGCTGAGTCGAGTAGTCGGTGAGGAAGGGACGGATCCGGCGTATGTTGCTCAGGAAGAATCTACAGGTGCATGTCAGCGTGGTGATGTGCTTGGAGTAGGAGAGCGCAGGATCGAGGGTGACTCCTAGATTTCTACCGGAAGAAGAAGGAGAGGGTGTGGTGGATTCCAAGGGGATTGAGATGGAGAGATCAGAAGGTGAGGAAGAGTGGGAGAAAAAGAGGAGATCTGATTTGGAGAGTTTGAGCTTGAGGTGGTGCGAGTGCATCCAGGCGGAGATAGCAGACAAACAGGAAGAGATGTGAGAGGGGATGGGAGGGTCAAAGAAAAAGACCGGAAGATCTGGGCATCATCTGCATAGAAGTGGTAGGAGAGACCATGGGATGCAATGAGGGGGCCCAGGGAGCGAGTGTAGAGAGAGAACAGGAGGGGGCCCGGGATGGATCCTTGGGGTATGCCTGTGAGGAAAGGTTGGGGGGTGGATAGGAACCTCGCCATGTCATTTGGTAGGTCCGGTTGTTGAGGTAGGAGGAGAACCAGGTGAGAGCAGTCCCAGAGATTCCAAGGTCAGTGAGGCCGGAGAGGAGGATTGAGTGATCGACAGTGTCAAATGCTGCGGAGAGATCAAGGAGGATGAGGACTGAGGAGAGGGAGGCCGCTTCGAGCACAACTGAGGGAATCAGTGACTGCCAGGAGAGCAGTCTCAGTCGAGTTAGCTGTGCGGAAGCCAGATTGCAGAGGATCAAGGAGTGAGTGTTGGGACAGAAAGACAGAGAGCTGATGGTGGACCGCCTGCTCAAGTGTCTTTGAGAGGAAAGGGAGTAGGGAGACAGGCCGGTAGTTCTGAGGAGAGGTGGGGTCAAGTGTTGGTTTCTTGAGGAGTGGGATAACAGCAGCTTGTTTAAATGCAGAGGGGAAACAGCCAGAGAGGAGTGAGGAGTTGAGGAGGGAGGAGATGAAGGGGAGTAGATCGGGAGTGGTCGCTTGGAGGAGGTGAGAAGGGAGAGGGTCCAGGGAACACATTGTAGGTTTGTGACGTAGGAGGAGAGAGGAAACTTCAGAGTCCGAGAGAGGTGAGAATGAAGAACAGGAAGCTTGGTCGGTGGGAGGTTTGGGTGTGATGGGAGAGGAGTGGGGACTGTTGAAGAGCTTGTGGATGTCTGCAATCTTGGAGAAGAAGGAGGCAAAATCATCAGCAGTGAGAGATGAGGAAGGAGGGGGGGGCAAAGAGGGAGGAGAAGGTGGAGTAGAGTTTGCGGGGGTTGTTGACAGTGGATTCAAAGAGTGATTGGAAGTAATTGGAAGTAATTGGAAGAGTGATTGGAAGTTAAAAGCTGACTTGGTGTGGACAAACATGCAGCCAACAGCTGACACACTTGTACCACTCACCAGCTTCTTTAATACTTCATATTTCTGTGATTGTCATCACTTTCTTTGATCTCTTTGAAGAAATTCTGTTTTACCAGATGATGTTTTTCTGGAAAACATGGTTAAGTCAAAATCATAATAGTACATGACAAATGTACATAAATCAAAGTGCAACAGCTCACCAAAAGTAAGTTTAAATCAATATTTTGGATATATGGCCCACAATAGAAGTTGAGTTGCGCACCTTTGGTCTATACAGACCACTGGCTACACACTACCTGCAGTGTGTCTGGCGCACTGACCCAGCTCACCTCTTTATTCCTTTTGTTTATTCCATGAACCCTTTACATAGCCTCCTCCTAATTTGCCCCTCCTATGAACTACTCTAACCTAGACGTGGGGGTAGTACTAAATATTAAATTAAAGTTATGGACAAAAGTATTAACTGTAATCGGTTAGTTTACAATACAAGTCTAATAACTCATATATAATTAATACCATGATATGATTACACTGCTCAGGTAATGCAAATATATGCAATATTCAGTACCAGAAATCAAATCCTTCCCCCTTAACGTAGGAGGTGTTGAAGAACAATCAGTCTTCAATCAGGTTGGAATGTTCATTGCAATGCCTTTATTACACGTGATGTGGAGAACAGCAATGAATCAAGAAGAGTCCAAAGTTATTCTGCCTTCATTTTAACAGTCAGAGCTTTTATACACAGTTCAAAACAAAGTCTCTGTCAGGAATATGTGCAGGCCTATTGAGTTGATGGCTTTTCATTCTCCTCGTTTCTCTTCGGAGCAAGAGAGTCAGCTTCACCTACTCTGCCCTGTGAGGGCCCTCAGCTGCTATTTGGAACACACTAAGGAAATTCGGCGCTCAGACACAGGGCCAGGCGCTTTCAAAGCAGCGCCTCTCGCATTGGATTGTGGACACCATTACCATGGCCTATGAGTCCACCTGGCCTATGAGGTGCCCCCTTGGCAGACATTTTTGAGGCTGCAGCTTGGGCCTCACCGCTTACATTTGTCCAGTTCTACAGGTTGGATGTGACGGGACCGGTCCCTTCCATTGGGAACTCGGTGTTGACTGCCGGGTTCAAAACCTAGCTTGTATGAACTGGAGCTCACTGCCACTGTTCCCAGCTGATAGCGCTTGAGTTCTCGCTGCTTCGCTGTGTATATAGTTTTTTGGTCAGCAAGTCTGTGGCCCGCTCTAGCTGTGTGCCGAAGAGCAAGAGTGCGCAGCGCACTGTCCTCAGCGGTAAACACTTGTGACATGTTCCGTGTACATAGCCCCCTAGCGGTCACCTCTGGGCATAAAAAGGGAATGTCCACTAAGCTTGCACCAGCTTCGGAGGGGTCCTGTGAAGTGCTGGAGGTGGTGGGGAAAGTGTGCTACCAGGTGCGAACGTGGAGGAGACACCGGGTGGTGGTGTTACACTGCGATCGCCTGGCCCCCTACCAGGCTCACCAGACCCTTGCACTGCTGGTGGAGAATTGCTAAGCCAGAAGACTCGCCAGCACCGACCTCCACCCTGGCTGGCGGACTTTGATTGCAGCCTGGCCAAACTGTTTGAGGCCGTAAAGAACTTTGAAGGCAGACTAGTTAATATGCGGCTATTCGACAAGGGCTGCTGGGAAGTAGACTACGTGACTGTACAAAGTTAATTAATAAGGTGTTCATTGCTGCAGGTTCATTCTGTACTGTACTCTTGTGTAATTGTATTTCGTGTCTTACCTTTTCTGTATGTCTGCTTTTCATTAGGTTTTTCCCCCTTGTGTGGAATATTCTATCTCTGAATCTCTGCACTAAACTAGTTCTTTTCCACTGCCTGATCTGCCTTTACAAAGGCGACATGTAAGTGCAAGTGTGAAAAATAAAGAGCATGTTACCTTATACTGGTTTGTAACACCTTGCTTTGAGCCCAGAAAGGTTAACAGCTAAGCAAAACTGTTATAGTATGTGTGTAGCCTGTGTATGTATGTATACCTACTAAATAAACTGGTAAGTTAGAGATGTGAATAATAGTTATTTAACTGTAATAAACATTTATTTTTGGGTGATTTTCCCCCCAGTGTTCAATCTTATTTCTTATTTAATTGCGATGCAGTGAACTCATCTCTAACAAAACCAATCGTTACTGTTTTAGTATGATTCAGTGTTTTGTAGTTGGGGAAGTGCAATATACCGTATTAATTGTATTAAGAAAGCCACTTCTAATTCTCTGGCCACAAGGGAAGGGTTCAAGTGTTTGTGCAATAATGTTTAGCTTTATTTTCTTTGTACATGCAATGTTGGTATGGAGTGAATTCACTGTCAAAATTAGTGAGCATAGAAATACAACTTGTACGTTCAAAACTATACTTACGGTTTTTATTTTATTACAATTCAATTCTGCGACTCAAAAACAACGCGTAGAGCAGGCATCCTAGATGAACATCCTAGATGATCATCGCACTATCGCTCTCCATCACACATGGCTGACCACACCGCAGCAGAGGGACAGTCTAAAAAAGCTTAACGTGGTTTAATGTGCTTTAAGCATAACCATTACTTTGCAGAGTTTGTACGTTTAAAGTTAGGCACGTCCTAATAAAGGATCGATATGTTTTTACTAACATAGACAATATGATTATGACCTTCTGTGTATAATAATTAATTTAGGTGAATATCACTTAGAAAACGCTCAACGTGGCTTACTGTTCTAAAACATAGCCGTTTACATCCCATCTATAAATGACAAGACTGACACTTTTCAAACTGATCACAAAAGATTGGATGTTTAAAATGACATTAAAAGCATAACTGTCTTTTCTAAGCCCTATTGTATTGTAGCCAAGCTGCATTGTGCTTAATGTGGTTTACTGTACTTAAAACTTAACCATTGACATCCAAATTTAATAAATGACAAGACTGACGTGACGTTGATATTGACTCTGTTAAGTTAAACACCTCTTCATTTGTATAGGCCTGGTAGGTGGGGGTCTTTCTATGTAAAGCTAGGATCTAAGTGCTTTACTTTAGTACAATAACCACATATACGCTTTCAATATGAAGCACAATTCACACTTGGCTACAGCAAGGTTTAACTTCTGCTTTTAATATCAATTTGAACATTACATATTTTGTCTATCAGCATGGGTGGTGCCAGTCTTGTTCATTATAAAGTTTGAATATAAATGGTTATATTTTAAAGTACAGTAATACACGAGTTCAACATTAAGCGCAGCTAAGTCTGGCTAGGGCTTAACACGACACTTTAAACATCCCATCCTTTGTGTAACAGTTTGGAAAGTGTCAGTCTTGTCATTAAGCCATGTTAAGCTTTTTTAGCGTCTGCCATAGTCAGCCATGTGTGATGGAGATCGATAGTGCGATGATCATCTAGGATGCCTGCACTACGCGTTGTTTTTGAGTTGGTGTGAAAACAGTCAAAAAGAACTGCGAAGCGCGTAGAAAGAAGCGTGAGCTCGCAGCGAGAACTGCAAATGTGAAAACGAGATTGAACGAGCGCAGACAGAACTGCAAATGTGTAAACGAAACTGCAAATATGTAAACGATATTGAACGAGCGCAGAATTGAATTGTAAGCGTAAAATAAAAACCGTAAATGTAGTTTTGAACGTACAAGTTGTATTTCTGTGCTCGCTAATTTTGACAGTGAATTCACATATGTTGGTTTGTTTTTTCTTTATTGTATTAGATATTATTTATTTCCATCATGAGGGTGTGCAATTAATTGTATATGTGTTTTATACTATCTACTTATCTATCTACCTATATTTATCTACTTTTATATATATATATATATATATATATATATATATATATATATATATATATTCTATTAATGGTCTGTTCTGGGGGGAGGAGCTCTAGACCTTGGGTATAAAGAGGGAGTGAGAGAACTGCTAGGGAGTTAGTTGGAAGGTTGGGTTGTTTATTTCTATCTTGTTTCCTGAATCATAACATCTGACCCTGGGTCGGCAACATAAATATACAATGTTGTTACTATTAAAAACATATAAAATAATTAACTGACTCAATTCAGATATCTAAAGTTATATACATATAATTTTCCCCATTTCTCTCTGGGATGAACCGAGATGCTGTACGCTGCAGGAATAGAGTTTTAATTGCATGAAAAAACAGTCCCTCCCTGAGTCACGGCAGAGCATTTTAAACATACTGCTCTAAAGGTTAAATATAAACAATATTAATAATATATAATTCACTTAATTCAACTTATCAGTATATCCAAACCATTTACTACTTTTAATACCTTTTGCCTTGTAGACACCAGGCTAGCCTGAAGGCAGTCCAGAGCTGTAATAATATCACATTTGTTTAGATAACCTCGTTTTTAAACCAAAATGGCAATGCCCACATGGATAATTTGTGATCCGAAATGCATACAAAAGTGTTAATTTCTTTAAAATCGAACATATCCTGGGTCAGACACCTAGTAGTATGTAATTGTAATATACACCAATCAGCCATAACATTATGACCACTGACAGGTGAAGTGAATAACACTGATAATCTCGTTATCATGGGTGGGATATATTAGGCAGCAAGTGAATATTTTGTCCTCAAAGTTGATGTGTTAGAAGCAGGAAAAATGGGCAAGTATAAGAATCTGAGCCAAATTGTGATGGCTACATGACTGGGTCCAAGCATCTCCAAAACTGCAGCTCTTGTGGGGTGTTCCCGGTCTGCAGTGGTCAGTACCTATCAAAAGTGGTGCAAGGAAGGAAAAGCAGTGAACTGGCGACAGGGTTAAGGGGGCGGCCAAGGCTCATTGATGCACGTGGGGAGCGAAGGCTGGCCCGTGTGGTCTGATCCAACAGACAAGCTACTGTAGCTCAAATTGCTGAAAAAGTTAATGCTGGTTCTGATAGAAAGGTGTCAGAACACACAGTGCATCGCAGTTTGTTGTGTATGGGGTTGCGTAACCGCAGACAAGTCAGGGTGCCCATGCTGACCCCTGCCGAAAGCACCTACAATGGGCACGTGAGCATCAGAACTGGACCACAGAGCAATGGAAGAAGGTGGCCTGGTCTGATGAATCACGAGTTCAAAGTGTTGACATGGCCTCCAAAAACTATGGTGGAGTTCCCCTTTAAGAGTTTTGGGACTGTGTGTGTGTGTGTTATGTATCTATTCTAAAGTTATTATGAGCTGTTGCATAATTTTGCACATTGCTTTATTTGCACATTACAATACATGTCATATAGAAATCCAAACTAGTAATTAACTCACTAACAGAATCCCGTCTGTGAAATCAGGTGGTAAGCTAAACTGCAATTCATCATCCATAAGTGGGCCTCCCAGAAGCCATAATATACCCACATCAAATAATACAATGATACATATTGACTAGGTCCCTGTTCGTGCATCAATTTCTGTAATGCTTCATTAAATTACACCAACCAACTCTCAGGAATAAAGAAAAGGTTCCAGGGAAATCAAGTTAGAAATGTATACTATAAACAAAACATTGGGCACAAATATAACATTTGGTCCCACCAATATGACATCACTTTGGTCACGTCATACAAAAGGAACCACCACCACCTACTCTTGACTATTTCACTCCAGGACTTTCTGTATAGAAAAGGTCACGTTAATATCGTGCCTGACGCTCTATCAAGAGCCCCATTAGGACTGAAAGGAACAGCAGCAGCCTGTTTTAGCAGAAATATAATTATAGCATACTGTTCTTTGTCAGTGGAATGGTCTGAAATAGCTGACTACATCAGTGGATACAGAGATTCAAGAAATCATTTTGACGATAAAAGCTGCAATAAATTCCCTCAACCACATATCCAATGTACTGGAAAACTGAATTGTTTATTGGTGCATCCATGGAAAGTGTGAAGGCTATAAATTCCAACTCATTTATAGCCTACACACAACGGTCCCCTAGGAGGTCATCTAGGATGTCTCAAGACTTGTAAAATTGGTTAACGTTGCCTATTGGCATCAGATAAGAAATTATGTCTGGGAATACACCAAAGCTTGTAAAATATGTCAGCAATATAAGCCCATTTGTGTCAAACCTGCTGGTGTACTTCAATCATCCACTGTGAAAGAACCTGGAGAAATGATAGGTGTTGACATAATGGGTCCCTTTCCCAGGAGTAAATTAGGTAATCAATACCAGCTCGTCATTGTGGATTATTGCAGTAAATGGGTTGAGCTTTATCCTCTACGTGAGGCAAAGACTACAAAAAAAGTCAGTTGCTGAAACAAGTTTGTCATCAGTGTCATCATCAGCTGTCAAAGAACTTACCAGGAGTTACCACCCCTAAACCAATTTGACTGAATGGATGAATTGTTCTCTTTCAGTATGTCGGTAAAAATCATTCATTATGGGCTTCCAGAATTCGGGTTTACTATAAATTCCGCTAAACATGACAGCACAGGTTTCACCCAGGCAGACATAACATTGGGACATAAACTCAAAGGTCTTTTGGAAAGGCTGATAGCACAAACTCCAGACCCTGAACATCCATTATATAGCTTGCTAGAAAGACAGCATCGGCTGCTGGAACAAGTGCTAGAGAATGTTAAACGAGCACAAGTAAGACAGACTCGATACTACAATCCTAAACATTGATATGTAATGTTTCAAATGAATGAGAAGGTTTGAACTTGCTCTTAAGTGGAGAGGTCCTGCCAACATGATGAGAAAGCCAGGACCTGTGAATTACCAGGTAGCAGTGGATGACAAACACAACACATTAGAGAAGCAGTTCCCAAACTGTGGTGCGCGCACCCCCAGGGGTGCGTGGGCTGACTCCAAGAGGTGCATGAGAAAAAAAAATGTAATGGTGGATTATCTTTCAAATATATATATACAGTACGTATACATATATATACACACAGTACTGTGCAAATGTTTTATGCAGGTGTGAATGCTGTAAAGTAAGAATGCTTTCAAAAATAGACATGTTAATAGATTATATTTATCAATTAACAAAATGCAAAATAAGTGAACAGAAGAAAAATCTACATCAAATCAATATTTGGTGTGACCATCCTTTGCCTTCAAAACAGCATCAATTCTTCTACACTTACACCAGTTTTTGGAACTCAGCAGGTAGGTTGGCCCAAACATCTTGGAGAACTATCTACAGTTCTTCTGTGGATTTAGGCAGCCTCAGTTGCTTCGCTCTCTTCATGTAATCCCAGACAGACTCGATGATGTTGAGATCAGGGCTCTGTGGGGGCCTTACCATCACTTCCAGGACTCCTTGTTCTTCTTTACGCTGAAGATAGTTCTTAATGACTTTCGCTGCATTTTTGGGGTCGTTGTCATGCTGCAGAATAAATTTAGGGCCAGATGCCTCCCTGATGATATTGCATGATGGATAAGTATCTGCCTGTACTCAGCATTGAGGAGACCATTCATTCTGACCAAATCTCCAACTCCATTTGCAGAAATGCAGCCCCAAACTTGCAAGGAACCTCCATCATGCTTCACTGTTGCCTGCAGACACTCATTCGTGTACCGCTCTCCAGCACGGTGAACAAACTGCCTTCTGCTACAGCCAAATATTTCAAATTTTGACTCATCTGTCCACAGCACCTTCTGCCATTTTTCTGCGCACCAGTTCTTGTGTTTTCATGCATAGTTGAGTTGCTTGACCTTGTTTCCATGTCAGAGGTATGGCTTTTTGGCCGCAAGTCTTCCATGAAGGCCACTTCTGACCAGACTTCTCCAGACAGTCTGTTTTCTGCCAATTCTGAGCTGATGGCACTGCTGGACATCTTCCCGATTGTGAAGGGAAGTAAGCATGATGTGTCTTTCATCTGCTGCAGTATGTTTCCTTGGCCGACCACTGCATCTACGGTCCTCAACGTCCACATCTGGAAACCCCTATCTGACTTGAAAGAGACCTTGCTGATGCAGTATAACTACCTTTTATCTTGTTGCTGTGCTCAGTCTTGCTATGGTATGACTTTTGACAGTAAACTGTCTTCAGCAACTTCACAGCTGAGTTTGGCCTCACCCAGTTTTATTCCTCCTACACAGCTGTTTCTGTTTCAGTTAATGATTGTGTTTCAACCTACATATTAAATTGATGATCGTTAGCATTAGTTTGGTATGATTGTTTAATCATACACCTGACTATATGCCTACATAGTCCCTGACTTTTTGCAAGTGCACCTAGAAGAATTGATAAATATAAAGAAGCCAAATAATAGCTAATTGATGAATATAATTTATTAACATGTCTATTTTTGAAAGCATTCTTACTTACAGCATTTTTTCACACTTGCTTAAAACTTTTGCATAGTACTATACATATATATATATATATATATATATATATATATACACACACACACACACACTCTTAGAACATCATGTGTTGTTTTTTAACACATTACTGAGTGTGATTAAGGACAACACATGTTAACACAGGTTGTGTGTAGGAATATTAGCACAAACAATATGTTATTTAATTAACAGATTTATGGGTTAGTTATACTCAACACTAAAGCTAAACAAAATATTAATTTAACAAAGGAAACTATGTGGTAGTTTTTTAATGTAAACAGAGAAACCTTAATATAAATTATTACTATTGCAAACATGTAGCAGATGTCTTTGTCTTATTAAGTAATTTATTCAGTACAAAACAAAATTACAATCAAACAATTTATGTAAGACAGTACAGTATATAAAATGCAATCATTTGAATTAATTTTACTTATTTACCCTAAAGATGCTTTTTTGAAAATTAATTATATCATGTCAAATAATGCATAATACAATAATTTTGAATAAGTTATATACAGCATATTATGCATTAAACATCTGTGGGATAATCCACTTTTTAAATTAAGTTAACATCTGTTAAACGTCTAAATATTGATATTTTAAATATGTAAATAACATGAATGAATAAATAATAATAAATACATAAAAAACACTAAATATGTTATACATTCAATGTTGGCAAGTATAACAGACTCCAGTGCCGTGATATCTTGTAGTTACTGGCGATGATGGCACTGCTGGGCTCCGCTGCTCAGAGGACAGTGAGGCCAGATGAAGCTCAATGCGCTTCACATTGACACGTCTATAATACACAGCAGGCCTATGGACAGGTCGAAAGTGAAGTAACATGATAATGTATCAGTTTCTATGTTTGATTAAACGATGAAGCATTAACCCTCACTATATAAATTGCAGTCCCCCAAGAACACATTGTAACGCATTGTAATCGGTGGGGACGGGACTCGAACCCCTGTCTCCTGCGCCACTGAGCGGCCCGCCGCATCACTGATGGTGTTAGTGAGACTTCCATACTTTAATATTATTTTTTAATAGTGGGTATATAACTATTACTATAATACTACTGTAAGGTGGCCCTGGGCCATGCTCAAGAAAAAACAAAACAACAATGTCTCATGTTAAACCCGAACTTGAGAGATTACAAGTTTAAATTTCGAGTCGAATTTTGGAGTGGGTTTTGTTTCACATGGCCACAGGGCTCTTCAGTACTAATACGATAATCAATTATTTTTGTTACAACTGTAAAATTAAGTAAAATAGAACACAAACTAAGGATTAACATAAATGAATGTTACTTACCTCTCGTAATTTCGTGGCCACAGAACAGGTTTTGTAGAAAGTTCAAACACTCAAGTTCAGCCCTGTCCTCGAGCGAATAAGGGCATGTGGAAGCGATTGGCTGAGACACATTTCGCAGATTGTGGTTAAAAATGAATAACACTTCGATTGTGTTAGAAGAAAGGACTATTAACACATTTTTGTGTATTATTTCAACACATTACTTATAAGAGTGTATATATAAAGTCATTTTTTTTTCAGAAATACAAATATTACATGTAATAATTTTCCTTATAAAAATCTAACCTTAAATTATCAATAAATAAACAGTGGTGGGTTGTATTAACGGGATCCGAGCTTGATCTTGATCTCAGTACTAAACGGATCAGGGCTCAATCTGAGCTCTGATCCGAGCTCCAACATGATCCTGCTTTTCATTAGACACAGAGCTAGATCCGACTGTTTAAAATGTAGGAACTCTGTAGTCTTCATCTAGTTCGCCGGTGTCAAACACGCAGACCCGAGTATTTAAAGACCGGAAAAAGCTTTTAGAGGTTTTTCGGGAGGAAGACGTGTGAAAGCAGTACAGATTAACAGCATGAAGCTAACCTCACAAACATAATTGATGCTGTTTTAGGACCTACATCGAAGTGCAGTGATGCCTTACTAAAACGTTTGAAGCTGCATTTAGCGTTGAGATATTTTTCAACTGGCAGATTTCATCAAGTAGGTAACATTATCAGTGTAGACAAGTCTGGTTAAGCACAGATAAACAACGGAAATGTAACTCACATTATTTACAAAGATTTACACTTTCAAATAAACAACATTTGAACCGTGCATTCTGCTTTTGTGTCTTTATGGTGAGGTGTAGTTTGTGTGCGATTAGGTTTTTATTTTATTTATATTATTGTAAATATATTATTGTATTCTCCAGCACCCACGTTGCAAACTGCTGTAGCAGTTCCACGGCTGTGCAACGCTTTGAGAAGCGCTCCTACAATCCATATTTTTAAGTTATTTCTTAAAACTCACCTTTTAAAAAAATGCTTTTAAGGATCTCTCTTATTGTAATTTTTAAAATACTCTTGAGTTGCTAATGCGGTGCTGCCTGTTTGATCTTGTCTGTTTTGACTGGTTATGAGAAAAGCGCGTTATAAATACAATTGATTATTGGTTAATTATTATTATTATTATTATTATTATTATTATTATTATTATTATTATTATTATTATTGTAGTTGAGGAGTTAAAGAAACGAACACCAGTGCAAGAAACTGGAAAAGTTGTGTACTTTGTGAGGTTTTAACGCATCCAATGTGCCCTGTCCTTGATGGACAACTTTTTGTATGACGGACTACAAATGATCGTGTCGGATCCAGTGGCAACGATTAATCACACTAACATTAACATGCATTGGAAAACGTAGTAAACAACTAAGCTTGTTTAATTAATAAACTCATCAGCAATATAGCACAGTATAGTTTTCTGAAAGGTTTATGACTGTCATTGAGTCAAGAGCAGTAGAAGTTCAAACAGCCGCCCATGCAGAGACTAACTAGCAGGTTCACATCCATAGGAAACTGCTTAGTCACCTCCCGCGATGCTTAATAATAAGATCAAAAAATCGGATCAGTGGAGCCGGATCTTGATCTGCTTCGTACAATGCCTTTTCAGGATCCGGATCCGATCCTGTTTTCTGATCCTGTTATTACAACCCTGTTTTCCCGAAATGCACTTGAGCTTGTGCACGGTTGGCATGTAAGCCAAAACTAACTCTAGCTAAGCTAACTTGCTAGCTAAATTAACTATTTGCAAACATGTACAACTGGTTAAAAACAGGAAAACTACCCAGTAAAGGTGTAGACGAGCCATTAAAAGATAAGGTCGGTAGGCCTTATGAAGGAGGAGAGTGGCAGAGGGAAAGTGAGAGCCAGATCTTGCAGAGAGGGAATCAGAGGAGATGGAGAGCCAGAAACGAAGGCACGGGGAAGAAATGATGGCCCATTACAAGGCAAGAAGGCAAAAAGGGCAAGGAGAGTGAGCATCAGACAAGCAAAAGAAGAAAATATGATGACAATTACCTAAGTCTGGGGTTCACTTGGACTGGTGTTGCCGAGTGGCCAAAGCCACAGAGTGTGCTATGCAGTGAGGTTCCAGCTAACAGTTGTCTCAAGCCTGCTTATTTATGTCGCCACCTGAATACGAAACATGCCAATGTAAGAGAAAAGCCTGTTGTTATTTTTAGATCTAAAATGGAAGAACTGTGGAAAAGAAAGAAATTTGCATTCAGGCTTGGGGCCTACAAAAATGCACTACAAGCATCCTATCTTGTTAGCTAGAAGACGATAGCTAGATTGGCTAGAAAGGGACTACCTCACACAGTAACTGAAGATGCATTCTACCAGCTATGAAATAAATGGTAGAATGCATGATTGGGGAAAAGGAAGCAAAAAAGTTGGACATGATCCCAGTTTCCAACAACACCGTGTTGCGCCGCATTGATAGAATGTCTGAACACATCCTCTCTCAATTAGTCGATCGTGTGAAAAATAGTGAGTTTTACTCTCTGCAAGTCTGTTTTTGGTCTACGTTCGTTACCTATTTGAAGGCACAGTGCACAAAGAATTTTTGTTTCGTTGTCCCCTTGCTACCCATACAGCAGGTGAAGAGGGCTTCAATTTAATCTTCATGAGAACCAATGCAATCGACTGGGCACGCTGTGTGGGATTATGTACTGATGTACAATTCGATGACGGGGAAGCATACTAGACTTATAGCTCACATCAGAAAAGTCTGTCCATCCATTCTCTGGTTACCTTGCAGTGTTCATAGGGAGGCCCTAGCAGCTAAAAACATGCCAGAAGACCTACTTTCAGTGCTCCATGATTCAGTAAAACTGGTGAATTTCATTAAAGCTCCTCCGCAAAATTCAAGTATTTTTACAATGTTATGCAACGAGATGGGCAGTGAACATAAAGAACTTCTCCTACACACTGAAGTGCGTTGGTTGTCATGCGGCAAAGACAAGGCTTTTTGAAATGAGACACAAACTTCAGCAGTTTTTTGGAGACAACCCATTTCATTTGGCCTCTACCTTGCATGAGGAAGACTTTCTACAGAAGCTAGCTGACATGTTTTCTGTTTTGAATAAACTGAATTTAAGTCTGCAAGTAGTCAGTGTTACATTGTTCAATACACAAGACAAGGTAGAAGCAATGATATATAAACTACACTTCTGGGCAAGCTGTGTGAATGGCAATTCCCTCCTGTGTTTCCCAATGCTTCACGAGTTCATGGACCATGGACCTTTTGTTACACGAATAAAGCAATGTGCAAAATTATGCAACAGCTCATAATAACTTTAGAATACATACATAACACACACACACACACACAGTCCCAAAACTCTTAAAGGGGAACTCCACCATAGTTTTTTAAATTTAAATTATGTTAGCTGTATACACCGATCAGCCATAACATTATGACCACCTGCCTAATATTGTCTAGGTCCCCCTTTTGCCGCCAAAACAGCCCTGACCCGTCGAGGCATGCACTCCACTAGACCTCTGAAGGTGTGCTGTGGTATCTGGCACCAAGACGTTAGCAGCAGATCCTTTAAGTCCTGTAAGTTGCGAGGTGGGGCCTCCATGGATCGGACTTGTTTGTCCAGCACATCCCACAGATGCTCGATTGGACTGAGATCAACACCTTGATCTCGTGATTCATCAGACCAGGCCACCTTCTTCCATTGCTCCGTGGTCCAGTTCTGATTCTCACATGCCCATTGCAGGCGCTTTCGGCAGTGGACAGGGGTCAGCATGGGCACAACAAACTGTGATGCACTGTGTGTTCTGACACCTTTCTATCAGAACCAGCCTTACCTTTTTCAGCAATCTGAGCTATAGTAGCTGGTCTGTTGGATTGGACTACATGGGCCAGCCTTTGCTCCCCACGTGCATCAGTGAGCCTTGGCTGCCCATGACCTTGTCACCAGTTCACCGCTTTTCCTTCCTTGGACCACTTTTGATAGGTACTTACCACTGCAGACCGGAAACAGCTGCAGTTTTGGAGATGCTTAGACCCAGTTGTCTAGCCTGCTTCTAACACATCAACTTTGAGGACAAAATGTTCACTTGCTGCCATGATAACGAGATTATCAGTGTTATTCACTTCACCTGTCAGTGGTCATAATGTTATAGCTGATCGGTGTATAGTACAATTACATACTACAAGGTGTCTGACCCAGGATATGTTCGATTTTAAAGAAATTAACACTTTTGTTGGCATTTCGAATCACAAATTCTCCAGGGCTACGGGAAAGGGAGCAAGGAGGAAAACAATCAAAACCGCAAGAAGCATAATAAAACTCTTGTGAAGTGCTATCTAATGGGGATTAAAAAGACTAATATTACAAGTACTGTACATACCTGCATACATACATACATACATACATGGAAAATAAATAATAGCGTATAAGTCACAATAAGATGTATTAAAGTACAGAAAGACAAAATGGAATAAAATATAAATGCTCTTTTATACCTAGAAATAAAGAAAATAGGTTTACTATTTCCAGATTCCTTTTTTGAAATACAATGACATGCATTACACACGAGTATTTCCATTTTATTTACAGCCGGTGCTCGTGTGTCACTGTGCTCCTCAGGCTGTGGCAGACGCCGACATATTGGGCAGCCAGGGGGGCTGTGTGTCCCTCCCCCAGGAGGACTGACCATTTTCCTTATTTCTCAGTTTTGTCAAAGGTTGGGTGGGCATTCATTATTTTCATAAGGAATGTGTCCCTTCGTTTGGGCACATGCAGTGCAGAAGGGAGTGCATTTCTCTCTCTCTCTCTCTCTCTCTCCCTCCCTCCCAAGTTTGTACCATTTTTTGGGAGGCTCTGCCCTGTTGGGGCGGAGCTGTGATCCAGGTGAACAGCAGATCAGGAATAGGTGGGAATACGGGCGGAGCAGGAGGGGCAGTCAAGCAAATGACTGACAGACGGACGGGTAGCAACGGAATGTACGTGCTCTGTGATGTCATAGCAGTCAGCTGAGAGAGTTTCGTGATGTGTGTGTGTGTGTGTGTCTGTCTATCTGTCTCTCTCAGTTCAATTCAAGGTGCTTTATTGACATGACAAATACATTTGTATTGTCAAAGCGATTGGACAGACATACAAACATACATACATACATACATACATTATTATTATTGTTTTTGTAAGGATTTTTATTATTAGGCTTCCATGCAAGAAGTGCTGGAAGCCTATTGTTTTTGTTAGGATTTTTATTATTAGGCTTCCATGAAATACACACTTCAAGTGACAAAATATTGAAAATCTCAAATGTATACTACAGTGGATTAGAATTGAAAATTTCACATTTAATAACACATGCATTTAATCTACAAATGTCTGCTCAAATCTGAAACCTACTGATACAACATGGAAGCCTTAAAAGTTGCATGCAACTTCTAGTTATGATTATTATTATTTTTTTCCTTCTGCCAAAACTTCTAATGCCCCTAAAACGCTCATACATGCATTAAAACTCACAAAACTCGCAAGTGTTGTAGACACAACTTATACCTACAAATGCAGTGAAAACTACATGTGTCCGTCACATGGTGCCACCGCCATGTTGCGATTAGAGGCGAAATTGTGAAATGCTACAAAAATCATCTTCTCCAAAACCAATGTACACATGCATATGCCACTTCATACACATGTATACCTTATGGCCTACTGTTACGCTTGTTCATCAGAAGTTGCTCGGTCTCACGCTTTGTCCGCCAGGCTGCGTTTTCTGATTCAAGCTTTGGTGCCTTCTACTCCATGCCACTTATACCCACTGTGCCACAAATTGGTATGCATGACACTAGTACAGTGTACTACCAAGGTTGTTAAAGGTGAGTTGCCCCAGTGAAAAACATGGGTGCTGTGGGCCAATGAAAAAAAAAGTATGCGCTGCTTCAGACAAGTTACACATTTCCTGCACACTGGAATGCAGTACACACATGAAACTCTCCACATGTGTATAGTCCAGTGACACTGAAATGTGCACTTCAAGTGTCAAAAGATTGAAAACCTCAAATGTATACTACAGTGGATTAGAATTGAAAATTACACATTTAACAACACATGCATTTAAACTACAAATGCCTGCTCAAATCTGAAACCTACTGAAACAACATGGAAGCCTTAAAAGTTGCATACAACTTCTAGTAATAATAATAATTATTATTATTATTATTATTTAGACGCCCTTATCCAGGGCGACTTACAACATAAGTGCAAAAATATAGTTAGGTAAAGGCATCGATAGGTTGCGTATGCAACCCCGTTTATCTGAAAAAGGAAGCACTGCCCAAGGAATCCGATCGAAACATCACTCCGAACCATTGGCACCTCCACTTCCTGTTCTATAAAACGTGACGTCAGCGCAGGTTCGTCCTCTTTTGCCGGGAGCCAGGACTCCCATGCGACCTTGCAACCCTTGGGCAGTGCTTCCTTATTCAGATAACCGGGGTTGCATACGCAACCTATCGTGATCTTTCTAGTCGGAAGCACTGCCCAAGGGGGAGGGGTTACTGTATAACAAAACCGTCGCAAGGGAGGAGGCAGCGAGCTGATAAGGGAGCCTGCCTCGAGGTGTACCGCTAGGGGGCCTCGGCAACACAACTCCAGACAGTAACCTCAGGGATCCCATAGGGCCGCACCTGAGCCGTCCAGGAGCGAGGACCATAGTCCCTCAATACCCTACTAACCCTCAATATAGTAATTAACCCTCATTAACAGAAACAATTCCTGCCTATCTGGAGAAACGATTAAGTCATAAACAAATTTTCAGCAAACAGCTGTAGGCTATTTCGGCACTGTGTGATCTTTTATTACTGACAGGAGTTTCTAACAAATGAACCTTGTTGACCTTTTGCTTAGCCTGCTAAAACTAATCTGCTCAGTCTGTATACAAGCTACTTCTAATGCTAGTGTTAATATAAAACATTATATAATTATCACAAAACACTTTCTTCAACTTTCCTATACAGAGTCTTCAGAACGAACTCATGCGCCGACCATGGAACACAGGAGCAGTTGACACCTGCTGGTTAGACTGCTAACGCAGGGCAACATTAGCTCTACTGTGTTAACAAAGGAACCGTATACACAGCGGGGCAGCGAAACTCAAGTGCAATCAGCTGGGAACAGCGGCAGTGAGCTCCATTCTACATTTTTAGAACGGAGCCACAGTCCTGCTGTTTAACACATAATACATATATACATCACGAGGTGCAGGAGCCGGCTCATGCGCCACACGTGGAACACAGGAGCAGTTGACACCTGTCAAATAGCGCAGCTAACGCAGGGCAACTACAGCTCTTACGGTGTGAATAAATGAACTATGTACACAGCGGGGGACTGGAGAACTCAAGTGCCCTCCGCTGGAGGACAACAGCAGCGGTCCCCTGCTCTATGGCGTAATACAACCTGTTCTGGACCTGCCTTTGTTTTGTGGTGCCTGGTAGTGGGTTGTGTTATTTTGCAGCTTAGCAACTACTTCCTGTGTTGCTAGGTTACGGGAAATGAGAACCAGGAAGTGCAGTTTAAACAAGTGGCAGTTTATGTGGCAGTTTATGAGGCTAGAGGTGTTACTTTTGGAAGCAATCCTGCGTCATCCTCACTGTATAGTCCTTAAGAGGGCAATATCTGTAAGTATGTTTATTATTTACATAGATAATAGTGATATTGATGTAGTATTTCTGAATTTAGTAATCATTTTGATGTGTGTTTTGAGATGTGTATCGCTGACAATATTTAACATGTAAGCTGCATCGGATAAGCAGCTAGTTTGCAAGTTAGCTATTTAATACTAGCTATTAATTGTTATTGTAGTTTTTACTTTACACTTACCTGTTTTACCTGTAGTTTTAATCATTACTGTAGTTTTTACCTTACACTTACCTGTTTTACCTGTAGTTTTAATCGTTACTGTAGTTTTTACCTTACACTTACCTGTTTTACCTGTAGTTTTATGCTGCTGTTTTACTGCATTTAGACCGTAGTATGTGAATATTACTTTCATAGCTGTAAATATGAATACTTACCTGAATACACATTTGTTATTTGTATTTGCAGTTTCACACTTTTATCCAAGTAAAACCTCTTAAAGATACATCTTGTCTTGTGGAGAATCATTTGGATGAGTGTTTAGCTGACTGGATAGTTGGATAGCAGTTACGTTCAACGAGGCCAATACAGCCAGAGCGGGCCACAGACCTGCTGACCAATATACAGAGCGGGGTACAGGTCAAACGCATGCACCACCGCAACACAATTATCATGAACGAACTATATACAGGGCGGCCTCATAAGGCAACATGCCTGTAGGCCGCATGACAAGCCCTGACACATCGACAGGGCTGTCTGTACATCCAGGAGCAGCTTGCGTGGGTGCTCGACTGGAAGGTATAGTCCAGTGGAAGGGAAAGACACGGTTTGCTAGCTGCCTCAGGATGCACTTACAGGGCCAGACTGGGAGAGGAAAGGCAGGAGCCAGAGCCCGTAGGCTACTGGGGCTCGACTGCAGCCAACACCGGGTTCTCAATGGAAGGGACCGGTCCCGTCACATCCAACCTGTAGAACTGGGCAAATGTAAGTGGCAAGGCCCAAGCTGCAGCTGCACAAATGTCTGCCAAGGGGGCACCTTGAAAAAGGGCCCCACGATGTGGCAACACCTCGAGTAGAGTGGGCCACCAGGTGTTCAGGCACTGGGGTCCCAGTAGACTCGTAGGCCATGGTAATGGTGTCCACAATCCAATGTGAGAGGCGCTGCTTGGAAAGCGCTCCATAAGACACAAACAGTTGGTCTGAGTGCCGAATGTCCTTAGTGCATTCCAAATAGCACCTGAGGGCCCATACAGGGCAGAGCTGGTGAAGCCGACTCTCTTGCTCTGAAGCGAAGGGAGGAGGATGAAAAGCCATTAACTCAATAGGCCTGTTGACATGAAATGGAGACAGCACTTTCGGGAGGAACGCAGGGTTAGGCCGTAGCGTGACCCTGGAGCCATCTCCCACAAAATGGACACACGATGGGTGTACGGACAGGGTGTGTAACTCGCTCATGCATTTTGCAGAGGTGATTGTCAGCAAACACGCAGTCTTAAGTAGGGTTGGGTATCGTTCCAATTCCAATTCCGATTCCGATTCAAATCGATTCCCGGTTTTGATTCCAATGTGGTAAAAAAAAGTGAAACGTTTTGATATCAAACACATTTATTCTGTGTCTTATTTTACTAAACATTTAGTTGCAGCTGAATACCATGAACAAAATCAGCAGGCTACATAAAAACAGAGCACTCCTTTAAGAGCTGTATGTGTGCAAAATTGTTAAATTAACACTAGAAGTGCCGACATTTCGAACTACTTACAAGCGCTAAAGCCGGTCTCTGTAACCGATAGCTGTTTAACAGCTGTGATATGATAATCAAAGGCAAACTATTGCATAAAACTCATACGTTTTATTCATGAACATCAAATCCAACATTTGTATAGCACAAATTGATTATTTAAATTGATATATGATCATAAAACTTTAATATTATTGCTATGAATAACAAAGCACTTTGTTTTCTAAACGCGCACACTGCAGTCAAAACATAAATAACTATATAGCCTACAATAAGCAAAAAGCTCAAAAACGGCATACAATAAGAGAATAAAACCAGTGTAAACAAAAATATTGGAATAATGCTCAAAAGCAATATTTTATAGTTCAAAAATAACATTAATCAAAACATAATTGTACACTAAAGTAAACATTTCCAACATTGTGTAAACTTTGTTTTCAACATACAGTGCTTGTATTCACTGTGGCTTTGTATTTCAATAAACTATTTACTCTATATGTATCCTGCATACCTGACAGCTCGGGACAGTCCACACAGGACACGTTTCTGCACTTTACCTGCATGAGCTCGTACCTCACACTGCATTTTGACAGCCCTCTCCAGGTAAACACTTTTACTCCACGAATATACAGCATCGCAATAAATCGAGGAGGCCGTAGCCGTCGAGCTCCCTTTAGAAACTGCACAGCCAGAAAATGAGACCCAGGAGGCTCGCCATCAATCCGGACATGACATGTGGAGATGGCCGCCAGATACAGTGAGGGAAAAAAGTATTTGATCCCCTGCAGATTTTGTACGTTTGCCCACTGACAAAGAAATGATCAGTCTATAATTTTAATGGTAGGTGTATTTTAACAGTGAGAGACAGAATAACAACAAAAAAATGCAGAAAAACGAATTTCAAAAAAGTTATAAATTGATTTGGCATGTTAATGAGTGAAATAAGTATTTGATCCCCTATCAATCTGCAAGATTTCTGGCTCCCAGGTGTCTTTTATACAGGTAACGAGCTGAGATTAGGAGCACTCTCTAACTCTAACTAACTCTCTAGCACAGTGATTCCCAACCTGTGGGCTGTAGAGGTACTGCAGGTGGGCCGCAAACATATATTTTTTAAATGCTTTTAAAATAGGAATACATTTTTTGTTAAAAGCATTATAATAATTAGGCCTGTCTTGGAAGGTTCGAATGTTTGTTCGGTCTCCAGACCTTCGGAGGTTTTGAAGGTTTGTCACGTGACAATCACATAATTTATTTTTCTCTTGTTGATAGAAATTGGCTGTATTCGAAACCGCAACCGCAACATTACTGAAATGTTGGTATGTAGTATGTATAGTATGGGTAGTATGCGGTTTCAAATACAGCCATTGACTTCAGATGTAGTCTATCTACATTAAAACATTTGATTTGTATAATGCCCATTACTTAAATAAAAGTTGTGGAATATAACAAAGTCAAAAACCGTTGTGTCAGCAGGTATTGGACCTAATTAAATTTAAATTGTTTAAATTTAAACGATGTATTTTGAAAATGTACGATTACACTGATAATTTAACAAAAAAAAAAATCTAAAAGAGTACTATCCCGCATCTATCAGCATGCATGTGGACCACTTTGTGTTATTTTGCATTATTGTTTCTTTATCTGCCACCGTGCAAAGAGTTGTTCAATATAATGCAAACGTAAAAAAAACTAAACAAATGTCTCGAAAAAACATCTGCTGTTTGGGATTTTTTGCTAAATGCACAGAAGACACCCAAAAAGTTGAATGTAAGCTGTACAACTGAAAAGTGGTATATCATGGAGGAACTACCAATCTCAGGGATCATTTAATCAATGTAAATTTAAATTAGTATGCATAATTTATTAGGATTAATGGGTCAATTGCAATGAACTGAAAGCAGTGCACTAACTGGAGATGATCCCGTGGTTAGTAAGCAGCTCCGTACTAAATTCATTGCAATTATTATTATTATTATTATTATATACTGAAAAATATATAATCTTGACACAAACTGTAGAAGGGAGTCTTTTTCTTTAGTTAACCCAACTATTAAGGTTACTATGTTCCAGTGTTTTTCGTATTTACTACTTTCAGTATAGTTGTCTTTTTTTAATGTTACTGAACCCCGGGGTTTATTCATCAAGGATTTTACACCGTTTTAATACCGATTAGTTATTTCCGACACTAATTTCTCTATTGAATAAAATACAAATTAAAGATAACATGCATACAGTTTATTAAGAGTAAAGTGCTTTTACTGGAAGGTTAACATGTTTTATGCAAGTTAAATCAATAGCCTACCTATATATAAACCGTGTGAGTAGATAGTAGGGTTTTTTGGGCGCGGCCTATTTTGTTATGACGTATGCCCTAAGCTTATTAATATTCCTACGTCATAATTGGGGGGCGTGATTTTAGGTAGAGTTATTTCCTTAATTATTCCTACGTCATATCCGTCAGAAAGTGTACACCCATAAAACCCTGAACAACAAGGCCGCCCATAACCGTTTTTTCTTGTTGTTCTTGTTGGTCAACTGTAGAGTGTGAATGGGTCGGCTCTTCCTGTAGTGGTTGGGGGTCTTTTTTTAAATATACATGTAATGGTCCCAGGTCTTAACAATGCCTGTTTTGAATAGTGCGTTTATCATATTCACACTGTCTCTGTCTCTGTCTGTCTCTCTCTCTCTCTCTCTCTCGCCCAAGCATTTTATAAGATCAACAAGTTCTGTTGTCTGTAATGGTCCCAGGTCTTAACAATGCCATTTTGAATAGTGCGTTTATCATATTCACACTGTCTCTGTCTCTGTCTGTCTCTCTCTCTCTCTCTCTCGCCCAAGCATTTTATAAGATCAACAAGTTCTGTTGTCTGTAATGGTCCCAGGTCTTAACAATGTCAGTTTTGAATAGTGTGTTTATCATATTCACACTGTCTCTGTCTCTGTCTGTCTCTCTCTCGCCCAAGCATTTTATAAGATCAACAAGTTATGTTGTCTGTAATGGTCCCAGGTCCTAACAATGCCTGTTTTGCATAGGGTACTTATGTTATCCACACTGTCTCTGTCTCTGTCTGTCTCTCTCTCTCTCTCTCTCTCTCGCCCAATCATTTTATAAGATCAACAAGTTCGGTTGTCTGTAATGGTCACAGGTCCTAACAATGCCTGTTTTGCATAGGGTACTTATGTTATCCACAATGTATATGGCTCTGTCTCTCCCCTCAAATTTAATTAAAAATAAAATTAAAAAAAGAGGGTGTGTGTGTGGGTGTTTGTGTGTATAGGTTAATTGTTTTTGTAAAAAAAAAAGAGCTGTGGTTATATTTTATCTCACACATAATGTGTTCATTCGTTTTACTTAAATACATTCTAGGGTCTTAAAGCTCATAAGAGTTAGACTTAAGATAAGGATATGTTTTTAAGGTATTTTAGCAGTCTCAATCCCTGATGATAAGGAATCATTTAAAAAATAAAAACAACTGATCACTCAATGCTAAATAGATCACAACACTCAAGGCTAAATCACTCACACCATGGGGGGCGGGGGTGGGCTCAGACAAACGTAGGTATGGCGTGTGGTATCAAAACATTCAGAATACTTTTAAACTATATTATTTATAAGCTTTGTAAAATAAACCCAAATATCTCTTTTGCGGGGATAAACGCTGTTCTGAGTAGTTTGTGACTTGTTTAATACCAAACAAAGCATCGCTATTAAAAAAAAAAAAAAAAAAAATCACTGTAAAAGCGCTAGTTATTTTAGATCTTTATAGTTATTTTCTTGGCTCAGGTTGTTTTTTAGCGCTTATAAAGGCCTGAAATATTCTTAGTGGTTATTGACTATAGGTCTTGATGCTTAAAAATGTTTTTTTGAGAGACCAAAAGGTTCTAATAAAAGTTTAGAGTAGAGAGGAGAAAGATCGTCTCCATCTTGGTTTCTATTTGAAATTTGATGCAGTGTCATTTTATTGGTTGGTTTTGATATGTTAATTGGTAACAGGACGGCACAAAGGCCAGCCCAGAACAATGCCTTACAAGCAGATCCAGCATCTGGCCATCAGTATAAGTATGAAGGTCTGGTCTTCAGCTCGACAGACTCATACTGACCTTTCGATTTAAGCCTAAAGATCAACAATGTCCGGAAACAACATCAACGACTTCGATTTAAACGAGTTTTTAGGTAAGTCTTCAGATTATTTTCATTGACTCAGAGCGTGTTGTGGGCATGTATTGTAAATAAGGCTATAACATCTGTTTTAAGTTCTGTAAAATTATTTTTCAGCCAGTCAACAGGAGTTAATTCCCAACGCTGAGGAGATCATCTGGAACAACGACGGTAAGATTTTTGTGTTTGCGCTCATGGGTTCTTATGTATGGGTGTGTGTGTGGTTTTGAAGCGGCTCATTAGAGTTATGAAAACGTTTTAATATATATTAATGCCGGTCTCTTTAATTACACAGAAACTATCGAAAGGCCTGTGATTAATGTCTCCGAGGATCAACCAAGAGAAGTGGTTGTCCCTAGACAGGCTGTCTGCCGACCGGGTAAGAACTAAACCCCTGTTTGTTTGTATAACGTTTCTGTAAGATGTTTGAGGCCAGTTTTGTTAATTTAAAAAAATTATCCTTTCTAACAGTATTAAGAAACGTGGTTCGAGACAACGAAAGGCCTTCCACATCGAGGGCTTGTTTCGTTTTACCTTCGAGAACCGTAACCTTTCAAGAATCTGAAAGGCCGTCAGCCCCTGTATCTGATAGCGGGGAGTATATATCTGCCGCTTGTAAGAGGTTAAAGCTTTTTATAAAGCGGGGTGGTTAAAGGTTAAACATGTCTCTTACCTCCACAGAAGTGCAAAAAGCTAAATCAGCCGAAAAACGTCAGAAACGATTATTCTTTGGAGGTAAGTAAGATCTTTCAAACTTTAATGTTTTTAAAAGGGCTTTGTTTGCCCGTTGAGGGCTAATATTTAAGCGATGGGTGCCCATTTCCTGTAGGGCGGGGGGTTCTGGGAAAGATCTTTAGAAGTCCGGACAGGTCTAGGCTTGTTTCTGGGGCACGTGTTTAGAAATGACCGATTGCCCTACCGTCTGGTTAGGAAGTAAAGCCGTCCGAAAGGTTTTAGTAAGTTGTTTGGCTTATCTCCCGCAATTATACTTCTGTTTTAAAGTGGCTGTAGGAAAAGGCTTGAAGGTGTTCATTGTATTTAATATTTAAACAGATCGTGAAAACGTTTGTGAAACAGGAAGTCCCGGGATCAGGAAGCGTTTACACTTGGAAGGTTCGTTTAAAAATGAAATGTTGTGTGTGTGTGTATAAAAAGTGTTTTATTAACAATATTACAGTTTTTAAAGAAACATTTAAGAAACTGTTTATTTACAGAGGCTTCTCTGTTTTACATTTATTATCAAGTCCTAATAAATATATTGTCTGTAAATAATAAGGCGTTGTAGTGAATGTCTAAGCCTATTTTCAAAGGTCTAAAAAAGCTAAAGGTTTTGAAGGTCCTGGACATGTTGTTTTAAGTTTGATTTCTGTCGCCGTTTAAAGATGTAAATGTAATGTATATTTTTATTCTTCCCAAGACTCTTGGGATAGTCATTCTGTGGATGAGCTATTGAGGACAATTACCCCGTCTAAGTGGGATCAAACATCTTCCCCGGAGAGATCACCGAGAGGATCCCCCACGGTGGTCTTGGAGACCCCCCAACATCTACTCAGGCCACAGCCTTCTGGGGGTAATTCAACACCCCAGATTCAGCCCGCCACATTGTCGGTCGGAACAAATACAGGCAACCAACAACCTCAGCGGTCGCCGTCAGTCAGGGTTGACACACCACCCAACGACGGACTGGTTTCAACATCGTCCCCCCAGCCCCGTTTCTTGGCTACAGAAACGCGGAACAGTACCCCGCGATTGGCCAGGGTGTCACCGCAAAGGCCTTCTTGGTCTCCGTCCGTGAGTATACGCTCGCTCCCTGCCTCCTTCGACCGAGATTTACTGGAGCGACCATCCTTTGAAGCTGAGCCAGGCCACCATCCCCCGGAGCTACTTCCTGAAGGTCGGCATGAGTTGCTACATACTTTGTTACAAAATCAAAGACTTGTGTTAGTGGGGCAAAACCTTGTGATAGAGAGCCAAAACACCCTTATTAATACCCTTACTAACGAATTGTACCGTATTTAATGTTTTAATAGACACAAAACGCCTTACTATTGTGGGTTGTTGGAAAAATAAAAAATAAATAAAAAAATGTCCGGACTTGGTAAAAGAACTCACAAACTAAAGGATTATGAACAAGTTAGGGCCCCAAAAAGACCTTCCTGAGAGAACATCCCCGGCCCTGTTGTGAACTCCTCTGATGTCCCAATGAACCAGGAACTATTACAAATGATAAATTATTTAAATAACCCCCAATCACCACCGATAGAATGTGAATTAACAGACTTACCGGTGAACCCCGACCTGTTACAGATGGTCAATGATCTAAATAACCACCTCCCAACGTTAGCGCTTATAGAGGTTCAACCCCTAGTTCACCCCGATTTGTTTGAAATGGTGGAGGCTTTGGAGACGCTACCCCGACCAAATTCTGCCCCTATTATAAATGATTTGAGACAATTAGAACACAGTTTGGCGGCAGAAGCAGCCGTCACTATAGAGGAGGGTCTTGACATTAACCGGTTGGATATCTTTGAAGGACTTTTACAGGCTTTAAATGAGCCTCCTCAAAAAGGGGGTTTTGTAGATGTCAGCAGTGGGGGTGTTCGGAATGTGGAGGGTTCTGAGAGTGATAAGGCTGTGGAGGACATGCTCTGTGAGAATGTAGGGGGTGAAGGCTTTGTTCAAAATGATGATGTGTCCAAGAGTACCAGTGATCCCGTGATTATAGATAGACCGGCCTATAACAATTTTGAAATGATTCAGCGTTTTAATTTTGCAGAACTTTTAAATTGTGACAATTATGCAGAAATATTTGTCAACATACACGAGGCCTTGCAAAACATGCTTGAACAGGTTGCTGAAAGGGTCAGACCTCGAGATGTTGTACAGTTAGAACTCAGAGGGGATGATTTGTTTAGCAACCTATCTGTAATGCTGAGTGGAGATAATTTAGATGTTGATGAATTTCTGGCTAAAATCGAAGCGTTATTGCAAAGTAACGCAGCCATCTTAGCTGATGAAAGTCTGTCTCTGGTAATGAATGTGGTTCGTAACCCTGAGGGTGGGGCGCTTAGAAGACTGTCGAAATGCTTGAAGAACGACATAATTAGGAACAAGCTCAGGCAATTAGTGGTGAGTTCCAATGGGGACAATAAGCTCTGTTTTGCTTACAGTTTAATAAAACTACTCACCCCCGACATGCCTGAACCCCAAGCTCTGCAAGAGGCTTTAATGCTTCATCAGAGGGCCGGCTTAAACTCTCAACAGATGGTTGCCTTTTCAGACATTACCATGTTTGAGGAGTTGTTGTCTTTAAAAATTGTTGTGTGGTACCGTTGTGAGGTAAAGGAAGTATTTGTGAAATTTCAGACACATCCTGAAACCCATACACAGACACTGTTTCTCTTCCTAAGTGATAGTCATTACTTTGGAATAAAGAGTTTGACGGCTTTTTTGGGTTGTTCGTATGTTTGTCATTGGTGTTATAAGGCCTTCAATGATAAGCTTAAGCACCGCTGTGACGGTTACTGTAACGTCTGTTTCAATCCGCAATGTCATAAGGGTTTGGCCCCTACCATCCGATGTAAAGATTGCTTAAGGATTTGTCTCTCCGCGTTCTGTTTTTCCGAACATAAGGTACAGAGGGCCGCTGCTGAGGGGGTTAAAAAACGGAGTTATTGTGATCAAACTAAATATTGCCCGCAGTGTTGCCTCCAGTACCGTTTTCATGAGGTTAAACCACACAAATGTCTGGAGCCGAGATGTAGGATCTGTAATGCTGATTTAACCCCGGGGTCTGAACACCAGTGCTTTATTCAGCCGGTTAAAAAGGAGCCGCCGCACAACCGGTATGTCTTTTTTGATTTTGAATGCCGGCAAGAAAACGGGGTCCATGTTGCTAATTATATACACTGTATTGACATGTTGGATCGTGAGTGGTCAGCTAGCGGTGAGAGTTGTGTCAGGGATTTCTTTACGCGGTATCGCGGTCCAAAATACCTCAATTACACATTTATTGCCCACAATGCTAAGGGTTATGATTCTTACATTTTGATGAAGTATCTGGTGGAAAATGGGGTGACCCCAAAAATAATAGCTCAGGGTAGCAAGATCATGCGTTTCACCGATGAAGCTTTCAACCAACGTTACATAGACTCGTTAAATTTCCTCCCCATGAAATTGAGCGCTTTGCCTAAAGCTCTGGGTTTTGAGGCTCAGAAGAAAGGTTGGTTCTGCCATTTTTTTAATACTAAGGACACTCAAAATTATCGAGGGTCCTACCTCTTATTATGGGGTTGATACTATGATGTCTCATGAGAGGGAGGAATTCTTTAAATGGTACAATACGGTTAAGGGAGGTGTTTTTGATTTCCGAGAAGAGATGGCCGCTTATTGTAAAAATGATGTGGTGATCCTTAAAGAAGCCTGTTTGCGTTTCCGCGCCGAGGTTATCAACACATCGGGTCTCGACCCTTTGCAAAGTGTGACCATAGCGTCTCTCTGCATGAAAATGTATCGATCCAATTTCTTGCAGAAAAACACTATAGCGGTCACCACTTCTGACAACTATCGTGCTAGACAAAAGAACTTTTCGACTGTCTCCATACAGTGGCTGGAATATCTGAGTGCCCGGGATAACATCTTCATCAGACATGCTTTAAATCAAGTGGAAGTCAAAATGGGGCCTTACTACTTAGACGGTTTTAGCGACGTGTCCGGGCGGCGTACCGCTTATGAGTTTGCTGGTTGTATTTACCATGGCTGTCCTCAGTGCTTCGACCCAAGCACCTTTAACCCCGTAACACAAAAACTCTGCGGTGATATGTACTATGATTTCCAGGAACGAATTGAAACTTTATAAAACACCTATGGTTTGAATGTGCTGGTGATTTGGGAACACGCGTGGACGACCCTGAAGCAACAGGATGTGGGGGTACAACGGTTTATGGAAACCTTGGACTTTCCTGAACGTCTAGAGCCCAGGGATGCGTTATTTGGGGGTCGTACCAACGCCCTCTGTTTACATTATGAGGTAAAGGAGGGTGAGAGAGTAGATTACTATGATTTCACCAGTCTGTACCCTTATGTCAACAAGACCAAAATGTACCCGGTGGGGCATCCAACCATTGTTTATCGTGACTTTCTCGAAATCGGACAGTACTTTGGTTTGATCAAAGTCACCATGTACCCTCCTCGCGAGCTGTTCTTACCCGTGTTGCCTTACAGGTGTTCGGGAAAATTGATGTTCCCTCTGTGTAGAACATGTGTGGAAACTGAAAATCAAAATACCTCTTGTCTGCACAGTGATGACGAGAGAGCGCTGACGGGTGTCTGGTGTAGCATTGAGCTTGACAAGGCGGTGGAGAAAGGTTACAGAGTCGGTAAGGTGTATGAGGTTTGGCATTTTTCTGAAAAATCTGATACTCTTTTTGCTGATTACATTATGACCCATCTGAAAGGGAAACAGGAGGCATCGGGCTATCCCTCATGGTGTGTTGACTCCGCGGCCAAAGAGCGGTACGTTCAGCAATATTTTGAAAAGGAAGGGATCCGTCTAGAGCCGGGGAACATAACTGTAAACCCCGCCAAGAGACAAATGTCCAAACTGATTTTAAACAGTCTGTGGGGTAAGTTTGGGGAAAGAAATAACCGTCTAAACACAACCTTGATTAAAACCCCTGAACAGTTTATAGAATTTATGTTTTCCAAACAACATGCAGTATCACACTTTCAATTCTTAAATGACCACGTGGCACAGGTCCAGTGGAGGGCCCCTAAAGATTTCCCCACCAAACAGGGGAACGTTAATGTTTTCATAGCGGTTTTTACCACGGCTTACGCCCGGCTTGAACTGTACAACTTAATGGATCAGCTGCAGGAACGCACGCTCTATCATGATACTGACTCTGTAATCTTTGTCACCAGGCCAGGGGATTGGGTCCCTCCCCTCGGGGACTACCTTGGGGAGTTAACGAGCGAGCTAGATCCTCAGGACCACATAGTGGAGTTTGTTTCAGGGGGTCCTAAGACTTACGCATACAGAACGGCTGCGGGTAAGACCTGTATGAAAGTTAAGGGTTTCACTCTGAACCATTGTAACAACAAGCTCATTAACATCAAGTCTCTGACGACCCTGGTACAAAGTTTTGTATCCGAGAAAGACGCGCCTCCTCGCGAGATTATTACAGCCGGAAATCAGATCTATCGCAATAAAAAGGGGTACACATTGGAAAATAGATCACTAAACAAACGGTTCAGGGTGGTGTACAATAAAAGAGTGTTGAAGACTGATTATACCACTCTGCCTTATGGATATTAGCGGTGGTTTTGATAACAGACTTCAACACCCTTTCTCCTGTATTATAGCCGGTCCCTCCAATTCGGGTAAGAGCTATCTTATAAAGAACATCATAGAAGATGTGGACGCAACCGTGTCCCAAGCTCTTGACAACATAGTGTGGTGTTACTCTTGCTGGCAACCTCTCTACGATGATTTGGCATCGAAAAAAAATAATCTGAAATTTGTGCAAGGTCTCCCCGCCTCGTTGTGTGACGATGACCTGTTCCCGCCCGGACAAACTAATCTAGTGATCCTTGATGACCTGATGGAGCAGGCCGGTGACAACAGTGAAGTGGAAAAAGCTTTCACAAAGTACACTCATCATAGGAATTTAAGTATTTTTTATTTAGTTCAAAATCTATTTTTTCAAGGTAAAAAAAGCTGCACTATTAATTTAAATGCCAGTTATATAATTCTTTTTAAAAAAGAAGTAGATAAACTACAGGTCACCGTCTTGGCTCGTCAAATGTACCCTAACCAGACCAAGTTCTTTTTGGAGGCATTTGAGGATGCCACCAAAAAACCCTACGGGTACTTGATTGCGGACTTAAAAGCACAAACCCCAGAAGACTTTCGCCTCAGAACAGGTTTGTGCCCGCCCGATTGGCCGGCAGTGTATGTGCTAAAGAAAAGGAAATAAATAAGAATGTCTGTTCGGATTAAAAGAAATCTGCCACTTTTGCAAATGTTATTTGAGGGGAGCCCGCGCCATAGGAAAGCTGTGCTGGCTGGGGCCCCCTCGGATTTGATCGAGACCCTGTGTGAAATAGCTTTTAACATCTTACGCGGTAATATACCCCTAACCCCTTCTCAACATTCTAAACTCAAAAAACAAAAAGCGGTTATCATCGCTAATAAGAAGTATTCTATTAAAAGAAAAAGAAAGAAGATTAATCAAACCGGAGGTTTTATAGGACCGCTGTTGAGCATAGCCGTGCCTTTCCTAACCAGTCTTCTAGCTTCCAGAGTGGGTTAATAATGGAATATGCTCAGAAAATGTTTTTGATCCCTCAGGAGCAGCTTGAGAAACTTAGAAAAATTTTTGTCGGGCCAGAGCCCATTAGACAAACGGCCGAAAACAACCTGGACTCTGAAATGAAAGCTATACTGGCCAGGGCCAATTTAAATCAGTATTCCAAAGCCCAGATGTATAGCAACACGTTACAGCGCTACCTCCGTCTGGTTAGACAGGGTGAAAAAGATCAAAACATTTTAACTTTAACCATGGCCTCTCAAGAAAATGGTTCTGGGGCTGATGCGGGGGGTACGGTTGATAAAGATGTTGCGGTGACCGAACCTGTTGAGAGTTCAGAGGGAGATGTTGTAACGGATGTTTTGAGAAACATGCCGGCCCGAAGCAAAAGACATGCAGAATATATTCTGCACAAAATGGTTCAGAAACCGCGGGTAACGACTTGGAATGAACAGGGTGAATTTGTTTTTAAAGGACAACTGAACAAAGGTTCACACATGTTTGATTTGTTGAAGAGTGTCACTAGCACTAATAAGGTACCCGATAGTCGCCGACCTGTAGGCTGGAATGCTTTCCTACAGGCGATGGCCTGTCTGAACATGCCCCAATCAACAGTCCCTAACCAGGAAACGCGACAAAAAATCTGTCTGTGTAAAGAGGTGGTGACTGATCTGACTCCGATATCTCATTACTCTGACCGTGCTGAGCAACCATCCTCAGGATCTATCCATCGTTGGGAAGCTTATTAATCTCATGTTTTTATTTGTCTCCCCTGTAAATAAGGACCCGACAAACAATTTTTTTATTTTTTTTTATTTTCAAATGTTGTACATTTATTTATAACATAACCCTGCTTTGTATAAGATTTGTGTTGAATAAAAACAAAACTAATGATTCAAAGGCTGTTTTCATTATTTTTTCACTTTAACACGCATGACATCTTTTAAAATCCTCACAAGAACACCCCATCTGTATACATGGCTGGCTAGGGTCGTAAGTCATTGTGTTATAAGGGGGGGTCCACAGGGTCCTGACAAACTCTGCCACTTTTTTATCATTTTGGCCTAAATCCTCACTGTACAAGGCCATAATATCGGGGTATGACCTTCCTTTAGATCTGTGATATAAGAAAAACACACAGTGTTGACCACAAGTGAAGGTCTGAAGACTTTGTACTTGACGACCGCTGTAAATGGTTTCTTGACAGTTGTTGAGCAGAAAGTTATTGATCTTCCGAGGGAAAGGTCTGAAATCCGGGGGGTTTCCATAGGAATCAAAAAATTCACCACGGCGGTCCTCCCTTAGATAAATAGCCAGCCAATGTTCTCCGGGCATATTTTTAGGGTGTGTGTTGATTATGTACATTGCCGGTAAATTCTTGATCTTAAATTTAGGCAGCTGGTCGCAGGCGTAGACTCCTTGAAACAGTTTCCGTGAGCCGGCCAGGGCATTCATGATGTGGTTGAGCTCTCTGGTGTTCATTTTAATAATAATCATACAGAACGTTTCTCCTCTGATTCACCTCAATAATGTTGTCAAACACAGCATACACGACCATATTTACAGTGCGTGGTAGAGGCTGCTTGAAACGCATCTCCAAACGCATATTGCCCGTCTTCATCAGTGAAAAATGTTGTCCACACTCTTCGTCAGGGGTCAGGTTGAAACCGTACAGGGTGTAACCGCTGCAGTATTCCCGGCGATCGATCAGCAGAGGTTGATCCTTGAGATGGCGACCCGTAGCCAGTACTAGACTGTAATATTCACGAACCGCGTTGCCGTTTTCAAAGTCAGGTTGAAAAGGTCTGGATGGAACCTGCACACCATCGACGTACAGCGCTATAAATTCCGCGTTATAATGTTTAAAGTTAAAGGGGTTCTTGTTGTAAACCCCGGTAAATGCATCATTATCCACAAGATCTATAATAACCTGTTTTGGGAGCTGTCCTAGAAACAGATTTTCCTGGTTCATCACCCGTGTCCCTGCGGGGATACTGTGGACTTTCATATAGACTCTTTCGATCAGGTACTTGGCGTTTGCCGTCATTAAAGCCTGCGCATGTCCTAGTTTAACCGCCGGGGAGACGGATACTTTTTTCACAAACAGCGAGGCCGATAATATGGTCAGTTTATATTTATCAGTATCAGGGGTCATCAGACAAAAAGCACTTTTACTACGGATCATTTTAATTTTAATGTCTACCCCGTTGAGCATGAGTTTTTCTTGGAAGAATATGTCTGCATGGATATGTCCCATTAGCTCAAAGGTCCTCCCTTCTGTTGAAAAGGCCGTTCTTTTTTGCAAACCCTTATTGAGTCCCTCTGGATCCTTGTCGTCCATAGCTTCCGGGGTGTCTTTGAAGAAAAGGCCGGGGCTGAACTGTTTGCTTAGGGTCTCCTCACTATAATTAAGGATACACTCCATCATGGCCCTATAGGGGTAAGTATTGCTGCTTTGACTAATGAGCCGATCTCCCAGGGTCACATCCACCTGTGAAAACATGGTGGCCACCGGGTAATTGATGACCCCAGCGTTGGCCATCTTCTCGATTGCATCGCCATCCTCATCAGTCACTTTACAGTTCATTAAAATAAATGTGTTATTCAAATCAATATAATCCTCGCCATTGCCAGCTATAAAAAACTCCAGAGGGGCCGTATCTGAAATTGCGGAAAGAGGGGGTATCTCTACATATATGCTCTTATCTATACTCGTTTGAGTGTATGGAACTGTAAACAGATCCAGTTCTGATTTGACGCATTCTTCCGATAGACTGTGGACAAAAGACATTTTTAAAAGATGTATCCTGAGGCTCTATTTGTCTTTCTTTGAGACTTTCTTTTTGCAGGTTTTTTCTTGTGCTGCTTCCTTCTCCGAATGTTTCCACGATATGTTGGAGAATGAGAGATTCTTCGTTTTTTGTTAGCCACGGATCTTCGTCGCCCTGGTGGACACATACTGTTTCTTCTTTTACCCCCCCTCCTCGCCATTACCATGAGACCCGAACCCTCCTGCTGCTCATGGCTAGCTGCCCGGTTCATAACATTGGTGAACACGTCACTAACAATATTTTTAGCCGCTGATTTCAAGTGGGGTCTGGCTATAGCAAAGCCTCTCTTAAGCAGGGGTACGGCCATTCTAAAGAGACCACGAAAGAGTCCTCCTAGACCGGCGCCATACATTGTGGGGGCTCCTACAAAACCGGGCAAGCCGTTCCCGGCTTGCATCTTGTAATAATCCACATAGGCGCTAGGATCTACATAACCCCTCGAGGTAGCCATTTTAATAATGTACACACTGTTTCAGGGGTCGAAAATGTAGTTTGACAATAACTTTACCGAAGCGGAAGGGTACGTTGATATTCTGATCCGATTTTACTTCGATCGTGATGTTGTCAAAGTGGGTCTTTGAGACTGTACGTAGTGTGGCTTGTCATAAGTAATTGTGACCATGTCATTGCTTTTACCTTTAATAAGTACATTTCTCAAAAGGGGGACATAATTATCCCCGACCCTCTGGTGGGTTATGATATCCGTATACACATAAAGAGTGTAAAAGCCGCCCCTGATGTCAGCCGGGAAGGGGGCCACCACTTCTGAGAACCAGCTCTCTGTGTCAGAATAGAACCCTAATATACGCCCCAGTTGTCCGTTGGTTTGAATGCTAATACCAGGTTTTGACACCTTGTACACTCTGTTTTTAATAGGGTTGTAATATAGCTTGATGTTGGGGGTGCCTTCTGAGAACTGTTTATGCATCTCATCTAATATTTTATCCACATTGTCATAATAACCTCCTTGTATCGTGAATGTCCATTGACTCTTTTTAACATCATCAAAAATGGCGAAGGTGGCATCCTTATCTTGTAAAACAGCCCAAGTGTAAGGATACTGTATTTCCGCCAACCCCACTTCCCACGACCCCCTTAGATCTATAGATTTTCCAAATTGTACCGTGTAACTGGATATTTCATTTTTAGGGTATATATCGAGAGAGGCGTTACTGGGTAGAGTAACGTAGGAGCCTCCTGATTCCATCTTGAGTATCGAAAGTAATGCCCCCAACACACCCGCGGGCATGTTGTTATAAGGCTTGAATATCACAAACCTGTTGTTCCGGGACCCAACTATTGAACTTTTCAGGCCATCCAAGCCATTTCACCAACACATATTTTTTCCGGTTCTGGGTTTTTTCAGCTAATATCTTTTCAACTCTGTATACACTGTCTTTACCCACAATAATTTTTTGTAACTCGGCTTCGTAAAACGTTCCTTCTATATCCTCCCCGTCATAGTCTTTTAACCGGTACACGGGGGGGTCTCTAGCCACCTGTTCGGTAACTGTAAAATATTCGTCAGAAAATGTTTGTTCATAACCTTTGGCAAAAGTACTCCTTAGCTTTGAAACGCGAACCACATTCACCGATGTTGAACTTATAAGTAGTTTTTCCCTTCTTAATAAATGGGCCGTATAATTTTTTATAGACCTTAAAAGAATTACTTTGATCAACATCTATAGGCTTCATTTTAATACTGGTGTGATACCCTTGGTTGTAAGCATCGATAAAATCCTGAACTTTATCAAAATACTTGAACGTGTTGACCGCTGTAAAATATCTCCACATTTTGGTCTTTATGGTGCGGTTAAACCTCTCCACCACCGATGCCTTAAGCTCATTACCGGTGGTGAAATGATGTATTTTGTGTCTCTTCAGTAGATTCTGAAATTCTCTGTTGAGAAACTCTTTTCCTTTATCAGTCTGCAGTTTTTTAGGACATCGACCCTGGGACAATATATCCTCAAAGGCCCTTGTCACCGCCCGACCTGTTTTATTATGTAGAATGCGAGCCCAGGCATATTTTGATAACACATAGATACACATCAACATAAATTTGTGACCATTGTTATGTTTTGATAAATTTGACATATCGACTAGATCCATTTGCCATTGTGAGTCTATGTCAGTTGCATATACACGGTTTCTTTTAAAGTTAATCCTGAGAGGTTTATGTAAGGTATAGGCGTCTTGTTCCCGTAACCATTCTGAAACAACCACATCATTAACCTTCACACCGGCCTCAGCGAGTCCTCTTTGAAAACCCTTCTTACCCGCCAAACCCCCAATCTTGGCTGGGTTGTAGTATAGTTCATGCATTTGGGGAGCTTGCCGAGTCATTCTGTCAAATAAACACACAGACCCACACTATGCGCAAAGTTTTTATACAAGGTTTTTTATTCAACTTCAGGAGAGCAGATACCCCTTTTTAGACATTTGAGAAAAGTATAACATACACAACAATTTTTTCTACGGTCCAGACAAAAAGAAATCAGATGATTGGTTACTTGATCTATATCAACAAATACCTGTTTCTTTATCTTGTAGGCACACACCTCCGTTACATATGTAAATAAAACAACAATATGACCTATTTTAAAAGTAAACAGAGGGGTATTAAACATGCTCAGTAAAAGGTCATACAGATGTTGATGAAATGGCCTAATATCATTCTTGGCCCCCTTGAGCGCTTCACCCCAGTGTTCGTACCCCCCGGTCTTTGTTACAGCAACCATTAACTTTTCCAGGTTTGAAAGTTGATCCTCATCGATGGTTAAATCTGTAGAGAAAAGGCTCGCGTTGGCTACTTTTCTGTCAAGCACATGGTGTAATAGCGCTCTCAGGTTAGCTGCAGAGTGTTGATGACAGAACCAGTTGCAGAAGCAGTCCAGAACATTCCCCATGTTCAAAGTCCCTTAGTTCAGGTCAGAGTCTGAATCAGTGGCGTAGATGTCGAATTCTTCGTCGCTGCCCCCAGCTTTAACTTCTTTACGGAAGAAATAAGCTTTTAGCTTGACAGCGGTTTTTCTACTCGGCTCATCCAGGTCATTGAGCAGCTGCCCAAGTTTCTCTATTATAAACGGCTCCTTTTTCAGCTCCAGCAAAATCTCATCTATGATTTTCTGGACTTGTCCCGCAGTGACATATATGTGGGAGTAAGACAGCTCCTTGATTAGTGCCGGTTTCAGCCACGGTTTGTTCAGTCTTCTGTAAAACACGTTGAAATAGAACAGGAAATAGTAACGGTCTGGTTCAAACAAACAACTGTGTCTCAACTGACTGGGGTGATTCACTTCACACCCCCGACAGACTTCTTTCAGAGCTCGGTCAATGAGAGCACTCAGAATATACACCAGGGTGCTTTTAACCACTCTGCTTACTTGGTCACATACCCCGGGCATAAATCCTGCGTCTTCATCACGCCCCCGGGACAGTCCGATGCTCATTGGGTCGCCTGGTGGTTTGTGGGGTGTTTCTACATCCATTGGACTGACCCCCTCCTGAGACGCCCAGACGGTAGACAGTTCGGCAAAATCGAGGCCCTCCATGAGCTCCAGAGGCTGGGGATCCCCGAGACTCATTTGGACATCCATTGCACCGCATGTTGTTTCGTCCTGAGGGACCGGGGTCTGAGGTCTTGGAGGGTAACCGCAGTCAGAGGGTTCCGGAGTGTATACAAAATCTGGGGAATAGAACCAGGGGTGATCCCGGGTTTGAAGAGGCCTGTAGAGCCTGTCGACGTCCGCAGCTTTCGGGTAAGACATTCTCTTTAATTTTAAACCATGAATGAATTGTTGCGCCTTTTATCCTATCTCTTCACTACGTCACGACACACCGCCCTCTTAGAAGAGAGTAGCCCCTGAGCCGTCAGAACCCCCTCCAAAACCCCACACGTCGTCTGTTTTATCATCATCGTCGTCATTCAAGGGGGATATATAATCCATAATCCAGCATATTCTCCTTCTAACCGAATCCAGTTGCGAACATTTGGTCAAGATGTCAAAACCATCATTTATACAGTTTATGACCTCTTTCAAGAAAGGCCAGTCCACGGCGTCAAACATAATTTCAGTAACCTGTTTTTCTGGATCCTCCACAACCCCTTCAATAGGGTTTGTAATCAGGGTACTGCTAAACAAAACCTTACGATCTGTAGTTAGAGATAGACTCTTCACCACTGTACCGTAGTTCTGCAAGCTTTCCCATTCACACCTTTCAAAACTCTGAGTCGGAGACTCCGTTTCGCATTCTCTTGGACCCTCTTGCAAGCCTTCTAGAGTCTTATCCACAAGCCCCAGATCTCTCCAGGCCATCACCTTCAACCAGTCCTCATAAGAGTATTCAATCACCGTCTCAAAAGGTTCCAACGTACCCTCCTTCTCTCCCAAAGCAAAAAGCTCCACTCCAACATAGCTGGGATCCCTTTTAAAGCGGTAACCCCGTCGACCCCCCCAGAACAACACCCAGGAGCGTTCAATCTTCAAATTGGTGAGTACAGGAACCCTTGCCCGGGATTGTTTCTTGCGGGGTTTCATGTTGATATCGCTGGACATGTTGAAGAAGCGGGATGTTTCAGATGCTGAGAATTAAAGAGGTATTGCCTAAAAGCAGCGCGGGTTCTTAAATAGAGAGGAGAGTTTCGGGGCGTTGCCTTCAAAGGGGTGGGGGTCTTTATGGGTGGCCTTGTTGTTCAGGGTTTTATGGGTGTACACTTTCTGACGGATATGACGTAGGAATAATTAAGGAAATAACTCTACCTAAAATCACGCCCCCCAATTATGACGTAGGAATAAGCTTAGGGCATACGTCATAACAAAATAGGCCGCGCCCAAAAAACCCTACTATCTACTCGTGTGCTTGTAAAAATAAATTAAAACACGATTACTGTTCGACATTACACATTTTAAACTACAAGGGGATGTTTTATTTTGTTTATATGGATTAATTGTAAAAAAAAAGGATTTCATTCAATTCTATACACTTACTAGCTAATGTGACGTCATTGATAAATTATGCAAATATATTGAATGTATTTAAATGTTTTTAAAAATGAGTTTTTTAATGGATTTTGTGGGTAGTGGGCCTCAAAGATTAATGATGTTGATCAAGTGGGCCATGGAATGGAAAACGTTGGGAAGCCCTGCCCTAGCAGTTCTCTCATTCCCTCTTTATACCAAAGGTCTAGAGCTCCTCCCCCCAGAACAGACCATTAATAGAATAAATATAAATATATATAAAAGTATAAACACAGATCAAATTCATTGCATACCCTCATGATGGAAATAAATAACATCAATTATAATATCTAATACAATAAAGAAAAAAACAAACCAACATACTTTGCAGGTACAAAGAAAAGAAAGCTAAACATTATTGCACAAACATTTGAACCCTTCCCTTGTGGCCAGAGAATTAGGAGTGTCTACCTTAATGCAATGAATACGGTAATGTGCAAAGGTATATTGCACTTCTCCATAATGGCCGTGACCAGAAGTTGGATATTCCTGGTGCGGGTGGAGAATGGCTCGCGAGAACTGTGAACCCATGGTCAGAAGACAGCAATCCCCGACGCGTGGTGGAACATGCCAATAATTTGGATTTTAAATGGAAAGCCTCCGCCTGTGACTCCCTTAGTTCTCCCTGCTGCCTCCTCTGAAGATTGTGAATTTCTGCACATGGAAAGAAACTGCGTATTTTTCACATTTTGTTCCTGACCCTTAGATCGCGGTGGCAGGCGGAGGCACTTGCCTGTAGTGGTGAGAGCACCGTTTGGTTGGAAGACATCTGGACAAGACAATTGACAAGGTAAAAAGGTAATCAGCAAGAAAATTCCACAGAGCTCCGATATCATGCTTACCTGGTGGTAGTGTGTGGTGCTGCTGCCTGTGGGGACAAGCCCAGGGTCAGTGCTGCACGGTCACTTTATAAGAGAGGAAGTAATTTTAGTTTAGAATTTTAGGGCTTTTAGTTAGGATCATTATATTTATTTTCTAGTACTTCTTTATAGATTAGGGTAAGGATGTTATAATTACAGCCCGGGCCAGTAAAGGCATTTTAAACTGGTTTTAGGAATGAATACAGTGACAGTGACACAACTGTCATCATTTTGGCTCCCTGGCCTGTACTGCAGCTGTCTTGTTCTTGGGGTGTTTTGTCTTTTTTTGTTTTGTCTTTCAAATTCATTGTGGTGGCGAACAGATCCAAAATGATGACAATTGTGTCACTAACCAAATATTTATGGACCTAACTGTAATTGTCCCTCTGTGTATTGTAGTGTGATGGTTTGTCTTTTATCATGGTTTGTATTTGGTTTGTCTGTGTTCTTGTTAATAAATATGTACATCAATTAAACCTGGTGTTCTGTTGGTGTGCCAACATCCAAACGTCCTGTGCGGGGAGGGTGTGGAATGAGTTCTCAGAGTCATGTACAAATCAGAGTGGCATAGTCAAGATTTTAAAGGTTAGGTGTTTTTTCCCATGCCAATGCACCTGTAGCATGGGACACAAACTTCAAGATCCTTCATGTGGGAGTTTTCAGGACATAGACATGAACATTGAGGATTTTTGTTGCAGATTGCTTTGATCGAGATTTGAACCTGAACTGAACTGAACCTTTTCACCCTGGAACAGAGAAGACATTTCCAGATGTGCAGGGGCACACGGAGCCAGGGACACAAATGGAAATTGGGCTTCAAGGCATTCAAGACAGAAAATGGGAGACATTTCTTCACACAGAGAGTTGTCACAATCTGGAACAAACTCCCCAGTAATGTGGTTGAAGCCAATAATCTGGGAACATTCAAAAATAGACTGGATAGGATCCTTGGATCACTTAGTTATTAATGACGATCAAACGAGCACGATGGGTTGAATGGTTTCCTCTTGTTTTGTTTTCTTATTTCTTATTTCTTATGTTTCTTATTTCTGTTAAACTAAAACCCTTGACCAAAAACAAACATATGTCTGAAATTAAAGTGGGTAACATTTAGCTTTACCTTTAGTCTTTTTTGTTTGAGCTGGGTGACGTGTTTCACCTGACCCTCAGAAATATCTCATTAGGACAGCTGCAAGCAAAACACTTCATTGGATTATTGTGAACATCACCATGATTAAGAATGATATGTATTACCATTTCATATTCATCAACAGGCTTGGCTAAAATAAATCTCAAATCAAAGTAATTAACTGTATCAATGTATACCACAGCTACTTGGGTGAATGCAGGCATGGACCTTTAAAAATATTAACTTTCATCTGAAAGATAAGACAATTAAAATGACAGTGAAACGCTGGTTTACTAGGCACAGTGCTACAAGTATTTATTGTTAAAATGTGAGAAATAGGTTAATGAAGCATATCAGCTTGGGGGATGAAACTATTTCTGCAGGGAGCCAGGCTCCCCTGGGCCCCCCTCAATAATTGGATCACATATGCTTTTAAGTATTAAATAATACAAATAATCAAAAAGCAATAATCTTTATTTTAATTAGAATCTTTATTAAAAGACATGCAAGTGTTATAGACAAAGCTATCAAGACCTATTTTTAGAAGCAGAACAAGGTATATTAAGATAATGTCAGTACATTCAATTAAAAAACAGCCACCTTGTCTGTGTGTGTTATCATGTCCATCGTGTCCAGTTGAGAAATTTGTTTGAGTGTATCTGTTTTATTAGAAACAGGTCTGCAGAAAGATAGTGAAGGTGAAAGTTGGAAGAGGTGGTGTTTTGACCTCAGGCTTTGTAGTCTGCTTGCCTGGGCCCTCAAAGCTGGCAATCAGACAGGTAGGAGGTCACGTTTGTGTCGAAGCACTCGAAGAAACTCGGCTGGTCATCATCATTGTCATCACTTCTGAAAAATAAGTTTCACTTCTAAAACATCTTGCCTTTACATAAATAAGTGACTGTTAATATTTATACAGAGAAACAATGCTTTACAATGATGATATCTGTACTATGTTACACACGTATTTGAAGCTGTGGTTGTGGAAGGCCAAGGTCTCTTAAAATCAGCAACAACTGAAGATCAGACAAAAGGTGTTGAACTGATCCAATGTATTTAAATTAGTTGATTCCAACTGCTGTGGAATGACCACTGTGACTCTCTAGGGCCAGGATTGTAAACATGTTAAGTAGCCAAATAACTAAGTTGTGTTCCAAAACATTATTTTTAACCCATTATTAGACCTTAAAATAGCTAGAACACCAACTTTAGCATACAACAAAATTAGAAGCCATGAACAATCCACAGAATGATCAATTTTAGTGGAAACAATCCTAATCCTAGCAAACCTGACCCTAACCCAACCCACATTCCAACCCTAATTGAAATGCTAATGTTAAGCATGTTAAGCAATTCAAAACTCAGTTTGTTAGTCTAAACTCTAAATTACCTACATTACACCTATAAGAGGGTGAGAGAACACAATCATAAGTACATTTTACATTTCACACATTTACGTAAAAAAGGATCAAGAACCTGTTAAACTGATTTCAAATAAAGTGTCATTTGATGTTTCTGTATTTGTGAAGCCACTGCTCGAGCTGAACATCAATCTGCCTTCAGCGCTACACAACTTTGTATTGTGAGGGCTAGAATACTCACGATTCTTCTTTTAACTGAAGTAAAGCCTTGCCACAATCAATGTCATCAGTGATGTCATCATCAGTCAATTCTTATTAAGACAAAAAACAAGAACATTAGGCATCTGAATAGGTTTCTTTATATGTTTCTTTTGTATTTATAAGATCCCTAAATGATTAAAGTAAGAAAGTAAAAGAAAAACCACCTCATGTTTTGGTTGTCTATTCTTGATTCAAATCTAAGCAACATTTCCAGTGATGTATAAAAACTGCTCAGCGAGTGCAAACACTTCATAGCCCTCAGTGCACCACAAGGACAGATCAACCAGACAGTGACAAACATTCTACCATGGAGAAACTGTCTGTTTGCCAGCAACAATAAATACAAATGGTAGATTGGTTCCCATATAAAGTTTTTGCATTTTAAGACTCAGAAATAGATCAGTAGAGTTTAATGTTTAAAGTCCTTCATCCTAATGTGCTGGAGTGTATTGTGGTTTCAGTAGAGACTCAGAGAACAAGATTCCCTCACTATGGGACATTACATTATGCCAGGAACATACTGATACAGCAATGATAAATAAAAAAAAATGGGATGACATGCTTTAATTAAAGATTCAAAAGTGATAATGGACTTGAAACCTCTGTTCATAATCAAGTCCCCATTATCACTTTTGAATCTTTAATTAAAGCATGTCATCCCATTTTTTTTAAATTTATCGTTGGTCCAGAGGCCAGTGGCACTAAAATAAAAATCCTTTAAGTGTTCCTTAAATATAAGGGTTTTGTAAAATAACAGGTTTAATGGTGTTAACAACTTAAGGAAAAAGCTTCCATGTAAGTATTTAAGTTAAACAATTATTAATGAGTTTCCCGAAATCTGCAACAAAAAGTAGACAGTGCACTAAAGAAAGTTAGTACTTACTGCTGCACTCCAGGTGACACAAGTCTTTTCCATCCTTGCAGACAATCTTGCTGGGGAGCTGGAAGAGGCCCAGCAGAGTGTTCTCAGGTTGGTCCCTCTTTTCTGAGGAGGAGCTGCTGCTCCTGCTTCTTTTGTCATGGTGCCTGAAGCGCCTGGTAGTCTTAGTGCGACGAGGTGGAGTAGTTGGAGGAGGTGGGCGCTGAACTGGGGTGACAGCGCTGCTGTTCAGGCCAGTTGTGCTATTAAAGTGGCAAATCACTATGGAAAATATGAGGGAGTAGAAAGGGTGTTGAATGTTGTTTTTGGGATGACCTGTTTCTGCCAACAGAGCCTATAGAGCATGTGCCAACCTTACCTTACAGCCCTGAATTTGAAATATGGATAACTTAAAGCTATGTAATTGTTATGATCACATGATTAAGAATTCATATAATACTTCTCTCCAGGCACCAAACATTTCAACTAATTAAAGTTAAAATACATAAGCCTGAGAATAACATTTTGAGAAAATTAGTAATCCAGATGGAATAAAAACATGAAACACCAGTCTCCTACTTACTGATTTTGACTGCCCTGTTTTACATCAATATTATCTCAGTTACGCAATGTGTAATTGACAAAAACACAATAAAAAGTGCTGAACTGAATAATTATTTGTGGATTTACAATTTGTTATACTGAATACTAACCTTTGGAAATGAGTTCCACAGGGTTGGTGTAATTTAAGTCCCTCACTATAGGCAGCAGGATGGTGGCCAGCTCACACTTCTCAAACACCTTGGCTTCGGTTGTGTATGGTGTGATGGTCAGCAGGACCAGCATGGCTGAAGCGATCACTGGAAGGCTGTTCATGACTGATTTCTGAGCTGCACTTCTCTATGTGTCTCTAGACTCCACACAGCCCCTTTATATACACCTGGCCCATCCCCTGTCGTTCCACAGAGTAATTCTAGCAGGGCAGTGGCGACACATTCAGATTGTTTTGGTTCTGGAATTATAATAACCAATTGTCTATTATTATTTTTTCTCACTCTACAAGACTGCCCTAATAAACAACAATCACCCTTGTTATTTGTGGGCTTTCAACTTGAGTAACAATCACTCATGACTCAGATTCAGTGTCCTTAAATTACATTTTTCTGTCACAAAAAATCTCCTGTTTCTATGCTGGAACTGAACAATTTCACAAGACTAATGTGCAGTTGTACACAAAGAACACAGACAACATAAGACTGATAACAAAGATAATAAAAGGTTATTCTTAGGCCCACTAATTGTGTCACTAATTTTCTTGAAAGAAATGTCAAGTACATTATATTTTTCTATTGTATTTAAATATTGTTAAGCCGGTCTTCATTCATCGATTGACGTTGTTGTGTGAAAATTTGCCCAAATGCAAAAATACTTTGTTCAGCATCTATGGAATTGCTAACAACTGACAAATGTTTAATTGAGTTTCAGCCAATAGTTTTTCAGCTTTAAACCAAAATTCATGTAGATAAATTCAAATTTTTATGAAAGAATCACTGTTGTCCCCACAGATTATTTTCCCTGCTATATTATAATAATTGTTATTATTATTATTCAGTAGTTTACAACACCGATTTGTGATTGGTATGAGGCTTAAATGTAAAGAGGTTTGACTTTAAACTTGACTGAGGGAATGGTGGTCTGGCATGGGTTCAGATTATCAAATCACCAACCCCTTTTAAAGAACTAAGGAGTTGCTGCAGAGGTGGTGATGGGATGCAAAATGACAAATGCTGGGGGGGTGTGATAAGGATGGAGTATTTATACTTTATTGGGCAGAAGAGAGAGAGATGAATCAGAGTTATCTACTCCTGAAATTGTATTATAAATTTCAATTTACCAGTTTACAACACTGATTGTGATTTGGTGTGAAGTTTAAATGGAAAGAGGTTTGGCTGTGCTTGCTTGACTAAGGGAATGATGGTCTGGCGCAGGGTCCTCACCGTCAAACACCCAAAAGAGTTAAGACGATTCTTGTACCATCAATATAGAATGTGTCCTGTCTTTTCCCTCTTCCGACCCCTTTATCCCCTCTAATCTTTTCCTGTTCGTCTGCTATCTCTACCTGGATGCACTCCACCTCAAGCTCAACCTCTCCAAATCTGATATCCTGTTTTTTCCTCACCTTCTGCTGATCTCTCCATCTCAATCCCATTTGAATCTACGACACTCTCTAAGAACCTAGGAGTCATCCTCGAATCTGCGCTCTCCTACACCCAGCACATCACCACGCTGACACACACCTGCCGATTCTTCCTGAGCAACGTACGCCGAATCCGACCCTTCCTCACCAACTACTCGACTCTGCTTGTCCAGTCCCTGGTCCTCTCCCGCCTGGACTACTGGAACTCCCTCCTGGCCGGCCTGCCTGCAACTACTACCCGCTGCTCCAGCTCATCCAGAACTCTGTAGCTCGTCTGGTTTTCTCCCTGCCCTGATTTGCACAGGCTCCGCTGCCTCCACTGGCTCCCAATCCCGGCATGCATCCAATTCAAGAGATTGACCCTCACCTACCGTTGCCTCGACCAGACTGCACCGAGCTACCTCAGACCCTGACTTCTCTGTACATCCCCTCCACACCTCTATGGTCTTCCTGCGCCAGAAAACTTTACCTCCTCTCCACTCCCCTTCCTCCAGAGCCCACTCCTTTTCATCCCTGGCCCCTAAGTGGTGGAATGACCTTTACACTGAAGCCAGGACAGCATTGTCCCTGACCTCCTTCCAGCGATTACTAAAGATAGATCTTTACAGAATGTACCTGTAATTGAGTTGTTTATTCCCCTGTGAGGCTCAGCTCTCCTGTAAAATTGCACTTTATATAATGTTTTCATCATGCTTTAACATTACTAGTACTCATGTTGATTTCTGCTATCACCTTCTCCTTAGCTCTTAACTATTACTGCACATCTTGTCTGCACTTATTACAATTTAGGATGTAGGACTTGTATTTCGATTAACTGTATATTTTCCTATGCACTAATTTTGAATTCTATTACTGTATTGAATTGTACTGCACTTTTGTATTGGGCGTCTGCTTATAAATAATAATAATAATAATAATAATAATAATAATAATAATAATAATAATAATAATTTATGTTCATGGTCCAAGTGCTTGTCTGATCTAATGTTTTAGTAAACTTCTGATGTCGAACAGCTGAGTGATATGATCAATGGTCTGGGATTCCTTGTTTAAGCTGCAGGGAGGCAACTCGATTTGGGATGGGATTTCCCATGGGAAGTATCGGATTTGTGTGAAGGAGCTGAGAGGTTCATAGGGAACAAGGTGAATTTAGCTTAAAATAGGAATTAATCTTTTCCTGATGGGTCTGTTTTATTTATTTTAAGGTGAAATATTGTGAATTGTTGAGTGAGGTTAAGGCTGGGCGATAAATCGATGTCAATAATTATCGCGTTAATTACTTCTCACAATATAAAGATGTTTAGATACATTTTCTATAATGTTGATAATTCGGTACAGCAGTCCAGTTCACCTCTGTGACGCAGCAGCAACGTGCGGAGAAGTCACAGTAGCCTGTGGAGAAGAACACTTACTGAAACACTTGCGCCTCGAACCACCGGCTCAGTGCCACACCAGAGCTGTCTGTGAAACCCGGCTGTGTCGGAAGATCATTTGTTGTGGAGGAGCAGAGCGAGTGTGGATCTGGTTTCTTTTGTTTTAAAAACAAATACCGAAAACAACACTACGAGCGATAGAGCCTGATGTGACTTAAATAGACTTAAGTGTCTAGTTTATTCTTTATGCTTTACTTGATTGGAGACAGCGTAATAAATATACTTTTCTGTTAAATGATATTAAGAGCTAAACGTGTATAGACAACATTATATTCAGACACGCATTACGTTACTGTAAGAAAATTTTTCCATGTGCAACAATAAAATAATTGCTATTTATTATTATTGTTATTATTGTAATTATCGAGATATGTGCTAGTAGATATGTATTTTAAATGGCACGACTTGACTCCCTTAACTTATTACTCTTTCTACAGATTTGTAACTGCAAAACGACACTTTTTGCCATATTATTTTTAATTTACTTAGCAGACGCCCTTAACCAGGGCAAGTTACAGTTGAAACAAAATACACACATTTCACAATTAATCATCCAGCTACAATATAGCAGGTTATAGTTTAACTAAAGTCTCAGTCATGGCGTTTATGGACACATTTATTAAACCAGTCCTTAATGTTTTAGAGGGAAACCCAGATCTGCTGTATTCACAGACGCCGAGTTTTGAAATTCCCAGGGGGGTGAGTTACTATGCCGAAACCCCTACGACCACTGTCAGACAAAATACTTAGTTTTCTCTGGTAAGAGCGGGGGGAGGTTGGGTGGGGGGGTGTTGCTGACGGTGTTTTCTCCGGTAAGAGGGGGGTGTTTGTTTAATTTTCTTCCTTGAATGATTACGTAACTCATCACAATTCCAGCCCCGCTTTTTTATGGTGGGGGGGGGGGGGGGGTCAGGCCCTTGAGCCCCCGTGTAGTTGGCGCCTATGGCTGTATTTAGTTATTTATTCATTCATTCATTTAACTTGAAAATGGACACACGTTAATTAAATTGTACTGATTGTCTCTGCGGAGCCGTTACACAATAGACCAACAGCCTGAAACACCGTCCAGTTGTTCATAAAATACTAATAAAATCCGCTGCTACCAATCCGATTATTATCCTTCTGTTTATTTTTAACTAGTCGCGGCACTGCACCGGTCCTGTGAAATCTGTGTTCGGCAAATTTTCAATGCACTCGGATATTAACTGTAAGCAGTAATTGTTTCTTTACGTGGATTTCAGTCCATGCTGCTAATAAACTATTTTGTTGGGGGGAAGCAATAAAAAAGGCAAACAGAATGTTAGGGTATATTGTCAAAAGTGTAGAGTTTAGAACAAGGGCAGTAATGTTAAGACTGTACAATGCACTAGTCAGAACTCATCTGGAATACTGTGTACAGTTCTGGGCTCCACACTGTAAAAAAAATCCCGTAAAATTTACGGAAAATAACTCGGTCGAAATATTCTTCTGTTTACGGTATACCTAAAAGTGAACTGTAACATTTATGGTAAAAACTGGCAGCTGTGGTTGCCAGAAATCTACTGTAAAAAATACGGTCGAAATATTCTTCTGTTTACGGTATACCTAAAAGTGAACTGTAACATTTATGGTAAAAACTGGCAGCTGTAGTTGCCAGAAATATACCGTAAAAAATACGGTTTTAATGTTCTTCTGTTTACAGTATAATTAAAAGTGAAGTGTAACATTTACAGTAAAAACTTGCAGTTTTGGTTGCCATAAAAAAAACATTCAGAACTGGTATGAAAAGCAAATACACTTTTTTATGTAAGTACCACAAACATAGTAAATACTTTATTATTTTTTTTATTATTTTTATTTCTTGGCAGATGCCCTTATCCAGGGCGACTTACAACATAAGTGCAAAAATACAGAGAAGTACAAGGCATCAATCATTACAAATTAAACTTAGCTAAAACATAGCAATTCAAAATAATACATTTTACAAATTACAATTACAATTTACAGAAGTAAAGTAATAGACTGAACCAAATGCTTGGAAAGCATTAACATACAGCTTTTTACAATCTCAGATGCACAAAACAAAACTTCCTGTAGGAAAACTTAAATGTATAAATTGAAAGGACAATGAGAAGCATAACCATACAAAAAAAAAAAAAAAAGTGACATTTTATTTTAGGTACACACAATGTTTTGTTGGCTGGTCAAATCATTACTGGTATAGTACCATACATACCATAAGTACAAAACAGTATATAAGCCAAAAATAGGTTTCTAAGAGGACAGGACTCATATTTAAGTACTTTTCGACATTCAAAATTCAAGCATTTTTCAGTGTAAATCCAGATAACACAAAGTTGTGAAACATTCTCAGTGCCAACATAATCTTCAGATATCTGTCAAAAAGGTTTTGTCCAACCTTAATCTGCTCTCCATTCATGATCAGCAAGGTCTGCTATGACTGTAAGCACTCAGGGGATCCCTGGGAGCTAGGGCTGGGCGATATGACTTAAAAATAATATCTCGATACTTTTAGAAGTTTGGGTGATATACGATATATATCTCGATATTTCTAGATTTTATCCGATCAAGCCACAAAATAAGACCAAAGACATTCAAACTACAAGTATTTCGTTAATCCCCCAATAAGCAAAACTAACAAAAACTACATGCAGGCTGTCATGGTAAATATATGCAGGATGCAACACATTACAGGGCAAGTGTTGTGGGATTAGTATTACGTGTGTTATGTTGTTATGGGATATATATATATATATATATATATATATGTACACACACTGAAAGACCTGAGGTCTTATCAAATTTAAATACAATAAATGACATATCAGCTCTGCATAAATATTCAAATGTATATGAATATCTATATATATTTCCTTGAATGGAATATATAAAATGTTGTTGTATAGTTCTATCTGTCTGTCTCTCTCCCCCTGCACACCCACTTTTCTGGTTACACGTGGAACAACTCTTCCCTCCCCCTGCACAGTGACTTCTCTCTTTGTCTGGTTCCATGTGCAAAACACGTCGAACCACTATCTCCCCCACAGTCCTTTGTGCATCCCAGAATGCTTTGCAGAGGAAACGGTGACGTCATCCCCGGTGTTTGGTAACTCTACACTCCAGAGGAAGTAGAGAAGCGAGGACCAAGCCAATCGACATGCACATCCGGGACACTGCTCTCTGCTGATTGGACATTAGCCACCTTTTGTTTAGAACTGTAAAAAAATGCTACCTATGCTACCGTTTTCATCAATTCAAGAGGGTTTCTTCACACACACACACACACACACACATACACTCACCTAAAGGATTATTAGGAACACCATACTAATACTGTGTTTGACCCCCTTCCGCCTTCAAAACTGCCTTAATTCTACGTGGCATTGATTCAACAAGGTTCTGAAAGCATTCTTTAGAAATGTTGGCCCATATTGATAGGATAGCATCTTGCAATTGATGGAGATTTGTGGGATGCACATCCAGGGCACGAAGCTCCCGTTCCACCACATCCCAAAGATGCTCTATTGGGTTGAGATCTGGTGACTGTGGGGGCCAGTTTAGTACAGTGAACTGTCATGTTCAAGAAACCAATTTGAAATGATTCAACCTTTGTGACATGGTGCATTATCCTGCTGGAAGTAGCCATCAGAGGATGGGTACATGGTGGTCACAAAGGGATGGACATGGTCAGAAACAATGCTCAGGTAGGCCGTGGCATTTAAACGATGCCCAATTGGCACTAAGGGGCCTAAAGTGTGCCATGAAAACATCCCCCACACCATTACACCACCACCACCAGCCTGCACAGTGGTAACAAGGCATGATGGATCCATGTTCTCATTCTGTTTATGCCAAATTCTGACTCTACCATCTGAATGTCTCAACAGAAATCGAGACTCATCAAACCAGGCAACATTTTTCCAGTCTTCAACTGTCCAATTTTGGTGAGCTTGTGCAAATCATAGCCTCTTTTTCCTATTTGTAGTGGAGATGAGTGGTACCCGGTGGGGTCTTCTGCTGTTGTAGCCCATCCGCCTCAAGGTTGTACGTGTTGTGGCTTCACAAATGCTTTGCTGCATACCTCGGTTGTAACGAGTGGTTATTTCAGTCAAAGTTGCTCTTCTATCAGCTTGAATCAGTCGGCCCATTCTCCTCTGACCTCTAGCATCAACAAGGCATTTTCGCCCACAGAACTGCAGCATACTGGATGTTTTTCCCTTTTCACACCATTCTTTGTAAACCCTAGAAATGGTTGTGCGTGAAAATCCCAGTAACTGAGCAGATTGTGAAATACTCAGACCGGCCCGTCTGGCACCAACAACCATGCCACGCTCAAAATTGCTTAAATCACCTTTCTTTCCCATTCAGACATTCAGTTTGGAGTTCAGGAGATTGTCTTGACCAGGACCACACCCCTAAATGCATTGAAGCAACTGCCATGTGATTGGTTGGTTAGATAATTGCATTAATGAGAAATTGAACAGGTGTTCCTAATAATCCTTTAGGTGAGTGTATAAAAAGGAGTCATTGAAATCATGTAATCTAATTAATGGGAGAGACCAGGGCAGACGTAAAATGGTTTATTTTCATAGAGGTACACACATATTCTTGTTGACCATATAATTGTGATTTATTGTTAAAAAACACAAGGGGCAAAACAGTTCTAACAGCATGCATCTGTAGTAAATACAGTGATTTACCGTTTAGTGTTTTTAGGTACTTTACTGTTGTTTTAAGGGTTTTTATGGTAAAATAATGCAGTTTTTACAAAGCAATAATGCAAAAGTTATCAAATGTTCTTGTATTTACATTAACAGTATTTAATTGTAAATTAAACGGTTATTTCATGTTTTACAATTTACAGTTTTTTACCGTTGCTACTTTACAATCTTTCATCGTTAAAACAATGGACATATTGCACACTTCAAGAAAGATATCGCTGCTCTAGAGACAGTTCAGAGGAGAACAACCAGACTTATTCCAGGTCTGAAGGGAATGTCCTACTGAGAGACTGAGGGAACTGAACTTTTTCACCCTGGAACAGAGGAGACTATGTGGGGACTTGATTCAAGTCTTCAAGATCATGAAAGGCATTGACCACATCAAACCAGAGGAGCTTTTCCAGATCAGCAGGGACACACGCACCCGGGGACACAAATGGAAATTGGGCTTCAAGGCATTCAAGATGGAAAACAGGAGACAGTTCTTCACACAGTGTTGTCACAATCTGGAACAAACTCCCCAGCAATGTGGTAGAAGCTGAAAGTTTGGGAACATTTAAAATCAGACTGGATAGGATCCTTGGATCACTTCGTTATTATTGAACACCCAACGAGCACAATGGGTCAAATGGCCTCCTCTCGTGTGTAAACTTTCTTATGTTCTTAATTTCTTCATGATCCCACACGGCACTTGAGATTATATCTTCCACAACAATTTGTGAAATGATCCATTTGGCAAATGTTTGTCATGTTCTGACCATTAAGAATAATTTAAAACCACAATTAACCACCTGGTTTCTTCAACTTCACTCAGTAGCAAAAATCAGCCTTTAAACTTGAAAGAAATAATGATTTGACATCTATCGTGATAATTATCGATATCGACTGATAAGATTTATTTTATCGAGATAACATTTTTGGCCATATCGGCCAGCCCTAAGTGAGGTAGGAGGCCTGATACACAAAAGTGAAAGTAAGGGTCAAAATACGGTGGAGGCAGTGAATTTGTAGCATATCAGGTACTGAAGGAGGCTTGAAGGAATGAACTGATATTTAAATGATGGAGTAAAGCATTTGTGGATGATATTGTTAGTGTTAAATGACAGAGGGAAGCAGAATGATTGTTTAATTAGAGCAGATTGGTAAAGGATATTGTTTGTAAGATAAGGCATAGCAGACTGGTTAAGGGTGTCTGTTTAAGTAAAAATAACCATGGTGTGGCATGTTTTCAAGTTGGATCCCCCAAAAACAACAAGATACTGCAAGAAGCCCACACAGTGCTGCAGGGGCAAGAAGGAGGGTGGAGGACAGAGAGGGTGCAAGTGGGGCCAGCAGTGGGCAGCGTGGAGAACCAGCAATAGAAGGGGCAAGGAAGTGTACACAGGGCAAGAACCCATCCCTGTGGTGAGGTGCAGTGGGGACCATGGAAAGGAAAACTGGGATTGAACCATACTGGCTGGGGTAGCAGGCAGAGGGGAAGAAAAGAGAAGAGGAGGATGGGATGGGTCCATAGGTGCACTGAGCGGGATGCTCAAAGAAATACCAGAGGGGAAGAAAAAGGAACAGGACAGGAGCAGTGTGATGGACGGGTGGGCAGAGGGCAGCCTGGGGTCCAAGCAAGAAATGGAGAAGGGGAGGGAATGATAGCATTAGAGGAGGCCGAATGCAGCAACAGGGTTTCCTAGGAGATCACGGGAAAACGGTTGTCAGCATCGCACAGCAGAGTGCACCTCAAAAATACAAGATTGCTGTTCAATTGTATATACCAGATTGATGTTTTTGTGCTTTTGATTTGTTTATTTTATTGTAATTAATCACAGTTTCTATTTTGATTTCTTAATTGTTTCTTACATTAATTTACCCTCAGTGGATAAAGTGATGCCTGGAGAACAACTGAAAAATTTAAATATGCAACGCCATATTGAGAAAAGCACAACACCCTTACTATGTTTACTTGGTCTTGGTTAGGCACAGACACTCCAAACACAAAGTTCAAATCTGGCATTGAAGAAGTGTTTTGAAAGACAAGCGAGGTATATACATGTGATGAAATAAAAGTGTATTTTCCTTTTTCTTTTTGTTCTGCTCCATAATAAACATCATAATGCAATGTGTTTGTTAATATATTTATCTTCACTGTGTTCCTCAGATGTTATGTTGAGTGCTTCCATTATAATCATGCAACATGTTTGAGAAAGAAAAATAAACAAACTACAAGTATAGCTATGTTAATTCAGTATCTTCTGAAAAGAGTCAGTCACAAAATTATTCAATCGTAACACAATAGACATTTTAAAACTGGCCCACTGGTTAAGACAATATTTAATTTGCAAAATGAAACACGTTTCTTTAGTAAACTAAAAATCTGTAACCTTTTCAGTATTCTTAACTATTAAAAAAAATGTTTGGATTGTTTAGAAAAAACAGAAAATACATTTTAATATTTATACACTGTTCAATTTAATGTACATGATAGTAAGTGTAAAAAGACTTATTTAAGAAATCTGCAGCAAGTTTTTATCAATTAATAGTTATGTTTTTTTGTTGTTGTTTTTTGCACCAAAGGCTGTAAAAAACACCTTAACCAAAGTAAAATGTACAGCCACCCTCTAGTGAAGCCCAATAGGCAGACAACAATAAGGTATTATTGTTAAATAAGACTACATTACAGTTAAATGGGTGGTAGTGTCTAAGTGTACAAACAAAACAATACATTCTTCACAATGGCAAGTCTTCCTGCATTTTAGTATATATTGCACATATACCTATATAATGTAGGTACAACACATTAAACCTCTTACACACTTTACCAGAGAGCCTTAAGAACTTTTCTGGTGTTACTGACTTCAAGTTCAAGTTTCTGAGGTTGTACTATGCCTCTAATTCATATTACAATGCAGTGATTTTGTCTTGTTCTATATGTCCAGTTAATGTTTAAAAACAGGTACAATTTGCATGCCTATTCATAATGACAAAATGCCTAAAATTAAACATAGTTCATGATTCATAGTTCATAACACTGGGAACTGGGAAAGGCTGCACAAACAGTAATCTAAGAAGAAAAAGGAAAAATCTATCAATTTCCCATTCTGGACTTATGTGGGTTTTATAGAATTGTTTTATATAAACCTGAGAATAATTATTGTATAAATCATATTGTTTTGCAAATGAGTCTGTTATGGTGCCAATAGTTGTTCTTTTTAAACAGATTTTTTATTGCCTGTTCTAAATCAAACCGATCATCCCCAGTCAGACTGACAATCATGATGTTACAACACGAGACTGAACAAGTGGCATTCAGGGGCTCTTGCCGTGTGATATTGTTTGTCATTCTATCCGAGTCGCGTCTGAGATCTCTCAGACGCCAGTACACAAAGCAATGAGGAATGAGGAAGAACACACAAAGCCACAAAACAAAGAGATTAATCTTTGAATCTTTGCAGGGGTAGATATTGTTACCTTTCCTGTCTCTGCCTCCAGACCGTGGTCGGGATGGCTCTGGGGAGCCTTTACTTCTTAGCTCCAAGGCCAGAGCGAGTTCACCAGGCTCTGGGGTAATACCCACGTTTATTTGTTCTATCCGCTGCCACAATGACGAGTCAGTCAGTTCCCCTGAAGTAGTCAACTTTAATGTTGAATTATTCGAAGTACAGAGTAACGTGTAAAAGGAAATTAATATAAGGTTTAGTTTCACTACAAAATAATGCACAGTCTTAAAGCAATACCCCCCACACTTTCCCAACAATATGTATCTGGTCAGGTCAGGATTCTTTAATTATTGGCTCTTCTGTGTTCCGCAGCAACTTACATGGTACCGAATTTGCCAAAATTTCCAATAAAATTGTATTACCAATAAAATAAGATTGAAAACAGAAAACAATTATTGAATAGCAATACCCCACATCACACACATATTAATTAACTTGGATAGTGTAGTGTTGTAAAGTGTAAATTTGTCCAGCGCCACATAGCACACAAATTCCAAGAACTTTACATTTAGAAAATGTACCAACTTGAACATCTGACTTTAATGGGTTATAAACAATCAATGCAACATTAATATGTTAATAATTTTGCAGCTTAGTCTATTTTGTCATAAAATGTTTATGGAAAAAAGCAAATACAAAGTCCATTCAAGACAATTCAAATATTACTCTTAAATGTACATTCTTCAATGTTCAAAACATTGCCTACTTTTTCTGGTGGAAAGTTTCAGGATGTGCGAATATGAAATGTATGAATAATGAAAAATAAGACATTAAATATATCAATGGACATTCAATTAGAAATAAAATTGCTAAAGTTGCTGTAAAACATCATTAAAATAGTTTTACAATGATTTTAGTGACAACTAAAAACAGAGAAATATATAATAACTTATATACAATAACTTGTTAATATAACACAAGGAGGGGATAGTTGGTGGGGTCTTTCTGAGAATCCCAGTGAGTTTGAAGTCAACCTTCATGATGAAGGCATTACCACTGGGGTGTAGGCCCTACACTAATGTTCTGAATTGGATCAGCGAGCAACCGGAGAGAGAACCTCAAAAGATGCAGAGGCTAAAGTGTTTTAGTGAGATAACCAAGGTGTACTGTGAAGGTTGCCGAGAAGATGGAAAGTGTGGTGTTGGGGGTGCAATGGGATCTAAGAAGAAGCCAAAGAGGGAGTCACTATCTGTCAGATCCACTGCCTCAGTTCTCCCCAAGCCTCCCACCCCCATGGGCCAGCCAACAAAAACAGAGATCAGTGGAAAATCACAATCTGGAATTTACAATGCAATGCAGACAATTCCTTACCCAACATGACTATAATGTTAAAGAAGACAAGATGTTCCGTGACATCTAGGTGGTTTCTGGTTTCTAGGTCAATGGGTCATTATGTTATTAAATTCATGCCTCCAGGACCTCTTTGTGCTTTTCACATATTTGCAAAATCACTAGTGTCTCCTCCAATTTCACACCTGAATAGCATTGTTCTGACCTTTTATTTATTTATACTTTTCTACATCTAAATAAAAAAAATAAAATAAATGCATTTCAGAAGTAGTGCTGAACAGCAGTGGTGCTGGACACTACTGCACCATAACTTTTGTGAAATTAGCTTCTTGTTTGTCCTCACTCTTACTCTCAAGTGATTGTTGCTAATAATGTTTGATATAGTGCATGTGCTTTTACCCTGTAGAAATTAAAGGACGACCTTCAGCACAGACAAAAAGCCATATCTTCAGCAGGGTATTGACACAGAAGATCAGGAACCATCTTACATGGAAGGAGTTGTCACTGGTCTTATTCACGTAGCTGAGTGAGGTTCATGCTATGGGAAATTTAAGATACAAATAAAATTAATAAAATTACAGGTTACTTATGATCGATTTGAAGATTTATGTTTTTTGCATTAGACTACATAATTTATTTTGCATATTGAGCTTGAATGAGTGCTGCATTTATGAAGCTTGGGGGAAACCTGTACTTTTTGTAGTATGTTTTGTCCTAACGAAGCACAATTAGCATCACTAAGATGTCATTTTATAGGTGGGAAGGTAAGTGAATTTAGTAAGATTGTGTTCTCTTAAGTCACAGCTTTGGCGCTTGGCTGTATAGTCATAAACATATATGTATATGACTGTACAGCTTGGCTGTATAATCTGTATAGATTTACCAACCCTATAATACACTGGTTGTCCCACACTGCACAAGAACCTGCCTAAAACTGTCAGTCCAGACAGTCAACTTTCCAGACAAACAGATTCACATACACTGAGTGTACAAAACATTAGGAATACCTTCCTAATATTGAGTTGCACCCCATTTTGCCCTCAGAACAGCCTCAAAGTAGCAGAGGGATAGCAGGAACCAGGATTCATCAGACCAGGCAATGTTTATCCAATCTTCCACTGTCCAGTGTTTTCATTCCATAGCCCACTGCAATTGCAGTTTCTTGTGTTTTACTGAAAGAAGTGGAACTGTGTTAGGCCATCGGCAGCCATACCCCATTTGTGTCAAGGTACAAAAAGTTATGTATTCTTTTGCAGGTCTTTTGGCACCAATGTACTTCTGACTAACTGTAGTACATCTGTAGCTCTGCGTGTCAGCCTCGTTTGGCCTCTTTCATTAATGAGCCATTTTTGACCACTGACTTGCCGTTGGCTGGGTGTCGTTTGGGTGGTGGACAATCCTTGATACACACGAGTAACTGTTGAGTGTGAAAAACCCATCAGCGTTGCAGTTCTTGACTGCAGTTCTTGACCCACTCAAACTGGCACACCTGGTACCTACTACTATCATCTACACTGATAGAAGTTGATTTAACAGGTTAAATCAATAAGGTATCTGTAATGCACCACGGGCACGGGAACAAGGGGACCCAGTTGCGGTGCAGGTGGGATGGTCAGACAGGCGTGGGTCGTGTACTGGCAGATACTACTATTTTATTGGTATAAGTATTTTACATTTCAAAAATAAAAACATTCATACACATTTTAATACTTGTGATTGAATTTTTTTTAAATCTTTGTGATTAATATAAACATATAAACTCAAATGAACATGTGCTTAAATAAAACAATAAAACAAACGTGATTAAAGCAACAAATGCTACCAACAAAAGAGTCAAATACATTGAAAATAACTGAAAATGCACTGGACAAATCAAAAAACAATTAAAATGATAAAAATAAAAAACAAACCAAAACGGTCCGATGCATTTAAAATTAAATCAAACGGTCAATGTATTTGACAAAAAAATAGAACAAAACTAACAAAAAAAAACCAAAACAACTAGTGCTTTAAAAACAACTAAATCTTTAAAAACAGTTAAAATTCGATTTTTAAAAGGCAATCATTCATAAAAGGATTAAAAGATCTTGGACTCTGGCTCCAGCAGGGGGGTATGACCGTCCCCGGAAGTGGGTCCCATCATGGGATCCTGAGCTCCCCCAGATCTTGTATCTGCCAGTTCTTAAAGTGCCCCTCTGATGGACACCAGGATTCTTTAATTATTGGCTCTTCTGTGTTCCGCAGCAACTTACATGGTACCGAATTTGCCAAAATTTCCAATAAAATTGTATTACCAATAAAATAAGATTGAAAACAGAAAACAATTATTGAATAGCAATACCCCACATCACACACAAATTAATTAACTTGGATAGTGTAGTGTTGTAAAGTGTAAATTTGTCCAGCGCCACATGGAAGGTAATTGGTGCTGGGTAGTGCTGGGGGAATGAGAGCTGAGTGATGTAAGAGTATGTGCACTGGTGTTTGAGGAATGTGGAATGACTGGATTAGAACTCCAGTTAGGATGACCTCTGGTGGCGAGGTGGAGAAGTACAGGGGAAACCGTGACAGAACTCCCCCTCCAAGCACGTCACGCGACAGAAAAAGTTTGGGAACATTTAAAATCAGACTGGATAGGATCCTTGGATGGAGCACGATGGGTCAAATGGCCTCCTCTCGTGTGTAAACTTTCTTATGTTCTTAATTTCTTCATGATCCCACACGGCACTTGAGATAATATCTTCCACAACAATTTGTGAAATGATCCATTTGGCAAATGTTTGTCATGTTCTGACCATTAAGAATAGTTTAAAACCACAATTAACCACCTGGTTTCTTCAACTTCACTCAGCAGCAAAAATCAGCCTTTAAACTTGAAAGAAATAATGATTTGACATCTATCGTGATAATTATCGATATCGACTGATAAGATTTATTTTATCGAGATAACATTTTTGGCCATATCGGCCAGCCCTAAGTGAGGTAGGAGGCCTGATACACAAAAGTGAAAGTAAGGGTCAAAATACGGTGGAGGCAGTGAATTTGTAGCATATCAGGTACTGAAGGAGGCTTGAAGGAATGAACTGATATTTAAATGATGGAGTAAAGCATTTGTGGATGATATTGTTAGTGTTAAATGACAGAGGGAAGCAGAATGATTGTTTAATTAGAGCAGATTGGTAAAGGATATTGTTTGTAAGATAAGGCATAGCAGACTGGTTAAGGGTGTCTGTTTAAGTAAAAATAACCATGGTGTGGCATGTTTTCAAGTTGGATCCCCCAAAAACAACAAGATACTGCAAGAAGCCCACACAGTGCTGCAGGGGCAAGAAGGAGGGTGGAGGACAGAGAGGGTGCAAGTGGGGCCAGCAGTGGGCAGCGTGGAGAACCAGCAATAGAAGGGGCAAGGAAGTGTACACAGGGCAAGAACCCATCCCTGTGGTGAGGTGCAGTGGGGACCATGGAAAGGAAAACTGGGATTGAACCATACTGGCTGGGGTAGCAGGCAGAGGGGAAGAAAAGAGAAGAGGAGGATGGGATGGGTCCATAGGTGCACTGAGCGGGATGCTCAAAGAAATACCAGAGGGGAAGAAAAAGGAACAGGACAGGAGCAGTGTGATGGACGGGTGGGCAGAGGGCAGCCTGGGGTCCAAGCAAGAAATGGAGAAGGGGAGGGAATGATAGCATTAGAGGAGGCCGAATGCAGCAACAGGGTTTCCTAGGAGATCACGGGAAAACGGTTGTCAGCATCGCACAGCAGAGTGCACCTCAAAAATACAAGATTGCTGTTCAATTGTATATACCAGATTGATGTTTTTGTGCTTTTGATTTGTTTATTTTATTGTAATTAATCACAGTTTCTATTTTGATTTCTTAATTGTTTCTTACATTAATTTACCCTCAGTGGATAAAGTGATGCCTGGAGAACAACTGAAAAATTTAAATATGCAACGCCATATTGAGAAAAGCACAACACCCTTACTATGTTTACTTGGTCTTGGTTAGGCACAGACACTCCAAACACAAAGTTCAAATCTGGCATTGAAGAAGTGTTTTGAAAGACAAGCGAGGTATATACATGTGATGAAATAAAAGTGTCTTTTCCTTTTTCTTTTTGTTCTGCTCCATAATAAACATCATAATGCAATGTGTTTGTTAATATATTTATCTTCACTGTGTTCCTCAGATGTTATGTTGAGTGCTTCCATTATAATCATGCAACATGTTTGAGAAAGAAAAATAAACAAACTACAAGTATAGCTATGTTAATTCAGTATCTTCTGAAAAGAGTCAGTCACAAAATTATTCAATCGTAACACAATAGACATTTTAAAACTGGCCCACTGGTTAAGACAATATTTAATTTGCAAAATGAAACACGTTTCTTTAGTAAACTAAAAATCTGTAACCTTTTCAGTATTCTTAACTATTAAAAAAAATGTTTGGATTGTTTAGAAAAAACAGAAAATACATTTTAATATTTATACACTGTTCAATTTAATGTACATGATAGTAAGTGTAAAAAGACTTATTTAAGAAATCTGCAGCAAGTTTTTATCAATTAATAGTTATGTTTTTTTGTTGTTGTTTTTTGCACCAAAGGCTGTAAAAAACACCTTAACCAAAGTAAAATGTACAGCCACCCTCTAGTGAAGCCCAATAGGCAGACAACAATAAGGTATTATTGTTAAATAAGACTACATTACAGTTAAATGGGTGGTAGTGTCTAAGTGTACAAACAAAACAATACATTCTTCACAATGGCAAGTCTTCCTGCATTTTAGTATATATTGCACATATACCTATATAATGTAGGTACAACACATTAAACCTCTTACACACTTTACCAGAGAGCCTTAAGAACTTTTCTGGTGTTACTGACTTCAAGTTCAAGTTTCTGAGGTTGTACTATGCCTCTAATTCATATTACAATGCAGTGATTTTGTCTTGTTCTATATGTCCAGTTAATGTTTAAAAACAGGTACAATTTGCATGCCTATTCATAATGACAAAATGCCTAAAATTAAACATAGTTCATGATTCATAGTTCATAACACTGGGAACTGGGAAAGGCTGCACAAACAGTAATCTAAGAAGAAAAAGGAAAAATCTATCAATTTCCCATTCTGGACTTATGTGGGTTTTATAGAATTGTTTTATATAAACCTGAGAATAATTATTGTATAAATCATATTGTTTTGCAAATGAGTCTGTTATGGTGCCAATAGTTGTTCTTTTTAAACAGATTTTTTATTGCCTGTTCTAAATCAAACCGATCATCCCCAGTCAGACTGACAATCATGATGTTACAACACGAGACTGAACAAGTGGCATTCAGGGGCTCTTGCCGTGTGATATTGTTTGTCATTCTATCCGAGTCGCGTCTGAGATCTCTCAGACGCCAGTACACAAAGCAATGAGGAATGAGGAAGAACACACAAAGCCACAAAACAAAGAGATTAATCTTTGAATCTTTGCAGGGGTAGATATTGTTACCTTTCCTGTCTCTGCCTCCAGACCGTGGTCGGGATGGCTCTGGGGAGCCTTTACTTCTTAGCTCCAAGGCCAGAGCGAGTTCACCAGGCTCTGGGGTAATACCCACGTTTATTTGTTCTATCCGCTGCCACAATGACGAGTCAGTCAGTTCCCCTGAAGTAGTCAACTTTAATGTTGAATTATTCGAAGTACAGAGTAACGTGTAAAAGGAAATTAATATAAGGTTTAGTTTCACTACAAAATAGCCATCTCTCCATCACCTTTCAACCCGGAAGTACATTTTCCTATCAAATCCATAATGCACAGTCTTAAAGCAATACCCCCCACACTTTCCCAACAATATGTATCTGGTCAGGTCAGGATTCTTTAATTATTGGCTCTTTCTGTGTTCCGCAGCAACTTACATGGTACCGAATTTGCCAAAATTTCCAATAAAATTGTATTACCAATAAAATAAGATTGAAAACAGAAAACAATTATTGAATAGCAATACCCCACATCACACACATATTAATTAACTTGGATAGTGTAGTGTTGTAAAGTGTAAATTTGTCCAGCGCCACATAGCACACAAATTCCAAGAACTTTACATTTAGAAAATGTACCAACTTGAACATCTGACTTTAATGGGTTATAAACAATCAATGCAACATTAATATGTTAATAATTTTGCAGCTTAGTCTATTTTGTCATAAAATGTTTATGGAAAAAAGCAAATACAAAGTCCATTCAAGACAATTCAAATATTACTCTTAAATGTACATTCTTCAATGTTCAAAACATTGCCTACTTTTTCTGGTGGAAAGTTTCAGGATGTGCGAATATGAAATGTATGAATAATGAAAAATAAGACATTAAATATATCAATGGACATTCAATTAGAAATAAAATTGCTAAAGTTGCTGTAAAACATCATTAAAATAGTTTTACAATGATTTTAGTGACAACTAAAAACAGAGAAATATATAATAACTTATATACAATAACTTGTTAATATAACACAAGGAGGGGATAGTTGGTGGGGTCTTTCTGAGAATCCCAGTGAGTTTGAAGTCAACCTTCATGATGAAGGCATTACCACTGGGGTGTAGGCCCTACACTAATGTTCTGAATTGGATCAGCGAGCAACCGGAGAGAGAACCTCAAAAGATGCAGAGGCTAAAGTGTTTTAGTGAGATAACCAAGGTGTACTGTGAAGGTTGCCGAGAAGATGGAAAGTGTGGTGTTGGGGGTGCAATGGGATCTAAGAAGAAGCCAAAGAGGGAGTCACTATCTGTCAGATCCACTGCCTCAGTTCTCCCCAAGCCTCCCACCCCCATGGGCCAGCCAACAAAAACAGAGATCAGTGGAAAATCACAATCTGGAATTTACAATGCAATGCAGACAATTCCTTACCCAACATGACTATAATGTTAAAGAAGACAAGATGTTCCGTGACATCTAGGTGGTTTCTGGTTTCTAGGTCAATGGGTCATTATGTTATTAAATTCATGCCTCCAGGACCTCTTTGTGCTTTTCACATATTTGCAAAATCACTAGTGTCTCCTCCAATTTCACACCTGAATAGCATTGTTCTGACCTTTTATTTATTTATACTTTTCTACATCTAAATAAAAAAAATAAAATAAATGCATTTCAGAAGTAGTGCTGAACAGCAGTGGTGCTGGACACTACTGCACCATAACTTTTGTGAAATTAGCTTCTTGTTTGTCCTCACTCTTACTCTCAAGTGATTGTTGCTAATAATGTTTGATATAGTGCATGTGCTTTTACCCTGTAGAAATTAAAGGACGACCTTCAGCACAGACAAAAAGCCATATCTTCAGCAGGGTATTGACACAGAAGATCAGGAACCATCTTACATGGAAGGAGTTGTCACTGGTCTTATTCACGTAGCTGAGTGAGGTTCATGCTATGGGAAATTTAAGATACAAATAAAATTAATAAAATTACAGGTTACTTATGATCGATTTGAAGATTTATGTTTTTTGCATTAGACTACATAATTTATTTTGCATATTGAGCTTGAATGAGTGCTGCATTTATGAAGCTTGGGGGAAACCTGTACTTTTTGTAGTATGTTTTGTCCTAACGAAGCACAATTAGCATCACTAAGATGTCATTTTATAGGTGGGAAGGTAAGTGAATTTAGTAAGATTGTGTTCTCTTAAGTCACAGCTTTGGCGCTTGGCTGTATAGTCATAAACATATATGTATATGACTGTACAGCTTGGCTGTATAATCTGTATAGATTTACCAACCCTATAATACACTGGTTGTCCCACACTGCACAAGAACCTGCCTAAAACTGTCAGTCCAGACAGTCAACTTTCCAGACAAACAGATTCACATACACTGAGTGTACAAAACATTAGGAATACCTTCCTAATATTGAGTTGCACCCCATTTTGCCCTCAGAACAGCCTCAAAGTAGCAGAGGGATAGCAGGAACCAGGATTCATCAGACCAGGCAATGTTTATCCAATCTTCCACTGTCCAGTGTTTTCATTCCATAGCCCACTGCAATTGCAGTTTCTTGTGTTTTACTGAAAGAAGTGGAACTGTGTTAGGCCATCGGCAGCCATACCCCATTTGTGTCAAGGTACAAAAAGTTATGTATTCTTTTGCAGGTCTTTTGGCACCAATGTACTTCTGACTAACTGTAGTACATCTGTAGCTCTGCGTGTCAGCCTCGTTTGGCCTCTTTCATTAATGAGCCATTTTTGACCACTGACTTGCCGTTGGCTGGGTGTCGTTTGGGTGGTGGACAATCCTTGATACACACGAGTAACTGTTGAGTGTGAAAAACCCATCAGCGTTGCAGTTCTTGACTGCAGTTCTTGACCCACTCAAACTGGCACACCTGGTACCTACTACTATCATCTACACTGATAGAAGTTGATTTAACAGGTTAAATCAATAAGGTATCTGTAATGCACCACGGGCACGGGAACAAGGGGACCCAGTTGCAGTGCAGGTGGGATGGTCAGACAGGCGTGGGTCGTGTACTGGCAGATACTACTATTTTATTGGTATAAGTATTTTACATTTCAAAAATAAAAACATTCATACACATTTTAATACTTGTGATTGAATTTTTTTTAAATCTTTGTGATTAATATAAACATATAAACTCAAATGAACATGTGCTTAAATAAAACAATAAAACAAACGTGATTAAAGCAACAAATGCTACCAACAAAAGAGTCAAATACATTGAAAATAACTGAAAATGCACTGGACAAATCAAAAAACAATTAAAATGATAAAAATAAAAAACAAACCAAAACGGTCCGATGCATTTAAAATTAAATCAAACGGTCAATGTATTTGACAAAAAAATAGAACAAAACTAACAAAAAAAAACCAAAACAACTAGTGCTTTAAAAACAACTAAATCTTTAAAAACAGTTAAAATTCGATTTTTAAAAGGCAATCATTCATAAAAGGATTAAAAGATCTTGGACTCTGGCTCCAGCAGGGGGGTATGACCGTCCCCGGAAGTGGGTCCCATCATGGGATCCTGAGCTCCCCCAGATCTTGTATCTGCCAGTTCTTAAAGGCTTCCTCCTTGCCCCTCTGATGGACCTCAGGATTCTTTAATTATTGGCTCTTCTGTGTTCCGCAGCAACTTACATGGTACCGAATTTGCCAAAATTTCCAATAAAATTGTATTACCAATAAAATAAGATTGAAAACAGAAAACAATTATTGAATAGCAATACCCCACATCACACACACATTAATTAACTTGGATAGTGTAGTGTTGTAAAGTGTAAATTTGTCCAGCGCCACATGGAAGGTAATTGGTGCTGGGTAGTGCTGGGGGAATGAGAGCTGAGTGATGTAAGAGTATGTGCACTGGTGTTTGAGGAATGTGGAATGACTGGATTAGAACTCCAGTTAGGATGACCTCTGGTGGCGAGGTGGAGAAGTACAGGGGAAACCGTGACAGAACCCCCCCTCCAAGCACGTCACAGGACGCGACAGAAAGGCGATGTCGTGAACGACCCTGTGGTCGGGGCGCCGGAGCCGAGGGGTGAGCCCGGTGAAAATCAGAGATCAGGGACGGGTCCAGGACATCGGAGGCTGGAACGCAGGGGTGGAACAAGCCAGAAGCCCTTGGAGAACCGATCGATGACTACCAGGGTGGCAGTGTAGCCCTGTGATTTCGGGAGATCGGTGATGAAATCCACAGCAATATGGGACCAGGGACAGTGCGGGGCAGGAAGCGGCTCAAGCAGACCTGAAGGAAGGTGTCTGTAGGCTTTGGACTGTGCACAGGTGGAGCAGGCACCAATGAGCCTGGTGATATCATGCACTAAACCGGGCCACCAGAATTTTCCCTGGACCAAGGCGATGGTGCTCCCTCCACTGGCTCCCGATACCGGCATGCAGCACCTCACCTACCGCTGTCTTGACCACACTGCACCAAGTTACCTTCATACACTCGTCTCTCCATACATCCCCTCCAGACCACTGTGCTCCTCCAGTGCCAGAAGACTAACTCTACCTCCTCTCCACTCTCGTTCCTCCAGAGCCCGCTCCTTCTCATCCCTGGCCCCTAAATGGTGGAACGACCTGCCCACCGAAGTCAAAACAGCAGAGTCCTTGACCTCATTCTGTAGCTTACTCAAGACGCATCTTTTCCAACAGTACTTGTAATATTAGTCCTTTTATCCCTGCTAGATAGCACTTCACAATTTGATTATGCTCCTTGCGCTTTTGATTGTTTCCCTCCTTGCTCCCTTTCCCGTAGCCCTTGACTGTGACTGTGATCTTGACAGCACTTAGCTTTCACCGTCCAGGATGTAGGACCTCACTTACTGTACTTGTGTAAATTGTAAATTGGAATTTGTAAAATGTATTTTGAATTACTATGTTTTAGTTAAATTGAATTTGTAATGATTGATGCCTTGTACTTAACTGTATTTTTGCACTTTGTTTTGCACTTATGTTGTAAGTCGCCCTGGATAATGGCGTCTGCCAAGAAATAATAATAAAAAAAAAAAAAATAATAATAATAATCTCAGAGCCTCATTGACGAATGCCTGGAAGAGGGGGCATTGGCGAGACCAAGTGGCATGACCAGGTATTCATAATGGCCGGTGTGTGTAATGAATGCCATCTTCCACTCATCCCCCTCTCGAATCCGAATGAGGTTGTAGGTGCTGCACAGGTCCAGCCTGGTGAAGTAGTGGGCTCCTCTAATTTGCTCCAGGGCGGCAGGCACTAAGGGCATCAGGTACTGGTACTTAACCGTCACTGCGGTGAGCCCCCTGTAGTTGATGCAGGGCCGAAGACCACCGTCCTTCTTGGAGACGAAAAAGAAGCTGGCAGTGGCTGCTGATGTGGACAGACGGATGATTCCCAAGTCCAGAGCCTCCTTGATGTACTCCTCCATTGCCTGAGTCTCTGGGAGAGAGAGAGGGTAACTGCGCCCTCTGGGAGGAGAGGTGCCCGAAAGGAGGTCAATGGCACAGAACCTGGATCGGTGTGGTGGTAAACAAGAAGCCCGGGTCTTACTGAACACCGCCACCAGAGACAGGTGAGACAGGCACCATGAAAAACAGTTCTGCCCCCAGGATATTATGTCCCCATCACTCCAGGAGATGACTGGGTTATGGTGAGCAAGCCACGGCAGACCGAGAATGATGTCCGCTTCAGGAGAATCAATGACAAGAAATGGTAATCGTTCTGAATGCAGCAGACTGATGGACAGTGATGGGACTCGTCTTTTGGGACACCGGACCGGAACCAATGGGCTGGTTGTTGACAGCACGGAAGAGGAGAGGAGGCACACACGGTGAGAGAGGGATGTGGTGTTTCAACACTGTTGCCCTGTTGATGAAATTCCCAGCAGAACCGGAGTCAAGCAACGCATAAACAAAGACATGTTTATCGCCGATCTGGATCTGAGCCCAAACATGACACTGAGCTGGAGTGACGAGCGGGCACAGTGTGGCACTCACAGGGTCATCAGGGGGAGTGAAGGAGGAGCCAGGACAACACGGACACGCTTCTCAGAAATGCCCTGACTGTCCACAATAGAGGCAGAGGCGCTGCTGTAATCTCCTCTGTCTTTCGTCGGGGGACAGCCGTGTTCTGCCCATTGGCATGGGCTCCGTCTCACACAATGCGTTGACTGCATGGCCACAGCTGGCAGGTGGATGAGACACAGCAGGAGTGGACCACGTTCCCCTTGTCTGCATCAGGTTATCCAGCTGGACAGACAGCTGGATGAGTTGCTCCAGGGTGAGCGCCTCGTCTCGGCACGCTAGCTCGGATTGCAGGTTCTGGTTCAGTCCCCGACAAAACACAGTGAGGAGAGCCTGATCACACCATCCACTGAGTGCTGCCAGGGTCTGGAACTGCGGGGCATAATCCGTGTGATTTTCTTTTACGTGTGTTATTATTATTATTATTATTATTATTATTATTATTATTATTATTATTATTTCACTTTATTTGCACTGGCCACCACACCAAGTAACTTCCCTTGTATTAAATAGGCCTCTAAATTAATGTATTAATCCTAGCCTACTTGGCCTTGGCCTAACTAACAATTATAATTATGATTCATGCAGCGGCGGACATGGCTGTGCCTGCACCTGTTGCAGTGGGCCACGCAGCAAAGAAGAGAGCGCTGGCAGAGTTTAAGGAAGAGTGGGAAAACATTGTGGAGCAGGAGGAGGATAATGATGAAGTACAGCAATACCTGCACCTCAATCCGAAAATGGAAGGTGATGGAAGAGATGTGATGCGCTGGTGGAAACAACACGAGAGCATGCTACCGCGACTGTTCAGACTGGCTCGCACGGTGTTTAGTGTCCCCGCCAGCAGCAGTAGCAGCGAGCATGCCTTTATAGAAGAAAGGAGGACTGGATTGAAACCTTCCACTGTGGATGCTGTGCTTTTTCTCCACAATGCTCTGTAAGAGACTGTTCTTCTGGCTGTAGCCATGTTAAGACTAGGAGGCTGTCTTGCTTTTCGTTTGATTGGACTTTATTTTCATTAGTCTAACTGTTGAAACTATTGGAAATAAGAATGGCCATGTTCTGTGGTGAACAGCTTGTGTGAACAATCACTTATACTGTGGATTACAAATCGTTAAAGAGAAACCGGACGGGACCGGAGGATCCAGTATGAAAGCAAGCAGATGGCAAGAGGCTCCTCTAAAGGCTGGTAATAGAAACGGAGGTTATAAATGCATTTTAGAATTAAATGAACAAAGTGTAAACACAGTTGTGAAGAAAAATACTTTTATCCATGTTTCATTTCTCTTGGTTAGAATTAGGATATTGATTGTCATGGAGACTGCCATTGCAGTGATGGGTTTTGCTACAGCAGCTGCATCTGAGATATTAGACTTTCCTCATTTACAAGGACTTGTTTACATTGCTTCATTTTGCACAGGACTTACCTTATTGATCTCTCATTTGCAGGACTCCTAAATCTTTGTCTTTGCAGGCACAACTAAGAAAGGTGAAGGTTTCGTGTATACAACAGCATTTTGCACTTACCTGTGGGGTCTGTGCACGGTGCCATCTGTGGGAACAAATCAAGAGTTGGCAATATCAGGATTTAGTAATAAACTTTTAGCTACATATTTTATTAGTATTTTTCTATTCCTTTGTTATTTTCGGTTAGGGTTTTAGGATTTTAGGATGTCCAGATATAGGCATTTTAGCTAGTTTTATAATTAGTAGTATTATCATTATTACTACTATTATATATCCCTGTGTGTGTAATTAACTTTAATATCTTGTGTGTGCTTTGAACTGAACAGACTCCGTGCTCTGTATCAGTTTTGACTGTTAAAAAACCTTGTTCTTACCTTACTCATCCATGTTGTGGTGCCTTGGGGTTCGTCAAGCCTGCCCGAGGGAGAGATTCTTATTGGGTGTGATGAGCTCTTCACTCAATAAAAAGAAGTGGCATAGTCCTGTCTGGCATGGTCACCCCCAGCACCCATATTATTATTATTATTATTATTATTATTATTATTATTATTATTATTATTATTATTATTATTATTATTATTACTTGGCAGACGCCCTTATCCAGGGCAACTTACAACATAAGTGGTGACATCAATTTTAAACACTTTTCAGAACAGGCTAAGAATCACGAAACACAAGAATTAACTAAAAAGAGGATGCAACCCTCTTTCTCCTGAAGGCTGATCCTATATCTTCTCATAACATCCTTCTCATTGTTGTGAAAATATGTTTAAAATGGATTAGGCTATTTTTAGACTTTTAGTTTTCCTCATGCCTTTTTTGTTGGGACACTTGAGTTGCCTCTGCCTCCTAAAACTCAATTTTACAAGGATCTGAAAAGGCTTCTAAGGGCTTTCAGCTTTAAAAGATTTTCCTTTCAAGCCTCCCTGTTACATAGTAGAGATAGCAGAGTCTTATGTAAAATGTATAAAACCGAGACCAATAAGAAAGGAATACAATTTCTCGTACACTTACCGATATGCTCCACATGCTAACCCAAACCAGAATTGGTTTACATTTTAAAGGATCTTATTTTGAGTGAAAGATCTGTGGCATTGATCAGCCAGTAGCCCTTTTCCACACTCAGCCCCCTCTCAGCTGCTCTTGAGCCCTGCACTGTATAAGAGCAGTTCTAAAGCAGGAGGCAGAAGACACAGATGCTGAGAGAGAGTACAGCAGTAGAAGGGAAGGTGGGTGACTGGCAGTGGACAATATGATGACAGTGACAAGGTGGGCAGTGTGTGGAGAGATGTAGAGGCCTGTCTCTTCACAGGGGACCAGGTAGGTGGAAGTCAGAGGTTCTGGACAGGGGCGGCAGCAGGGTATGGCTTGGTTGTGCTATAGCCCCACCAAGAATCGTGTTAGCCCCACATTAGCCCTACCTTGGAACAACCAAGAATATCACCGAGCAGAATAAGTGCCAGCCAGTTGCATTTGCATCACTGCGTCATTGCTGCATGAAATTAGCACACAGTGTAGTCTGATCCAAATTAGTTAACGTTAGCTTTGTATGGTCTCTGTCCCTCTGTTTCTCTGTCTCTGTCTCTGTGTGTGTCTCTCTCTCTCTCTGTCTCTGTGTCTCTCTCTATCTCTTACTTTCTCTGTGTGTGTGAGGAGTGCAATGCGTTGGGTTTGTAGTGGACAGGCTTGCCAGACAACGTGAACGAGATGAAATAGCCCCAATTTAGTGGGGTGGCGTAGTCATATTGATCTTTTGTTGCTGACCACCCATGACATATACATATTTACTAATATTTCTGATAATCAGTCATATGCTTACTGTGTGCTTGAATGGTGCTCCTACCTGTGGGATTTTTTTTAAATAAACCGCACAGTGGAAAAATTGATATAAAACTAAAAATATACTTTTCAATGAAGGTAAAGCATTTCAAGGCAAAGAAAGGATGATATACTCTTTAGTGAATCTGCTACATTTTCTGGACACACAGATTCGTTAGGCCGATAGTACCATTTATGGAAGTTTTCTAGTGTTTTTGTTATAGCTGCCTGTGTTGAATGCAAAGCTGAACCATTTTGAAATGCAACGTGATGCGCTGATTGATTTGCAACTGATTATTGAAAATAAAGAGTTTATATATATATATATACAGCTCTTGAAAAAAATAAGAGACCACTACAAAATTATCAGTTTATCTAGTTTTACTATTTATAGGTACGTGTTTGGGTAAAATTAGCATTTTTGTTTTATTCTATAAACTACTGACAACATTTCTCCCAAATTTAAAATAAATATATTGTCATTTAGAGCATTTTGTTTGCAGAAAATGACAACTGGTCAAAATTACAAAAAAGATGCAGTGTTGTCAGACTGCGAATAATGCAAAGAAAATAAGTTCATATTAATTTTTAAACAACACAATACTAATGGTTTAACTTAGGAAGAGTTCAGAAATCAATATTTGGTGGAATAACCCTGATTTCTTGGCATGCTCTCCACCAGTCTTTCACACTGATGTGGGGTGATTTTATGCCACTCCTGGTACAAAAATTCAAGCAGCTTGGCTTTGTTTGATGGCTTTTGACCATCCATCTTCCTCTTAATCACATTCCAGAGGTTTTCAATGGGGTTCAGGTGTGGAGATTGGGCTTGCCATGATACGGTCTTGATCTGGTGGGGACCATCCACACCTCTACACCTGGCTTTGTGGCATGGAGCATTGTCCTGCTGGAAAAAACAATCCTCAGAGTTGGGGAACATTGTCAGAACAGAAGGAAGCAAGTTTTCTTCCAGGACTTGATGTGGCTTGATTCATGCATCCTTCACAATGACAAATCTGCCCAATTCCAGCTTGCTGAACCACCCCCAGATCATCACCGATCCTCCACCAGATTTCACAGTGGGTGCGAGACACTGTGGCTTGTAGACCTCTCCAGGTCTCCGTCTAACCATTAGACGACCAGGTGTTGGGCAAAGCTGAAAATTGGACTCATCAGGGATGACCTTACTCCAGACCTCTACAGTCCCATCCTTATGGTTTTTTGCAAACCTCAGCCTGGCTCTTCTTTCCTTCTCATTGATGAAGGGCTTTTTTCTAGCTTTGCACAACTTCAACCCTGCCCCCTAGGAGTCTGTTTTGAACTGTCCTCGCCGTGCACTTCACCCCAGCTGCCGTTTGCCATTCTTGGGCAATAATTATTTTTTGATTCCAGTTATTTTTGAGGTACTACTAGCACTGTTTTTGCCCTCCAGCTGGTACAATTGCAAGAGGATAGTGATGACCGCATCAGTGGTTTTTATACTTTTCCTTGTTAAATAAGATTTGGTTCAGGTGATCACCTAATCAGTACCTCATTCAGTAGAAGAGGTGTGCCTGTGTTGGAATTCAACAGACACTTGAATGGAATTGCTGCCGTACATGTAGAGATGCTGTTTTATGAACAATTAGCAGTAGTCTCTTAATTAATGCTGTATATACAGCAGCACTCATTCCATGCTTAAAGAAAATAGCTTGTATTAATTATATATACAGCGATCAGCCATAACATTATGACCACCTGCCTAATATTGTGTAGGTCCCCATTTTGCCACCAAAACAGCCCTGACCATTCGATGCATGGACTCCACTAGACCTCTGAAGGTGTGCTGTGGTCAGGGCTGTCGCTAGTGGGGTGAAAGATGGTGACAATTATAGGGGCCCCCACTGCCCAGTGGGCCCCACAAAATCTAGCAGTTATACTATATATACCTGTTCTGTGAATAATTCTAATATTTATATTAGTTGTATGCCTGAGATTTTAATGAAAACCACAAAAACATGCAATTTGGTTAAAAGTTTTCCAAATATCTGCACCTCTCCCCTCCCCAAAAATGGTTTAGTCCGATCCAAAGAATCTATGAATTATTCAGTGACAAACATCAGAGGGACCCAATACATTGTAAGTCCCACCCCAGCTCATGAACTGACCCAATCTGAGTTGAGGCAGCAGCTGAAGTTAGTGATTAAGTTAGTGGCAGAGCAGGAGACTGACTGACTGAAAATGTTGGGGAAAAGAAAACATAAATCAGGGTACCAGAAACTCCATGAAAAGAAGGAGAGGGAGGCCAGGAGAATTGCTGTATCCCAGTCTATCAAGACGGTCTGTAGGACGGGTTAGTGTATTGTCATTTCACTGCCAGATTTACTTTCGTATGAATAGGAAAACTACTGGCCGGTATTGTCACATAAATTTCATTACCGGTTTGCACCGCCACCGACCGCATGATTACGTGGTCAAAATCCCCATCTTTTTTCCGCTCTTGTAAATACAGTTGGTTTGTTTAACACACAGAAAAAATGTACATGAGTCACGACGCATGTCACAAGCATTACGGACCTGCCGGCTGTTGATGTATTTTATTAAAGTCAAGAAAACATGAATACAACACACTGCTCTTGGACAGATAAATGTATTAGCTTTATTTAATATATTATGCAGTACCATATTATCTTCATAAAAAATTAAGACAATGAGTGATTGTAGTGGTTTTATTTTTACATTTGACTGCATTCTTGTTTCTGAATGTTTACTTTTTGATTTTTGAATTATAACAGACTGATGGGAAGAACTATTATAGGCCTATTGCTAGTCCTTTTTTAAAATTGGTTTTGTAATATTATTTAATCATTTCTTGTCTTTTGTTAGTTTTTTAATAGTTTGTCTTGAATAATTGCATAAGGACTTTAAACAGTGTTTCATAAGTTATGGCTTAATGGCATTACTATCATTACTATCTTCTTTTACATGTAAATAGACTATGTCAAAGTGTTATGATATTAAACTTATTATAATGTCCTGCAGCAACACATGTGGCATCGTCTGAAGATTCAAAAGATGACTTGGAGGGTCAGTGTGGAAGATACTCATTGGGTATATTGACTTGTCAGGGAATCACTTTATTATTTGTATTTAGTATTTACTAGTCACATCTATTTTAACTGAACTCAATTGGAAAGTATTGGTTTATTTTTGATACAACTATTTGACTCATGGTATTTGTTGTCTACAGAGCCAGGTCCCTCAACCCAGCAAATGCACGAAAGTAGGCCAACATCAGTTAATAAATGTTCATTACTGATTGAAATTTGTTTTAGTGTTTGCTATCTATTTGTTTTTATATTTAATGTTATATTTGCGTATTTTGCTTTTGCTGATGTTCAGTAAAAACTTTTATTTGCATTTATGTATGCTATCTGTTTTGTTATTTTGTAATAAACCCATATTAGGTTACATGTGGGCAGGGGCGTCGCTAGACCTCACCTCACCCCGGGGCTGACGGTGATTTCTTCGGTAGGAGCGGGGCGGGGGTGGCCAATGGTGATTTCTCCGGTAGGAGCGTGGGGGGGGGAGGTGATTTCTCCGGTATGAGCTGGGGAGGGTCAAAAGATCCAGGGCTATTACAAATTGGTCTAACAATGCCGATGCATGTGGGCCTCATATGATATTGGTGGAAGGCGGTGGGAGCCCACATCCATTTTTTTTCAGGGGGCCCCGAATCCTCTAGCTACGGCCCTGGCTGTGGTATCTGGTACCAAGACGTTAGCAGCAGATCCTTTAAGTCCTGTAAGTTGCGAGGTGGGGTCTCCATGGATCGGACTTGTTCGTCCAGCACATCCCACAGATGCTCGATTGGATTGAGATCTGGGGAATTTGGAGGCCAAGTCAACACCTTGAACTCATGATTCATCAGACCAGGCCACCTTCTACAATTGCTCCGTGGTCCAGTTCTGATGCTCACGTGCCCATTGTTGGCGTTTTTGGCAGTGGACAGGGGTCAACATGGGCACCCTGATTTGGTCTGTGGCTACGCAGCCCCATACGCAAAACAAACTGCGATGCACTGTGTGTTCTGACACCTTTCTATCAGAACCAGCATTCACTTTTTCAGCAATTTGAGCTACAGTAGCTTGTCTGTTGGATCGGACCACACGGGCCAGTCTTCGCTCCCCACGTGCATCAATGAGCCTTGGCCGCCCATGCCCCTGTCGCTGGTTCACCGCTTTTCCTTCCTTGGACCACTTTTGATAGGTACTGACCACTGCAGACCGGGAACACCCCACAAGAGCAGCAGTTTTGGAGATGCTCTGACCCAATCGTCTAGCCATCACAATTTGGCCCTTGTCAAAGTCACTCAGATCCTTATGTTTGCCCATTTTTCCTTCTTCTAACACATCAACCATCAAGCAATTCAGCAGGGTTTATACACAAAAATATGCTTGTATTGATTAACAACGTGTGTATTGCTTTTCATTATGGCATGACAAATTTGCCACATCCTGTGAAGCAATACACCAATCATTTTTCGATTTCAGCACAGGTATTGTTTTGTATTTTGGCACTAGAAAGCTTCCATACCATTGGAGTCACCACTGGGAAGGTCATGTACATGGACATAATAATGCATATATAACTACAGGCGGGTGACAAATTAAAGACAAAACCTGAATAAATGAGTGGAGGAACATAACAAATACAGATGCCTCCAAACAGGTGTACTGCATGATACAATTAAGCAATTAACATCATATCATGCTCTGTGGCATGTATAAAAATGCTGAGCAGGCCCAGTTGACCTCGATTTTGGATCAAGATAATCACTCTTTAAAAGTCACTCAGATCCTTTTCTCTAAAGGGTTTGAAAGAGAGTTCATTATTGGGGCACGAATGGCAGCAGCTTCAGTCACAAAGACTGCTCTACAGTGACTAAAGTTACATCTGCATTTATATCTATGGGAAAGACATCAGTAAATAGGGTTGGAAATTGTGGTTGAAAGTACACATTTGATGATCGTGATGTTCGTACATTACTGTGATATGTAAGGAAAAACAGAAGAGCGACTCTTTCCCTGGTGACTGAGAACGTCAATGCAGGACATGATCAGACTCTGTCAACAAGAACAGTCTGTCGAGAACTACACAGAGAGGGATATTATAGTAGGGTTGCAGTGCATAAACCAATGCACATTTGAGAGTTAAGTGGTGCAGAAATTATAGGCACTGGTCTATAGAGATATGGAAAAAAGTGATATGGTCAGATGAGTAATCCTTCACAATATTCTCAACAAGTGAGTGAGTGACATACAACAAAAGAATGGTACAGGCCTGATTGCTTGACCCCTATAGTGAGGTGGTCCAGAGGTGCTGCGGGGGGCATTTTCCTGACATGGTTTGGGTCCACTTAGAGGGAAGAGTCACTGCAAATTATTACAAAGTTATTCTGAGTGATCACCTTTATTCTATGGTGAAACATTTCTATCCTGATGGGAGTGGTCTCTTCAAGATTGACAATGCCCTTGAAGCCCAACTTCCATTTGTGTCCACGGGTGCGTGTGTCCCTGCTGATCTGGAAAAGCTCCTCTGGTTTGATGTGGTCGATGCCCTTCATGATTTTGAAGACTTGGATCAAGTCCCCACGTAGTCTCCTCTGTTCCAGGGTGAAAAGGTTCAGTTCCCTCAGTCTCTCTGAGTAGGACATTCCCTTCAGACCTGGGATAAGTCTGGTTGCTCTCCTCTGAACTGCCTCTAGAGCAGCGATATCTTTCTTGAAGTGTGGTGCCCAGAACTGTACACAGTATTCCAGATGAGGTCTAAATAGCACATTGTACAGTCATAACATTACTTCCCTTGTTTTACATTCTACACTTTTGACAATATACTCTAACATTCTGTTTGCCTTTTTTATTGCTTCCCTACATGGTTTGGATGGAGAAAGTGAGGAGTCCACATAGACTCCTAAGTCTTTCTCATGCGTTACTTCATCTAGTTCTATTCCTCCCATAGTGTAATTATAATGGACATTTTTGTAACCTGCATGTATTACCTTGCACTTGTCCACATTGAATTTCATCTGCCAGGTGTTGACCCACAACTGAATATTATTCAAGTCCCTTTGAATAGCTTGTGCTGCCGAACTTGTATATGCTGAGCCACCTATTTTGGTATCATCTGCAAAATTGACAAGTTTGCTAACTATCCCAGAGTCCAGATCATTAATATAGATTAGAAAAAGCAATGGCCCTAGTACTGATCCCTGTGGAACTCCACTAACAACCTCACTCCAGTTAGAAGCAACTCCTCTAATCGACACCCTCTGTTTCCTATACATCAACCAGTTCATAATCCAAACAAGTAGGTGTATTCTATCATTTTAAAACCTCTTTACAGGGTGTCAGTAGCCTACTATAAATGTCAATAGCCTGCAATAATAATAATAATAATAATAATAATAATAATAATAATAGGCTAATTAAAATCACTACTTATTTTCTTGTGATTAGTTTATTATCATTGTTTATATTATCATATAATATAATTATGCAGTTACAATACACACCACAGAATCATGTTATATCCCACCAAGGCAATTTTGATACATCAAAATTATCACCCAATATAAATACATTCTACAATTTGTGGGCCTTGGGCTAGCTGGCCAGCCATCAAGAGTAGCTATAGGTCGACGTGTGTTAACAATATTTCTATGCGCAGATATTTATATGTGAAATCAACTATGGAAACACTCAACATTTCCTATATTTTATTCGACAATACATAATTAATGTAACAAAATGCTTTTGCAGGAGACTGTCCTAATGTTTATATTTTTACATATTGTTTTCGCTACAGGTCAGTTTGAATGGAAACACACCTTGGCTTGTAAAATGAACATATACCTTTTTATTGAAATTAAGAATTGTCACACAAAACATGTTCAATAAGTGGATGGAAACCTAGCTAGTGTTACCTTAAATAAAACACCATGTGAAAATTTGATTTATATAAATATTGTCTCTGACCAATACTTGAAGGTACTTCTCTTCCTGTAAAAACAATAAAACTTTCTAATCTACATTTATGTGTTGAAATATAAGGACAAGGACTCAATTGTCATCCGTTTGGCTCTGTACACCACCAAAATGGATTTGAAAGGAAACAATTAAGATGTTCTTTACGTGTAGACTTTCATCTTTAATTTGAGAGTAGTTACATCCAAATTGGTTGAATGGTGTAGGAATTACACCCAATTACACCAGGGAAGTAACCCAGCATCTGGTGATGTCTATGGGTCCCAGACTTCAGACTGCAATGGATTTGCCACCAATACTGAAACTAACAATTTAATTAATAATTATGTTAGTTTGTCCAATTACTTTTGAGCCCCTAAAATTAGGGGGACCACATATAAAAATGTGTTTAATTCCTACACCGTTCACTCAATTTGGATGTAACTACCCTCAAATTAAAGATGAAAGTCTACACTGTACACGTTTACAGTTTGCAGGCTGCAAACTGGCTCTAAATCATACATGCAAATAATTCCTCTGATAAACTACAGTCTCCTTGTCAGTGTATTTAAAGTAGTTTCTCTAGTTAACAGCTAGGGTCCTCCAGTCCAGCTGAGAGCTTTGTCACTCCTTTGTCCAGCAGGTTATTGCTGCACAGATCCAGCTCTGTCAGAGTTGAAAGGTTTAAATGAAGAGCTGAGGCCAGGGCTGCACAGATCTTTGAATCCACAGCCTGACAGCCTATAGTATGAAGGAAACCAAACTGATGTATAAATACATGACACACTTGTAGATTGCAGCGTTGACCCTGAGAAAAGTGTCCTCTTGAGATAATTGTTTGATTTTAATGCAACTCTGGTGCAAATTGGCTGTAAATCCCATGTGCAAAGAAATCATCTTAAAAAATCTCGACATCTCTCCTGATCAGTAGGGTTGGGAATCGAAAATCGATTCCAATTCTGGAATCGGATACTTATGGTGAGGAATCGGATACTTGTTATGAAATTAAAATTTCGATTCCGCTTATCGATTCCTGTGTATGCATTTTCAGATAGACCTTTTTTTTTTTTTACACTTCATTTGTGAGGACCCGAATGGCGATCTGCCAGGAGCTTCCTCGCTAATCTGTATGCCTCGGTTCCACTGGCTTATGCCCTGTTTCCACTGGCGGACGCGTCCGGACGCTTAAACAGGTGTTTCCACTGGCTAATCGTCCGGACGTGTCCGTGTTTTGTGGACTGTTAACAATTTGGTGCTGGACGTGTCCGTAAGCGTCCGTCCCCACTGAGGACATGATTCGCTTTCAGGATCAGAGGTGTGTGCTTGACTTGCAGACACAGGTAAGAGATCAGATGATTCATGGACATTATCAGCGGAGGAGCATTTATTGCGATGCTGTATATTCGTGGAGTAAAAGTGTTCACCTGGAGAGGGCTGTCAAAATGCAGTGTGAGGTACGAGCTCATGCAGGGAAAGTGCAGAAACGTGTCCTGTGTGGACTGTCCCGAGCTGTCAGGTATGCAGGATACATATATAGTAAATAGTTTATTGAAATACAAAGCCACAGTGAATACAAGCACTATATGTTGAAAACAAATGTTTACTTTAGTGTACAATTATGTTTTGATTAATGTTATTTTTTAACTATAAAATATTGCTTTTGAGCATTATTCCAATATTTAAGTTTACCAGTTACAGAGACCGGCTTTAGCGCTTTTAAATAGTTCGAAATGTCGGTGCTTCTGGTGTTAATTTAACAGTTTTGCACACATACAGCTCTTAAAGGAGTGTTCCGTTTTTATGTAGCCTGCTGATTTTTGTTCATGGTATTCAGCTGCAACTAAATGTTTTGTAAAATAAGACAAAATAAATGTGTTTGATATCAAAACTTTTTTTTACCATTGGAATCAAAACTGGGAATCAATAAGAATCGGAATCGATAAGCAGAATCGGAATTGGAATTGGAATCGATACAATTCAAACGATACCCAACCCTACTTATCAGTGACTGAATACTCACACAATCGCATATCATCTACTTACAGCAGTTTCTCTAGTTTACAGTTGGGATCCTTCAGTCCAGCAGAGAGCTTCGTCACTCCTGTGTCCCCTAGGTGATTGCCTCTCAGATTCAGCTCTTTCAGAGATGAGGGGTTTGAAAAGAGAGCTGAGGCCAGAATTGTGCAGCCTTGCTCTGTGATTCCACACTCTGACAACCTATAGAAAGAAGGAGATGCATTTGTTATGCATTTCATTTTCGCAGAACATTAACTACAGTCTTGGCCTTTTGATGTACAAACTAATTCAGAGGCTCCACACAAAATAGCAGGTAGATGATTATTTACTAAAAGAGAAAATAATCCCAAGAGCAGAATAAGGGACATATCCTGCGTAATGGGAAGAGTTGGAAAAACAAAAACATGCCAAAGCTTACAATAGGTCCCATGTGCGCTGTCAATCAGACAAGCTCTCCCCCTTGCCTGCTTTATCTTACACAGTGCAAAAGCTCCCTTCATACCAGATCCATAAGTTCACATCAACCTTTTATTTTCCAGATAATCAGGGTTGCATGCACAACCTATCTTTTAAGTTGAAAATAACTCCCAAAGGGGACTATGGGTTACCCAAGCTGCCATGAGGGAGGGCAACCAATGGAGTCCAGGGAGGCCATGTCTGAGGCTCATAGCTTACATGGATGAAGGGCCTCAACCACAACATAAACTGTATTCGAGTTCAGGAAGACAAATATGCTCACAACCGAATAGGCAACATTAGGATCGAAGCCCAAATAGGCAGAGCTCAACATGGAAAAAATAATAAGGAGCAGAACCTCGACACTTGATCGAGAGGAACACAATGGTAGGATTCATAAGCAAGAACCCTGAGACTCAACCAAAGGTGATGTGCAATTCAATTGAAGCACTGGATTTCCATCATGTTAAGTCTTAGGAGTTCTAATAAATGTGTTTGGCAATGTCCCACTATTCCACAACCACACCTCCGTCGACATGTAGCAACTTGCCAAGCTGTTTTCCAAAAATAAATTGTGTTCATTATTTTGATTTGCAAAACTTGGAAAAGTGCATCTATCAGCTTCAGCTTCCTCGCGATCCTCACCAGGATAAGTGGTTTCAAAGATGGATGGATGGATGGATGGATGGAAAATCTGTTTAATTGAAAATGTATTAACAGAAGAGGCCATTAACAGAATGAGAGTAGATGCTTTAGACAGGCAACTATCAAATTTGCTTGCCATTGCAAGGATGTTACTGTCCCAGTTATCTTTAAATACTATTTTATTGAATTTAGTATTTTTCATTTCATAAATAAAAACAATTCAATTTTTTAATACTTATGATTAAAATCTTTAAAAATCAATCCTTAAAATCACTTAAAATGTTTAAAATCTTTGTGATTTTTTACAAACAACAAAACAATTAACTTCAAAATAAACGTGCCCAAAACAACAAAACAATCGTGATTAATGCAAAACTGCACACCAACATAAAAGTCAAATACATTGAAAATAACTGAAAATGCATTGGACAAAATAAAGAAACAATTAAAAAGGTAAAAATAAAAAACAAACAAAAAAGGTCCAATGCATTTAAAATTAAATCCAAAATGGTCAATGTATTTGACAAAAGAATATAACAGAACCAAACCATAAAAACCCTAAACAATTAGTGGTTTAAAAACAACTAAGTCTTTAAAAACAATTAAGATTCATTTTTAAATCGTTTTAAAAACAATCATCCATAAAATATTTAAAGGTCTTGGACTCGGGCTCCAGCAGGGGGAACTGACCGTCCCCGGAGGTGGGTCCCATCATGGGATCCTGAGCTCCCCCAGATCTTGTATGTGCCAGTTCTTATAGGCTTCCTCCTTGCCCCTCTGATGGACCTCCAGATTGACATAGTCCCTTACGAACACCATGCCCCTCCGCGCGATGACGATCGGGTCCAGCTCCTGCTTGTTGAACAGACAGATGTTCCGTCCCTCCCACAGTGCCTGCTTCACTGCGCAGACGACACGCCACCAGCACCTCAGGGTGGATGATGATATTCCCCTGGCCGGACCGTACAGGATCTGCTGGGCGGTCGCCCGCGCAGGAACGGCAAACCTGTGGAGGAACGGAGAAAACAGGAGCCAGACCCTGTGGGCGGAGGGGCAATCCCTAAAGATGTGAGCCTCCGTCTCCTTCCCCAGGCAACCCTTATAGGGGCAGGTGTCATAAGGAGCTATGCCCCTTCTGTGCATGAACACTCGGGTGGGGAGACACCGACTCACAGCCATCCAGGAGACATCTTTCTGCGTATTCGTGAGGCAAACGTGCGTAGCGTTAGCCCAGATAAACCGGCAGGTTTCGGGAGGGAAATCTTCTATCCGGCTGGTCTCCTGGGTAGATCTCATCTGGCTACAGATGGTCTTATAATCCCAGGAGGCCAGCACGACTTTATGGAGGCCTACTTCGAGCGCAAAGGCTCGGAGCGCCCTGTAGAACGGCGGGGGATCCCACGAGTGCGGCCTGGTGTTATCCATGGCACAGAGGCCGAATGGTCTCAGGCTGCTGGCAAAATAAAAGCGGTTCATGAAACTCACTTTCTTGCCAGCAGCCTGGATGTTCTTGACCACATAGGCCAGCCCCTGCGCCTTTATCAGCCGCACAACGTCCGGGACCCCCCTGCCTCCATCCAGGGTACCCTTCACCATCTGCACTCTTTTCAGCCTCTCCATTTTGCTCCCCCAGACAAACCGAAATATAATTCGGGTCACTAATTTTGTGATGACCTTGTCTGGGGGGAAGATCATTCCTACGTAGAGGAGTATCGGGAAGAGGATGGCCTTTACGACCAGCACCTTACCAGCCATCGTCAAGGTCCTTGTGCTCCAGCCGTGGATCTTCCTTTGGACCTTCGCTATGGCCTCCTCCCAGCTCCGGGTGCCCGTGTTGGTCCCGTCGATCGTGATCCCCAGAACCTTGATAGACGGCTTCACAGGGAACACGGTCGGCGGGCCCCGGCCGACAGGCCATGCCCTGGAGAGGTAGACCTCGCTCTTGGCCTTGTTCACAGCGGCCCCCGTCGCCCTGCAGAAGCCGTCCAGCAGTTCCTCGACCCTGGCCACGGACGGAGCGTCCGTGCAAACCACGGCCACGTCGTCCATATAGGCCAGGGCCTTCAGTTGCTCTCCGCCGGAACCCGGGAGATGGAAACCTGTCACCCGGACGTCCCGGCGGATCGCAGAGTAGATGCTTTAGACAGGCAACTATCAAATTTGCTTGCCATTGCAAGGATGTTACTGTCCCAGTTATCTTTAAAGTCGGAAGCAATGCCCAAGGTGGGGGGGGGTGTTCAGCATGCATCCGCTCAGTCTCCGCAGGTGCAGGGGTCCGAGTTCTGCACACACGGGGCCAGATGCTGACATCCTTGCCCTCAATGCCAGTATGGATCAGATCTGCACCCTGATCACCACGCAGGCACTCCCACTACTGCCTAATCTTCTGGCGGAGCTTCACTCCACCTGGGACCACCTGGCGACGGCCCCTGCCCATGCATGGGCAGGCAAGATCTATGCCATGACCCAGGGTGCGAGAGAAGCAGGATTGGTGGATTTCCCACGGGTTAATTCCCTACTGGGGAGGTGGCTATGGCGGCAAATTTATCGGTAAAAGTCATGCGCCATGGTGTGTGGGCAAATGGCCGTTTCCTGGCAGCCATTGTGGCTGGAGAGGGAGCAGTCCCTACAGTTAGACAGAGTATACCACCAGGCAGCACCGCTGGGTCAGGCCCGCAGACTACCTGCAGGGCCTAGATTAGTGTCACTGAAGAAAGAGTTTTTGTTGGCAATCATGTCTGCAAAACGCATGTATGAGTTACCGAGTGTGCGTTATTGACCAACACATATTGAATGTATCCAAATTATTCAATTTGGCTTATATAGGCATCTGCCCTTCTATCTGTATTCTATCTATTTTCAGAAGTCTGTAGCAGACAGAGACATTCAGTTCCAATAACAGTTAAGAACATAAGCACATTAGAAAGTTTACAAATGACAGGAGGCAATTCGACGCATCATGCTCGTTTGGTGTCCATTAACAACTAAGTGATCCATGGATCACGTCCAGTCTTTTTGAATGTCCCAAATTGTCGCCTTCAACCACCTCACTGGGAAGTTTGTTCCACATTGTGACGACTCTCTGTGTGAAGAAGAGTCTCCTGTTTTCTGTCTTGAATGCCTTGAATCCCAATTTCCATTTGTGTCTCCGGGTGTGTGTGTGTCCCAGCAGATCTGGAAAAACTCGCCTGGTTTGATGTGGTCAATGCCTTTCATGATTTTGAAGACTTGGATCAAGTCCCCTTGTAGCCTTCTCTGTCCCAGGGTGAAAAGGTTCAGTCCCCTCAGTCTCTCAGTAGGACATTCCATCAAACCTGGAATAAGTCTGGTTGCTCTCCTCTGAACTGCCTCTAGAGCAGTGATATCTTTCTTGAATTGTGGAGCCCAGAACTGTACACAGTATTCCAGAAGAGGTCTAACTGGTGCATTACACAGTCTTAACATTACTTCCCTGGTTTTAAATTCTACACTTTTGACAATATACCCTAACATTTTGTTTACTTTTTTGTTGACTTCCCCACATTGAAAGCGAGTCCACAAACTCCCAGGTCTCTCACTTAATGTTCATTGCCTTGAAATCAGAGCATAAGGCAGGGCTCCAAACTATCTTTTTTTTTTACTAGGAGCACTGTAGCCCCTAACTGAAAATTTTAGGGGCACAGGCAGAAAATTCAGGGGCGCACACCTTAAATCGACCTGCAACGCAATTTTTCACATTTTCCCCATTTTAATAAATAAAGAAACCATAATGTGCTGTTTTATTAGTTCACAGTCACATTTTAATTGAATGTTGCTTAACAAATGCACATTCAGAAATGTAAAACAAAGTAGAATTAATACTTATTACTCAGCCATTCCTGTCGGAAACAGCACTTTCCCACCGACATGGTGCTGGTGCTGGAGCCGGAGCCGGTGCTCGGCCTGGGAACCAGCGGAACATTTTGCGAACCGGCCTGCTTTTCCACCGGTTTTGGAACTGAACGCTGACGTCACTTGATGTGGGCGTTCCCAAGCACGGAATAGAAGTGGAGAAACACTCGGCAATAATAATCACCACCATGACGGACTACATCTTTGAAACCCTATTTAACCATCAAAATTAAACTCATTCAGCACAGCACAGATACTATTGTAAAAAAACAAAACAAAAAAACGCGAGATCACATGTAGACAAGCAGAAACGAAAATACAACTATACGTATATGCTAAGATAACTCAGCGTTTTATTTTTATTTATTTTTATTGATGCATTAAGGGATTTACACCGATTCGCTATTTCAGACACTTTTACTGTATTGAATAAAATACAAGAGAGTTAACATGCATTCGTCATCGTGCACAGTTCATTATGAATATACTTTGTATGAGTGGATACATTTTCATTCATTTTGTGGTGTATTTTTAATTTTATTCTTGTTTAAAAAACAATGACTATAGGCTAGTCTATTGATAATGAATGCGGCTGTTTTGGGGTATTTGCAGCGCAGTCGTGGGCAGATCAATAAACTGTCAGACGATCTCAGGTGATGTTAATGGTTTGATGGGAAATTCTGGTTATTGATGAAGTCTGTGATGATGGTCTGTTGCATTGTCCCTGTTGCCAGACACCGCAACAATGCTCTTATGTTTCACCACTTAGCTTGACTTTTATGTACAGCACTTAGCTTTCACCATCCAGGATGTAGGAAGTCACTTACTGTACTTGTGTAAATTGTAAATTGTAAATTGTAAAATGTATTTTGAATTGCTGTTTTAGCCAAACTGAATTTGTAATGATTGATGCCTTGTACTTCTCTGTATTTTTGCACTTTGTTTGCACTTATGTTGTAAGTCACCCTGGATAAGGGCGTCTGCCAAGAAATAAAAAATTAATAATAATGTTTTGAAAGTCGCCCTGGATAAGGGTGTCCGCTAACAAATACATAATAATAATACATTGTCAGCACTGCTGGTGTGTGATCACAAAGCGCAACACTGTAACAGCGCTTATTGTGTATTTGGTCTTCTCTTACTGTAGAATATGTTTGATTTGTGTAATTCGCCCTGTGCTAAGAAAATTTATTAACACATAACTCGTAGGGACACTGGATTCAGCCTAACACTGCATTTCTGCCAGTGGCGGAAGAAACTGCCCATAAGGACTAGTTAATGACCAGTTCATTAACTAACAACATTTCTATCCAATCTGCACTCACCTAAAGGATTATTAGGAACACCTGTTCAATTTCTCATTAATGCAATTATCTAACCAACCAATCACATGGCAGTTGCTTCAATGCATTTAGGGGTGTGGTCCTGGTCAAGACAATCTCCTGAACTCCAAACTGAATGTCTGAATGGGAAAGAAAGGTGATTTAAGCAATTTTGAGCGTGGCATGGTTGTTGGTGCCAGACGGGCCGCTCTGAGTATTTCACAATCTGCTCAGTTACTGGGATTTTCACGCACAACCATTTCTAGGGTTTACAAAGAATGGTGTGAAAAGGGAAAAACATCCAGTATGCGGCAGTCCTGTGGGTGAAAATGCCTTGTTGATGCTAGAGGTCAGAGGAGAATGGGCCGACTGATTCAAGCTGATAGAAGAGCAACTTTGACTGAAATAACCACTCGTTACAACCGAGGTATGCAGCAAAGCATTTGTGAAGCCACAACACGTACAACCTTGAGGCGGATGGGCTACAACAGCAGAAGACCCCACCGGGTACCACTCATCTCCACTACAAATAGGAAAAAGAGGCTACAATTTGCACAAGCTCACCAAAATTGGACAGTTGAAGACTGGAAAAATGTTGCCTGGTCTGATGAGTCTCGATTTCTGTTGAGACATTCAGATGGTAGAGTCAGAATTTGGCGTAAACAGAATGAGAACATGGATCCATCATGCCTTGTTACCACTGTGCAGGCTGGTGGTGGTGGTGTAATGGTGTGGGGGATGTTTTCTTGGCACACTTTAGGCCCCTTAGTGCCAATTGGGCATCGTTTAAATGCCACGGCCTACCTGAGCATTGTTTCTGACCATGTCCATCCCTTTATGACCACCATGTACCCATCCTCTGATGGCTACTTCCAGCAGGATAATGCACCATGTCACAAAGGTCGAATCATTTCAAATTGGTTTCTTGAACATGACAATGAGTTCACTGTACTAAACTGGCCCCCACAGTCACCAGATCTCAACCAAAAGAGCATCTTTGGGATGTGGTGGAACGGGAGCTTCGTGCCCTGGATGTGCATCCCACAAATCTCCATCAACTGCAAGATGCTATCCTATCAATATGGGCCAACATTTCTAAAGAATGCTTTCAGCACCTTGTTGAATCAATGCCACGTAGAATTAAGGCAGTTCTGAAGGCGAAAGGGGGTCAAACACAGTATTAGTATGGTGTTCCTAATAATCCTTTAGGTGAGTGTATATGGCCGCATTAGCTCTCCATCATCATAATATTGCTGTAACACGTCTTTCCTTTCACAGAAGGTGAACTCAGTCGTCTCTCATTGCTGCCATTTGCCAACTCCTAACTAGTTAGTTGACCTGGTGAGACCATATTGTTACTAAATTGTCTCTCCTCGACAGACCACTGTTTGCTGCTGATTTCGTTCATTTTTTATGAAAACGCTCCTCACTGCTCATATCTCTGTTAGCATTTTAAACATGGTGGCTGCACTCCAGCAAATAACTTTTGGTGGAAACGTCTTTACCCCACCCCCTGGCCCCTAACGTCACGGCTTCTTTGGTTCCAGACCAGCAAGTTTTTGGTGCCAGAAAAAGCGTGCCGACTCGTCGACCTCTGCAATCTGCTGCTGTGAAGGGCCTGACTCTGGTACAGGAGGAGCCATAGATGTAAAAAATGCATCAATGGTTCATTTTGCCATGGTTGACTTTTACGGACGATGAGTGTGACGTCACGAAAGCGAGACACATAAGTGTAGATGACTTTACACACGCAGTTGACTAATCACTCAACTATTCTGTTTCGAAGTCTCAACGTATAAATGACTGAACCTATTTTTCACAAGAGCTCAGAACCATTGCAGAGCCTCCGAGCCTCCTGCAGGTCCTCTGTATCTCTGTCACCTGTTTCACACTATATTTGTATTACCAAATAAACATCTTATTGATTCACTGTAATCCTGTAGATTCCTTAGAAGATGATTGTTTCAGTTTGAGTTAAACTTTAATGCAGATATGCTGTAAATCATACATGCAAAGCAGTGAACAAATTGGGTTAGAGTTTATAGGGGGTCCCCTAATCCTGGTGGGGGGGGTTGTTGCCAAAAAAAAAGTTTGATCTTCTTCATAATTACATTATCCTTCAAGAAAAGACTATGGGCATAAATAAGTTAATAAATCTCTCTTTAAAATAACAGCCATTACAATGATAACCATACATAAACAAAACAACCTATGTATTTGTTTTTAGTGTTCCTAGATTTCACAGTGAGAAAATAAGTAAGATATGGTTTAGGCGACAATAACAAAAGAAAAGTTGGTAAAACATTTCTTTGCAGAGCTCAAACAGACGACATTCAAATAGACTGACATTAAATTAAAGCTTAGTGTCTAACTAAGCATTATTTTCTCTTCAATCATAATGAGGAGAAATTAATAACTTGAATAATTTCATTCAGAATTACGAAGTTTGCTCCATGTAACCGCGTTTTTAAGAGTAACATTACCATCGCTACCTACAAATTGTCTGATTGATAAGATACTTGCACGAAGGAGAAAAATTTGATAGTTATAGTAACTAAAGTGTAAACATTACTAAATCAGAGAAGAATGTTATGTTTAAACTTACTTAGCTGGTGAAAACTCGAGAAGGTCCAAGGTCCGGACCACAGCAACCGAGTGGTCCAGACCACTGTTCAGAGGAAACTGTATGCATATGAACACATTAATACTTGTTGATTTTGTTTTTCTGTTTTTTTATTTTATTTTATAAGACATACCTATATAGCCTACTTAGTGGTTAACATACTTAATCCCTTCCCCGTCATTGTACAGAATAATAACAGTAAACACATTATTATGATTATTATTATTATCATCATTATAACTGTAACGTACCGCAGGGCACGGGAACAGGGGACACAGTTGCGGTGTGGGGTAGAGGTGGTCAGTCAGGTGTGGGTCAGGTACCGGCAGAAGAGGGCAATCAAGGGCAAGGCAGAGACGTGGTCACGGTCACAGGCAAGGGTCGAGCGATCAGGCAAACAAGCAATCAGGGGAGGATCAAGGTCGTGGTTGGGAAGTCAAGCGGGAGGTCAAGGAATCAAGGCAATAGCTAGGCACGGGTAGACTGCTCAGAGATGTAGATTAGACTGACAAAACTTCACATTGATGGAGTGTTCGTGAGAGGTCTTTTATTGGGAGCAGAGAACCAGGTTGGAAGGACGAATGGGAGCAGGGGTAAATGGGACATGGTACAAGTGCACATGGTGTTCAGGAATGTTGATTGAAGGAAGCGGGGAGAAGTGACTGGTAAGAAAGGTTGTTGGGGACATCTAGGTGGGGAAACGTGGAAGTGCTAGATGTTGCCGTGACAATAACAGTAGGGCTAATAATAATTATAATAGTAATATTATATGTTTATGATTATTATGATTGTAGTTTGGATATGTGCAAGTCGATAACATATTTAGTAAACGGATTTTAGACGGTGTGTCCAAGAAAACAACACAAAACAAAAACCCATCCCAGTTTGTGCTACATGATCTGGACCACTCTGTGGACCACTGTGCCGAGGTCCTTGAACTCGAACCACAAAAATGCTACAACCCCTACTGCTCTGCTGCGTCAGTCACTGCTGTAACTGATTCACAAAACTGTGAGTTTTTGCAGGTTTCACACGTGGGTCCCTGGCGGGAAAGAATTTATGTGCTCCACATGTGCGCATGTTCATAACATCACTGAAGGAATAAAATAATAATCTGGAACACTGATGAGAATTGGAAGAAGCCGACAAAGTCGTCTCATGTCAGGGCATTCATTTCGACCATTTTTTAATTTTTATTCAAAGAAATATCAGCACCGCCCAAGTCTCTTATGGGGGGTCCCTTACCTCTTATGGGTACACTGATGCAAATAATTCCTCTTACAAATGAGTCTCTCTTTGTCAGTGACTGAATATTCACACCATCACACATCTTCTACTTACAGCAGTTTCTCTAGTTTACAGCTGGGATCTTTCAGTCCAGCAGAGAGCTTTTTCAGTCCTGTGTCCCCTAGATGATTGTAGCTCAGATCTAACTCTATCAGAGATGAGTGGTTTGAGCAGAGAGCTGAGGCCAGGGCTGCACAACTTTGCTCTCTGATTCCACACACTGACAGCCTGTAGAAAGGAATAGATACATTTGTTATGAGTTTATTTATTACAGAATATACACTTCAGTTGTGGCTTTATATTGCACAAACAAATCCAGAGGCTCCACACAGAAGAGAAGGCAGCTGAGCTGCAATGATGAACACAATGATGTCATACTATAGATGCCATTCATCTTACATGGTGATGCACATCCTGTATGAGAAGGATTACAACATCTGCATCTGAATAAATCTGTCAGTTACAGCTTTAACAAGTGATTTAAAATATGTATCAATGGCTTTTGAATAAACCCCAAAAAACTGCATTGCAATTGTGGAGTGTTTGTTTACTTCACTGTGTTCTGGAGCACTCATTTTAATGATTGATGAATTTTCAAAATGAGAATGAGGTGAAAACAGGACAAGAGTGACATCTACTGGTGACTGAGGGGAACTGTCAGATAGGGGGTGTTACAGCTAACCCTTATTGATGTAACCTGTTATATCCACTTCAATCAGTGTAGATGCAGGGGAGGAGACAGGTTAAAGAAGGAATTTTAATCTGGACACCACTGAGACATGGATTGCGTATGTGTGCAATTCAGAGCGCAAAAGGGAAAGACAAAAGATGCCTTTGAGAATTACATAAATTGTGCAGAGCAACAGAGGGCTACAGTTAGTCCAGTGCAACACTGGTGCCAAAAGACAGACTGGACTCTGCATTAAACACAACCGCCGGGAGTAGCCCTCATTTGCATGCAGGTTGGAGACCAGATTTGCATAAAGACAAGTGCTGGGTGCAGCTATGGTTTACATACAGGTTTGCCAATTAGGCCTGCAGACACACAATAGTTGGGTGTTGCTCCTGTTTGCTTGCTTGCACCAATACCAAAAGGTATGTGACCTCCTGCTATAATAGGAATATGTTGTCTGCCTCAGAAAATGGTCAACCAAGTCAGTACTTATCCCTGTCTTAACTTACATCAATATCAGATGATTCATTGTGATAGAGAAAACACGCCCATGAAAACAACATGAAATATGTTTGTGTAATATTTCTTTAAGCAAGTTGCTTTATCGCTTCATGAGTTACAGGTGGCTGTTCCCTTGCATACATTGAATAAATATCCAGAGCTGATAATCAACAAGAATCCTGAGTCTCTTTGGATAACAAAGAATAAATACACTACACTATTATTATCTATTATGATTGACTGTCAGTCGATTAAAATATGTGCTAGGTTAATCAATGGGCATTAGTTGATTAATTGGTAGATTAATCAGAACCTTATTAAAATAAGTTTAACAGTCTTTAAGTGGTTGTGCCAAACAGTAATACTTTAATAAATATTAGGCATTGATATTACAGTATAACAACGCTGAACAGGAATGGTAAAAAGTTTAAATGTACACTACTGGTCACCCCCATTTTTCAATTTGTTATTGAAATTTAAGCAGTTCAAGTCCAGTGAATAACCTGAAATGGTACAAACGTAAGCGGTAAACTGCCAATGGTTAAAAAAAGGTGCCAAAAACTGAAAAATATTGTACATTTCAGAGTTATTTACTGTGTTACTACACCCTCGTAACCATTGTTATGCACAGCTCCTGTGCATAGAAGTTACACTGTATTCCCACAATGTGCACATTGTTTGAAAGCTTATTCTCTTGGCTATCAGCCAATTCTCAATCACATCCGATTTACAGTTTCTGTGTTGCCCACCGTCATTCAGAGCCCGGGGGATTAAACGCGCAGTCTGCTGGTGGGGGGTCTCATTCGGACGGTCACAGATCACTCAGTTTCAATCGGATTTCTTGCAAATAGGCTTGTTTTGTTCAGAACATTTGTATTATTATTACAATGTTATTTGATGTTATATCAAACACAGAGAAGTTCAGATCCAATTATGTAAAATAGTTGTTTATTAGTACACTGTAAACAGTTTCCGTCTTCCAAAACGTGGATAGTCTTTGTCACGGTCTGACTTGATCCTACCTTAGTTCACCACTAGAGGTCTCCCTCTCCCTGTAGCCAACCTGTACATTTGGCTATACCGGACAAATATGATGGCTCACCCGACCGCTGCGAGGGCTTTGTTTTACAGTGCTCCCTTTATTTCGCACATCTTCCAACTTCCTTCCCTTCAGATGAGGCTAAAATCGCCTTCATAATCACACTGCTTACCGGAAAGGCACTTTAGTGGGCATCTGCAGTCTGGGCTCGTAAGGGAGAAGTAACTCGATCTCTACCAGCTTTTCTTGATCATTTTAAGGAGGTTTTCCATCAACCGACAGCTGGGAAGGATGCTGGTGAACAATTTATCTCTCTCCATCAGGGTACCTCTTCTGACGCTGAATACGCTATGAAGTTCTTGACCTTGGCTGAAATCAGTGGATGTGGTGAGCCTGTGCTAATAATCCACCGTGGATTGCGTGATGAGTTACAAGCAGAGTTAGCTTGCAAAGGTGACGCACTTACTTTGGAACAGCTAATACAGCTCGCCATCAGACTGGACAATCTAATGAGATCACGAGGAAAACGGTCTATGTCTGCTACATCCAGACCTTCTTTCACGCCTAGCCATGTTCCAGAATCAGAAGCCAAGCAAATAGGAAGAACGCGACTGTCTGTTGAGGAGAAACAGAGGAGGTTACAACAGCACCTTTGCCTCTATTGTGGGCAGTCTGGACACTACCGTGACATCTGTCCCAATCATCCTGGGTCTTCCTTGGCACCTCCACAGAGATCTGTGAGTACTAAGTTTTGTCCCCTGGTAACACCCGCTCAATGTATGCTCTCTGCTCGAATTCAGTTAAGTTCTAAACATGTTTTTTTGTCTGTGTTACACACCTGAACAATAACGGTGACTTTCAGGCATGCTTGGGTTTAAAAGGGGTTTATTTTCCTTTGCATCTGAAATCACAAACACAGGAGGACATGTAAATCAGCACTCCTGTTGCACTGCAACCTCGGTCTACTCCTGATGACGCAAACTGTGCGCACCTTACCTATGACCTCTAAGCTGGCTAAACAATTCCGGAGTGACAATAACCATATTTTAATCTCTGAATCGATCTGCATTACAAAATATGTGAGTGTACAGTATATTTAAAATTACATAGTCTGGTCTTATTAAAGCATTAAGCAAAATAATAATAATTAAGGGGGCATCATTATGAGGGGGGGTGTCAACTTTTATGCTCAACATTATACCGGGGTCTCACACTCTCCCCTCCAAAGTTTGATGTCGTCCCGACATAACAAACGTGTTGTATTTCCCAGTACACTCATGTCTTCAACAGGTAAGTTATAGTTATAGGTTGACAGGAGTCAGTTTCTTCTATGATAACCACTACTTTCACCGCCACTTATGCAGGGAGTGTATCCACACTGAATAGGTTTTGACCTTTACCTTAACTATAACCCTCTATCCCTGACCCACATCTTGTACTGTATACTTTCTCCCATACTAGTACATCTCTATGTGTCTCTATGGTCTAGGGACTGGTACTCAACTCTGAAACATAATGATCTTACAAATTTCTAACTTTGAACTGTTCGATAACTATAACTTCGGAACATAAAACGATCTCATTTAGCTTTACTTTTTGTTTTTACTTGTATCTATGTGTGACTGTAGGATGACCTAATCTATTGTATGTGAATGCCTTAGTGGGATTTCTCTCTCTCAAAGGATATTTCCTTGTAGCAGCTGACTGAGGCATGATGTCTTCATCATCATCTTCATCATACGACACCCTGCATTCTGCTTCCACAGGCTCCACATTTTCCTCTCCCACTTCAGCTATTTCAGGTTCTTCTTCACTTGCATCCATCTCATTTTCCTCTTTAGTCTCCTGTTGTTCTGTGTCCACCGTCTCCGGCTCCTCCATCACTGGTTGAGGGTGGAACTCCTCTGCTTCTGCCCTTAGCTGGACTCTCTCGGTTGCAGGCTGCTGGTGGCATGGTGATGGCTCTCCAGTTGCCCTCATCATCTGAGCTGCCATCCTCATCCCCTTCCTTCGCTCTTGGGTGCTGCTGGTCTCTCCTTTCAGTCCCCTTTCCGTTGTTTGATTTTCTTTCCTTACTGGTTGGTGTTTTTGTTTTCTCAGCTTGGTGTTCTTCCAGTGGGAGAAAGTCACACGGCAGCAGTAAGTTCCTATGAAACACTCTGGTCCGTTCGGGTCCTCTCTCTGGTTTGACTTCATAGACTGGACTGTCTTTGTGTTTCCTCTCCGTCACTACATACACTCGATCCTCCCAGTAAGACCTCAACTTTCCCGGACCACCCCGTTCTACGCAGTTCCTCACTACCACACGGCGTCCTGGTTCCAGGTCCATTCCATAAGTCTTCTGGTCATAGCGATCCTTCGCTCTCTCCCTCTCTTTGAGTGCTGTCCTTGATGCCAACTTGTAGGCCTCATCCATCCGTCTTCTCCACTTGGTCGCATACTCACTATGAGACATGCTCTGATCACTTGGTGGCAGGCCAAACATGATGTCGATGGGTAGACGTGGATTTCTGCCATACAAGAGGTAGTAGGGTGCAAATCCAGTGGCTTCGCCACGCGTACAATTATATGCATGCACTACTTTTGCCAGGGAGCTCTTCCAGTCTGACTTGACTTCTTCCGACAGGTTTCTCAGCATGGACAGGAGTGTTCGATTAAAGCGCTCCACCTGGCCATTACCTTGTGGGTGGTACGGCGTGGTGCGTGAGCCTTGTACTCCTCCAGCTTCGCAAACAGCTTGTTCTCAAACTCCTTGCCTTGGTCGTGATGCAACTTGGCTGGGAAGCCAAACTTGAGCATAAAGTCACTGAAGATCTTCTCCGCAGTGCTGCTTTGTTGGCACAGGCATATGCTTGAGCGAAGCGCGTGAAGTGGTCCATTACGACTAAGATGTATTCATATCCCCCTTTACATCTCTCAAGGTGAAGGAAGTCTATTGACACCATCTCAAATAGATATGTAGTCACCACACTGCTCATTGGTGCTCTGGTTGGCTTGTTCGGTCTCTTTCGTTTCAGAAAACTGCACACCTTGGTGAGATGGTGCTCAACGTCTCTCTGCATATGAGGCCAGTAGAATCGGTCACGAATGAGGGACATTGTCTGCTCAACTCCAAGGTGCCCCATCTCCTCATGCAGCTCCCTGTATACCAGCTGGTGAAACTTCTTGGTCAGCACCAGCTGTTGGCGTGTCACTGACCTTCTGTATAGGATGCCATCTTTGTCAATATACAGTCTGTACTTTTCTCTTATCAAGACAGTGGTATCATCATGATGGTCTCGGCCCTTAACAACTGACCACTGTCTGGTTCTGATGTACTCCCTTATCTTTCCAATCACAGGATCTTGCTCCTGCTCCTCTTTCAGCTGCTCACTGGATAGCTCGGCTACTGGCGATGACACTTGCTCACTGTTTTCCTCTGCACACACTGCTGCAATGGTTATAGGACACATCCAGGGCTCTTGCTCTTGGGACTGCAGATATAGTACTTGTGTAACACTGGTTATCATCTCTGGCTGCACTTCCTGTGAGCATGTGTCCATGAACTTCTCCACGTCAAGAGGCATCCGTGACAAGCCATCTGCATCGCCATGGCCAGACCTGCTCTTTCCTGGCTGATACTTTATTGAGAACGGCTAACTCGGCCACCCAGCGATGTGTGGTTGCATTCAATTTGGTTGTCGTTAGTACATATGTTAGCGGATTGTTGTCCGTGTAGACAATGAATGACGGAGCATAGTACAAGTAGTCACGGAGCTCCTCACAGATCGCCCACTTCATGGCTAAGAATTCTAACTTCCCTGAATGAAGATGGTAATTTTTTTCAGGGGCTGTCTTGACCCGTAGCCAATGACAACAAGGTTTCCTTTCTGCCTCTGATAGAGAACTGCTCCTAGGCCTTCCTGTGAAGCATCAGTGTGGAGTACAAAAGGCTTCTCAAAGTCAGGATAGCCCAGTATTGGTGGGTGCAGCAAGAACTCAATCAGCTGGCAGAGCACATCCTGGTGTTCTGGTGTCCATGTGATTGGCTGGCTGCATGGTAACTGGTCTGACTTTTAGTTTTTGACTCCGCCTTTGTTCCTTCCTTTGAGTGTAATCCCTCCTGGTACTTTTTCACTTGATAGTAGGTTGTACAGTGGCTTGGCAATCCGTGAGAAATTTGGGATATAGGGACGGTAGTAAGATATAAATCCTAGCATCTTCCTTATTTCTCCCACAGTCGCAGGTTTGCGCTCCTTCAAGGCCTGTACTGGCACAATCTCAGCCGGGTCCATGGTGTATTCATCCTTTGATACAACCTTCCCCAGGAACTTCACCTGGTCCTTAAACACTTCACATTTCTTTGCCGTCAGCTTCACTCCGTGTTCTTGGTAACGTCGGAGCACTTTTCAGATATCACTCAGGTGATCTTCAAATGTTCTACTATGTACAAGATTGTCATCTAGATATGGTTGGCATATCTCATCTCTTAGTCCTACTAGACACTCCTCCATGCTGCGTTGGAATTCTGCTGGAGCTGAGGACAAGCCAAACGGGATTCTGACCCACTCGTACAATCTCCATGGTGTTATAAACGCTGTGAGTGGTTGGCTGCTTTTCTCGAGGAACCCTTGGTGGTACGCTTTGCCCTGGTCCAGGACAGAGAACCATGCACTTTCCTGACGCAAACTTTTCAAATAAAACCTGCAACATGACTTCAACCAAAACATATATTTTACACATTACAGATTCTAGCACACATTTCAACAAATACATTGTACACAGTTAATATTCTACATTAAACAGACGGTTACTCCTTTTTACACAAAGCTAATTAGCTCAGCTTCACTCTCGGCAAATCGAACACTTCAGTAGCGACCTTACATTAGAGCTAAAGATTAATTTTCACTTTACATCTTCCCTTTTGCTTCTTATGTATATATTTGATATGAGTTTATACCACTTTTACATACATAAACACTGTCGCTCACCTGAAATCACAAACACAGGAGTACATGTAAATCAGCACTCCTGTCGAACTGCAACCTCGGTCTACTCCTGATGACACAAACTGTGTGCACCTTACCTATGACCTCTAAGCTGGCTAAACAATCCCGGAGTGACAATAACCATATTTTAATCTCTGAATCGATCTGCATCACAAAATATGTGAGTGTACAGTACATTTAAAGTTACATAGACTGGTCTTATTAAAGCATTAAGCAAAATAACAAAAAATAATTAAGGGGGCATCATTATGAGGGGGGGTGTCAACTTTTATGCTCAACATTCTACTGGGGTCCCACATCTGCATTAATAGATTCGGGGTCCGCAGGAAACTTCATAGACCAAAGAGCTGCGGAGCGATTGAACATTCCTCTCTCACCGTCCGTTCCACCACTTAATATCAGAGCTGTCAATAACCAACCCATCGGTTGTGGCCCGGTATCCCAGAAGACCATTCCAGTCACCATGTCCATTGGAGAGTTGCACACCGAACAATTGCCTTTTTTAGTTATCGACTCCCCTGGAGCTGACATTATACTCGGTCTCCCGTGGCTCATTCATCAAAATCCTGTTGTTTCCTGGCTCGAGGGGACTATTATCTCATGGGGAAATCACTGTCTTTCTAATTGTCTGTCTTCACCCACTCACTTGGGAATTGAACCACTCACATCAAAAGTCTGTTTCTCTCAACACCGCCCGAGTTTCCATCCGAGTACAAGGATCTGGCTGCCGTGTTTAGCAAATCCCGAGCCTCTTCTCTACCGCCACATCGTCCATGGGATTGCGCCATTGATCTCCTCCCAGGCAGTACTCCTCCTAGGGGCCAGATCTTTCCTCTCTCTCTTCCAGAGTCGCAGGCGATGGAGGATTATATCAGGACATCATGAATATTTAGTCATGCCCTTCGGTCTGGTCAACGCACCTTCAGTCTTCCAAGCCTTTGTAAATGAGGTACCACGACCTTATCTCCATCACTTTGTCATTGCCTACATTCTACTCCTCTTCTCTTTCCGAACACATCTCTCAGGTTCGACAGGTGCTTCAATGTCTGCTACTGAATGGACTCTACGTGAATTTCACCATCAACGTGTGGCTTTCCTGGGTTACATCATTGATGCCAGTGGAGTTCATATGGATCCTGAGAAGGTGAGAGCAGTTTCTTGAGTGGCCTCAACCTCGAACTATTAAGGAGTTGCAATGTTTCCTGGGTTTTGCTAATTTCTACCGTCACTTCATTCGTAATTTTAGTTTGATAGCTTCTCCCTTAACCTCTATATTAAAAGGATCTGCTCGCAGTTTATCTTGGAGGGATGCTGCTGAGGTCGCCTTTGTGAAACTCAAATCATTGTTCACCACTGCCCCAGTCCTCAAACATCCGGACCCTAATCTCCCTTTCGTTGTAGAAGTGGATGCTTCTGAAACCGAAGTAGGGGCAGTGCTTTCTCGGCGACACGGACAACCAACAAAGCTCCATCCTTGTGCATTCTTTTCCAGGAAATTATCATTTGCGGAGAAGAATTATGACATCAGGCACAGGGAGCTCTTGGCAGTGGAATTGGCTTTTGAAGAGTGGAGAAATTGGTTGGAGGGTTCTAAACACCCTTTTCTGGTACTCACGGACCATCGGAATCTAGAATATATTCAAGCAGCTTTAACCCCCGTCAAGCACGCTGGGCTCTGTTCTTCACTTGTTATCAATTCACCCTGACTTATCGCCCAGGATCCAAAAACATCAAAGCAGATGCTCTATCATGCCAGTTTGATTCATCCCATGGACCCCTGTCTGAAGATCCCATCTTGCCATCTACCTGCATTGTTGCCCCTGTTTGATGGAACTTCTGGGATCAACTTCAGAAGGAACTCACTTCGAATCCTGCCCCTTCCACATGTCCTAATAACAAAACCTACATGCCTTCCTCCATGCGTCCAACACTCTTACAATGGATCCACTCAACTCCTGCCTCTGGACATCCAGGAATTCATTGCACCATTGCCTTGATACGAAGAACATTTTGGTGGCCCTCTCTGGTTCAAGATGTTACTCAGTTTGTCAACGCTTGTTCTATCTGTGCCCAATCTAAGTCTTCACGACATCTCCTCTCTGGCCTCCTGGAACCCCTTCCAATCCCACAGCGCCCATGGTCCCACATCTCATTGACTTTGTTACCGACCTTCCCAGCTCTCAGGGTTATACTACCATTCTGGTAGTACCCATGCCCATGCCGGCTTGTACCCATGAAGAAGCTCCCACTGCTCTTAAAACATGTGTTCCGCATTTATGGGATACCTGAAGACATAGTGTCTGACCGTGGTCCTCAATTCACCTTCCGCGTCTGGTCTGTATTCTTTAAAGCTTTGAACGTAAAGGTCAGTCTAACCTCCAGCTAACACCCCCAATCTAGTGGACAGACGGAACGTTTAAATAAAGAAATCATACGCTTTCTTCGATCTTATTGCAGCACTTCCCAAGATGATTGGAGCCCATTCTTGCCATGGGCAGAGTACACCCAAAACTCCCTGACCAGCTCTTCCTCAGGCCTCACCCCCTTCCAAGTGTGTCCTAGGATACCAACCGCCCTTGTTTCCTTGGAACGAGGACACCATGGACGTCCCAGCAGTAGATGATTGGTTCCACCGCAGTGCAACTGTCTGGAATGCAGCACATGTCCGTCTCCACAGAGCCATCCACCGTCAAAAGGCCTTGGCAGACCGTCACCGACAACCAGCTCCACAATATCACCCAGGACAGTTGGTCTGGCTATCAACCCGAGATATCAAGCTTAAACTCCAGTCTAAGAAACTGAGCCCCCATTTCATTGGTCCCTTCCCTATTCTCCGCCAGATTAATCCTGTCACTTATCGTCTCTAGTTGCCCCCTCACTACAGAATAGCATCATCCTTCCATGTCTCCCTATTGAAACCTGTGAGCTCCGATCCATCCTCTCCTCCTGTTCCTCCTCAGGTCTCTTCTTCTCTGCCTCCTTCTCCCTTGGATCTCGGCGACGGTCCGTCATATGCAGTGCGGACCTTATCACGATCCCGTCGCCACAGAGGGCGCCTACAGTACTTGGTTGACTGGGAAGGTTACGGCCCAGAAGAATGCTCCTGGGTTCTTGCCTCAGACATCCTGGACCCATCTCTCATTGAAGAGTTTCACAGGGCCCATCCCACTGGTCCTACTCCTCGGCCCCATGGCCGTCCTCGCCGCCGTCTTCACTGCTCTGGTCTGGCCGGGGCCGATTCTGGGGAGGGGGGTACTGTCATGGTCTCACTTGATCCTACCTTAGTTCACCACCAGAGGTCTCCCTCTCCCAAATATTAAAACCAGTGTTTCTCCTTCCCTGTATCCAGATCAACCAGTCACTCCACATTCCTTCCATCCAGGTGCACCTGTTTCATCCTCCTCTCTTCCCATTGGTCAATCACTCCTTCACCCAGTTCAAGCCTTCCCTTCTACACAGTATTTAAACCCCTCCGTTTCCCAGTATTATTGCAAAGTCTTGCATTCACTCTTGAATCATTTCTAAGCCTTGTTCCTTGATTGCCTTCCCGTGTCTTTCGAATCCTGCTTTCCTGTTTCGTTCGCCTCTCGGATTTCCCCATTAGCCTATTTGCCCGATCGACTGACCCTGGACTGTCCCTGATTACTCTCTCTGGTTTTCCCTGTCGGATTGTTTGCATCAACACAGAGCCTGTGATTGGATCCTTTCCCTGAGTCCTTGAGGACATTACAGTCTTGTTTTGATCAGTAGACTGTCTGGTTCCAGAATATGTCATAATTGTAAGAAAAACATCACTTTGCAAATGAAACAGAAAACATTTCCTTTGTCTTCAGTGTTTCCTTCTGAATCCTGTTTGAATCCAAAGATAGACTGTAGTTTTCCGTTTAGCAGCTTGTAAGCCTGAATTTTGTGCTCGGATATTGTACATACGTGGATACACGCTGTCATGATGTGATATCTTGCGTGATTTGCTTTTAAAATTTCACACTAGAAGCGCAGGGCTACTCAGTTTGAATGATTTAATTTTAATTACTCTGTGTTGCTGAATACACATACCCGTTAGTGACTTTTCCTAAGTATATGTATTAAATATGCCTACTGCGTTTTAGCTGCATAAACACAAAACAAGTTCAAGTTGCAATCTCTACCTCACCTGTCTACAGTTCATGTACTTGAAAAACACATTATTCTAATGCTCAGTGTATACATGTAATTACGGTATATTCAGTCTCCTGGGATCTTGTGCAGTGTTGTTGTTTTGAAAGAGAGACAAAGTGGTTACTGTGTTGAGAATGTGGAGACAATAAATTGTGTTAAACTATAGTCATCTCTTGTTAATTTAACAGGTGCTTGTAACAAAATGATCTCTTAGCTATCATAGCTTGTTTACAGTTAATATAAGTGTGGTTTACTCAAATTACATCGAATCTACTCAATGCTTTCGAGTAGAGACATTTCTGCTTCAACATGTGTCTCGACTTACATGGTATCGACCAATTAGGACGTAACTTCAGGGGATGACTGTACATGAAATCCACTCTTTGCATTGATGTGACTGTCCCTACGGCGCTGCTCATGTACCGGTACATACACACACATACACATTATATATGATCTTGCATTGCACTTTTATAATGCCCTTATGTTTTGTAAGTCGCCCTCGATAAGGTCTTCTGCTAAGAAATACATTATTATTATTTTTATTTCTTGGCAGACACAAAATAATCGCAATACAAAGTGAATACATAATAATAATACAATATTACCTAATTTGTCACATTTACTGCAAGTGATTAAGTGTTTCATAATGCACAAACATTGAGATGCTTTATTTCACATGTAATGAATATACATTCAGCCAAACTGTTAGTGCTCGACTTGCATCCCAGCAGTTCTGCATTGAGACTGACGTCAGAGTGTAGCCAATTGAGCGACAGATTGAGTAACAGGAGGTGGGATCTTGGCTACCAGCCTGGGAGAGTGATGGTATTATATTGACAATCTTCCATATTTCAAGCCTGGATTGGCTCTGCACATTTTTTTTAATCAATCTTGTTAATAATGTGTGCAGAACTTCAGCCCTATGTTTGGGTATTTTGGTGTTACAATGTGTACCAGCATACTTGGATCTCAAAATGTGTACATAAGTTGGCAGGTCTTCAATCATTTGCCTTTCATTAGGCTATACCAGGGGTTCTCAAACTAGGGTCCTCAGAGACTGCTCAGGGGGTCTGCAAATTTTAGGGGGAGAGAATTTAAATCTCATCGCACGTATGCAATGCCTAACAGGACAGACGCATATAATCACAATTACTTAAAGTAGTGCATGTATGCAAACATAGTACAGTAAGAATTACTAATATTTAGGACAGTAAGTACCCAGAATGGGATTTTAATGTTGCCCTAACTAAAATAAATTAACATGTAAATTAAGCATTACACCTGCGTAACTCCATTCACAGCAATAATAATAATTACAATTATTTAAAAAAAAAATTGTTTTTGTAGTGTCAACTATGTCACTTTTTACATTCTATTAATAATTAATATTGCCCTAATAATTTGCACTCATATCAACAAATACTTACATTTAAAATAATATTTCAGTTCAAAGGCAACTTTAAAATGTTGTCCAATCTCAGCGGTTACTATGGAAACTGTGGAAAGCCTACCAATAAGCATCAAATACATAAATAAATGCTTTACCACAGGAGCTCAGTGATGTCAGTCCGACACGTATTTGGTGGGTAGATGTGGAAGATTTTATTAGTGAGCATGAAAAAGAAATAGTGAGTGAGCAAAGATTAAGAAAAATTGATAAGTATTTAAAACGTCCATATACAGCTAGTTGTGCTGAAGGCAGTGACAATGTCGAGTCCAGTTAAAAGCAAAAGAACAGAAAGTTTGATGACAATTACATTGATTTTGGTTTTATGGAATTTAGTGACAGGTGACCGCAATGCGTAGTATGCTTGAAAATTCTGTCAAATGAAGCAATGAAACCTGCAAAGCTGAAACAACATCTTACAACAAGGCACCCAGAATACAAAGTCCAGAGACTTTTTTTTAAATAAAGAAGGAATACAATTAACAGAAAACTCAAATGACAAACATAACAACGATTCCAGAAAAAACTCTAAAAGCATCCTTCTTAACAGCGCTTCAGATTGTAAACAGTAAAAAGGCCCATACTATCAGAGAAGAACTGATTCTTCCAGCTGCAATAGAAATGTGCAAAGTGATGGTTGGCAAAGATGCATCAAAGAAACTGAAGGCCATACCACTTTCTAACGACACAGTAAGTAGGTGAATGGAAGAAATTTCAGGTGATTTGACATGCCAGCTCACAGAAAGGCTATGTATATGTGAGCAGTTTGCAATTCAGCTTGATGAGACAACAGACACGGCAGCATGGTGGTGTGGTGGTTAGTGCTGCTACCTCACAGCCACAGCGGTCCCGGGTTCAAGCCCCAGTGTGGGGTGCCTGTCTGTGTGGAGTTTGCATGTTCTCCCCGTGTCTGCGTGGGTTTCCTCCAGGCACTCTGGTTTCCTCCCACTGTCCAAAGACATACAGATTAGGTTAATTGGCCATGCTAAATTGCCCAGTAGTTAGGTATGTGGGTGTGGGTGTTGCCCAGCAATGGCCTGGTGTCCCATATCCCTGTCTTGTGTCCTATGCTTGCCAGGAGTGTCCCCATGACCCCCACCAGAGTAAGTGGTTTTGAAAATGGATGGCGACAACAGATGTTGGTAATGCAATTGTTAGTTTATGTTTGGTGGGGGAAATTTTTGAAGATTTTATCTTTTGTAAGGAGTTACCAGAACGTACAACAGATGAAGACATTTTCTAATTACTGAATGATTTCATGAAAGCTGAATCTCTAAACTGGGAGAAGTGTGTTGCTGTTTGTACAGACGGTGCGGCCGCTATGACAGGAATGGTGTTGTAGCAAGAATACGAGCTATAAACCCAAATGTAATTGTAACACACTGTAAGCTGCATCGCCAAGCCCTTGCATCAAAGAAAAGGAGCGATAGGTTTCAAATGCAACCCAGGTTATCCGAGAAAGAGAAACTGCCCACAGGGGGAGAGGCTATGCAGTTACTCATGGGAACTCTGTGAACGTATGTGTATCAAAGCTGCCAGACCGGGGCAGTGTGTGTCCCCCCAGCAGACCCCATCTTCCATCTGCTATAAATAGTGGGATACACCGCCCCATTCTCCCTCTTTTTCCAGAGCTAGACTTCTGCACGACAACCCAGCTCTGGGCAGTTTCTCTTTCTTGGATAACCAGGGTTGCATTCGCAACCTATCGTTATCCTTTGAGTTGAGAAACCGCCCAGAGGGGTAGGGGTGAGTGTGTACCCAATGTGTCATGCAGAAGGCCGTCAGCAGAGAGACAAGGAGGCTGCCGCAAGGCTGCGGCCAGATAGGGCAAGAACAGTAGAACAGTCGAGGTAGAACAGTCAAGGTAGGGGAAAAGCTCAACCACCGACACTGGACGGGAGGACAGGGGCAGAGCCAACAAGGCTACCGAGGCTCGAACGAAGCCAACACTATGGAGGAAGCCGGGCCCGTCACGTCCTGTCTGTAGAAGCAAACGAAGGTATGCGGTGAAGCTCAGCTCGCTGCAGCACAGATATCAGGTTGCGGGGCACCTTGAAAGAGGGCCCGCAAAGCCGCCACGCCTCGAGTGGAATGCACCACTAGGTGTTCAGGCACCGGAATGTGCGCTGACTCGTAGGCCATAGCGATTGTGTCCACAATATAGTGGGACGTCCGTTGTTTAGAGACGGCCTTGCCCAGCGTCCATGCCACGTAAGACAGAAAGAGTTGGTCCGTAGTGCGGCTCCCCCTAGTGCAATCCAAGTAGTGCCGCAAAGCCCTAACTGCACAAAGCACATGCAGTCGCCTGTTCTCTTCGGATGAAAAAGGTGGAGGATGGAAGACCATCAACTCCACCGGCGACTTGATATGGAATGGGGAGAGGGTCTTAGGGAGGAAAGCGATCCTGGACCCGTCGCCAGTGAAGCAAGTGGAAGATTGGTGCACTGAAAGTTTAACAGTTTGGAGTCTATTATTCATGACATTTGAGAAATCAATTAGAAATGTTATTCTGCGAGTCATAAACTAAACTAAACTAAATAAACTAAATATCATTTAGTATTTTCTTAAATATAAATGAGTGCTGCATTAAACTGTTTTGTTTGACAATTTTAGAAATAAAATCTGTCAACGCCGAGAAATATCTTCTCATTCCTGTTTAACTGTTTAGTCTGAAATTGACACACATTAATAGACACTAGATTATAGGTGGCCCTGCCTATCCTTAATCATTGAACAGTAATCAATTAGGGAGAATTGTGGTTACAAAAAATGATAGAATCTTTCTCGGCACCCAAACTTAAATGAGACTGATATATAGAACGAGAAGTTATTTGACATAAATACTAACCTGCATTAGTTATTTAATGTCTGACTAACAATACTAATGAGAGACTCACCTTCGTCTTACTAACCGGTATTGTAGTCAATGTGTTTGTAATTTTGTTTAATGATTTGAGTGTTATCATATGCGATTCCATGGTCTTTGATTTGGTCACAAAAGTGATTTGTCTTTGATTTGTTGATCTTGAGTGAATTTTAATTAGTTTTTCCCTTTTTATATAACTAGTGTAGTGCTACACTTTATCTTTGTTTTTAATAAATTTGAGAATTTATATCTTTGGAATTGGTGTCTGTGTCCAATTATTGCAGAAATATTCTAGGATTCTAGGATTCTTGAAAAGGTGATACTTAAATTCACTTCTTTAACTGAAATGTATAAGTGTACCCTATGCTACAGGCTGAATATACATTATTGTAGTGAGTACGAGTGAGGTGTAACACACAATCGATAGTAGGCACTTTCCCCATTAAAGATCTGATAAGAAGGAATCAATTATTAAGACATGAAAGGAAGAAAGCAAGAGCAGAATAAACAAGTTAAACAAGTCATGAAACGAAACGAACACTGACACATGGCTGAACAAAACACAATATAAAATGACATTCAATATCAACATATTTTCTCTATGTGCACGAATAATAAGCAACATGTGTGGATGTTGGGCACAACATCTAATGTATTATTACACACACTGTACACCAGTTATTTCCACTGGACACACAGAGCTGCGGAGGCTGTGAATGAACTCAGAGCTGCACTTTCTTTCCTCTTTGCCTTAACTGTGAGAGGCTTTAGACAACTCTGAAGTTGTCTAAAAGTAGGGGACCTGCGAGAGCATTTTCAGGTTGTTTTCTTGCAGATATTTTCTTGATTTAATACAGCACAAATGTAACCACTCCCACTGTACTGTTGGGTGGGATTAACTACAACTTTAACCAGCCACTAATAGCAAACTACACAACTACATCATGGGATTTACTTAAAAAATTTGAAGAGAGTAGCATCTAACTAAACATGAAAGAATGACTGAGTACAGTGGTGTAGTTTTGTAGTAGCGGCTGTGTGAAAGCTGTGTTTTATTCTCTCGCGTTGTGCAAGAAAGGAGCTGCAAATCGGGTTAGATTTAATACCATGATAGTTTAGCAGCGCAATTTCCATTCGCAGATATGCCGCTAATGCTAAGTTTGCTGAGGAAATTGAAGGTGGAACTGCTTTGGGACGATCTTGTCAGAGAGTTCTTAAAAGGGAGCATTATCTTGCTCTGCACAGCTTTGTTAATGAAGTGGATTGCAACTTATTATGACAGAATTGTTATTGGAAAATAAATCGTTCACACAAAACTATACAGAAAGGCAAAGGAGAGAAACAGCTATACTGTTATATTGAAATATATTTTTTTCTCAATAGGAACATTGGTAATTTTGGATCTTGGCTATGGCAGAAATTGTAGTGCATTAAGGAAGATTCTTTCAGAACAGGAATTTTAAAAAATGTTCTGATAATGCATTGAACATAGAATTAAGTCACATTTTCCCAGTTTCTCCTGAGTTGGGCCATCTTGTTGTAGTGGATAGTTGTGTTATACAGCAGAAATGTGTTTTTGTAAATATACCTGGCCAAACTGTTGAACTGTGCAGATAGGTTTCTGCTAGTTTCAGTTTGTTCAAACTGGAGATATAATGTAATTATACATCTGATCAGAGGTGGAAATAAGACCACAAATGCATACCTGTTTATCCATTTTAGGTTTTATTAACTGAAGGTCCTTGTATAAACCATACTGAAGAAGCAGAAAAAACAAGAGTCTGCAGCTCATAAAACACAAAATGGCTCCAACTGCTGTGCAGTGGGAGTCTTATTTCCATCATTCTCATCTAGATGAATGAAACAGTAACAATCCAAAATACAGTAACTGTTTACAATGCAAAACCCCGGTATTTCTGCCACACCTGACAGGGTTACTATTTATGTATAGAATGTTATTTTTTGCAAATGTGTGGCAGTAAATTATGTGCAGCATTTTTTATTTTCAAGGATTAGTGTTATGTAACAATTACCATGGGGGATACAGTCTGTGGTGAAAGCAGCAGGGCTTCTTTTGTGTAGATGAAAATGTGAGTTACAAAATGTCAGGTTTGAAAAAGTACTTGCTGTAAACATATCTAAAAATTGACAAATTAAAGAATAAACCACATAACATATTTGAATGTTTATATTAGTTGGTTTTAGTTTAGATACATTAGCACACATTTGTAATTGGAGTTAAAGACTAGAGTAAACAGGCTGATAATATGCCCCAAAGGATTGGAGCAACTGATAGAAAATCTCATAGTTACTGAGGATTGATTGTTAGTAAAATGTTACAATGAAATAATGTTGGTGTTAAGGTAGCTTTAATTTTGCCTTTTTTAAGGTATCTTGTATCTTATGTAACCTGTATGTATTTGATATATGATTTTTAGATTAGCAGATGTGATTTTACACGTGTTATAAAAATGTGGTGCATGATAAAAATACTAATACTTTTATTTTCTTAAAAAACAACAAAAATATTGTAATTTTCTCATTTTCATTGTTTTTATTTGGAAGTGCAATAACTCACATTTTTGTAAATAAATGTGTAGAATATATGTATAGTATACAAATCAAGTTACATCATTTTTAAACCTTATATGTTCACAGTTTGCTTATTTTTTTACATTAGGAATATATGTATATAAATATACTGATATGTGTTGCATATAGGTAACATATAAAACAGTATTTAATGACTATATAATATATTGAAAATATGTGTTCTTTCTGTATGGGTTTAAAATGAGGCAGTACAAGTGATGTTTGTTTTAGATTATTAAAGTAAAACATCCAAGTAAAATCTATGAAAGTATTGAAGTATCCCAATTTTGTACGTTACACTTCAAGTGTTTGGAAGTTTATCCAAATATATTCTACCAGTATATTTAGAATGCAGCATTTTTGCAGTCTAATTAAATATATTCACACTATACAATACATACCAAATTGTTATATATTTAGCAGTATAATTAATGTAAATGTATACTATAAGTGGACATATATGTATGCATTTATTTTTATATATTTAGTAGTATAAAATACATACAGCTCTGGAAAAAATTAAGAGAGCACTCCCAAGTTCAGCAATCAATGTTAAGTGGTCTCTTAATTTTTTCCAGAGCTGTATATGTGTACATATGTTATAGTATATTTACACATAATTATAGATATACACTCACCTAAAGGATTATTAGGAACACCATACTAATACTGTGTTTGACCCCCTTTCACCTTCAGAACTGCCTTAATTCTACGTGGCATTGATTCAACAAGGTGCTGAAAGCATTCTTTAGAAATGTTGGCCCATATTGATAGGATAGCATCTTGCAGTTGATGGAGATTTGTGGGATGCACATCCAGGGCACGAAGCTCCCGTTCCACCACATCCCAAAGATGCTCTATTGGGTTGAGATCTGGTGACTGTGGGGGCCAGTTTAGTACAGTGAACTCATTGTCATGTTCAAGAAACCAATTTGAAATGATTCGACCTTTGTGACATGGTCCATTATCCTGCTGGAAGTAGCCATCAGAGGATGGGTACATGGTGGTCATAAAGGGATGGACATGGTCAGAAACAATGCTCAGGTAGGCCGTGGCATTTAAACGATGCCCAATTGGCACTAAGGGGCCTAAAGTGTGCCAAGAAAACATCCCCCACACCATTACACCACCACCACCAGCCTGCACAGTGGTAACAAGGCATGATGGATCCATGTTCTCATTCTGTTTACGCCAAATTCTGACTCTACCATCTGAATGTCTCAACAGAAATCGAGACTCATCAGACCAGGCAACATTTTTCCAGTCTTCAACTGTCCAATTTTGGTGAGCTTGTGCAAATCATAGCCTCTTTTTCCTATTTGTAGTGGAGATGAGTGGTACCCGGTGGGGTCTTCTGCTGTTGTAGCCCATCCGCCTCAATGTTGTACGTGTTGTGGCTTCACAAATGCTTTGCTGCAAACCACGGTTGTAACGAGTGGTTATTTCAGTCAAAGTTGCTCTTCTATCAGCTTGAATCAGTCGGCCCATTCTCCTCTGACCTCTAGCATCAACAAGGCATTTTCACCCACAGGACTGCCGCATACTGGATGTTTTTCCCTTTTCACACCATTCTTTGTAAACCCTAGAAATGGTTGTGCGTGAAAATCCCAGTAACTGAGCAGATTGTGAAATACTCAGACCGGCCCGTCTGGCACCAACAACCATGCCACGCTCAAAATTGCTTAAATCACCTTTCTTTCCCATTCAGACATTCAGTTTGGAGTTCAGGAGATTGTCTTGACCAGGACCACACCCCTAAATGCATTGAAGCAACTGCCATGTGATTGGTTGGTTAGATAATTGCATTAATGAGAAATTGAACAGGTGTTCCTAATAATCCTTTAGGTGAGTGTATATACAGTTAGGTCTATAAATAATTGGACAGTGACACAATTGTCATCATTTTGGATCTGTTTTCCACCACAATGGATTTGAAAGGAAACAAGATGTGCTTTAAGTGTAAACTTTCATCTTGAAATTGAGGGTAGTTACATCCAAATTGGGTGAACGGTGTAGGAATTACAGCCATTTTTATATGTGGTCCCCCCAGTTTTAGGGGCAAAAATGTATTTGGACAAACTAACATAATCATGAATTACATTGTGAGTTGAATACTTGGTTGCAAATCCTTTCCAGTCAATGACTGCCTGAAGTCTGAAACCCATAGAAATCACCAGATTCTGGGTTTCTTCCCTGGTGATGCTCTGCCAGGCCTGTACTGCAGCTGTCTTTAGTTCCTGCTTGCTCTTGGAGCATTTTGCCTTCAGCAAGTGAAATGCATGCTCAATTGGATTCAGGTCAGGTGATTGACTTGGCCATTGCAGAACATTTCACTTCTTCACCTTAAAAAAGTCTTGGGTTGCTTTCGCAGTATGCTTCGGGTCATTGTCCATCTGCACTGTGAAGAGCCGTCCAATGAGTTTTGAAGCATTTGTCTGAATGTGAGCAGATATTATAGCCCTAAACACTTCAAAATTCATCCTGCTGCTTTCGTCATCAATAAATACAAGGGAACCAGTTCCCTTGGCAGCCATATATGCCCATACCATAAAACTATCTCCACCATGCTTCACAGATGAGGTGGTATGCTTCGGATCATGAGCAGTTCCGTCCCTTCTCCAAACTCTTCTCTTCCAATCATTCTGGTTGATCATTGTCTCATCTGTCCATAGGATGTTGTTCCAAAACTGTACAGGGTTCTTTAGATGTTTTTTGGCAAACTCTATTCTGGTCTTCCTGTTTTTGGAGCTTACTGCCACACAACTCCTCACCCTGTTCTCCTATGTGGGTAGGGGCCGACAGGTTCTCCAAGGACAAATACAGGGATGTCCGGAGTCCAAAAGTAGGGTAAAAATAAGGTGCTTTTATTTACAGTGTCCCGCACACCCTTCGAAAAGAATACTATGGCAAACTATTGTGCACATTATATATATATACACTCACCTAAAGGATTATTAGGAACACCATACTAATACTGTGTTTTACCCCCTTTCGCCTTCAGAACTGCCTTAATTCTACGTGGCATTGATTCAACAAGGTGCTGAAAGCATTCTTTAGAAATGTTGGCCCATATTGATAGGATAGCATCTTGCAGTTGATGGAGATTTGTGGGATGCACATCCAGGGCATGAAGCTCCCGTTCCACCACATCCCAAAGATGCTCTATTGGGTTGAGATCTGGTGACTGTGGGGGCCAGTTTAGTACAGTGAACTCATTGTCATGTTCAAGAAACCAATTTGAAATGATTCGACCTTTGTGACATGGTGCATTATCCTGCTGGAAGTAGCCATCAGAGGATGGGTACATGGTGGTCATAAAGGGATGGATATGGTCAGAAACAATGCTCAGGTAGGCCTTGGCATTTAAACGATGCCCAATTGGCACTAAGGGGCATAAAGTGTGCCAAGAAAACATCCCCCACACCATTACACCACCACCACCAGCCTGCACAGTGGTAACAAGGCATGATGGATCCATGTTCTCATTCTGTTTACGCCAAATTCTGACTCTACCATCTGAATGTCTCAACAGAAATCGAGACTCATCAGACCAGGCAACATTTTTCCAGTCTTCAACTGTCCAATTTTGGTGAGCTTGTGCAAATTGTAGCCTCTTTTTCCTATTTGTAGTGGAGATGAGTGGTACCCGGTGGGGTCTTCTGCTGTTGTAGCCCATCCGCCTCAAGGTTGTACGTGTTGTGGCTTCACAAATGCTTTGCTGCATACCTCGGTTGTAACGAGTGGTTATTTCAGTCAAAGTTGCTCTTCTATCAGCTTGAATCAGTCGGCCCATTCTCCTCTGACCTCTAGCATCAACAAGGCATTTTCGCCCACAGGACTGCCGCTTACTGGATATTTTTCCCTTTTCACACCATTCTTTGTAAACCCTAGAAATGGTTGTGCGTGAAAATCCCAGTAACTGAGCAGATTGTGAAATACTCAGACCGGCCCGTCTGGCACCAACAACCATGCCACGCTCAAAATTGCTTAAATCACCTTTCTTTCCCATTCAGACATTCAGTTTGGAGTTCAGGAGATTGTCTTGACCAGGACCACACCCCTAAATGCATTGAAGCAACTGCCATGCGATTGGTTGGTTAGATAATTGCATTAATGAGAAATTGAACAGGTGTTCCTAATAATCTTTTAGGTGAGTGTATATATATATATATATATATAGTGAACATCAGACAATACTGCAAGTGTTCACCAACAAGGAAGCAAAACAAAATAAAACAAACAAAAACAAAAAGTAAGTTTCCACTAATAACAGGAAACAGTATACAGAATAAAAGAAACAACAAACAAAACTCTCCCAGTACTACAATAAATCTCCTTCTAAATATCACTCTACCTCCTCTCTCCAAAACACTCCTACTACTCTCTCCATTCTCTCCAGTCATATTATGACTATGACTATATCTTGTCTACAATTATTAGCTCACAAATCTAGGATGTAGGACTTGTATTAACTGTATATTTTCTTTTGCACTTATGTAATTTTGAACTTGTAATTTGTATTGTTTTGATCTGTAATTTTACACTCTATTGCACTTTTATAATGCTCTTATGTTTTGTAAATTAACGTGGATAAGGGTGTCTGCTAAGAAATAATAATAATAATAATAATAATAATAATAATAATAATAATAACTAGAAGTTGCATGCAACGTTTAAGGCTTCCAAGCTGTATCAGTAGGTTTCAGATTTTAGCAGGCATTTGTAGTTTAAATGCATGTGTTAGTTAATGTGTAATTGTATTGTGTCATTCAAGATGCAGAATGCAATTTCCTAACTTGTCCACATGATGGAATGTCATGATGTGGCTGACATGTGAAGCTGTCATTTTGATTGGTGTACAGCGGCTGTAATTTGTGTGCTATCAACTTGGCTTCATCAACTTTGACAGATCATTGTACTAGTGTTAATCACTGAAAATGTAAGTACATTAGGCTTTATAGTGGGAGACTGGGGTTTGATTCCCTGATGGTGAGGTTCCTCATGTGGTTTTAGTGGTTAGGGCTTTGGACATGTAATTGGAAGGTTTAGGGTTCAAACCCTGGGTGGGGCAATGCTGTTGTACCCTTGAGCAAGGTACTTTACTTAAATTGCTCCAGTAAAATACCCAACTATATAAATGGGTACAAATGTAAGTCACCCTGGATAAAGGTGTCTGCTAAATTAAACGATTAATAAGGTTTTTACACATTCTTAATTAGAATTGCATTTCAATAACATGGGATCGTTAACTCCTAGCAAATATATGACAATGCAAGGAAAATTAACTCATTAATATCCAGTTAGAGTGGATCATTAATCAAATTCAACCAAACTAAATGTAGGAAATATAATAATAATAATAATAATAATAATAATAATAATAATAATAATAATAATAATAATAAATAATAATAATAAAAAAAAAATAATAATAATAATAATAATAGGACATACTAATATGCACTGAATTAAATTACAACACTTAAGTAAAATAAATAAACAAATCATCCCTTTGTGCAGTTTAATTAATGTATTTTCAAAAGATAAAAACAAGCTTAGTTATGGAAATGAAAAAAGCATATGGCAGCTACACAGCACTGCAGTAGGTGCTACACACCTGTTTCGGACAAACAGCAGCAGCCGTTTATATAATACGATACACACAGACAATTATGGGTATGGGGTAATATTTATTACTACTACGTCCACAATATTGTTTGTACCGCAATACAACATGTATGAGCCTCGTTGTTTGCCAATGGCATAGAGGTGTGCATTCGGGATGTGTCCAGTGTGGACTGATGCCAGATGTGATTTCTAATGATATATGTGTGTGTGTGTGTGTGCGTGCGTGAGTGCGTGTGTGTGTGTGTGTGTGTGTACAAATAACAGCACACTGCATCCATTCATCCACCTGTAGAGTCCTGTTCCTTTAATGCCGTGGTATATTAACATATGGTAATGACTCTGTAATTGGTAACATGAGATGCACATGTGTTCCGGGCTGACATTAAACATGCGCATAGCACAATCCAATTTGAATTGCCTGAAAGCCTTAATTAGACTGAATAAAAACTTTGTTCAAACAGTGGGGATAATAGCACACTGTGGAGTGTTGCAGGCGGGTTTGCGAGGCGCGACACAGGATAACAATGCTATCTTCCAATGTCGCGCAAAGATTTGCGCCATGTTTGAATATCTCTCCTTTTTTGGAAAAGTCGAATTTTTCTTGTGCGGCACTCATTTTGCACAGAAATTACGCGAAGTTTGAATATTGAGCCCAGTATCTCCTCGTCAGTGACTGGAGATTTATACAGTCACACATCCTCTACTTACAGCAGTTTCTCTAGTTTACAGCTGGGATCCTCTAGTACAACAGAGAGCTTTGTCACCCCTGTGTCCCCTGGGTGATTGGAACTCAGATCCAGCTCTGTCAGAGTTGAGGGGTTCTACACCCTGTAGAAAGAAAGAGACATATTTGTTATGTATTTATTTTTCCAAGCAAATGAACTATAGTCATGGCTTTTTGTTGCACAAACAAATCCAGAGGCTCCACACAGAAGAGCGGACAGCTGAGCACAACACAATGATGTCATACTACTGATGCCATTCATCTTACATGGTGACACACATCCTGCATGAGATGGATTACAACAACTGAATCTGAATAAATCTGTCAGTTTCAGCTTGCATAGGACATTGCCTGCACAATGGAAAGTAACAAACAAAGCTTTCAATAGGCTCCTTGTGCACTGTCACTCAGACAAGCCCACCCCCTTCTGCCTTATCTTGCACAGTGCAGAGGCACACTCCCTCTTGTACCAGAACCATAAGCACACAAGCAATCTTGCAGCTTTGGAAGTCATGTTCTTTTTCAGACATCTGGGATTGTACATTTTCTGTTTTGTATTTGTAATTAATGTAGAACAATTTCCAGATAATATTTTTCACTTTGACATTATGGACATTTTCTGTGTTGATCAGTGGCAAAAACTCTTGATTAAATCCATTCTGAATTAATGTTGTAACACAACGAGTAGATAGTAGGGTTTTTTGGGCGTGGCCTATTTTGTTATGATGTATGCCCTAAGCTTAGTAATATTCCTACGTCATAATTGGGGGGCGTGATTTTAGGTAGAGTTATTTCCTTAATTATTCCTACGTCATATCCGTCAGAAAGTGTACACCCATAAAACCCTGAACAACAAGGCCGCCCATAACCTGTTGTTCTTGTTGTTCTTGTTGGTCAACTGTAGAGTGTGAATGGGTCGGCTCTTCCTGTAGTGGTTGGGGGTCTTTTTTAAATATACATGTAATGGTTTAGTAAATCTAAACCGTTATAAGATCAACAAGTTCTGTTGTCTGTAATGGTCTTAGGTCTTAACAATGTCAGTTTTGAATAGTGTGTTTATCATATTCACACTGTCTCTGTCTCTGTCTGTCTCTCTCTCTCTCTCTCGCCCAATCATTTTATAAGATCAACAAGTTCTGTTGTCTGTAATGGTCCCAGGTCCTAACAATGCCTGTTTTGCATAGGGTACTTATGTTATCCACACTGTCTCTGTCTCTGTCTGTCTCTCTCTCTCGCCCAATCATTTTATAAGATCAACAAGTTCTGTTGTCTGTAATGGTCCTAGGTCCTAACAATGCCTGTTTTGCATAGGGTACTTATGTTATCCACACTGTATCTGGCTCTGTCTCTCCCCTCAAATTTAATTAAAAATAAAATTAAAAAAGAGTGTGTGTGTGTGGGTGTTTGTGTGTATAGGTTAATTGTTTTTGTAAAAAAAAAAAAAAAGCTGTGGTTATATTTTATCTCTCACATAATGTGTTCATTCGTTTTACTTAAATACATTCTAGGGTCTTAAAGCTCATAAGAGTTAGACTTAAGATAAGGATATGCTTTTAAGGTATTTTAGCGGTCTCAATCCCTGATGATAAGGAATCGTTTAAAAAATAAAAACAACTGATCACTCAATGCTAAATAGATCACAACACTCAAGGCTAAATCACTCACACCATGGGGGGCGGGGGTGGGCTCAGACAACAGTAGGTATGGCGTGTGGTATCAAAACATTCAGAATACTTTTAACCTATATAATTTATAAGCATTGTAAAATAAACCCAAATATCTGTTTTGCGGGGATAAATGCTGTTCTGAGTAGTTTGTGACTTGTTTAATACCAAACAAAGCATTGATATTAAAAAAAAAAAAATCACTGTAAAAGCACTAGTTATTTTAGATCTTTATAGTTATTTTCTTGGCTCAGGTTGTTTTTTAGCGCTTATAAAGGCCTGAAATATTCTTAGTGGTTGTTGACTATAGGTCTAGATGCTTAAAAATGTTTTTTTGAGAGACCAAAAGGTTCTAATAAAAGTTTAGAGTAGAGAGGAGAGAGATCGTCTCCATCTTGGTTTCTATTTGAAATTTGATGCAGTGTCATTTTATTGGTTGGTTTTGATATGTTAATTGGTAACAGGGCGGCACAAAGGCCAGACCAGAACAATGCCTTACAAGCAGATCCGGCATGTGGCCATCAGTATAAGTATGAAGGTCTGGTCTTCAGCTCGACAGACTCATACTGACCTTTCGATTTAAGACTAAAGATCAACAATGTCCAGAAACAACATCAGCGACTTCGATTTAAACGAGTTTTTAGGTAAGTCTTCGGATTATTTTCATTGACTCAGAGCGTGTTGTGTGCATGTATTGTAAATAAGGCTATAGCATCTGTTTTAAGTTCTGTAAAATTATTTTTCAGCCAGTCAACAGGAGTTAATTCCCAACGCTGAGGAGATCATCTGGAACAACGACGGTAAGATTTTTGTGTTTGCGCTCATGGGTTCTTATGTATGGGTGTGTGTGGTTTTGAAGCGGCTCATTAGAGTTATGAAAAAGTTTTAATATATATTAATGCCGGTCTCTTTAATTACACAGAAACTATCGAAAGGCCTGTGATTAATGTCTCCGAGGATCGACCAAGAGAAGTGGTTGTTCCTAGACAGGCTGTCTGCCGACCGGGTAAGAACTAAACCCCCGTTTGTTTGTATAACGTTTCTGTAAGATGTTTGAGTCCAGTTTTGTTAATTTTAAAAAATTATCCTTTCTAACAGTATTAAGAAACGTGGTTCGAGACAACGAAAGGCCTTCCACATCGAGGGCTTGTTTCGTTTTACCTTCGAGAACTGTAACCTTTCAAGAATCTGAAAGGCCGTCAGCCCCAGTATCTGATAGCTGTGAGTATATATCTGCAGTCTGTAAATAAGAGGTTAAAGCTTTTTATAAAGCGGTGTGGTTAAAGGTTAAACATGTCTCTTACCTTCACAGCGGTGCAAAAAGCTAAACCAGCCGAAAAACATAAGAAACGATTATTCTGTGGAGGTAAGTAAGATCTTTCAAACTTTAATGTTTTTAAAAGGGCTTTGTTTGCCCGTTGAGGGCTAATATTTAAGCGATGTGTGCCTGTTTCCTGTAGGGCGGGGGGTTCTGGGAAAGATCTTTAGAAGTCCGGACAGGTCTAGGCTTGTTTCTGGGAAACGTGTTTAGAAATGACCGATTGCCGTACCGTCTGGTTAGGAAGTTAAGCCGTCCGAAAGGGTTTAGTAAGTTGTTTGGCTTATCTCCCGCTATTATACTTCTGTTTTAAAGTGGTTGTAGGAAAAGGCTTGAAGGTGTTCATTGTATTTAATATTTAAACAGATCGTGAAAACGTTTGTGAAACAGGAAGTCCCGGGATCAGGAAGCGTTTACACTTCGAAGGTTCGTTTAAAAATGAAATGTTGTTGTGTGTGTGTGTGTATAAAAGTGTTTTATTAACAATATTACAGTTTTTAAAGAAACATTTAAGAAACAGTTTATTTACAGCGGCTTCTCTGTTTTACATTTATTATCAAGTCCTAATAAATATATTGTCTGTAAATAATAAGGCGTTGTAGTGAATGTCTAAGGCTATTTTCAAAGGTCTAAAAAAGCTAAAGGTTTTGAATGTCCTGGACATGTTGTTTTAAGTTTGATTTCTTTCGCCATTTAAAGATGTAAATGTAACATATATTTTTATTCTTCCCAAGACTCTTGGGATAGTCATTCTGTGGATGAGCTATTGAGGACAATTACCCCGTCTAAGTGGGATCAAACATCTACCCCGGTGAGATCACCAAGAGGATCCCCCACGGTGGTCTTGGAGACCCCCCAACATCTACTCAGGCCACAGCCTTCTGGGGGTAATTCAACACCCCAGATTCAGCCCGCCGCATTGTCGGGTGGAACAAATACAGCCATCCAACAACCTCAGGGGTCGCCGTCAGTCAGGGCTGACACACCACCCAACGACGGCCTGGTTTCAACATCGTCCCACCCAGACCCGTTTCTTGGCTATAGAAACGCGGAACAGTACCCTGCGCTTGGCCAGGGTGTCACCGCAAAGGCCTTCATGGTCTCCGTCCGTGAATATACGCTCGCTCCCTGCCTCCTTCGACCGAGATTTACCGGAGCGACCATCCTTTGAAGCTGAGCCAGGCCACCAGCCCCCGGAGCTACTTCCTGAAGGTCGGCATGAGTTTCTACATACTTTGTTACAAAATCAAAGACTTGTGTTAGTGGGGCAAAACCTGGTGATAGAGAGCCAAAACACCCTTATTAATACCCTTACTAACGAATTGTACCGTATTTAATGTTTTAATAGACACAACACGCCTTACTATTGTGGGTTGTTGGAAAAATAAAAAATAAATAAAAAAATGTCCTGACTTGGTAAAAGAATTCACGAACTAAAGGATTATGAACAAGCTAGGGCCCCAAAAAGACCTTCCCGAGAGAACATCCCCGGCCCTGTTGTGAACTCCTCTGATGTCCCAATGAACCTGGAACTATTACAAATGATAAATGATTTAAATAACCCCCAATTACCACCGATAGAATGTGAATTAACAGACTTACCGGTGAACCCCGACCTGTTACAGATGGTCAATGATCTAAATAACCCCCTCCCACCGGTAGCGCCTATAGAGGTTCACCCCCTAGTTCACCCCGATTTGTTTGAAATGGTGGAGGCTTTGGAGGAGCTACCCCGACCAAATTCTGCCCCTATTATAAATGATTTGAGTCAATTAGAACACAGGATGGCGGCAGAAGCAGCCGTCACTATAGAGGAGGATCTTGACATTAACCGGTTGGATATCTTTGAAGGACTTTTACAGGCTTTAAATGAGCCTCCTCAAAAAGGGGGTTTTGTAGATGTCAGCGGTGGGGGTGTTCGGAATGTGGAGGGTTCTGAGACTGATAAGGCTGTGGAGGACATGCTCTGTGAGAATGTAGGGGGTGAAGGCTTTGTTCAAAATGATGATGTGTCCAAGAGTTCCAGTGAGCCCGTGATTATAGATAGACCGGCCTATAACACTTTTGAAATGATTCAGCGTTTTAATTTTGCAGAACTTTTAAATTGTGACAATTATTTTATTTTTTTTATTTTCAAATGTTGTACATTTATTTATAACATAACCCCTGCTTTGTATAAGAATTGTGTTGAATAAAAACAAAACTATTGATTCAAAGGCTGTTTTCATTATTTTTTCACCTTAACACGCATGACATCTTTTAAAATCCTCACAAGAACACCCCATCTGTATACATGGCTGGCTAGGGTCGTAAGTCATTGTGTTATAAGGGGGGGTCCACAGTGTCCTGACAAACTCTGCCACTTTTTTATCATTTTGGCCTAAATCCTCACTGTACAAGGCCATAATATCGGGGTATGACCTTCCTTTAGATCTATGATATAAGAAAAACACACAGTGTTGACCACAAGTGAAGGTCTGAAGACTTTGTACTTGACGACCGCTGTAAATGGTTTCTTGACAGTTGTTGAGCAGAAAGTTATTGATCTTCAGAGGGAAAGGTCTGAAATCCGGGGGGTTTCCGTAGGAATCAAAAAATTCAACACGGTGGTCCTCCCTTAGATAAATAGCCAGCCAATGTTCTCCGGGCATATTTTTAGGGTGTGTGTTGATTATGTACATTGCAGGTAAATTCTTGATCTTAAATTTAGGCAGCTGGTCGCAGGCGTAGACTCCTTGAAACAGTTTCCGTGAGCCGGCCAGGGCATTCATGATGTGGTTGAGCTCTCTGGTGTTCATTTTAATAATAATCATACAGAACGTTTCTCCTCTGATTCACCTCAATAATGTTGTCAAACACAGCGTACACGACCATATTTACAGTGCGTGGTAGAGGCTGCTTGAAACGCATCTCCAAACGCATATTGCCCGTCTTCATCAGTGAAAAATGTTGTCCACACTCTTCGTCAGGGGTCAGGTTGAAACCGTACAGGGTGTAACCGCTGCAGTATTCCCGGCGATCGATCAGCAGAGGTTGATCCTTGAGATGGCGACCCGTAGCCAGTACTAGACTGTAATATTCACGAACCGCATTGCCGTTTTCAGGTTGAAAAGGTCTGGATGGAACCTGCACACCATCGACGTACAACGCTATAAATTCCGCGTTATAATGTTTAAAGTGAAAGGGGTTCTTGTTGTAAACCCCGGTAAATGCAACATTATCCACGAGACCTATAATAACCTGTTTTGGGAGCTGTCCTAGAAACAGATTTTCCTGGTTCATCACCCGTGTCCCTGCGGGGATACTGTGGACTTTTATATAGACTCTTTCGATCGGGTACTTGGCGTTTGCCGCATGTCCTAGTTTAACCGCCGGGGAGACGGACACTTTTTCCACAAACAGCGAGGCCGATAATATGGTCAGTTTATATTTTTCAGTATCAGGGGTCATCAGACAAAAAGCACTTTTACTACGGATCATTTTAATTTTAATGTCTACCCCGTTGAGCATGAGTTTTTCTTGGAAAAATACGTCTGCATGGATATGCCCCATTAGCTCAAAGGTCCGCCCTTCTGTTGAAAAGGCCGTTCTTTTTTGCAAACCCTTATTGAGTCCCTCTGGATCCTTGTCGTCCATAGCTTCCGGGGTGTCTTTGAAGAAAAGGCCGGGGCTGAACTGTTTGCTTAGGGTCTCCTCACTATAATTAAGGATACACTCCATCATGGCTCTATAGGGGTAAGTATTGCTGCTTTGACAAATGAGCCGATCTCCCAGGGTCACATCCACCTGTGAAAACATGGTGGGCACCGGGTAAGTGATGACCCCAGCGTTGGCCGTCTTCTCGATTGCATCGCCATCCTCATCAGTAAACAGATCCAGTTCTGATTTGACGCATTCTTCCGATAGACTGTGGACAAAAGACATGTTTAAAAGATGTATCCTGAGGCTCTATTTGTCTTTCTTTGAGACTTTCTTTTTGCAGGTTTTTTCTTGTGCTGCTTCCTTCTCCGAGTGTTTCCACGGTATGTTGGAGAATGAGCGATTCTTCGTTTTTTGTTAGCCACGGATCTTCGTCGCCCTGGTGGACACATGCTGTTTCTTCTTTTACCCCCCCTCCTCGCCATTACCATGAGACCCGAACCCTCCTGATGCTCATGGTTAGCTGCCTGGTTCATAACATTGGTGAACACGTCACTAACAATGTTTTTAGCCGCTGATTTCAAGTGGGGTCTGGCTATAGCAAAGCCTCTCTTAAGCAGGGGTATGGCCATTCTAAAGAGACCACGAAAGAGCCCTCCTAGACCGGCACCATACATTGTGGGGGCTCCTACAAAACCGGGCAAGCCAATCCCGGCTTGCGTCTTGTAATAATCCACATAGGCGCTAGGATCTACATAACCCCTCGAGGTAGCCATTTTAATAGTGTACACACTGTTTCAGGGGTCGAAAATGTAGTTTGACAATAACTTTACCGAAGCGGATGGGTACGTTGATATTCTGATCCGATTTTACTTCGATCGTGATGTTGTCAAAGTGGGTCTTTGAGACTGGTACGTATTGTGGCTTGTCATAAGTAATTGTGACCATGTCATTGCTTTTACCTTTAATAAGTACATTTCTCAAAAGGGGGACATAACTATCCCCGACCCTCTGGTGGGATATGATATCCGTATACACATAAAGAGTGTAAAAGCCGCCCCTGATGTCAGCCGGGAAGGGGGCCACCACTTCTGAGAACCTGCTCTCTGTGTCAGAATAGAACCCTAATATACGCCCCAGTTGGCCGCTGGTTTGAATGCTAATACCTGGTTTTGACACCTTGTACACTCTGTTTTTAATAGGGTTGTAATATAGCTTGATGTTGGGGGTGCCTTCTGAGAACTGTTTATGCATCTCATCTAATATTTTATCCACATTGTCATAATAACCTCCTTGTATCGTGAATGTCCATTGACTCTTTTTAACATCATCAAAAATGGCGAAGGTGGCATCCTTATCTTGTAAAACAGCCCAAGTGTAAGGATACTGTATTTCCGCCAACCCCACTTCCGACGACCCCCTTAGATCTATAGATTTTCCAAATTGTACCATGTAACTGGATATTTCATTTTTAGGATATATATCGAGAGAGGCGTTACTGGGTAGAGTCACGTAGAAGCCTCCTGATTCCATCTTGAGTATCGAAAGTAATGCCCCCAACACACCCGCGGGCATGTTGTTATAAGGATTGAATATCGCAAACCTGTTGTTCCGGGACCCAACTATTGAACTTTTCAGGCCATCCAAGCCATTTCACCAACACATATTTTTTCCGGTTCTGGGTTTTTTCAGCTAATATCTTTTCAACTCTGTATACACTGTCTTTACTCACAATAATTTTTTGTAACTCGGCTTCGTAAAACGGTCCTTCTATATCCTCCCCGTCATAGTCTTTTAACCGGTACACGGGGGGGTCTCTAGCCACCTGTTCGGTAACTGTAAAATATTCGTCAGAAAATGTTTGTTCATAACCTTTGGCAAAAGTACTCCTTAGCTTTGAAATGCGAACCACATCACCGATGTTGAACTTATAAGTCGTTTTTCCCTTCTTAATAAATGGTCCGTATACATTTTTATAGACCTTAAAATAATTACTTTGATCAACATCTATAGGCTTCATTTTAATACTGGTGTGATACCCTTGGTTGTAAGCATCGATAAAATCCTGAACTTTATCAAAATACTTGAACGTGTTGACCGCTGTAAAATATCTCCACATTTTGGTCTTTATGGTGCGGTTAAACCTCTCCACTACCGATGCCTTAAGCTCATTACCGGTGGTGAAATTATGTATTTTGTGTCTCTTCAGTAGATTCTGAAATTCTCTGTTGAGAAACTCTTTTCCTTTATCAGTCTGCAGTTTTTTAGGACATCGACCCTGGGACAATATATCCTCAAAGGCCCTTGTCACCGCCCGACCTGTTTTATTATGTAGAATGCGAGCCCAGGCATATTTTGATAACACATCGATACACATCAACATACATTTTTGACCATTGTTATGTTTTGATAAATTTGACATATCGACTAGATCCATTTGCCATTCTATGTCAGTTGCATATACGCGGTTTCTTTTAAAGTTAATCCTGAGAGGTTTATGTAAGGTATAGGCATCTTGTTCCCGAAACCATTCTGAAACAACCACATCATTAACCTTCACTCCGGCCTCAGCGAGTCCTCTTTGAAAACCCTTCTTACCCGCCAAACCCCCAATCTTGGCTGGGTTGTAGTATAGTTCCTGCATTTGGGGAGCTTGCCGAGTCATTCTGTCAAATAACAACACAGACCCACACTATGCGCAAAGTTTTTATACAAGGTTTTTTATTCAACTTCAGGAGAGCAGATACCCCTTTTTAGACATTTGAGAAAAGTATAACATACACAACAATTTTTTCTATGGTCCAGACAAAAAGAAATCAGATGATTGGTTACTTGATCTATATCAACAAATACCTGTTTCTTTATCTTGTAGGCACACACCTCAGTTACATATTTAAATAAAACAACAATATGGCCTATTTTAAAAGTAAACAGAGGTGTATTAAACATGCTCAGTAAAAGGTCATACAGATGTTGATGAAATGGCCTAATATCATTCTTGGCCCCCTTTGAGCGCTTCATCCCAGTGTTTGTACCCCCCCGGTCTTTGTTACAGCAGCCATTAACTTTTCCAGGTTTGAAAGTTGATCCTCATCGATGGTTAAATCTGTAGAGAAAAGGCTCGCGTTGGCTACTTTTCTGTCAAGCACATGGTGTAATAGCGCTCTCAGGTTAGCTGCAGAGTGTTGATGACAGAACCAGTTGCAGAAGCAGTCCAGCACATTCCCCATGTTCAAAGTCCCTTAGTTCAGGTCAGAGTCTGAATCAGTGGCGTAGATGTCGAATTCTTCGTCGCTGTCCCCAGCTTTAACTTCTTTACGGAAGAAATAAGCTTTTAGCTTGCCAGTGGTTTTTCTACTCGGCTCATCCAGGTCATTGAGCAGCTGACCAAGTTTCTCTATTATAAACGGCTCCTTTTTCAGCTCCAGCAAAAGCTCATCTATGATTTTCTGGACTTGTCCCGCAGTGACATGTATGTGGGAGTAAGACAGCGCCTTGATTAGTGCCGGTTTCAGCCACGGTTTGTTCAGTCTTCTGTAAAACACGTTGAAATAGAACAGGAAATAGTAACGGTCTGGTTCAAACAAACAACTGTGTCTCAACTGACTGGGGTGATTCACTTCACACCCCCGACAGACTTCTTTCAGAGCTCGGTCGATGAGAGCACTCAGAATATACACCAGGGTGCTTTTAACCACTCTGCTTACTTGGTCACATACCCCGGGCATAAATCCTGCGTCTTCATCACGCCCCCGGGACAGTCCGATGCTCATTGGGTCGCCTGGTGGTTTGTGTGGTGTTTCTACATCCATTGGACTGAACCCCTCCTGAGACGCACAGACGGTAGACAGTTCGGCAAAATCGAGGCCCTCCATGAGCTCCAGAGGCTGGGGATCACCGAGAGTCATTAGGACATCCATCGCACCGCATGTTGTTTCGTCCTGAGGGACCGGGGTCTGAGGTCTTGGAGGGTAACCGCAGTCAGAGGGTTCTGGAGTGTATACAAAATCTGGGGAATAGAACCAGGGGAGATCCCGGGTTTGAAGAGGCCTGTAGAGCCTGTCGACGTCCGCAGCTTTCGGGTAAGACATTCTCTTTAATTTTAAACCATGAATGAATTGTTGCGCCTTTTATCCTATCTCTTCACTACGTCATGACACACCGTCCTCTTAGAAGAGAGTAGCCCCTGAGCCATCAGACTCCCCTCCAAAACCCCACACGTCGTCTGTTTTATCATTGTCGTCGTCCTTCAAGGGGGATATATAATCCATAATCCAGCATATTCTCCTTCTAACCGAATCCAGTTGCGAACATTTGGTCAAGATGTCAAAACCGTCATTTATACAGGTTATGACCTCTTTCAAGAACGGCCAGTCCACAGCGTCAAACATAATTTCAGTAACCTGTTTTTCTGGATCATCCACACCCCCTTCAATAGGGTTTGTAATCAGGGTACTGTTAAACAAAACCTTACGTTCTGTAGTTAGAGATAGACTCTTCACCACTCTACCGTAGTTCTGCAAGCTTTCCCATTCACACCTTTCAAAACCCTGAGTCAGAGACTCCGTTTCGCATTCTCTTGGACCCTCTTGCAAGCCTTCTAGAGTCTTATCCACAAGCCCCAGATCTCTCCAGGCCATCACCTTCAACCAGTCCTCATAAGAGTATTCAATTACCGTCTCAAAAGGTTCCAACGTACCCTCCTTCTCTCCCAAAGCAAAAAGCTCCACTCCAACATAGCTGGGGTCCCTTTTAAAGCGGTAACCCCGTCGAGCCCCCCAGAACAACACCCAGGAGCGTTCAATCTTCAAATTGGTGAGTACAGGAACCCTTGCCCGGGATTGTTTCTTGCGGGGTTTCATGTTGATGTCGCTGGACATGTTGAAGAAGCGGGATGTTTCAGATGCTGAGAATTAAAGAGGTATTCCCTAAAAGCAGCGCGGGTTCTTAAATAGAGAGGAGAGTTTCGGGGCGTTGCCTTCAGAGGGGTGGGGGTATTTATGGGTGGCCTTGTTGTTCAGGGTTTTATGGGTGTACACTTTCTGACGGATATGACGTAGGAATAATTAAGGAAATAACTCTACCTAAAATCACGCCCCCCAATTATGACGTAGGAATATTAATAAGCTTAGGGCATATGTCATAACAAAATAGGCCACGCCCAAAAAACCCTACTATCTACTACAACGAAATGTGGAAAAGTCCAAATGTTGTTGATAAGATGTTAAATTGCAATGATGTCACACTACTGATGCCATTCATCTTACATGGTGACACACATCCTGCATGAGATAGATTGCACTCAATAAACTCAATACATCTTTCGGTTACTGCTTTCACCATAAATAAATCTCCATGTAGTTCTACATTAGTCACAAGTGCAGATTCAAAACAATGGTTGATTTTCCTTTAACAAGTGATTTAAAATATTTATCAATGGCTTTTGAATAAAACCAAAAACGTAATTATGATTGTGTGTGTGTTTACTTCATTGTGTTCTGGAGTGCTAATTTTAAAGACTGATGAATTTTCAAATTGTCCACTGTGTCACTGAAGACTTGTCAGCTCACTGCCTGATCTCTGTAGGAATCACATCACAGACATGGAGCAGAGCAGATCAGTACCAAGCTCCCCCTTCCTTATGCAAGTTAATCTTTGTTCACCATTGGATTTATTCACTATTCACACAGAACACAGAGTGTTTAAAAAATAATGGACATCAAAATACTTATTTTACTGATGTTGCAGGAAAAGCTGTGTGCTTAGTTTGCAAAGAAATTGTAGTAGTATTGTGGAAGTAAAGTTAAAAATTCCCCTCACAAATGGTTAACTTCATGTATACTTAAGAAAGATAAGGTCAAGTCAACAGCCAGGCCAGAAGGTAAACCCCGTTCACACTTGAGATTTGGCCGGCCTAACTCATATGTGAACAGGGTCATACTAGTCCCGCTTTTTGATCCGGCCTAAATCTTTTGAGGCGGCCTAATGCCGGTGTTCTGACAAACTGCGCTTCCCTATCAGGATGGGCTGCCCAGTCTCTGAAAACAATGGGCTACTGGCTGGAATGAGCTGCCCCAACTGAAAATATTAAGCAGCTCATCCTGTCAGACATAAAGGACCTGTCTGAATGGGCTACCAGCTGTTTTTCAACACTATTACTGTATTTTAACACTTGAAATACGAGGCAGCTCATCCTGTTGGACAGAAGGGACCCGTCAGAATGGGCTTCCCTCTGTTTTTCAACACTAATACTGTATTAGAGCCTTTCAAACCCTATGTAGCTCATCCTGTCATCTATGTGTAAATAGCAAATTGGTCACTATGAAATAACACAGCCAAAATCATTTTAAATGTTCATAATTATTACCAACACATTTATGGGCGTGTTCACTGCGCACGCGTACTTTCGCTAGGCAGCTCATTCTGACAAAGTAGCTCAGTTTGTCAGAACACCGGCCTAAATGAGAATGCGAACGCTCCGGGCCCTGGGCCGGGTGGAAAGCTTCAGCGTGTGACGCAACTCAAGCCACGCCCCCAGAGACTGCGTGTCTGAGTCAGAGAGACGCGGAATAAACACAGAATAAACACAGGCACTGAAACAGCTACACCGCTGCAGGACACACAGTATTGTTTCTGTATTGTTTGAATGTCATATCAATCTATAGCCTTAAATGTACTGTTACATTTCGCTAGCTTACATCTTTATATATATTAAAAAAGTCTAGGCTAAGTAATGACTTATAATTATGTAAACAGTCTACTCGGTTGATTAAAATAAAAGTGTGTAGCTGATAAACTTGCTATTGTTTTTTTCTTGTACTAAGTATGATTGAAGTCTGACATTTAACAGTATGCATTTTACATGTGAAAATTGCATTGTGAAATTGTGAACGGGACCAGGTAACTTTATTAATTATCCGAATTTTGCATTAAAACGATATAAATTTAACCAAAGCAGGTTTCCATTCAAATCAATGCATTTTAAAAGGAGACCAGCTGTTTACTATCCAATCCGAAATGCGATTATATTGAGCTGAGCAGTACAATCACAAATGCCGGCGTTGGAGGAAACAACTGGGACGATGCAGAAATTAAAGCACTGTTTTCAATGTGGATGGAAGATAAAGTTAAAACAGAAACCGAAGAAGTGTGCAGTGCTGCTGTCTTAGGATATAACTATAGACACATCACAGAGGCTTATTTCAATGCATACGATTGCATACTAATACATACGATTTTTTGTGATTTAATGTGGATGTCCTAATAAAGGTGCTTCGCTTTTGTAAAACAGCACTTTTAGACTTGCAGAACCGAAGATAGACATTTGAAAAGGGAAATATATAAATTCGATTCCCCATTGAACCAGCACATTTTTAAATTATATTAGAAAGCTTCGGCTGCAAAGGGTTAACATTACTTTCAAAGAAAATATAGAACCGATCAATAGCCTGTATATTTACATCAATATTAATAAGTTGTGACTATACATACATCGTATACACCTGTAAGCAGACCTAATGTCATGCGTCACTGGTTTGTTTGAGCAGATTTGATTATTCCCGCCATGCATTTCGTGTAGGCCACCTTTTTGCCCGCATATGTGAACGCACTTAGGCCACCTAAAACCGCAAATGTGAACGGGGTCTCTAAAAAAAGCCGGACTAAATTTAAGGCGGCCCAGGTCCGGCCTAATAAGTGTGAACGGGGTGGTAGTTTGACCCCTGTTTGTTATTTTCGATGAGCATCTTGGAGAAGATGACAAACGGTATGATTTGAGTGTCTGCTCCTCAATCCTTGTATTGACCCATAGACTCTGTCCTCTAATAATATATTCTGCTTAGCAAGCTTTTAAGATAACATAGTAATGACTTATTAATAGTAACCAGATCTTTGTTTTCTGTGTATAAGCTCTGGCTTTTAGCATGGAATCAGAGCAACTTTGGGATCTTCTTGATTCACTGTTCCACTCCACGCTGCAAGTAATAAAGGCATTGCAACAAGTGCTCCAACCTGATTGAAGACTAAGTTTCTTCCACATTACCCAAAGAGTACAACTTGAAACGTCACTTTGAGACTAAACATGCAGCGAAATATGAGAGCATGTCTTCGGAAGAGAAAGGTAGACAATCGCACGAGATGGTTTCACAAATGCAAAAGGAACAAAGCTTCATTCACAAGACTTTATTCAGCTCAAGATGGAATTACCAGAACAAGCTATGTAGTTGCTCACAAAATTGCAAAAAAACAGCAAGCCATTCTCAGAGGGAGAATTCATCAAGGAATGTTTGGTTGAATCTGCTGCCTTGACAAGAAAGCGCTTTTTGAAAAACTTGCGTACTGTGACGCAACATGTTGAAGAAATCTCTGAGAACTTGGAACAACAGTTGAAAGGTAGGGTAAACAATTTTTCTTATTTTTCTCTGGCCCTTGACAATAGCTGTGACGTTAAAGCTGTTGATTTTCATGAGGCATTACTATAGATTTTACTTTGACTGAAGAACTTGTGTCAGTGCAGTCAATGACAAACATAACTACAGGCAAGGATTTACTGGACAAAGTTAATGAGTGTGTCTCAAAACTTGGACTGAGTTGGCAGAATGGGTGTCCAAACTTGACAGGCAAAAATGTTGGGTTATAAAAACGGATACAAGACCAAGTGACAGAAACTAACCCAGAGCAGAAAATACATTTTCTGCATTGCATTATTCACCAGGAGGTTCTCTGCAAATGTGTTCTGAAACTTAGCCATGTTGTGGAGACAGTTACACAACATTAGCAGGGGGGGCTGACGGTGTTCATCAGGGGCGCCGGAGGGTGGCAGACAATCTTGTTGCTGCCTAATCTTGCCTAATGGGAGGGCCGGCCCTGCAATCACACATCCTCTACTTACTGCAGTTTATCTAACTTGCAGCTGGGATCCTTCAATACAGCAGAGAGCTTTGTCACTCCTGTGTCCCCTTGGTGACTACAGCTCAGATACAGCTCTGTCGGAGTTGAGGGGTTTGAACATAGAGCTGAGGCCAGGGCAGAACAGCCTTGATCTGAGAATCTACAGTCTGGCAGCCTGTAGGGAGAAGGAGACCAAACATGTTATGTATTTATATATCTTTAACTAGAGTAATGTGCTTCTTGTTGTACAAACAAATCTGGAAACTCCACATAGAAGAGCACTACAGCAACCAATATGTTTTGTTGGTTTAATGAATCAGAATTTATATAAGGTTTCTAGCAGGCCATAAAATGCATAAATATTGCTGTGTTCTCTCTAAAGTTCATAGTTTTCAGGGGATATAGACATCTTGATAGTAAGCCATCTTAAGTAGATGGGACCACTGCCAGCTCAGCACCAGCTTGACACTCTTATACCCCCACTGCATCTCATGATCAAAGAAGACATATGAGGTTGTAAATCCGCTGACAGCTGCCTGAAGAGATGCCAATCAGCAGGTGATATATCTATCCACAAATGAGGAATGTACCATGAATGGCCGGGCCACAGACCACAGTTGTAATTTATAAAGCACTCATATTATTTATCCACAAATAATGTGCCGGAATGCGCCCAAAAATAATTTGCTGCTAGTACTCAGCTCCCTTCATGACAATATGCAAGTCTGTGTTCTGTGCTGCTTGAATCTCAGAATGGGCTCTGACCCCAGCCAGCAGCCCAGCCTCAGCCGCAGAGACCTGGTGATCCTGGCTTACACATCCTGGATTCTCCGGGATCCAAGGATGGAGGGACCCAGGGGAGCAAGGCAGTGCAGAACAGGCAAGCAGGGGTGGAGGGAAAGGAAGTAGAAGACTGCCCCCCACCATGGCAATTGCATAAGGCTCTCCTGTTCTGGTGGTGCCTTTTCTGGGTCCTCTGGTGAGCCTGTGCCTGGATATTCAGGAAGCTCCATGTCCTCCTCTCCAATCACTGGGAGGAATTCTTCTTCCTCCCACTCCAGCTCTGGCACTTCTACCTCGTTCTTGTCATCTTCATCATTGGGGGTCTCTTGAGAAATAACTGTTCCTTCCGTTATTGCTCTAGCACCGCCACCGGCTCTGGCACTGCTGGCTAGTCTTCCTCCTCTTCGCTAATTTCTTGTAGGAGAATTTCTTCCTCTAATTCCAACTCTGGTGGAGCCACATGTTCTTCCTCTGGCTCGGGCTGTTGAAGAGTCACTGGCTCCTCCTTTTGAGACCCTGGGGATTTCAGTGGCACCATCAAAGGGAATGTCAGTGGTTCCTCCCTACAATTGGAGCTATGTAACTCAAACTTTTTGTGGAATTCTGATAAGCTAAGTTTATGTTTGTTTTGTTTTTCATAACAGTTATTGAGTATAGCAGTGAATGAAGTACATGGCTCTGCTAAACAGTTATATTCAAATACATGAAACAAAATACATTTAAGAGTGACGGTTTAAAAGAAATCACTAAGTGATATTGTAGAGTGTGGTGCACCTTAAACTGTAGATGCAGTACATCCAACTGGCCTCACAACCGCTGACTACGTGTCACCACGCTAGCCAGGACCTCCACATCCTGATTCTTCACCTGCGGAATCGTCTGAGACCAGCCACCCGGATTGCTGATGAAACTTTGGGTTTGCACAACCAAAGAATTTCTGCACAAACTGCCAGAAAGTCTCTCAGGGAAGTTCATCTGTGTGCTCTTCCTCCTCATTTGGGTCTTGTCCTGACTGCAGTTCTGGTGGACATTCCTGCAGTCAGCAGGCCAATTTCACGCTAGATTAGGGCCTAATGAATGTATTTAAATTGATTGATTTCCTTACATGAACTGTAACTCCGTAAAATGGCCACAAGACCTGCCATGGTCCAGACCTAGAGACCAAATTTTGCTTGAGCGCCTTGCTGTTGGAAAGTTTAGTGCTCTGAGAATAGCTAGGATGAAGCACCACAGCTGTAGTCAGTGCCTAATACAGAGTCTTGGTTAATTTGATGTATTAAACTGTTTATAAAGGTTAATTTAGTTTGCACACAACAGCACAACCACACAATTAATTCTGCAATATGTCAATACATGAACCCTGATCCCCCCCCACACAGCCAACCCTCTGCTATGGCTACTTAGTGCAAAGCTGAGAAACTTTTCAGCTGAGACATGGCGTTTATTGATGCCATCCAATGTATAGTAATAGAATGTATGGTAAATGTTGTGATTTATTGGGTGGATGTATAAAGAGACTGACTCATGTGTCTGACGAGCAGAGAAGAATAGTGTATTATCTATCCCTTTTCTGTAACTTAACAGAAGTTTAATATTTCAATCACATTATATTAGTTCCACATTAAATCTCTGAAATAAATCAGTATTGCACAGTTTTGACTTAGAGAATCCTAGAGATTGTGAGAATTACTAGTGTTGATCAGCACCTACAATATATTGAACTTTCAATCATACGTGCAAAGAGTTCCTCATACAAAACACAGTCTCTCCTTATCAGTCACTGAATATTCACACAGTCACACATCCTTTACTTACCACAGTTTCTCTTGTTTACAGCTGGGATCCTCATGTACAGCAGAGAGCTTTTTCACTCCTGTGTCCCCTAGGTGATTGCCGGTCAGATCCAGCTCTTTCAGTGATGAAGGGTTTGAACTGAGAGCAGAGGCCAGGACTGCACCGCTTCGCTCTGTGATTTCACACACTGACAGGCTGTAGAAAGGAGAAGACACAATCATTATGTTTCTTTTTCCCAGTACATTAATGATAGTTAATGATAGTTAAGCTGTTCGGGACTGTGGTGCTTTGCAGGACTATGTTTTGGAAGTATGCTGAATGTGTTTTCCCAAATGGGCTGAAGGCTGGTGTTTTTTGGTAGCAGTGCTTGCCTTGTTTTCCAATGTGATTGTCGCAAGCAGGGTTCTTTGCCTAGGAAGAGGACGGCTGAGTTTGTTTGGTGTAGTCTACTCGGCATATTTGTTTTTTGTTTTTGGTTTGGTGGAATACTTTTTGGAGCGTGGCGCTGGAGTGTTATTTTTTGCTGCAGGAGCGTCCCTGAAGGGGCGTGGCCGCCATTGCCAACCCCCCCCCCCCCCCCACAACAGACTGACTGGACTCGACCAATGGCAAGCCTGCACGACTATGACCCACGGATACGCCCTCCAATTCCACTCTGCCCCCCCGAGCGATATGACTAGTGGCCGCAGAGGACTCTCGAGCAGGCTTCTACTCGGGGTACTTCCTGGTGCCAAAGAAGGATGGAGGCTTCAGGCCCATTCTTGATCTGAGGGGCCTCAACATGTTTCTGAAGAAAAGACCATTCCGCATGTTGACTGTACAGCGTATCCTCCAGTCCATCCAGCCGGGCAACTGGTTCATGTCAATAGACCTCAGGGATGCCTACTTCCACGTCCCCATCCTCCCGGCGCACAAGAAATACCTGCGCTTCGACTTCCAGGGCCAGGCGTACAAGTTCAATGTGCTGCTGTTCGGCCTCTCTGGCTCCCCGCACCTTTTCAAAGTGCATAGACACAGCCTTGGCCCCCCTCAGGACAAAGGGCATAAGGATCCTGAACTACCTGGACGACTGTCGGGTGTGCAGACTCCAGGCTTCAGGCAGAGGAACACACACACACACGCAGACCCGTGGCAGCTCCCGCTTCGATGGGACTTACTGACTCAAGCAGAGGGACTGCTGTGGCACCCCAACCCAGCACAGCTGCAGTTGTGGGTCTGGCCCCTGAAAGGCACTGTCTGATGTCTCTAGGGCTGCCTGCGAATGTTGTGGAAACGCTGCAATCGGCCAGGGCCCCCTCCAACAGGGCCCAATATACTTACAAGTGGTCAGTTTTTCAGAACTGGTGTATAGAGAGGAATGTGGATCCTGTGTCGTGCCCCATATCAACAATCCTGTGCTTCCTGCAACAGTTGCTTGAAGATGGAAAATCTGCATCCACGTTGAAAGTTTATCTGGCTGCTATCTCCGCATGTCACGATAAAATTGACAATGTCTCCCCAGGATCGCACTTCCTGGCAAACCAGTTTTTGAAAGGGGCAAAACACTTGAGACCACCGATAAAGGACACAATTTCAGCCTGGGACTTGGAATTAGTGCTGAAAGGACTGAGCGGTGCTCCCTTTGAGCCCAGCTCCACTTCTTCTCGCTCAAGGTAGCTTTTCTTGTAGCGATAACGTTGGCTAGGAGAATTAGTGAAATTCACGCCTTATCTGTGGATAAAGCCTGTCTCATCTTCTCGGGAAGCAACAACAGTCACTCTCAGGACGAACCCGGCCTTCCTGCCCAAGGTCGTCTCAGCATTTCAAATAAATCAACCTATTGTCCTGGAGTCTTTCCATCCCCCTCCACACGAATTGGATGAGGACCGCAGACTACACACACTCTGCCCTGTCCGGGCTTTGAGGTGCTATATGCGGAGGACTGCGCAGAGCCGCAAATCCGACCAGCTGTTTGTCTGCTACGGTTCCACCACCAGAGGGCGGGTGGTTTCAAAACAGCGACTGGCGCACTGGGTGGCGGACGCGATCCGGCTCACCTACGAGATTGCTAATGTCCCCATGCCTGAACACATCTCAGCGCACTCAACGAGGGGACAAGCCACGTCGTGGGCTCTCTTTCACGGTGCCACACTGCAAGAACTATCGTTTTCAGTAATATAATTGAATGATATTAGTTTCCTATTTTTGTCATAAATAAATGATTATTGCACATCTGTGACTTGACCGCATCTTCCCTCTAAAAAGAATCTTAAAAGAGAAACCAATTGACCTATGAGTTTTCAGTTCAACTATTTATTTAGATTGACTGAAAAACCAAGCATATCATTCTCTTACATGATCATCACAAGCAGGGTTCTTTGCCTAGGAAGAGGACGGCTGAGTTTGTTTGGTGTAGTCTACTCGGCATATTTGTTTTTGGTTTGGTGGAATACTTTATGGAGCGTGGAGCTGGAGTGTTATTTTTTGCTGCTGTGTTTTGCCGCTGTCATACTGCTGACCCCTGTTTGGTCTCAGTACTTTGTGTATAGTTGTTGCATTGAGACTGTACATTCCCTATTTTTTTTTCTGGTTTTTGCTGGTAGCAACTTTTTTATAAGAGCTTAGGGAAAATTCGGGGGCGGGGGAAGGGGGGAGTTTAACCTTATGGCTTTTTTTTCTTTTGTGTTCTTAGTTGTTTTGTTTAAACGTCTTTAATCTTTTTAGTCTTCCATTTTGTTTTGTTTTTTTGTTGTTTTAGATGGATCTATACCGCCCTCCATTTAAATACTATGTAGGCCTACATAGGTCATATAGGTCCGATCTCGTATGTATTTTGGGGGACAGAATTTCTCAGGCTTTAAGGGGGTTGAACCACCGTCACACGTCCCACAGCATAGGACACTGACTCTTGTACCCTGTCATCTGTCTGCATCACCCCTGAAATGAAAAGTACAGCCTCAACCACATCAGTTTTTCTGGTCTGTCAAGAAGTATGGTGCCATGTGTATCGCTTTTTAACAGCATGTTTAATAAAATCTTATTGATTTGTTGTTTTATTCAGCACATGTATTTTAAATCATATGAACACAGTTTTTATACTGGTGGACATATTTGGCTTTTGGGCCCGATGTACAAGCAAGTTTTAAGCGGGATTTGACTTATCAGTAAAATACAGGCTAAAGACAAAGGTTCATTTTAACAAAGATCAAGATTTTATTTTATTTTATTGTTTTGGATTTATTCAACCTTAATCAAATGCATTATTATAAATCACGATGCTGAATACAAACAGGGAGCCTATAACAAATACGCAATCTGCTTTAGATTAGTATGTAATTTCAAATAACTAGACCAAATACCTCAAACACATCAGAAATAACTGTTTACAAAGACTTTCCGTCTTTATGGCATTAGTCGGCTGAAAAAGGTTTTCAAAGTAAGATAAAAGAAACAAATGTGTAACTTTAAATATAAAAAACAACAACATTTTACTCATTTGTGACAATAAAGAAAACTAAGTTGAGGCCCTAAAACAGAGACCTAATAAATGCTTAGAAACAACAACACATTTGTGTCGTTCAAATAAGAAAACTGAATAGCGGGTGACCACAGCCCAGGTGGAAGGGATCTAACGGTGTCTGTGTGTTAAAAAGTCACGAAACATGACTGTGAAAACTCTGACTCATTACATGATCAGGGGTTTGATATGAGAGAGCTGCGATCGGTAATAAGCATCAATCACAGGCTAGGGGCCTGCTTATTACCGATCGCTGAGTTCACAGCTCTCTCATATCAAACCCCTGATCTGATATGAATGTGCAGTTCTTTTCAGGATGCTCAACCAGAAAGAAGACTGTAAAGAAAACAAATAAATAAATAGTAATTCAAACTTATGTAATGAGTCAGATATATATATAAAAAATTAAAGTTACACATTTGTTTCTTTTATCTTACTTTGAAAACCTTTTTCAGCCGACTAATGCCATAAAGACGGAAAGTCTTTGTAAACAGTTATTTCTGATGTGTTTGAGGTATTTGGTCTAGTTATTTGAAATTACATACTAATCTAAAGCAGATTGCCCCTGAGTATTTGTTATAGGCTCCCTGTTTGTATTCAGCATCGTGATTTATAATAATGCATTTGATTAAGGTTGAATAAATCCAAAACAATAAAATAAAATAAAATCTTGATCTTTGTTAAAATGAACCTTTGTCTTTAGCCTGTATTTTACTGATAAGTCAAATCCCGCTTAAAACTTGCTTGTACATCGGGCCCAAAAGCCAAATATGTCCACCAGTATAAAAACTGTGTTCATATGATTTAAAATACATGTGCTGAATAAAACAACAAATCAATAAGATTTTATTAAACATGCTGTTAAAAGGCGATACACATGGCACCATACTTCTTGACAGACCAGAAAAACTGATGTGGTTGAGGCTGTACTTTTCATTTCAGGGGTGATGCAGACAGATGACGGGGTACGAGAGTCAGTGTCCTATGCTGTGGGACGTGTGACGGTGGTTCAACCCCCTTAAAGGCTGAGAAATCCTGTCCCCCAATTTGTGTAACACTCCAGATGATCACTAGTGTTGTATTTTGAATAATGTTCAAACTGGCTTAATAGCCCTGCCCGTTCATTAACTGTGTTGCCCTGAATTCAAGGTAACCATTAAGATGCTACTTATTCTTACAATTACTAATCTGTTAAATCTCAATAATTAAATTTTGAATGATACATATTTAATATGTCTAAAGTTACTTTAGTATTTTTTAATTTATTTTTTTCTTAACATCATGGGGTGCATTCTTTATTTCTGTAAGAAGGTTACTACTATAAGGCTTCTGTTTGACCGTGGCGAGTTATCTAACTAGCAAAGAGAGCTGTGCTCAGTTAAATGTCGGTTATATACTGTATTTCTTAAGTTAAATAAGTGTGGTTTAGTTTCATTTACTTAATGTCGTTATTAAAATTGTGTTTTCGTTCTTTATCTCTTTTAAGAATGTTACTAGTTAGTTGTACTGAAGGCTATTCAAATGTCTTACTGTCAATACAACCAAGACCATTAAGGTCTTCAGACTGCACCCCCAAGCTATTGTAATGTGTAAATTATATAAATATACATACACACATATTGTGTACTTATTGAATCTTATTGCATGAATGGATTACATTAGATATTTAGATATCTTAATGCATGAATGGAATATATTACATATTTATTTAAAATAATTTGATGTATGGTTACTAATATTATTACAAATTCTGATTTTATTGAGTTGTATTGAAATTTCCCAGTCTCTACATACAGTGAGGGAAAAAAGTATTTGATCCCCTGCTGATTTTGTACGTTTGCCCACTGACAAAGAAATGATCAGTCTATAATTTTAATGGTAGGTGTATTTTAACAGTGAGAGACAGAATAACAACAACAAAATCCAGAAAAACGCATTTCAAAAAAGTTATAAATTGATTTGCATGTTAATGAGGGAAATAAGTATTTGATCCCCTATCAATCAGCAAGATTTCTGGCTCCCAGGTGTCTTTTAAACAGGTAACGAGCTGAGATTAGGAGCACTCTCTTAAAGCTCGTTACCTGTATAAAAGACACCTGTCCACAGAAGCAATCAATCAATGAGATTCCAAACTCTCCACCATGGCCAAGACCAAAGAGCTGTCCAAGGATGTCAGGGACAAGATTGTAGACCTACACAAGTCTGGAATGGGCTACAAGACCATCGTCAAGTAGCTTGGTGAGAAGGTGACAACAGTTGGTGCGATTATTCGCAAATGGAAGAAACACAAAATAACTGTCAGTCTCCCTCGGTCTGGCGCTCCATGCAAGATCTCACCTTGTGGAGTTTCAATGATCATGAGAATGGTGAGGAATCAGCCCAGAACTACATGGGAGGATCTTGTTAATGATCTCAAGGCAGCTGGGACCATAGTCACCAAGAAAACAATTGGTAACACACTACGCCGTGAAGGACTGAAATTCTGCAGCGCCCGCAAGGTCCCCCTGCTCAAGAAAGCACATGTACAGGCCTGTCTGAAGTTTGCCAACATCTGAATGATTCAGAGGAGAACTGTGTGAAAGTGTTGTGGTCAGATGAGACCAAAATCGAGCTCTTTGGCATCAACTCAACTTGCCGTGTTTGGAGGAAGAGGAATGACCCCAAGAACACCATCCCCACGGTCAAACATGGAGGTGGAAACATTATGCTTTGGGGGTGTTTTTCTGCTAAGGGGGCAGGACAACTGCACCGCATCAAAGGGACGATGGACGGGGCCATGTACCATCAAATCTTGGGTGAGAACCTCCTTCCCTCAGCCAGGGCATTGGAAATGGTTCGTGAAAATGACCCAAAACACACAGCCAAGGCAACAAAGCAGTGGCTCAAGAAGAAGCACATTAAGGTCCTGGAGTGGCCTAGCCAGTCTCCAGACCTTAATCCCATAGAAAATCTGTGGAGGGAGCTGAAGGTTCAAGTTGCCAAACGTCAGCCTCGAAACCTTAATGACTTGGAGAGGATCTGCAAAGAGGAGTGGGACAAAATCCCTCCTGAGATGTGTGCAAACCTGGTGGCCAACTACAAGAAACGTCTGACCTCTGTGATTGCCAACAAGGGTTTTGCCACCAAGTACTAAGTCGAAGGGGTCAAATACTTATTTTCCTCATTAACATGCAAATCAATTTATAACTTATTTGAAATGTGTTTTTCTAGATTTGTGTGTTGTTATTCTGTCTCTCACTGTTAAAATACACCTACCATTAAAATTATAGACTGATCATTTCTTTGTCAGTGGGCAAACGTACAAAATCAGCAGGGGACCAAATACTTTTTTCCCTCACTGTATATAGTCTTTGCTTCTTATATAACATATATATTCTATAACTCTTCAATATTTAAGGATTTCTTAAATTAGTAATGTTACATTTCATTTACATTGCACGCTGTTGTGAATACATACACACACACACACACACACACACACACACACACACACACACACACACACACACCTTTAAAACTTCATAATTGTATTTATTCAATCTTTACATTGTATCTGTTCTTTAAATAATACATACACGGTTTGGCATTTGATATATTCTGAAATGCAAGAAAATATTGGTCTTGGGTAGGTGTAGTATTTACTGAGGTTATGCTGATTACTGAAAGTTTTAATTTACAATTTCTGTATTACATTTCTTTTCATTTTGCTCATATTCAGGATTTTCTAAAGTTCAGTCCACCTTGTGTCTCTCAAGCTGTCCCACAGCCCCCACCGCACCGCTTCTACAGATCGCTATCTCTCACCACATTCCATTATCCGGGGCTAGTTGGGCCCATCGCCTCAAATGTAAACAGAGCCGCTTCTTAAATTGAAAACAGACCCCACCTGTCATCAGTGCCCTGTCAACTCCGCCCCCAAATATACTAATTCTTCACCGATCCGAGGTTACTAAAGACGTAGACATCTCCTCGCCACCCCCACTAGCTCAAAACGCTCCAGACCGACATAACCCTTGTCCATTTGAAAGAGGTAACCCCTTTGGCCCTGTTGAAGAGACAGCCTCGCGGATCTTGGGAGGACTTAAATACAACTCTTTTGGAGCTTCACTAGTGTAGGGAAAAATATCTATGTTTTCTAAAGAATCTGAAGGGTATACATAGCACTCTTTTGGAGCTTCACACGTATAGAGACAAATTGCTATTTTACTAAAGAATCAGTCTGGCTTAAAGACAAATCTTTTGGTGGGTTTGAAAAACAGTTGAAGACCCCCACCACCCTGCACATTCCTTCGGAACCCATCAATATGGTAATTATTCTGTGACGCGGTACAAGCACCCCCACCCCCTAGGAAACTCACCAAACTTGGCATGGATGTAGGAGTCTATGGCATGGTCACTCGACCACAAAATGGCGGCATCATGTAACACGGTTTGGCAGCCATCTTGATTGTAGTCCAAACAAGAAATGTCAGTTTTCAAACATCGTTTTCTCGGGAACGGTAAAGAGTTGAGATATGAGACTTATAGTACATACTGCGCTTATGTTAGTACTTGATTTGGCTATTTCCAAAAATGTATAAGTCTTGCTTTTCCAGTTGCAAGTATATATAACGCACGCATCATGAATCATTGTGACAACCACATGAAACATCAAATAAACATCTAAATGGGGTTTAGAAGGTAACTATGAATGTATAATCTGCAGTAGTTATGAGCTGCTTACAGTTTATTTTTATTTGCTTGGTTTGATTTAGTACACAAACGAGTCAGGGATTTTTTCAGATATAGTCAAAAAATACCAGAGACAAACCGAAAGTGTAACAAAAAACTATAATTAAATGTAATGAACAACACACAGCAATGCAAGATATTTAAATACACACAGGAAAATTAACAGTGGTACAACAGCAATGAATTTGCCGAATCTGTAGCGGTGGATTATTGCTTTCAATTGAAAGTAATTTCAAACTGAGATCGGCTGGATCCTGCATCAGTTCCTGATTAAATAGTTAACGATGAGCACGACTTTGTCCTCTTATCTCTCAGTTAAATCGTAACTTATGGTGACATGTTATATACTCAACTGTGCAGAATCGCTGGGTCTATTCAATAGAGTTGAAACGGTGAACATAAGACGTTTAGATGTGCGATCTACACCCGAAAAAACGGACCTACTCACTGAGTCACTTAATATTAATAATTGGAGATATTTGCCCCTTGATGAGAAACATTGCTTTTACAAGCCGTTATTATATATAGCGTGCACATTGGTAATCAGTTTGACAACAAAATGTAACAAAGTAAGCAACTAAATGAGGATTTGAAGGTAACTGCGAATTGAAAAGCTACAGCAGTTCTAAGCTATACAAGTTTTTAGATGAATGTACACAAACGAGACTTGTACAATAAAGTGTTTACTAATTTATGATGATACCAATGATATTTATATTATTACTAATTTAATTAAAAATGATATATTGAAATCAAATCAGTGTAGATGACTTTTTGAGATTAATACTGGCTTGTACTTTAACATATTTGACCACTAGAGGGGGAACTTGACCATGAAAACTGATTTTGTCAAAATTTGCATCTTCCAATGGACCAGTAGCTTCAAGAAGTTCCTGTGCTCTATCAATATTTTCGGCTTCCATCTGAAATGCAGCTCTGTTGTTGTTGTTGTCAACTATGATTTTTACTGGTTCCACTATTTTATCTGCACACTTTACAGCACCTACTTGATAGAAATTTTCAAATGTCTCAAAGTCTGCAGGTTTAAGTTGAGAGTCTACATAATAGGGCAGGAAAAGTTGCAGTATACTTTGATAATATTTTTCTGGATCTTTAGTGGGGGATAATCTGGCATACCTCACAACTGCTGGCTGAGTTTGTGATCTTCTCTTAACATATCCGAGACCATTGTTCAATTCAACTGCTGTAGTATTTGTCTTGTTTCTTGATATTTCAGATTTTGACAGCACTCTGTATTCTGAACGAAAGCTAGCAAGACATAGGTTGTGAAATTCTCCTCCTTTAGGTCTATTTTTATAACGATCTACTATACTTGTCATCCAAATGTTGCCTTTGTGAATGTCATCAACTTCACTTTTGTTTTGTAGAATGTGTAGTGGCAAACTCATTTTAACAGGATGTTCCCCAGTAGGAATGAACTGTACCTTACGAGATCCTTCTTTCAGCCTCATGGTGGGAACTCTATATACAGCCTCTTGAGCACTAACTTCTCTATTGTGAAGATACACACCGCCAAGTCTTTTCAGAGCATGTTTTGCATCTGCATTTCCTTCATTTGTGGCTTCTTTCTGAGCATGATCCAGTAACAAACCCATTTCTCTTTCTGCTTTTGAAATGTAGGAGATAATGTATACTACACAAGAGTAAGCATCCACAGCAAACTGTATATCCATATTTGCATTCCAGCTTCTCAGTAGATCCTTATTGTACTGATTTACCCAGATATTGTTAGGGTCTCTTTTCAAAACTACACTTGTTTTCTTGGCTAATGTAGCACAAGCTTTTTCAAAGATATATTGTGATATACCAATACTGTCAAACAAAGATTCTGATGATGCAAAGTGTAAATCAGAATTTGATACAGCGTTCTTGATCACTTCTAAGATTGCTTTTGCGTCTTGCTTTGTCATTTGTGTTGTTTCACATTCTGTACCAGAACCCATATTCTCATCATGTGTATCATTAGATGACCTTGTGCATCAGCACTACAGCTCTCACCATTTATATTCTGCTCTTCTGTTGCCAGATTCATTTCATCATTCTGTGCAGGTCTTGAAATGAAAGTCTCCTCAGATGGTGGGCGAGGGAAGTTAAATCTACAAGTGGTGCCTTTTTTCTTACAAGTCTTTGAATGCTTCGTGCTGTGCTTTTGAACACTGTTAACTATCTCATTCAAGTGACATATTTGTCAACAAATTCTACAACTGCTATGTCATCATCTTTGTCAATTTGAGGTGCATCTTCAACCCAGAAAAGGCAATGGACATGAGGAGATCCACGTTGCTGAAACTCCACTCTGTAGAAATAATCTTTAATCTTTCTGATTGGAGCTGCAGGTGACATTATAACCTGTTTTAAGAAACAGTGAAATATGTGATCAAACATTCTGGCAGCTGTCACTGGATTCTTTTTCAGTATGGCACATTTGGCACACCAGTCAAGCTCTTCAGCGCTTTGTTTACTACCTTCCTCTTTAAGGACAGTTTCTATAAATTCTTTTCATCTCATGTCTGCCGAAGAAAATTAACAAAACCACGTTGGAATTCCCAGCTGTCTCAACATTGCAAACAGATCTTTTTGTGTAGCTTGCCAAAAAGGAGGTGTGCCCCGAATAGGTTTCAAAAACTTGTAACCCTCATCATGTTTAAGTATCTTTTTAAGAGATTCTGTATCAGTTAACATTTCACCTTTACCTTGTTTCCACCTGCATCATCAGATCCGTTTCTCAATGCGATTGACACATTGGACACAATTTGATTCACTTCTGACAAATACTGTGCATCAAAAATAAAATCAGTGTTTCTAGCAAACCTACCATCGGCATTTAGTAAGCGTGTATGAAGATATCTTGCTAATGTTATCTTTTGCTCACGTTTATCATGAAAAGTAGGTCCTCCTGTAGGAAACAACACCGGAAAAGACTTTGGTTCATTACTCACATCCATAAGCAATTTTACAGGACTGTTTCCTTCTGTAGGTGCAACACTCATAATGCTGTCAAAATGCTGATCAAGCACTTCTTGTGCAATATCAACAGGCTGTAAGCATGTGTTCAAAAAAATCCATGATGGTTATTATCTTGCTCTGACTGAGCATTATTTTGCTCATCTGTATCCTCAATGTCTGGATGATTTGACAAAGTGTCATTGTCTTGGTCACTGCACTGTCCACTTTGCTGTGCGCTTTTTAACAAGGGGTTTACCCAATCGTGATTGAAATGCACATCCTCATACCACATATTATTTTTTGTCAGGTATTCTAAGGCATTTTTCACATGCTCATTGCTTACAAACTGGTATTCATAATGACCTTAATAGGTAAGCTTCCTCTTTAGTTTTACTCTGATCATCAGATCATCTGCTTCACATCTTGGAAGAACACTGGTCACTTTATCAATGCTGGATGGAACACATACAACAGGCCAATGAACTCCATTCTGTCCCCCTTTTGGTAATGCTAGCATTATCATGAATGGAATATGTTGTGCAATGAGATGTTGTTCAAGAGAATTTAAACACTTTAATTGTGGTGGAATAGGTTCCAAGTGGAGATTATTTGCTACTCTTTCTGCTGGAATTTTCCCATCAAGAAGTTTTCTGTGACATGTATAGCATATCCATAGTGTAGATGTAGGACATTCACACAGTGAACAATCTGCACCACAAATGTTGGTGCACACATGAAAGTAAGTATCTGTTATACACTTATTAGCAGCTGAAGCAACATGATTACCTTTGTTTGCATAACTCTCTCTATTGCATTGAATTACTTGTTTTTCGAAAAGCCGTTGATGACAAACTGAACACACATATTCTGGCCCATGAGCAGTTGCATTTCTGAAACACTGAATTACATTATCCATTTGTTTTTGTTCCTCTGCATTCTTGTTGCCCAATTCCTTTTTTTCAGATTGTCTCTGTGCTGTTCATCTTCTCTGTACTTTCTTACACTTCTTTCTTTTGTAGCTCTTTTGTGCTCCTCATCTTTTCATATTTTTTCATACTGTACTCTTTCACTGCATTTCTGTGCTCCTCATCTTTATCATATTTTTTCATACTGTAATCTTTCACTGCATTTCTGTGTTTCTCATCTTTTCCATACTTTTCAATACTATGTGCTTTCACTGTTGTCCTGTATTTTACATCTGCTTTGCCATACCTGCTTGTTTTTACTTCTCTCTAAATTCAACATTTGTTCCATAACGCCCCCGTTCTTTTTCTGATTTGCTTTTCTTTACAACATTTTGGTCACCACTTTCAGTAGACTGTTGTGCAGCTCTTTTATATGTCCTTTCTGTAGTTTCATCATTTGATTTACATTGATACGCATTATCATGTACCTCATTTGCTTCAAGCATCTGCCTTTTCTGTGTAGATTCACAATTATGCCAATATTTAGCTTCAGACATATTTGTTCTTTTCCGTTTTAATGCTGTCATATCTGTGGGCTTACTGCAAGTACTTTCTTTGCATCTTTTGGCACACACACCCTGCATATCTCTGACCTTTACACATTGTACAACTTCATAATGACACTGACCACAGTTGTTTAAGTAAATTCCAGTTTCACTGTGCCCCCTTGTGGCCAATTCACTGTTAATTTGACACTTTGAATATGTTAACCATCCATTACCTGTAAATGTGTGAATATCTGTTCCCAACAGATCAGCAGCTGCCAGTATTTCAACTTCAGTTGCCCATGTTCCCACATACTTCATTCGTGAGTTTTTCACATATTCTTCAACTGATACTTGTCCTAATCTTAAGTGTGTCAAAAAATCTGTTGCTCTTTCAGTAAGGTGTTTAACAACAGCTAATCGCACTTTCCTGTGGTTATTTTCTGTACCACAAATTGCAAATGATGAAGCTCTGAAGAAACAGTTCCCATCACCTTTTATGGGTTTGTTTTGACAAGGTTCACCCATTGAATTAACATGCTCACCTTGTAATACACTGATACTGTATTCATTTTGCAGACACAACTGAGAACATAACTGATCACACTGCTGTAATGTCAGAGGAGAAAACGAGAACCTACGAGGCTCAGTTTGCCAACAATAAGTACGTCATCATTTGATTCAGAAGTGAATGCCACGTTGGAGATTGTTTCGGAGATCGCTTCCATTACATTAATACCCGTGACCTCAAATTGACCATGTTCACTTGTCTTTAGAGATAATGCCAATCTCCAACAGTGCTCATGTACGTCACTGACAGTTTGCAAGTAAAGTACTATGCTTGTACCATTTGGCACTGCCATACCTTTAGCATTTTGTGAATGGGCGTCAAATACTGCAAACTTTTCATCAGCCTTGATAACTGCAAATGTAGATGCTGAAAATGTCACAAAACATGCATCAAACTGTGCCATTGTTTTCTCTAAAGCATTTTTAAATGGTACCAGGAAGTGAATATCATGATCTACATTAGTTGTGCCCATTAATCCAGTTAAGGATTCACCAGGGTTATGGAGAACACTTTGTCAAACACATCAAGAACATTCGGCAGATCAGACACTAAAAGATAGTGATCATGTACTGTAACTGACTTTTATATAAACCCATACAATTCATTGCCTATGTGGAGAATGTTATCAAGATCTTGTGCTGCCCATGAAAACAAATTTTTCATTTGACTGAATAGTACTGCAGCTAGGCTGTTCGCTACACATTGCCTTCCACTGTTTTCCAAAAACTGAGGGTGTCCTTGATGAAACCATCCTCATATAGAACTCGCATTTGGTGGCGGTGTACACTTTTTTTGCAGTTTATCAATGTCATGTATTGCATTACCTGTCAGTTCAACTGTCTTTGATCCATTTCCCAATACAGACCTATTCAGATGATCTCCAGTTTCACATGAATTCAATTGCAATGATTTCAACTCACAAGCATTTATTTCAAATATGTGCCTTTCGGCGAATTTATTTGCATAGTTTATTTGTTCATATTTATCAGCATTATCAACAGCCATAGGCAAATTGTCCTTGCAGGGTGGCACGTTGGCCTCAGTGGGCGGCACGTTGGCCTCAGTGGGCGGCACGTTGGCCTCAGTGGGCGGCACGTTGGCCTCAGTGGGCGGCACGTTGGCCTCAGTGGGAGGCACGTTGGCCTCAGTGGGAGGCACGTTGGCCACGTTCGACAGGTCTGTAGGGGCATCATAAAAATGTCCCTTCTTTACCACAGATTTTCTCCAATTTTTCTTCCTTGGCATCTGAAACACAAACACAAAAAAACAAGACAAAGTTATGAACATTATTATTCTCACCCATCACTGTCACATAACCTCATCTCATTATTAGTAACCTACCATGTAATTCCTTTTCAACTATAAAAACACCTACCAACAGTGCTCATTAGGCTCTATTGTTGGTATAATGTGTATGTCCACAATATCCCAAGTTGCAAATACAACCTGTAATCTGTTTTACAAATAATTTAATATTTATATAGATACAAATGTAATTCACTTGTCCAATAATACTGCAAATGTGCTACAGTTCAGCCATAGCACTTACATTTATATTTGATCCCTCCCCTTCTTAAATAACTCATGCCTACATGGATGTTTAATGTACACCTATAATGAAGACGTAATTTGAGTTACAAACCCAGCAATATGAGGTTGACAGATTTTGCATTTGATGTTTGCAATTTTGAAATAATAATGTTAATTTTAACATGAGTGCTACTAGGCTAAACCAAGAACTAGGGATGCACGATATTGGATTTTTGCCGATATTCCATATGCCATATTTTCAAACTCATTTTGGCTGATTGACGATACTGATATATACACATCTTTTTTTTTTTGCTTTGTCAAATGACTTAAGTAGAGGCTGCTGACAGATTTTCGCCTGCGGCTTTTTTTCTTGCCTACGTTTCAGAAACTCTTTGTGGTGTTCAGGATGATGGCTCTTAAGATGCATAATTAAATTGGTAATGTTAAAGGAGTGTGATTTTAACCCTCCTTGCATCACTAATGCTTTACAAGCATTGCAAATAGCAATTTTGTTATCTGTTTCAGATACTTTGAAACACTTCCACACAGCTGACATGCTGAAGCTTGTTGCTGGCACTCATAATAAACATTTAGCGTCATAGTGTGCGCATAGTTAACGCGTCACCTTATCGGCCAGGCACATCAGCAGAAATGTTCATATCTGCTGATAATTCACTTTTTAAAGTTTTTATCGGCAGATACCGATGTCGTGCCGATATCATTGTGCATGCCTAACAAGAACCTTAAGTGTGCCATTGATATGATAGGTGTCTGTAACTGTCTACTTTCAATAGTTATGCACAACTTATAATTGGGTGTCTGTAACATTTAACCACTGAAATACAAAATGTGCCTTACATGGTTAGATAAGTATTTTTTTCAAACACCAACTGCTATTTTCACTTTATTTTGGCATGTGCTGCAACAAATATCATTCAATTTTAGAAGGTGCAATGTCCATAGACTAATTAACAGTTAGACATATGTCTCGTTCTACAACATTTTGAATACCTGTACAATCACAGTAGAAGTTCAAATATTACTTAGGCACGCCAAATGTGTTAACAAGTATTACTTCAACTTCAACATGAAACCAGCTGGTAATGTAGACTGTATAATTACATTATATATTATTTATATATGTTAATTTATATACAGCTCTGTAAACAATTAAGAGACCACTTAACATTGATTTCTGAACTTGGAGCAGCCTCTTAATTTTTTTCAGACCACTTCATATAGCTCTACTAATACCACAGACAACTGATACGATTATTTACATACAGCCCTCACTTAATATAATAACTACGCCATACAGAGTGTCGTAGACTTTGCGTTGTTTTTTTATGTTTTGATTGATTAATAGATTTCAACAACTAGATTTTGCGGATGATCAATCACAGTTTTACTGTTTCTTTCTTTCTTTCTTTCTGTACATTCAATCAACTCCAAGCCAGGCATCCGGCCTTCATAACAGCAAGAAAACATTGCTTTATGCAACAGACAAATAAAATAATAATGAAACAAAGTGAGATGTGTTTTAAAGTAGATCTTCCGAAATAAAAATACAAATGCTCGCTATTCATGTCCAAGCATAAATCACAAACATCTCTACACGAAAGTCACTGCATCAAAACGCAAGCACAAATATATTTATATTTATTTTAACCGTAATCTAACATTTTGACCCATTATAACTCAAAAGGGGGTTTAACAAGAAATTATTCATTAATATCAATGGATAATAACAACGGATGGCAATTTTAAAGTAAAGATTTAATACAGATGAAAAAGGACAATAATTCCATGTGGCTTACCTTCGTAGCAGGAAAAAAACATTAACCTATGACCTCTGGACGCTCACAAATAGAGGGTAAACTAATATCTTCCCCTAAGGACTATACATTAAAACAGCTCCCCCTGGTGGTAATACCAACTGTACTCCAGACTACATCTACACATAAACTAAACTAAACTAAACAGCAGCTGCATTATTTTTGCTGTACACTGTATACGTTAATATATATACAAATTAAATCATAGTTTTATGAGGGGGGGGGGGGGACATAACTTAGTGCTCTTCTCTCTCAGTGAAATTGTAACATATAGTAACATGTTATATATTCATCGCTGGCTTTAATCAATAGCATTGTGAAGATAAGACATTTCCTGTGTGAGCTACACCCGAAACAATGGACAACGGTCTACAGCTATATTTGCAGCTATATTTAGGGGGCCAAGCAACGAAGTTGCTGGAACCCTATTGTAATTGTTAGGATTATTATTAGGCTTCCATGCACGAAGTGCTGGCGGAAGCCTATTGTTTTTGTTAGGATTTTTATTATTATTATTTTTTTTTTAATTATTATTATTTTTTTCCTTCCGCCAAAACTTCTAATGCCCCTAAAACGCTCATACATGCATGAAAACTCACGAAACTCGCAAGTGTTGTAGACAAATCTTATACCTACAAATGCAGTGAAAACTACACGTGTCGGTCACATGGTGCCGCTGCCATGTTGCGATGAGTGTCGAAATTGAGAAATGCTACAGAAATCTTCTCCAAAACCAACGGACACATGCATATGCCACTTCATACACATGCATACCTTATGCCCCACTATTACGCTTGTTCATCAGAAGTTCCCCGGGCACACGCTTTGTCCTCCATGTAGCATTCTCTGATTCCAGCTTTGGTGCCTTGTAATCCATGCCACTTATACCCACTGTGCCACAAATTGGTATGCATGACACTAGTACAGAGTACTACCAAGGTTGTTAAAGGTGAGTTGCCCCAGTGAAAAACATGGGTGCTGTGGGCCAATGAAAAAAATGTATGCGTCGCTTCAGACAAGTATCACATTATCTCTACACTGGAATGCAGTACACAGATGAAACTCAGCACCAATGTTTATGTCTGTACATTGAACATAAAACCTGATAATTAAGATTGTGAGGTACACGGTTAAGCTGCAATGTTGGATTTAACATGTGTCCGCATGCAAAAATGACAACAGCTAGTACTCCGGAACCCTAAAGCCCAGTGCCCTGAAACTTTGCATGTATTACATAGACACTGCTATCTATCACGTCTGCAACAACATGGCAGCCACAAGAAAATGACTGTGCCCGAATGCAAAATACACATATTAACAAAAGCATGATATTGACCCCAGAATAACCTATCAGCAAAATTCAAAAACTCACCAAATTCTGTTACATTATGTCACTTATGACAGCAAATATCTTCAGAAGTATGTACTAATTAACTTAAATTGTCAGTGATTAAACTAGAAGAAAGATCTGTCAAAGTTGATGAAGTCAAAGACTGGTCTCCCTCCTGAACAGAGTACCATGGCAGCTCCCTCTCCGAATGGACCTGCTGTACCAGGCTCAGGGCACGCTGTGACAACCAAACCCAGGCATGCTCCAGCTCTGTGCCTGGCCCCGGAGCGGCACCATCAGGGTTGAACTATAGCACAGTACCACAGCACAATAAGACTATGATACAGTGACCTTGTTTACACAGACACACGGGGAAAGACACGCAGTTCTTCAGTAAATATTACTTTTATTTTGTATTTGTGTAGTTCTTCTGTTCGATTGAACAATAAAACAGAATTGGAAAGTGAATCTGAAGAGTCTTCCTACTTCTTAAAGAATTTCGGAACAATGCCCCCCTTGACAGTAATACCAGCTACCACGGTAAATTCTTCAACGGTATATTGATACTATAAATCTGTCACCAGCACAACCCTACTTTAGATATAGTTTTTTTGCAGGTGTGCAGGTGCAATATAGTTCATTTGCACTTTCTAGTGGCTGGGAACACAGTAGAGCACCGATCCTGGTTGTGTCTGCTCCTGTGTTACTTGGATGAGCACAGGAGCTGACATTCTGTCTTCCCCACTTTGTGCATAGTTAGTTTGAACGTCACTAATGTGCATTGGACGCGTTGTTGTGCTGTTCCTGATCCTGGCAACTAGTAGAGCAGCCTGGTGTCTGCTACTGATGTCAAGTAGGTGCGCTCAGGTGATGTTGCCCTATTGCCCTGCGTTGCCCACAACTCCCAAAGGGGACTATGGGGAGAATGGTAAAATGGGAAGTGGTAAAAACAAACAAAACAAAAAAAAACACTCAGGCAAGTCCTCCCCTTGCCTGCTTTATCACACACAGCACAGAAGCAAACTTCCTCTTGTACTAGTTAGAAGTAGACTTAAGAGCTTTGGGGTTTGTTTTTCAGATAACCAGGGTTCCATATGCAACCTATTGTTATATTTCAAGTTGAAAATAACTCCAAAAGGGGACAATGGGACACAAGGGAGGGCTATCAGTCCAAGTCCCAGCCTACATGAATGCTGGGCCTCCACCCACGCAATTTAAACTGTATTTGAGAGCAGAAATACAGTAAAGTACCCCGAGACTGAACTGAGTACAACAGAAACCAGGAGCAGAAGCCGGCAAGATACTCTGGCTCAACTGAAGCAAACAGCGGATTGCCAATAGACGAGGCTGGTCACGTCACATTGAGTCTTTAAAATCATATATATGTGTGTGGTTATGCCCAGCTCGGTGTAGAACAAATCTTGGTTAAAAGGACCACCTTAAAAAGGGCCCAGGAAGAAGTCACACCTTGAGGCCTGCCTCAGCAACCACGCTCTGCAGCACAAGAACAATTGTTCTGTTCAATGAACACACCTGTGTGTGAGATCTGTGTACATGCAGAATCACACTCTGTCCTCACTCGAAACAATTTGGGGGAAGGCAAACTTATGAGCTAGTTTCTGAACAGCACAGTACCTGTTGGGATGAGATTTCTAGCTGAAGATGTAAACAGTGTGATACCAGTGCAGGATGTCAAATGCTGATGTTTGGGAATCTGGGTTGTAGACCGTAACAGCGAAGGGAAATTGTACAGAGAACCCTAGCACCTAGCCAGGGTCAGAACACCACAGAACACTGTTGTGGCTGCCCTAACTACTCCCTGGCCACTACTGGTCATTTTATAACTGCTGTAACATTCTATTGTTCGATAAGACTAACTGATGAGATCTTCCCAAAAGCTACTCCCCTGCTGGCATGTAAATAAAGATATTACCTTCTGAACTCCAAAGTCTTCACCACTTCAAGATATTTGGATGCTTTGCATCAGCAGGGACTGGGCAGCGTGTCAGAGTAGAGGGCAAAATGGATGGAGCTAAATACAGGCACATCCTTGGGCAAGCCTGGAATGGAGATTCACCTTTCAGGAGTACAATGACAATGACGAAAGTAGAGGTCCCAACTTTCCTAACTAAGTCCTAATTGGACTTGATCGAGAATCTGTGGCAAGACTTGAAGATTGTTGTCCACCAAGGATCACAAATCAACTTGACAGAGCTTGTACAATTTTGCCAAGAAGAATGGGCTAATATTGCACAATCCAGATGTACCTGGTAGAGAATTCAAAAGACTCACAACTGTAATTGCTGCCAAAAGTGGTTCTACCAAGTATTGACTCAGGGGGGTGAATACTTATCTAACGAATATATATATATAGAACCTCCCACAACATATTTGAATAAACTTTTATTTTCTTGTTTTCAGTAACTATATATACTGTATATTAATTAAAAAAAACACCATCACTTGTGTTTATATTAATTGATTTCTCCCTTTAACTATATATATATATATATATATATATATATATATATATATATATATATATATATATATATATACACTCACCTAAAGGATTATTAGGAACACCAAACTAATACTGTGTTTGACCCCCTTTCGCCTTCAGAACTGCCTTAATTCTACGTGGCATTGATTCAACAAGGTGCTGAAAGCATTCTTTAGAAATGTTGGCCCATATTGATAGGATAGCATCTTGCAGTTGATGGAGATTTGTGGGATGCACATCCAGGGCACGAAGCTCCCGTTCCACCACATCCCAAAGATGCTCTATTGGGTTGAGATCTGGTGACTGTGGGGGCCAGTTTAGTACAGTGAACTCATTGTCATGTTCAAGAAACCAATTTGAAATGATTCGACCTTTGTGACATGGTGCATTATCCTGCTGGAAGTAGCCATCAGAGGATGGGTACATGGTGGTCATAAAGGGATGGACATGGTCAGAAACAATGCTCAGGTAGGCCGTGGCATTTAAACGATGCCCAATTGGCACTAAGGGGCCTAAAGTGTGCCAAGAAAACATCCCCCACACCATTACACCACCACCACCAGCCTGCACAGTGGTAACAAGGCATGATGGATCCATGTTCTCATTCTGTTTACGCCAAATTCTGACTCTACCATCTGAATGTCTCAACAGAAATCGAGACTCATCAGACCAGGCAACATTTTTCCAGTCTTCAACTGTCCAATTTTGGTGAGCTTGTGCAAATTGTAGCCTCTTTTTCCTATTTGTAGTGGAGATGAGTGGTACCCGGTGGGGTCTTCTGCTGTTGTAGCCCATCCGCCTCAAGGTTGTACGTGTTGTGGCTTCACAAATGCTTTCTGCATACCTCGGTTGTAACGAGTGGTTATTTCAGTCAAAGTTGCTCTTCTATCAGCTTGAATCAGTCGGCCCATTCTCCTCTGACCTCTAGCATCAACAAGGCATTTTTCGCCCACAGGACTGCAGCATACTGGATGTTTTTCCCTTTTCACACCATTCTTTGTAAACCCTAGAAATGGTTGTGCGTGAAAATCCCAGTAACTGAGCAGATTGTGAAATACTCAGACCGGCCCGTCTGGCACCAACAACCATGCCACGCTCAAAATTGCTTAAATCACCTTTCTTTCCCATTCAGACATTCAGTTTGGATATCAAGAGATTGTCTTGACCAGGACCACACCCCTAAATGCATTGAAGCAACTGCCATGTGATTGGTTGGTTAGATAATTGCATTAATGAGAAATTGAACAGGTGTTCCTAATAATCCTTTAGGTGAGTGTACACTATATACAATAAAGCCCTTTATTTTGTGCGCATATGTTTTCTATTGGTCTTATAGCTGCCATCTCAATTTGTTTTAAAGAAAGCATTACGCAAGATGAGGAACTGGAATTAATTTTATCCGATTTAATCGATTTATCGAAGTAGTAATCGACAGATTAATCGATTATCAAAATAGTCGTTTGTTGCAGCCCTACAAATATTGCACAAAAACTGGTATATTCAGTATAATTAAGTATTTCACATAATTCATATTCAATTGCGCATGTTTACTGTCAGCCTGGAATACATTTGCATCTCATGTTTCCAATTACCGAGTCATTGCCATATGTTAATAAGCCACAGCAAAAAAGGAACAGGACTCTGCAGGTGGATGAATGAAGTCAGTGTGCTGGACAGAGGCGAGTGCCATGTTTCACTTTCTGTTATTTGTACATGTATATATATATATATATATATATATATATACACTCACCTAAAGGATTATTAGGAACACCTGTTCAATTTCTCATTAATGCAATTATCTAACCAACCAATCACATGGCAGTTGCTTCAATGCATTTAGGGGTGTGGTCCTGGTCAAGACAATCTCCTGAACTCCAAACTGAATGTCTGAATGGGAAAGAAAGGTGATTTAAGCAATTTTGAGCGTGGCATGGTTGTTGGTGCCAGACGGGCCAGTCTGAGTATTTCACAATCTGCTCAGTTACTGGGATTTTCACGCACAACCATTTCTAGGGTTTACAAAGAATGGTGTGAAAAGGGAAAAACATCCAGTATGCGGCAGTCCTGTGGGCGAAAATGCCTTGTTGATGCTAGAGGTCAGAGGAGAATGGGCCGACTGATTCAAGCTGATAGAAGAGCAACTTTGACTGAAATAACCACTCGTTACAACCGAGGTATGCAGCAAAGCATTTGTGAAGCCACAACACGTACAACCTTGAGGCGGATGGGCTACAACAGCAGAAGACCCCACCGGGTACCACTCATCTCCACTACAAATAGGAAAAAGAGGCTACAATTTGCACAAGCTCACCAAAATTGGACAGTTGAAGACTGGAAAAATGTTGCCTGGTCTGATGAGTCTCGATTTCTGTTGAGACATTCAGATGGTAGAGTCAGAATTTAGCATAAACAGAATGAGAACATGGATCCATCATGCCTTGTTACCACTGTGCAGGCTGGTGGTGGTGGTGTAATGGTGTGGGGGATGTTTTCTTGGCACACTTTAGGCCCCTTAGTGCCAATTGGGCATCGTTTAAATGCCACGGCCTACCTGAGCATTGTTTCTGATCATGTCCATCCCTTTATGACCACCATGTACCCATCCTCTGATGGCTACTTCCAGCAGGATAATGCACCATGTCACAAAGGTCGAATCATTTCAAATTGGTTTCTTGAACATGACAATGAGTTCACTGTACTAAACTGGCCCCCACAGTCACCAGATCTCAACCCAATAGAGCATCTTTGGGATGTGGTGGAACGGGAGCTTCGTGCCCTGGATGTGCATCCCACAAATCTCCATCAACTGCAAGATGCTATCCTATCAATATGGGCCAACATTTCTAAAGAATGCTTTCAGCACCTTGTTGAATCAATGCCACGTAGAATTAAGGCAGTTCTGAAGGCGAAAGGGGGTCAAACACAGTATTAGTATGGTGTTCCTAATAATCCTTTAGGTGAGTGTATATACATGTACAAATAACAGAAAGTGAAATGATATATATATATATATATATATATATATATATATCATTAGAAATCACATCTGCTGTCAGTCCACACTGTGCATTGCACTCGAGTCTGGACACATCCCAAATGCAGACCCCTCAGTAATATAGTGCACACCTCTAAGCTATTGTCCTGACAGGGCAAACAACGAGGCTCATACATGTATTATGGCAGTACATGTTATGGATGTAGTAGTGTAGAGCTGTTATTAATGTTTTATATAAACTGTATTATGTTTTAAATTAGAAATAATAATAATATGCAGACTGAGCAAAGTAGATTTCTCAAGCTAGCAACAGGCAGTTGTCCAGAGGATATGCTCTGTTAGAAAAACTGGTTTGCAACTACTTTCTCTAGAACCTTAGAAAGGAAGGGAAGGTTTGAAATAGGTCGGTAGTGTTTAAGTGAGTTAGGGTCTGCACTGGATTTCTTAAGAAGTGGTTTAATTACAGCTAGGGCTGCAACAAACGACTATTTTGATAATCGATTAATCTGTCGATTACTGCTTCAATTAATCGATTAATCGGATACAAATAATTCCAGCATTAAATTCTCTATTGTTGTATTATGTTGCAGTTTCACTCGTAAAACTCTTTGGGGTCCGCCCTTTGCAAATCGTCCCAGAGGTGGGCTGAGTGTTCTACGTCATATTACTCTAATCCTGTCTTCCATAGGTGCTCAAGGCCACTCCCGAAAACCGCGGGTCTCTAGCTTCTGAATGAGCCTAGTAACGACCATATCCGTATTAGCAGTGCTCAGCTACCTCCCCTTTAAGAAACACGCATGTTTTTTTGGTAATGGCACAGAGGAGAGAGTGGGGCCGCATTCCATGCCCTGTTACCCAAATCCTGTCCCTCATTGGCCAGTGGATCTGTCATTTACAGGGCAGGGCTGTAGCTTTCCAATGATACCAAACACCCATATCCGAACAGGCTAGGCTGCGCTGAGCTGTGTGTTTTTGTGAGAGCTCACAGACCACCCTAGCTTTCCCTATGTCATTGGTTCCAATGTGGACCATGACTAGTGGATTCTCCCTGGCGTTGGCCAGTAGCATGTCTACTAGTTTAGGGAGATCTGCAACCTGAGCACCAGGCAGGCAAGATACCATGCAGGTCTCCTTATCACTAGAACACACTGTGTCATCTACGCCTCTAAGAATCGAGTCTCCTACTATAACTACCTCCCTGTTCTGGGGGGGAGTGGGCACCATGGTGCTCTGGTGCTCAACTGCCCTCCCGTCACTCTTGGAGCTGTCACTGTCAACTCAGTGTCCAGTAGTTGGAACCTGTTGGTCATTTCTAGCTCTTGGGATGTATCTAAGGGTTGTGCATGCTTTTTTCTGCGGTTACAACCTACTGTAACCCAGCAGTTCTCTACACTTTCCTGCTCTAAGGTCTCAACTCTCCTAGGTTGTGGCGTGGGGAAGCAGGGCGCTTACAGAATAGACGCGATTCTATGGAGCGCCTTTGTGCCAAAAGTGTTCGTCCGTCAATTTGGTAGTTCGTTCGGAAATTAATTCGGAAATTCGTCAATTTGGCCATACAGTAGTAATAGACAAATAGACAAACAGACCAACTTCCATGGAAACTTCCAGATGGACCGATGAACTTCCAGACAAACAGACAAACTTATAGACAAACCGGTGAACTTCCAGACAAACTTCCAGACAAACAAATGAACTTCCAGACGGCCCGATGAACTTCCAGACAAACTTAAGGAAAACCCAATGAACTTCCAGATGAACAGACCAACTGTCAATCATGCACTGTGTCAAACCCACTTCAGTCCTTCTAGCCAATCGGAGCAGAGGTTTGATAAGCATGTTGTAGCTGAAGAATTTGGTTAACTTTAGGGAATGACCTAAATCTTGATGATAGATGATGAGAAACTAAAATAAGGGACAGGTGGGTTCACACAATAGCAAGAGGTCTATAGTTTAGAAGTATATATATATATATATATAAGTATATATAACAGAAATAGGCATTTGTGTCATTAAGGGCAGAAGGGGACTTTGTTATTCTTCCACCTCCAATCTTAATTGAAGTAATTATTGGTGCACAGTCATATCACCTGATTATTTTAGGTCTAATTCAGTTTATTTAAAATGATAAAATCTGGAGAAACCCAGCCCTCAAGCACAGGATATTTTTCTAAATAAATATTTTGCAGCCAAATACTGTCTTTCTTTTGTGTTCCATGTTAACATGTTATTGAACATTATCTTCAAAAACACAGATATAATATATGACTGATTTATTGTAGATACTAGGTAGTGGATTATCTGGCAGTAGAGGTTCGTTTCTTTATTAACTAAACAGTTTAATATTCTATACTATTACTACTTACTACTGTTAATTAATAATAATATAAATATAAATAAAAAGTTATATATATATTCTTAATTTGCTAAGTTCAACTGACTTCTGTTTTCATTGATGTGTACGTTGTGTGTAAATACTTTATTTTGACACCAGTTGCATTTCCATCTTCTCCAAACGGGCTTTCAGGTCACTCAGATCTTTGTAAATATTGGGTAAAAAAGCATTCCTGTTAATCCTAACATCAACATCAAAACCAGATGTTTCTGCTGTACAGACCACCAGTAAGCTAGTGGTCAGAAGCAACACAGAAAATGCCTGTATCATGGGACTCCTCTCTAACTCTGAAAACAATAAAGCTCTTCACCCTTGTCTTTCTCTTTAATATATATATACTCACACATAATCAGATACGTAACTGCTGAGCTGTGCTTTACTTGTTGAATTCAAACAGGCATATTTTGAGCAGTGTGTGATACCATATCTTTAAATCAACATTATATACATTGGTATGTACAGCAGGGAAGGGCAGAGACACTGTGGGGGGCAGTGGCTCAAAAAAAAGCGGCAACCCTCCAACATTTGCCCTGGGGGAGGGGGGGTGGATTTGCTGCTGGATAGTCGAGCAGGGGGGTTCTGATGGCTCTGTGGACAAAAGGGCAAAAGGGGCAGTGGCTCGCACCACCCGCCACCCCACACATTCCTGATTGTACTTTGTCTAATAAACATAGGGAACAAGTCTTCAAAATCATGAAAGGCATCGACCACATCAAACCAGAGGAGCTTTTCCAGATCAGCAGGGACACACGCACCCGGGGACACAAATGGAAATTGGGCTTCAAGGCATTCAAGTTGGAAAACAGGAGATACTTCTTCACACAGAGAGTTGTCACAATCTGGAACAAACTCCCCAGCGATGTGGTTGAAGCTGAACATTTGGGAATATTTAAAAATAAACTGGATAGTATTTCAATTTCAATTAAAGAAGTGAATTTATAGTATCACCTTATCACGAATCCTGGAATCTTGTAGAACTCAATTTCTGTAATAATTGGACGCAGACACCAATTCCAAAGATATAAATTGTCAAATTTATTCAAAAACAAAGACTAAATGTAGCACTACACTAATTATACAAAAGGGAAAAACTAATTAAAATTCAACTCTCGATGAGGTGAGTCTCTCATTAGTATTATTAGTCGGATATCAAATAACTACGCATGTTAGTATTTATGTCAGGTAACTTCTTGTTATATATATATATATATCAGTCTCATTTACGTTTAGGTGCCGAGAAAGATCCTATCATTACTTGTTACCCCAATTTCCCATAACTGATTATTATTCAATGATTAAGGATAGGCAGGGCCACCAATAATGTAATGTCTATTAACGTGTGTCAATTTCAGACTAAAACAGTTAAACAGGAATGAGAAGATATTTCTCAGCGTTGACAGGTTTTATTTCTAAAATTGTCAACAAAACAGTTTAATGCAACACACATTTATATTTAAGCAAAACTAAATGATATTACACATTCTAGAGTTATGAATCACAGAATAACATTTCTAATTGATTTCTCAAATGTCATCAATGATTAACTCCAAACTGTTAAACTTATCTGAACTTCGTCACAGAGAGGCCTCTCTGGCTTCGGGCTCAGATAACAGCACACGGCACGAGGTCCGTGTGGTTTGGAACAAAGGCATTGTTCTCGGCTTTGTCCAAGAACTTCCACTCAGGTCATGCACCTGGAAGTTGGGGTTTCGCGAAACAGAGTCTTTTCCAAACAGATTTTCCACTGGTTTGAAGGCTCCAAGGGTGTGCACAAAATCTTCTTTGTAAGCAAGGCAAAGTCTTTGAGGAAAGCAGGGCCCTGTTCGTTTCCAAGGGTCAAGTTTCTTAAGTCTCAATAGCTATTTAAATGACTGACACTTTCGTATACAGTTGACTTAGTCAACTGTCCAGCTGTAAAACTCCACTGATCCACTCCACTCCACAGGTGGGCACAGGCGGGCAGGCGCAGTTTGTAAAGTTCTTTATTTAATAAAGTCCTTTAAAAGAATTCTTCGTATGGCTCAATCTCCTTCTCCCAGTTTAACTCTTCTGTTGCCGGCAAAGACTTGGTTGGTTTCTGGTTTCGGTTCTGGCAACAGAACTACAGGTTGAGCTGTGGCAGCGAGTTACTGGTTCAGGTGAGAGAAAGAGAGAGAGAGAGAGAGAGAGAGAGACCGTGCGCTACCCTTTATACGCCTGTCAGATCAATAGATGATTGGTTCTTGAGGTTGTGAGATTGGATTTCGGTTTCAGCCCCTAGTGTCCTATTGGAGGGGGGCTTGATTTATGACTGATGTCAATCCATGCCATCTTTTGGAAATGCCGGTTGGCCCAGGTTCGTAGCTCTATGTCGGGATTTCGGCTCTCGTCCATTTCATAGAATTTTTATTACCTACAGGCCCCCTTTCCCAGACATCTCACAACAGGGATTCCAAGCTATTTGGCCCATTCTAGGTGCCATCCTTCCATGACTGTCACTTTGATGTAAAACAGTCCCACACTGATGAGTTAAGGAAATCTGATAACTTTGGGGGGGAGAGGTCTTCTTTAGATCAGTGCTTCAGCTCAGAGCTAAAATGCTCTTATCAAAATACATCCAACATAACGCTACAGTATCCTTGGATCACTTCGTTATTAATGGACACGTATATTACGGAAGCATATTGCTGCCACACATTTAAAAAAAAAAAAAAAAAAAATATATATATATATATATACAGTGAGGGAAAAAAGTATTTGATCCCCTGCTGTTTCTGTACGTTTGCCCACTGACAAAGAAATGATCAGTCTATAATTTTAATGGTAGGTGTATTTTAACAGTGAGAAACAGAAAAACAACAAAAAAATCTAGAAAAACGCATTTCAAAAAAGTTATAAATTGATTTGCATGTTAATGAGGGAAATAAGTATTTGACCCCTTCGACTTAGTACTTGGTGGCAAAACCCTTGTTGGCAATCACAGAGGTCAGACATTTCTTGTAGTTGGCCACCAGGTTTGCACACATCTCAGGAGAGATTTTGTCCCACTCCTCTTTGCAGATCCTCTCCAAGTCATTAAGGTTTCGAGGCTGACGTTTGGCAACTCGAACCTTCAGCTCCCTCCACAGATTTTCTATGGGATTAAGGTCTGGAGACTGGCTAGGCCACTCCAGGACCTTAATGTGCTTCTTCTTGAGCCACTCCTTTGTTGCCTTGGCTGTGTGTTTTGGGTCATTGTCATGCTGGAATACCCATCCACGACCCATTTTCAATGAGGGAAGGAGGTTCTCACCCAAGATTTGACGGTACATGGCCCCGTCCATCGTCTCTTTGATGCGGTGCAGTTGTCCTGTCCCCTTAGCAGAAAAACACCCCCAAAGCATAATGTTTCCACCTCCATGTTTGACGGTGGGGATGGTGTTCTTGGGGTCATTCCTCCTCCTCCAAACACGGTTGAGTTGATGCCAAAGAGCTCGATTTTGGTCTCATCTGACCACAACGACCGCTTCCTTTGAGTTATACAGGCAAGTTTACATTCTAATGAATATTTCACTTTAAATATAATACCTGTATGAAGGCTAAATGTAGCTTTGCTATTTTAAGTAGAAAATGCTTAATTGCTTATTGATTAGCTGTGCTTGCTGCTATAAGGGAAATATTTATTAAGGCCTTTAAACATCTTTTAACCAGGGTGTAGTAGTGAACATTAACAAGGTAGGCAGGGGATGGTCAAATGTCAACCCTTTAAACTTTTATAACCCAAAATATATGAGTCTACTTAAAGTGCTCTGTAGCTATCCTGAAGGGTGCTATAGAAATAATTAATCAAAAATGATTAATTGATTCACTAACTTAAAGCAAGACTGATCAATGCATTCATTTTATAATACCAAAATATAATAAGACAAAAATAATGCCTTCATGTTAATTTTAATGCATGTAATACTGTAATAAACAGACCTCCATCTAGTTTATTTAGGTAACGTTGTGCTGCCACCACTTTTGTGTAACCTGGGAGCTCCGGTGTTTTTACACATGTGGGTGTGGAGGAGCAATCAGCAGGCAAGGAGTACAAATCAAAAGTTTATTTAATGCACGTTACAAAATTTATTAAAACTAAGGTGCTCATTAAAATAGTCCCACCCTAAAAAGCGTTAACTTTAAATGAATCCACAAAAAACTAAAAACATACGTGCCAAAATAAAACGTGCTGTTAAGATTTAGTTCAATCTAAAACTGCAACTACAAAATAAATAAAATCTTAAAATTCAGTGCACACTAAAATTGCAATAGCAGTGGACTAACTACACTATATACCTAAAATAACACCTAATCAAAACAATCACACATGCATCTTATAAAGGGAAACAAATCAATTAAAACAACCATTCACTTTAATACTTCAAAGAATGCACTGAATTAACTGTGCAGTTGCTTTCTTTCAATCCATGTTGTGTGTCGAGTGCCTAGTGAATTGACTGGGTTCACAGATAAAACATTTATTTCCTTTAAATACCCTTAAGCAAGTTGCTTGATTCATATATCCTCATATATTGGGACACATAGTTACACTGTAGTTTTTATAATCATTTAGCCTAAAATTAAAAAAAAGAAAATTGGTTTGACAATATGATTAATCTGAAATCAACACGTGCAAGTGAAGATGTATCCAACACATCTTTTTCGGTAATTAACGCATTATTGTCTTAACTGTTTTAATTGGTGTTGTAAAACATTAATGGATTTACATATGACGATCCCCTGAATGCCTATTGAATTAAAAAATCTGATAAATTACATGTTTTTTGAGCAGTTAGTATATGGTAATTAACAGTGCTACAATTCAATCTCACTATACAATATTTTACAGGATGAGCTGGACAAAGTTGCAGACCTTTGGTTTTCAAACTATGTTGTATTGTAATACAGGAAAATAGTTGCAGTCATAAGAACATAAGAAAGTTTATAAACGAGAGGAGGCCATTCGACCCATTGTGCTCATTTGGTGTCCATTAATATCTAAGTGATCCAAGGATCCTATCCAATCTATTTTTAAATGTTCCCAAACGTTCAGCTTCTACCACATTGCTGGGGAGTTTGTTCCAGATTGTGACGACTCTCTGTGTGAAGAAGTGTCTCCTGTTTTCCGTTTTGAATGCCTTGAAGCCCAATTTCCATTTGTGTCCCCGGGTGCGTGAGTCCCTGCTGATCTGGAAAAACTCCTCTGGTTTGATGTGGTCAATGCCTTTCATGATTTTGAAGACTTGTTCCCTATGTTTATTAGACAAAGTACAATCAGGAATGTGTGGGGTGGCGGGTGGTGCGAGCTACTGCCCCTTTTGCCCTTTTGTCCACAGAGCCATCAGAACCCCCCTGCTCGACTATCCAGCAGCAAATCCACCCCCCCTCCCCCAGGGCAAATGTTGGAGGGTTGCCGCTTTTTTTTGAGCCACTGCCCCCCACAGTGTCTCTGCCCTTCCCTGCTGTACATACCAATGTATATAATGTTGATTTAAAGATATGGTATCACACACTGCTCAAAATATGCCTGTTTGAATTCAACAAGTAAAGCACAGCTCAGCAGTTACGTATCTGATTATGTGTGAGTATATATATTAAAAAGAAAGACAAGGGTGAAGAGCTTTATTGTTTTCAGAGTTAGAGAGGAGTCCCATGATGCAGGCATTTTCTGTGTTGCTTCTGACCTCTAGCTTACTGGTGGTCTGTACAGCAGAAACAACTGGTTTTGATGTTGATGTTAGGATTAACAGGAATGCTTTTTTACCCAATATTTACAAAGATCTGAGTGACCTGAAAGCCCGTTTGGAGAAGATGGAAAAGCAACTGGAGTCAAAACAAGGTATTTACACACATCGTACACATCAATGAAAACAGAAGTCAGTTGAACTTAGCAAATTAAGAATATATATATAACTTTTTATTTATATTTATATTATTATTAATTAACAGTAGTAAGTAGTAATAGTATAGAATATTAAACTGTTTAGTTAATTAAGAAAAGAACCTCTACTGCCAGATAATCCACTACCTAGTATCTACAATAAATCAGTCATATATTATATCTGTGTTTTTGAAGATAATGTTCAATAACATGTTAACATGGAACACAAAAGAAAGACAGTATTTGGCTGCAAAATATTTAATCAGAAAAATATCCGGTGCTTGAGGGCTGGGTTTCTCCAGATTTTATCATTTTAAATAAACTGAATTAGACCTAAAATAATCAGGTGATATGACTGTGCACCAATAATTACTTCAATTAAGATTGGAGGTGGAAGAATAACAAAGTCCCCTTCTGCCCTTAATGACACAAATGCCTATTTCTGTTATATATACTTCTAAACTATGGACCTCTTGCTATTGTGTGAACCCACCTGTCCCTTATTTTAGTTTCTCATCATCTATCATCAAGATTTAGGTCATTCCCTAAAGTTAACCAAATTCTTCAGCTACAACATGCTTATCAAACTACAAAAAGTGAGTTTAGGCAGTCATTATGAACCACACATCTCAGAAATACATCTAATGAACTTTCCACTTTCCATTTGCTATTTCTGAAACCAAACAACTAAATTTAAAAGAACAGGCATGGGTTTTAATATTCTATAGAGCTGTAAAAATGTTCTAATGCATTCTACTTCTTATTTTGTTTCTAACTTCTACAAAAGCGCCTATAGTTGCATTCACTGCTTCTCTGTCAACTGGCCCATACATAAACATAGGACCTTTTCCAGTGGAAACTACGCTGATTTTTAAAGAAGTAATATCAAACTCTGGCAATGCCTACAATTCATCCACAGGTATGTATACATTTCTTAACATAAAAAGGTTACCTTTTTGTTTCTTGTTTTTAGTTTTTTTAAATGAGAATGACATTCAGACAATGATCGTACAACGATTCATCTTATTTGGCTCGGCTGACAAAAATGTCCGAAATCCATCGGCACTTAAATGTAAAATAGTTCAATTTAGGACACCTAGTAAAGATAAATGAAACTGAAACTGCAGCCTTCGGCCTGGCCTCTAATATAATTGGAGTTGTCTCCCAGGTGTCCAATTGGCTGATTTACCAGCTAATTTAATTATATTCACATGCTGGTCATTTAACCAATTAAAGTTACGTGGAAGACAGCACTACCTAATTTCTGGTGGTTTATATTTTCAGGTATCTTTACAGCTCCTGTGAAAGGTATTTATTTCTTCAGTTTCACTGCATATTTTGATGGAATGCCACAGATGTATGCAAGCTTGGTCAAGAATGGGATATGGGTTGTGTCGGTGTGGGATACTGCAGCTGTGGATATGAACGACAGTGCCACCAACTCAGCTGTTCTTCAGATGGAACCAGAAGAAAGCATCCATGTGGCCCTTTTTTCAGGCAGGGTCATGACTGATGATATTCATCATTACAGTACCTTCACAGGCTTCCTGCTGTCTGCTTTATGAGTCACACACCCATGTCTGAAATGTAACTCTGGGATGAAACTGGTTTATGATTAAATGCAATAAAAATAAACAAATATTGCTGTACTAATCAGCCCTAAATCCCAGCTGTACTGTTCTCATTGTGTGTGCTGACACAACTTAACAGCAAGCCAAACTCCATCCATTAAATGCAGGAGAGTCGGGATTCATCTAAGTTTGCAGGTCTTCCCCCATTTTCGCCTGATTTTACTTGTTTACACCTTGTACAAAATAATAAATACAGGACCACTGTATTTTTAAAACGTAGCTCTTTATTAACTAGCTCCGACTGCCCCGGCTAGAGAGTGCATCACCCCTTCAACTGCGTGACCTCAGACACATGTATGGTCTGAACCAATCACAGAAAAAAAAAAAGTTCTATATTTTCGACATTCTCTGTAGTCTGAACTCAAGGTAAGTACCCAATATATACTGTATCAACATAACAGCTTCTGCAACACTTCAATATTCTGTTACTTTTCTTTGAACCAAACATTTCTTATAAACTCAGTTTTTTCACTATATCAATGAAATATGCAACTTTCAATAACACATTTACAATCTGTGACTCATTTAGGGCAGCGATCCACCTACCCTTTAACATTTCACAGGTCTAGGACAGCTCTAGGCTTGACCTCTCTTCCAGACCTTGTGTGGTATGGACCTGAGTCTGCTCCTTTGTTATTCACCAGATCTTGTGGTGTTGCAGGTAAATATGGTGCCATTAGTGTGTGTTTCTTTTGTGTTGAGCAGGTGTACACAGCTCCTTCAGCAGTGTGGACGTGATATGAGATTCAGAGATATGGAGATTCCGAAAATAACATTAATCATTTTGTTTGCCCCACCAGAGTTAAAGAAATAAAAAAGTGAAAAAAAAGCACTTGAATTCATGGTCAATGTAACACTTTTTTAGTGCCCCAGGCAGACTTTTGAAACTGGACAGTGAAAAAAGAAGTCAAATCTGACCTCCAGAATAAAAATTACAGACATTTATATTAGACTACCAGCAGCCGGAATAACGAATTACAAATTAAAAAGAATGCTAAACAGGGAAACAGAATTCCAAACATCTGGGTTTTGAATGTTGTCACTTTAGGCGTTACATAGACAAATGCTTATCTTTACTGTTGTTGTAGTAACTCATTCCAGCCACAAGGCTGCCATGGTGTTTTATTATTTTACAGAATACACTGTCAGTGGCTATCATAGTGCTGTAAACAGACTCAACATCTGTGATTTGTTTTCGAAGGGTGAGGTGTTTTATTTTTTGTGTCTGATTCCATTTATCTACTTTGTATTTGGTTTTCTTGCTGTATCAACTTCTGTCTGCTCTGTCTGCGAATTGTATGGAGCGCCGTTTGTGCCAAAAGTGTTTGTCTGTCAATTTGGTAGTTAAATCGGAAATTCATTCGGAAATTCATAAATTTGGCCATACAGTAGTAATAGACAAATAGACAAACAGACCAACTTCCATGCAAACTTCCAGATGGTCCGATGAACTTCCAGACGAACAGACAAACTTCCAGACAAACCAATGAACTTCCAGACAAACTGCCAGACAAACCAATGAACTTCCAGAAGGCCCGATGAACTTCCAGACAAACTTAAGGAAAACGCAATGAACTTCCAGATGAACAGACCAACTGTCAATCATGCACTGTGTCAAACCCACTTCAGTCCTTCTAGCCAATCGGAGCAGAGGTGCCTATTTTACCCAATAAAACTGCAGGCTCACATAAAACTGATTCACCCAATAATATTGCTGTTTACTAGAAAGGGAAAATTAATACCTTAATGACACACAAGGCTTTTTCCAGCACCAAAACAATGTGGAGCATGTAGCACCTAGTATACCCCTTGGTCCAGCACGGTGCAAAGAACAGCCTGTAAATTATTATTATTATTATTTGTATTTCTTGGCAGACGCCCTTATACAAGGGCGATTTACAACATAAGTGCAAAAATACAGTAAGTACAAGGCATCAATCATTACAAATTCAATTTAACTAAAACATAGCAATTCAAGATAATACATTTTACAAATTCCAATTTACAATTCACACAATTACAGTAAGTGAGGTCCTTCATCCTGGACCATGAAAGCTAAGTGCTATCAAAATGTAGGGTCACAGTCAGGGGTTATGGGAAAGGGAGCAAGGAGGAAAACAATCAAGAACGCAAGAAGCATAATAAAACTCTGTGAAGTGCTATCTAATAGGGATAAAAGGACTAATATTACAAGTACTGTCTGAAAAGTTGTGTTGTGAGTAAGTGCCGGAATGAGGTTAAGGACTCTGCTGTTTTGACTTTGGTGGGCAGGTCGTTCCACCATTTAGGGGCCAGGGATGTGAAGGAGCAGGCTCTGAAGGAAGGAGAGTGGAGAGGAGGTAGAGTTAGTCTTCTGGCACTGGAGGAGCGCAGTGGTCTGGAGGGGATGTATGGAGAGACGAGTGTCTGAAGGTAGCTTGGTGCAGTGTGGTCGAGACAGTGGTAGGTGAGGGTCAGTGTCTTGAACTGAATGCGTGCCGGTATCGGGAGCCAGTGGAGGGAGCGGAGCAGTGGAGTAGCATGTGCGAACCGTGGCAGAGAGAATACCAGGTGAGCTGCAGAGTTCTGGATGAGCTGGAGCAGGCGGGTATTAGATGCAGGCAGGCCGGCCAGGAGGGAGCTGCAGTAGTCCAGGCGGGAGAGGACCAGTGACTGGACGAGCAGCTGAGTTGAGGTGAGGAAGGGACGGATCCAGTGTATGTTGCTCAGGAAGAATCTACAGGTGCGTGTCAGCGTGGTGATGTGCTGGGTGTAGGAGAACACAGGATCGAGGGTCACTCCTAGATTTTTAACAGAAGAAGAGGGACAGAGTGTGGTGGATTCCAAGGGGATCGAGATGGGGAGGTCAGGAGAAGGTGAGGAAGAGTGGGGGAAAAACAGGAGATCCGATTTGGAGAGGTTGAGCTTGAGGTGGTGCGAGTGCATCCAGGTGGAAATAGCAGACAAGCAGGAAGAGATGCGAGAGGGGATGAGAGGGTCAGAAGAGGGAAAAGACAGGAAGATCTGGGCATCATCAGCGTAGAAGTGGTAGGAGAAGCCATGGGAAGCAATGAGGGGGCCCAGGGAGCGAGTGTAGAGAGAGAACAGGAGCGGGCCCAGGACGGAGCCTTGGGGAACGCCTGTGAGGAGAGGTTGGGGGGTGGATGAGGAGCCTCGCAATCTCACTTGGTAGGACTGGTCGCTGAGGTGCAGAACCAGGTGAGAGCAGTCCCAGAGATTCCAAGGTCAGCGAGGCAGGAGAGGAGGATGGAGTGATCGACAGTGTCAAATGCTGCCGAGAGGTCAAGGAGGATGAGGACTGAGGAGAGGGAGGCTGCCCGAGTACAGCTGAGGGAGTCAGTGACAGCCAGGAGAGCCGTCTCAGTGGAGTGAGCTGTGCGGAAGCCAGATTGCAGAGGATCAAGGAGTGAGTGTTGGGACAGAAAATCAGTGGACCGCCCGCTCGAGAGCCTTTGAGAGGAAGGGGAGTAGAGAGACAGGGCGGTAGTTCTGAGGAGAGGTGGTGTCAAGGGTTGGTTTCTTGAGCAGTGGGATGACAGCAGCTTGTTTAAATGCAGAGGGGAAACAGCCAGAGAGGAGTGAGGAGTTGAGGAGGGAGGAGATGAAGGGGAGAAGATCAGTAGCGGTCGCTTGGAAGAGGCGAGAAGGGAGAGGGTCCAGGGCACATGTTGTAGGTTTGTGACGTAGGAGGAGAGCAGAAACTTCAGCATCTGAGAGAGGCGAGAATGAAGAAAAGGAAGTTTGATCGGTGGGAGGTTTGGGTTTGATGGGAGATGAGGGTGGAGTATTGAAGAGCCTGTGGATGTCTGCAATCTTGGAGGAGAAGAAGGAGGCGAAATCATCAGCAGTGAGAGATGGGGGAGGGGGAGGAGGAGGGGGTTCAGGGAGGGTGGAGAAGGTGTAGGGGTTGTTGACAGGTTGATTGGAAGTAAGACTTCTTGGCTGAGGTGAGAGAGGAGGAGAATGTGGACAGTAGAGAGCAGTAGACTTCGAGGGCAGCTGGGAGTTTGGTCCTTTTCCACTTCTGTTCGGCGGCATGCAGACTAGTTCGGCTTGCACGGAGAACAGCAGAGGGCCAAGGCTGAGGAGGGGAGGGACGGGCAGGACGAGACGTGAAAGGACAGAGAGAGTCAAGGGAGGAGGTGAGGGAGGAGAACAAAGAGGAGGTAGCACTGTTGACAGATAGATGGGAAAAACAGTCAATGGAAGGTAAGAGGGTGAGGGCAGTGGAGGCAAGGGTGGAAGGGGAGACAGAGCGGAGATTACGGCGGAAGGTGATAGAGGGAGTGGGTGGAGTGGGGAGGGAGGGGAGGGAAAGGGAGAAGGAGATGAAGTGGTGGTCTGAGGTGTCCAGGGGTGTCACAGAGAGCGTTGAAGGGGAGCAGCCTCTAGAGAAGATGAGATCTAGTTGGCAGCCTGCCCTGTCAGTTGTGGGAGACATGGAGAGAAAGAAGTTAAGAGTGGAGGTGGGGAAGAAATCCAGCAGAGTGGGAGGGGTTGGAGAGGTGGATGTTGAAGTCTCCCAGGAGGATGATGGGTGAGGACAGTGAGGGGAGGGAGGAGAGAAGAAAGTCAAGTCAGTCCAGGAAGGAGGCGAGTGGACCGGGAGGGCGGTAGAGAACTAGAAGAAAGAGTTGAGAGGGAGAAGCGAATTCAAAGCGTGGAATTCAAAGCGGTTAGTCATGATAGAGGAGAGAAAGGGGGGACAGAGAAGAGGAGAGAAGGAGAGAGCAGCCGTCCTGTTCCTCCTCCCCGCCCGATAAAACAAGGGGAGTGGGACAGGACAAACAGAGCGGATAGGGTGGCAGGGGTGGTTGAGTTCTCAGGGGAGATCCAGGTCTCGGTGAGAGCAAGGAAATCCAGAGAGTGGTGGAAGGTGAAGGCAGAGATGAAGTCGGTCTTGTTGGAAGCTGAGTGGCAGTTCCACAGGCCTCCAGACAGGGGAACAGAGGGGAGGGAGGAGGAGCGAAAAGGCAAGGAGATGAGGTTAGCAGGATTAGGGAGGCAATGGCATGCAGGTGCATGCCGAGAGGAAGGAGAGAGCAATACAGGAATGGGAGCGATAGTCATAACTGCCTGGTGTTAATGTGTGGTGTCTCCTCGCAGTCTTCTCTTCACTGGAGTCCCACAGCAAGAGTCCCTACTCTTTGTAAGCATGGCCTTTCGGAAGGGGGACACTGAGGCTGCTGGCGTGGAGGTCCTAAGGTGCTGTTAAATAGTCCACCTATAACTATGGGAATGGGAATATATATTATTATTTTTATTTCTTGGCAGACTTACAACATAACAATTCTTTAAAATTGAAAGAAGCAACTACTTAAAAGAAAATAAACAAATACAAAAAAATGGGAATACAAATTCCAGTACAAAAAAAAAAAAATGTAGTATTCAATATATAAATTATAATTATTCAAGTACAAAACAAGTACAAAGTGCAGCTGCAACTGTGTAAATTGTGCCTAAGAGTCTGAAAAGCATCATAGTAACGGGATCATCAGTTACTGCACTGCTTTCAGTTTATTGCAATTGTTGACCTATATAGACTTGACACGATATTCTTTTTTTTTTTTTTAAACATAAACACTCCCAGATGGGATTCCCAGCTGCAGATGCCAAGCTAAAACACAAGGTAAATACCTGCATCTTAATCAGACAATGTCTGACATTTACATTTGTCTGTGTATGGAGCTTATAAGGAAAGGTTATATGATGTTCAAATTGTAACATAACGTGGGGCACAGGGACAGGGACCCAGTTTTGGTGCGTGGTAGAGGTGGTCAGACAGGCGTCGATTGGGTACCGGCAGAACAGGGCAATCAAGGGCAAGGCAAAGACATGGTCGTGGTCACAGGCAAGGGTCGGGCAATCAGGCAAGTCAAAGTCAAGAGGAAGGTCCAGAGTCGTGGTCGGGAGGTCAGGCAAGGAATCAAGGCAAAAATAAGACACAGAGAGTAATGCTCGGAGATGTAGTACAGACTGAAAAAACTTCACAATAGCTGGGAGTTAGTGAGGGGTTTATAAGTGGAACAGAAAACCAGGTTGGAGGTACAGGGCGAATGGGAGCAGAGGGTGATTGCGGAAGTGCACATGGGTTTCAGGAATGTGATTGAATGATTGAATGAAGGGAGCTGGGAGATGTAACTGGGAAAGAAGGGTGATGGCGACATCTAGTGGAGAGCTGGGTATGTGTTTTGAACTGTGACACACTTACTGAAGATCAATTAGAAATAACTGTATGAGATGTAAGATTGATAAAACGCATTAACTGTTTATATGAAGGACCTCGAAACACACTCATATTAACAGTGTTATAAAACAAGGCAGTGTGGCTGAAGTCCATTCATCACATCTGACAAGCAAAGAGCACATTAATATAGAGAGAAAACGCAACACTAAGATACTCATGTAAAATACCTGAACAAGTCACTGTGCTGTGAGTCTCAGGTTCGCTCTCACTATCCTTCGTTTTGAAGTGAGGATCTCCAAATCTATCCAATCAGTGCTCTCAAGCTGTTGACCAATGACACAGATGTATTAAGGCTTCAACATGCCCCTAGCAAAATCAAGGTGGGGTTTTGGCATAACTGTGTTATAAAAAAAAGGAGGGTAATCATGGTATCGGATTATTATAGACTCCAAATGCCGATAGCCGATCCCGTATTTTTGGCCAGTATTGGCTAAATTTCCGATGCCAGTATCGGATTGGTGCATCCTTAGTTACCGGACAATTATAAATTTAAATATAAAATTGTTATTTTTTTATATTACAGATATTCTGAATCAAGAAAAAGTGTTGTGGATGCTACTCAGACAAGCATTTCTCTTAATCTTTCAGGAACTTCAACATCAACTATACAAGTATACAGTGCACAATGTGCATGGTAGCAAGCAATACATGAAGCACTGGTAATGGACTTGGTGGTTGGAGTTTCCCGTTTTCAATTTTGAAAAATTGAAGTACTACTGCACACTTTCATCACTTTCTGAAGGTAATGGACCTCCAGTATGTTCCTCTTTCCAGATCAACTGTGGTGGCAAATGTCAAGGTAATCATCAAGGCAAAACTCAAGGATGAAAACTTGTCAGTAACAATTTATATATGGTCTTATCATACAGTGCATTCATTCTTGGGTGTAACAGCTCATGTGACTAATGCCAACCATAAGACCAATCTTCTTGAGCTCCAGTCATTTAGTCTAGAATGCAAACGTTTTACAGGATCTTACACTGGGGAAAATATAGCATCTGCCTTTGACAAGATAGTAGATGAATACAAAATCAAAAACAAAATTGACTACATCATCACAGATAATGCTGCAACTATGAAGTGTGCCTTCAAGGTATGTCTTAAGCCACTAGAAGATCAAAGAGAGGAAGACAGTAATGTTCTGGATGACAAGTCATTATGGGAAAAACCTTGATGAAAATGCCCTGCAAGATGTGGACATATCCATCAATAACACCTCACGACAAAGGCTATCATGCTTTGCACATACCTTACTACTCGTGCTTGGGGATGGGATGAAAGTCACAAAGTGTGTATACTCACAGTAGTACTTCACAGTAGTACTGTACTGAAAGAGAGATTTGAGGCAATGTTTTGAATGGGAAGATCAATTCCAGTAGCAAATACTACCCATTAGAATTCTGTTTACATGCAGTTAAAGTCATTTATTGACCTAGATCCAGTGCATGACTTGGGCCGGAATGGTCCGGAACGGCGTTCTGGTACTTCTAATTTTAGGCAAACAGCTTTCCAGTTCCTTTTTAGACAAAAGAGCCGTCTGTTATTGATACGCTGTACCCTGTATCAAAAATTATGTTTGAGGTATAATAATATATAAAAATAATGTGATTTTGCTTTGTTACAGATGTTGCCACATAGAGTATGGCCAAAGTATTAGCCCAATGATGCACAATTACGCATGCTTACAATTGCGTGGGATGCATCATGAATCACAACAGTCTAGCAGTTTTTATGGTGTTTAGCTAGCTAGTTAATTATTGACCACGCTAACATTTAGCAATGTTGGCCTGGATCAAGAGTGGGGGGAAAAGAAACAAAAAGCCAATAATGACTTTAGTTAAGTAAGTGCAGTGGATAAACAGAATAATATATTGCTCGAATCAGACAACGCTGACATTTCTGACCCTTCGCCTCAACCTGGAGATCACGTTACAGATATTCCTGGCCTCGACTGTCCAACAACACCTGAGGCTGCTAGTTCTGCTTCCATGCCCAACAACACAAAGCCATCAGCACACAACAAAAATGAAGGCCTGCCACCAGCTTGTTGGTCAGATGAGCAAACAGCATATTACTGCAAACTGAATTAATGGCTTGTACTTAAACATATGAGGTTGGGCTGTACCGTCTGTGGAAGTATTAAGTCTTTTGGAGCTAAGGGCTCAAGCTGTCATTGGAATGGGGAGAGTGCACTGTATCACCTTATGGCACCGATAGAGAAAAGCAGTAGTGTTCTCTATGAAAAAAATATTTGAGCACAAACATTCTGCTTCTCATGCAACAGTCGAAATAACACCTGCAGTTCATGCAAAAGCAAATTGACAAGATGTCTAGAGATGAGATACACACTGCTGCTTGTGTCTTTCATACAGCTTACAAAATAGCTAAGAATGGGCACCCCTACACCGACCTGCCGTCTGTTATAATGTTGCAAGAGCTAAATGGACTGGAGATGTGGAGAGTTCTTCATTCTAATAAGGCATGTGCTAATGTGATTGACCATATTGCAGAGGAAATGAGGAATAAAGTGGTGGATGACATTGTGAAAAATAAAAGGAAAGTTTGTCTTTTGATAGACGAGTCCAACACAGTAAGCCGAAAGTCCACACTTGTTGTGTGTCTGAGGTCAGGAGTCTGAACCAGATACGTTTTTGTTTGATATGCTTGACCTGGATGGAACCTCAGTGGAAGACATTGTGCAAACACTGCTACAATGTCTCTATGGACATGGTTTTACTGATTAATTCTTAGGGCAGTGCTTGGCTGCGTTTGCTTGTAATGGAGCCTCTGTCATGCTGCGCCATGTGTTTGTGTGGCACTGCTCTAATCACAGAATAGAGTTGGCTGTTGGAGATGTTGCCAAAGAGGTGATGGGGATTAATAATTTCCAAATCTTTTTTGATAAGTTGTACTCCCTCTACCATGCCTCCCCAAAAAATGAAAGAGAGCTAAATGAGTGCATACGGGAAGTGGGACAGCGCATCCTTACCATCGGCTGTGTTTTCTCCATCCGTTGGGTGGTATCCAGCGAATGAAGTGTCCGTGCGGTCTGGGTAAATTACGGTGTGCTCCATGATCACTTCAGTAAAGCCTCCACCGATGCTGAGAGGGGGTGCAAAGAGAGGGCAAAGTACGAAGGCCTTGATGACATCCTTATGTCTGTCGCCTTTGTCAACAATTTAGGACTGATGTATGACGCTTTGGTGGAGCTAAATGGCCTCTCCCGCCAGTTCCAGCAGCGGGACATGAATCTCCCTTTAGCTGACAAGCAGCTTGATCGAACAGTACGGGTGTTCGAGTCAATGGTCAACATTCCAGGTGCTCATGCTGAACAGGTAGCACAGCAATTGAGGGAATGGCCTTCAAGGGTGTGGAGCTCCATGAAAACAAATGGGTGATGAGGATAAATACATCCCAATTCTTCAGAAGTCTGGCAGAGAACATGAAGAACAGACTAACCCCAATTACCTCCTCTCTAACGTCGGCACAACAGACACCGAGAGCAGGCAAAGAGATAATAGAAGATGTAAGGGTCCTGTATCCAGAATTGTGGCCTGAAGAGCTGTATATTCAGTTTGGAGATAAAGCGGTTAGACACCTTTGTGATGTGTTCAGAGTAAAAGAAACTGCGATTCCGAGAATTCAATGACTCCAAAACTACAAAAATGCCAATTTCTTTGTCACCTCTGATGAAGGCCATGAATACCATTGCCATATCCACCAGAGAATGTGAATGTGCATTTAGCAGCATGAATGGCATACTGACAATCAAGCGAAATGCACTTGCAATGCACTGGCTTTCCAATCTGCTTTTCCTTAAACGCAATGGGCCATTGCTCCAGCTGTTCCAACCTTTGCCATATGCAAAAGCATGGCTGAGTAAAGACACGACAAAACAACAGACTGTCCTGCTGCTGCCATAGAACATATAGACAACAAACCCATGTGGAGCTTGTTTTGATAGGGTAAGACAAATTAGTTAATGCTGTTTCTTTGTAATCAAAACATTTGACAATTATCTGCTAATTTGCTGCCTACATTTAATCCATTATTTATTTATCGTTAGGGTTGGGCAGAAGTGGAAACCAGCTAATCTACTTTACGCATCAGCCTTGGCAGATGTTCCGTTCACCTCAACGTTTCAGCACCTGAACAGTGATTGTTAAACATTATTGTTGTTATGTTTCAGCCCTCCAGAATTTCAACGCTTGCTTCATTTTTCCCAGTGTTATATTTGATCCTGGCATGCAGGCTTTTGATTATTATTCTGTTGTAGATTTGAGATATAAGTTTTATTTTTATCAAACTATTGACCTTGACTCTTGTTATGCACATTATAAGCTGTGTAAGTGTATAGGCGTTAACTGTATATTACTTCTTTTTGAGAGGCTACTTTATGGAACAAGTCTTATTAACACATACATTTTGATGAACATAGTCTAATGTGCGATTTATAGTTCCTGCATTTATTTTATCCCAAGTCAAGTGCTGCCTAGATCAGATACTAGATCCACAATTTGGATTGAACTGGGTCGATATAGATGTGTCTGTGGAAATGGACACAACCTCACTGAAGAAACTGACAGATTATCTTTAGAAAACATTAATATGTACTGAATGTATTCTTTCAGTTTAAATAAAATACTTCATTGAAAAAGCAGTTTGAATGTCAATGCAGGACGTGATCAGACTATGTCAGCAAGAACAGTCCTTCGAGAACTACACACAGTGGGATATTGCAGTGGATAAACCCGTCTTTAAAAAGACTTCAGTTCAGTGGTGCAAAAACTATATGCACTTGTCTACAGAGATGTGGAAAAATGTGATATGATCATATGAGTCATCCTTCACCATATCCTTCACCATATTCTTGACAAGTCAGTGACCCTTCCCTCTAAGGGGACAAGTGGACCCAAACCATGCCAGGAAAATGCCTCCTATAGTACAACAGAGCTTCCAGACCCCCTCACTGTAGGGGTCAAGCAGTCAGACCTGTATCATTCTCTTTACAAAGTTATTCTGAGTGATCACCTTTACCCTATGGTGAAACATTTCTATCCTGCTATCTAGTGCTGCCATTTCACAGCTCCCGGGTTCTGGGTTCCCGTCCCAGCTCAGGGGTGTTTGTGTGGAGTTTGTGTCTTCTCCCCATGTCCACATGGGTTTTCCTGCCATCTAAATACATGCTGGTCAGATTGATTGGTCTCTCAAACATTGTTCTCTGTGTATTTGCCAAGTGATGGTGTTATTGTCAATGATATGTTTACTTGCCATAACATGAATCATTAAAAACAAAATAAAAGCTGTTGTCATGATTTTACTTAGTTATGATTTAGTATTTTATTTACTTAGGACTGCAGGAGAGATCATTGCAGTAAGCATCACACAAAGTGGTCCCTCACCATGTTTCATGCATGACTGGTGTTTCAATTATCTGGCTACGGGAGATGCTGACAAGTTGCCAGTGTCCTTGAGTAATGTCACTCAGTGATAAGAACTGAACAATTAACCTACCTAATAGTCCGTTTGCTTCATCAACAGAGAGCCAAACACTTATTTTCAAAGTGAAGAAACCAGTGTAATGATTAATATTAACGGAGTTGTCTTAACATGTTAAGGGTCACCAAGATGAGGTTTTCCAAACTAAAGCTTTTCTACAAAATAAGCCGATTCTGCAAACTTCCTCTCTTGGCATCCTTTGTGGACTTCCTGTTTTTAACTTAAGGCTGGACATAAGTACTGAAGACAATGGATCCATCGGTTTCCATGATGGGAGAGTTGCGAAAATGTCACTTTTCTTCAAAGTGTTGCCCCTTGAACCAGAACCCTCTCCTTCTCACCCTCCCCCAGGGTTACCCTTTGACCCTCCCAGTCACCAATCACATCTACCACCAGGTAGCGGGGAGGATATGGACTCATTGAACACAAAACCATCCACCTCAGCAAAACTTCACACCAAGTGAGGGCAGTGAGGGGTTTAAGAAGGGGATCAGAAACCAGGATGGGAGGTGCAGGGCCAATGGGAGCAGAGGGAAACAACAAGAGTGCACATGGTGTTGAGGAATGTTAATGGGATTATTGGAAGGATGAAAGCAGGGAGAATTGAGAGAAAAGGCAGTGAAACAGTGGCCTCTAGCGGTGATAGAGGATATGGGCTTGGGAACCATGACAGAAGTCTTTGATTCTTATGGATTCCCTCCTGATGCTCCTTTTTTCCCTAAATCTATCATGCGTTTTTTAAAGTTAACAGTGTATAACAGCAAGCAGTTGCAGGATGTTTTATCCACAACATATGGAAACCACTGTGTATATTTTTTGTATATAAAGGGTTAGTTTATAATCAGATTTTAAAGTTGTATTCTGAAGATTTAATTAGTAATGACAACATGGTTATACAGTTTGTGAAAAGTTAAAATAACAGGAGAACGAGACCTGTGTATTTGTTTAAGCTTCATGTAAATGAGAATTGTCAGGTGTGTACCGAATGCATGATTTTAGGATGTGTCATAATTGCTAGATCATGAACAGAAATAAACAATGTTAGAACAGTGTATGAATAACGCTCTAGGGGCAGAAGAATGATAGAATAGTGCTGTGTGTGTTTATGCTTAATGAAATTTGAAATTCTCATATGTCATGCCTGCTAACCTGATAATAAATTATTATATACACATGAATTATGGTTATACGTAGTTAATAAATTCACACATACAAACGCCATTGTTTATCACAAGTTACATTTTTATTCAGCACACTTATTACAAAAAACAAATAAATAAACATTTAAACACCACTGACAATGTTCTTTGGCATGCACACAGTAATAATGATAATAAAACATTTGTTTTTATCAGCAACGCACAAGGATTAAGCATTTTACAGATAACAACAACTTATGTATGTTAACTTAACTTATGTTTCTATAGCCTATATATAAACAAACAACCACCAAAATAATAATAAAATAAATAAAACCATGAGTACCCGTTTTTATAGAGACAACCATGATCATTTTCCAAACAGCTCTCAGTCTCTAAGCAGGCTGATCTCTTTGTGGTGTTTCGGGTGGGGCAGCCACCCCCTCCATAGAAATAATAAGCTCTGGTTCAGAAGAAATAGGATTTCTCTGCATAGACATAGAACTGTCTCCAGTAGGTGCCATTTTTTGAGTTTCTCCAGCACCCCCCTTTTAACTCTGTTAGACAGTTCTAACCAGATCGATCACGAGACATTCTGTACAATGTATAAAATACTGAGGTTTTTGTGGTGAACGTATTTAGTGAAGACTTTTTCGATCTCAGCGCTTTCACATGCAGATTCCATAAGATCATCAATGATCAACATGTTTATTTTATCGCATGGCAAGAAATTCATCGTCATTAAATGTTTCATGCAGCCCCTCTATACATTTAATAAAAGGGTATTACAACTTCAGTTCTTTATAGAGAGGGCTGCATACAACTATAGCACCATATTATCAGGCATGCACGATAACACATGGCTGCCATTGTCTAATAATTGCCTGACAAAATACATGAATACGGGTGCTGTAGTCTAAAATCCATTTTTCAATACCTGTAGGGTAAGGATGTAAGGTTTGGTCTCAGGACCCGTTTATCACTTTCAGAGTCTTCTGCAGTGTACGCGTTTCTAAGTGCCAGTCACACTTAATTCACAGTATGCCCTGTTGCCGCAGTGTAATGTAATTTATTTCACCATCTGCACCAGCCTCCTTTTCCGCATAGTGCAGTATCAAATATTTCAGGCTACTGAAATTGATTTTCTCACTATTTCTCACTATTATATCAGGGTGACCAATAGGGCAAAATTTGGTTTTATTTCCAAAGGATACAAACTGGTGAAATTGTAGTAATGGAGCTCCTCGCCAGGTTTTGGTTGATAATACAATGTCATGGCATTGGTCCTACCACCGAATAGAGACTCCCTGGGATCTAACGGTTGTGGTAACTGTGTTTCGGGACATGAAGGCTCTAACATCCTGATTTTCATTCTGCATTGTCTTCCATTCATGTTCCCACATCACATCACATCAAACACGTGTAATTTTAAGAATTCGGTTTTATACATTGTCTTTTCATATAGTTACCAAATGTTGTTTTTGTGACGCTGTTAATGTCATTTTCACTATAACAGGTATCACAATCATGAAAAAAACAACTGTGGTAGTCGAAAGCAGTGTTAACGCCATTTATTACTGCAAAATCATCTAGATAGCACGGGCCATATTCACGCTCACCACCCAGCTTTAGAGCGTGTTGTATGCTGATTTTGTCTGCATGTTCAGTATACATGAGCCAATGGATAGCAGGGGTTGAAAATCACTTCTTCTGTCTGTGATAATTCTCATGCGGGACTAATTCAATGGTATTCGGCCTGAGAACCATGTACCGATACATAGTCATACACACTGAAGCCATCATGATGTACTGGAACGGGTCAAGACTGACTTTTATCAAGTCTGAATCAGGATCAGACTGACACTTTGATCGCTTGTCTCATTATTTCAACATCCTGTCTACAGTACCGTTTGAATTAATCTTTGAAATTAAATTCATCGTGTTTGTGTTCATCATACCATTCCTGAAACTCTGTTTTCTCATTACCCATCATATAGTCTAGGCCATAAAATTGGGGCCTACATAATTTTGGTTTGCTGCAGTGTTAAAGATGTGGGGGAAATGTCCTTTCACAGCCCCGTACCACATTGCTTTTGGCATAAGTTTCATAGGCAAAAAATTTAATGAATCAATTAATCTGATGTTCAGAGGCATAAACATAATTTGGTATGTGTGTCCCTGTTTCTTGCATGCATTCAAAATCAAAGAAAATGTAATTTTCCGATTGTTTGGGAATGTTTATTCTGTTCATGTAGCATAAATGATTGTCCGGAGTCTCGATAACACGCTTACAGCACAGACATAGCTTTTCTTCACAAGTGTGTGTTATTGGGAGAAAAGTGTGACACTCTGTACAGTAAAAGTGCTGAACACACTGAATCTCCTTGGTAGTGGCTTTAGCCGTGTGTGTCCTGAGACAAATACCCCCTCTACAGAATATTTTACATACACCGCATCTTGTGATGGTATCTTTAACCTCAAAACAGTGTGGATCTAAGCATGCAGGGCACAAATTCCGACACGTGATTATTTTTATAGACAGCATGACAATACTCGCAGAAATTGCTAGCACTTATAATCTTTAAAACCCTGTAGTAATGTTGTTCGTGAAGTAATACAAATAGGACTTTAGAATGTATAGGTGTAGGCCCTGTAGTGAAATATTCTTAGCCATAGTGCAATACCTTAATAACGACCCCTAATAGTCTTTCAAACACCTGGATGTCTGAAAAACTATTTTTTTTCTGAATCGAAAACCCTAGCTGACTATATATTCATTTGGCACAATCTAACATTTCTGCATCTGTGCATTCTTTCCCTTTCCACAAATGGTACACACTGGCAGTGAAACATAAATTGTCACCTTGTTTTTTATGTTTATTATCTTGCTAAACAAAACACCTTTTAGGCGCCTCAGTGCACCACCTTTCAAATTTCCTCCAAAAGAAAGGATAATTTAATGAAACTGGGCTCAACTTCACAAAATCATTAGGACCAACACTGTGTGATATGTCATTTAAAAACCCTTGCAAAGCCACATGCACAATATGTACGGCCCCGTGTAAGATTCTACAGGATCAAAGTTCACAAACCTGAATTCTTTATAGAATTCCATACCCCAAAACCTATTAATTTCCCTGTCATAGCAACGAATACATTCCAAAAACACACGAGGCGGATCCCCACCGTCACCACCACCTCTTCTACATCTTGCAGAGAGACTGTTTGTCTCACAGCAGCCCTCTCAACAGAAACGGTGCTATACCCTTTTTGTTTTAACACATTTGTCAAAACATGTATTTTTCTCTGAGCTGTGTGTAAGTCTTCTACAAGTTGCCAACAAATATGACATATCTTGCTAAACAGCAGGGCCCTAGAATCATCAGAGGTCTGAATGTCTGCACAGGGTATTTGTTCACATGATCTGTCTATCTCTTTATGCACACTCGGGGTGGCGTTAAGCAGAACTATTTGCCCGCTTACCTCTTTTTACAGTAGGAGGATTTGATTTGATCACTTTCACACTGTGCTTTTCTCGGTTCTGTACAACTGAATTGTACTTTTTTTCTCAAAGTGTCTGCACACTGTGGTGCTGATGGCTATTGCCCACGCTGTACACCAGTCACTCCCTTATCAACACGATCGTGTTTCTCCCACAGTGGGCCTCTTGACCCCCCTTTCACAGGCCTCTGTAGGGGCTCTGGTTGCCCTTGCAGTGAAGTGTTTTCAGATATAAGAAACACATAGGAGGTGTCATGGTATTGTACTTTATACAGTTACTTTCACCGCATTTCGAACAAAATAAAATTAAAAAATTAAAAAACACAACAGTAAAACAGTGAATGTTACATACCACCATCAAAAGTTTGTGGTGGAGGGCATATCTATGGGGATTAAAGACTGCCTCGCCAGCCTCCCAAGGTGTTCCAATGTTCCAAGGTGTTTACCGCTCACAACTGTCAACATGAAAAGTGAAACAGACATGGGTAACGTAACTTTACACATTATTTGTTATTATATTTTAGAAGATGCAATGTATAATTATTTCAAAATAATGTTCTATGTTATACCATAATGTCTGTATCAAACATTGCATTTGTGTTGCTTGGGTATACCTTCAGAACTCGTGCTTCCTGCGGTTTGGAAGACGCCATAGAACTATACTCACCATCAATACTCGACATGAGTTCTAGTAGTTCTGTCTCGTTAATGGTGTCCCAGTCAGATGCCATGTTGAAGACAGTATCAGTTATTATGTTGAAAATCTGTCGGGTATAACAGTGGCTGATGAGTAAATTGGATGCTGTTTATTTATTGGGCCAAAATGCACGTGTTTTAAAATCCACCCCCCCCCAAAAAAAAAAAAAAAAAAGGTATTTCATAACATATTCTGAGAAACAGACACAAATTTAATTCCATAACATATTCTGAGAAACCGTCAAAAAATGTTTTTTCATAATATAATTGTGCTGGGGACACAGCTGAGACCATTTAAAAATGATAAAGTTAATCTTAACATCCATATCTATCTGGGTGTCCTAGGGTGAGAGGCAGCGTGGGGGCACGTGTGTCTACACGTGACCTTGTGTAAAAAAAAAAGAAAAGAAAAGAAAAAGGCGGACACTGGATGGGGGGTGACCATTTCGAGAGATTAAGTGTTATTGTACATTTGTTCTGGACACAGACGTAAAGTAAAAGAAGGCGGACTCAGAGTTGGGGGGGTGACCGTTTGGAGAGATAGTGTTGTCATAGATTCATGTCGACATAATGGGGATTAATGTCATGGCCCCGCAACAGCTTATTTTTTAAAACTTATACTCAGGTTTTACATGTTGTATGAGTGTGTACATGAATTTCAGAGAAAATTGTGAATTTAAATATGTTTTTTCTTATTTGTTTATTTAACAAAATACTGGTGTAGGAATCCCTACCCTGAGCCTCACAGTGAAGCTGCCCAGGTTTCTGGTGTCAACACTGCTGATAATTCTGAAGAGGATGACAAGGATCCTGACCATGGGAGTGAGGATGAAAACAGTACCTCTGACACTGATGAAGGAGTTGTGTCATCAGTGGAAAGAGAGGTAAATATAAAGGTCCTAGAACCTTCTATAGTCATGTTCACTACTTGGGATCCACAGACTTGCAGCACGAGACATGAACCCAAGCCCAATCTTTTTGCAAGCTCACACTTTTCGTGCATGAATGGATACAGGTTACAGCACCATATGTCATTTCATCTATAAAGATGTAACCATTCTTTTAAACTTTTTAGACTAACTGAGGGAGTTCACAAACGTTATGCTGGCTTTTTTTATTTTTTCTACTTCTATGCCTCCTTCACTTCTTTAAAAGGTTCTTCACAAAGGAACAACTTTAAAAATATTTCTGTAAGGTAAACTCATATTTCTTAATTTCAATCAGTTTCAGAAGTCTAAACTTATTTAATGTATCCTTATTGTACAGAGCAATTGTACTTCATGCCACACTTTTAATTTTACCCATGCTTCAGCAGATGAGGGTTTGGTTCTTTATAACTTAATTGAGTACATGGAACAACACACAGATCTCTGCCATAATTCTTTAATAATTCAATGGTAATGTCAATTAATGCTCTTTTATGCACACAAATGTTAATATTCCATTCATTTAAGTTAAACAAAATATTTCCAAACACTTAATGGTTCCAAGTTTTGGGTCTTGGGATTTAAAGACAGACATTTGGTAAGCCTTTGTGTTTTTAACATTAAACACGCTTAATGTGGTGTTTTTCTCACTAGAATTTACACTAGAATTACACTAGAATATTTTCTACAATGTACTGTTTTGCATACTATTTAGACATTATTGTGCTAATTAATTATTATCAGCACTGTTTTGTTTTTGTTTTTTTTGGTTGATGCAAACTTTATAATGGAAAATGTGAGCAGGGCACCATCAAGTATGACCTGGAAATTAACATCATGAATTATTTCCAGGACTTCCTACAGGAGGTAGAATACCAAGGTATGTTATACGTGCTGACATAGTTAAACTAATGTCTTTGCTTTTGTCATTTAGTTAATTTACACAAGTTAATTAGAAACACAGGACTATGTGGCTTGATTTGGACAACCCAATGCAACAGAAGGCGAAGACCTTAATACTTACATGGTCAGATCAGTGAGCAAGATAATGCAGTGGCTGACCGGACAAGCTCACAAGCCTCTTTTGCCCAGTGAAAGGAAGGATTTTGACATTACAGTTCAATTTAACGATGACTGCCAAGAAGGGAGTTCTGGGCATGTAATTTCACCAATTGCTTGCACCAATATATTGACATTTCCCACAGCCCATATGAAATCATGCAATTAATTTAATCATGATGAAAGTGGCTCTTACATGTGGGCAGTCCTTTGACAGAGTGTAAGTTTTTTGGTGGGGGAGGGGGGGATTACAGAGAATAGTTTTAAGGTTTAAGCTTACAGTGTATACAGAATATACATGGATATAGATATTTTTGGGGGACAAAAGTGAGATTTAGAAGCTTGCAGTAAAATACTAACCTGCATGTCTTTATTTTAAAAGTGAATTGAAAACATGCTTGTGTGGAGGTGGTGTAAACTTGTTTTAAGCTTAACATAAAATACAGTTGAGTTGCAGGTGTCACATCTACCCTGCACACTTCCCCCAGATATCACCCGAATATTAATTGTGCTTATCCAGCTTCCTGTTCTCCTTTTCCTCATTATTAGTTAATTGTTATTTTTTATCCATTCATTAATCAGCATACCTGTTCCTTGTCTCATTGCCTCACCTGCTCCCTGTATTTATACCGCTGTTTCCCTTTGTACTCTGTGGAGCCTTGCATCCTATCAATATCAACACTGAGCATTTCTATCGCTAGTTTACCTTCTCTGTGTATGACATGGGCACATTTACCCTGTTTTTCGACTCATGCATTCCCTGCTCTAGTTTGTACGCCTGATCACCTGACCTTCTGCTTGAAACCCTGACCACGATTCTTGTCTAGCCTCCTTTGTTCCTTTTGCTGGCTCTTGACTCCTTGTGTGTTTGACCTTCCCTCTGCACTTTGCACCTGGATCCTTTATCCCTACTATGGACTTTCATCAGAAGTAGAGGCATATTGACTTATTTCAAACAGATTGTAATACATTTAACATCCAGGATTTTCGGTTTACCATGTTAAAATGGGGCAGGTGGGAAGGACCACAGCAACCCCAACTTTCAACTAAAGCAGTGGTTTTCAACCCTGGTCCTCGAGTACAACTGTGCCTGCTGCTTTTAATTTCAGCTAAGTAGTCTGTTACTGAATTCAACACTTATCTTAACAGTTTCCACTAGTTTAGGAGCTAAAAACTAAAAATATGTAAATACGTGTAGATTTAAATTGGCATATGTATGCACAGGGTGTTCTAGCAAACATTACACAATGTATACCATCTCCTAAAACCTCACACATAGGAAGGTACAATTACATTACCAAGACAGACATAGTAGCCTATATTATGAATCAAGCCTCAATAGTTAGCTTGATTGTCCACAGCCACTGATCTAATTAACTCAGCAAACTGTTTGGCAGTGAATGGGAACCTTCAGATTTAATTGACAACAGCCACCCTGGAATTGAAGTACCACAAATAGAGTGCCCTGTTTGAGTGACAGCAACAGGAGCCAATGGCAGCTTTGATAGAGTGACGTTTCTATTAGGTTCCTATGGAAGTGTGCAGAAACCTCTCCCCCTTGGGCAGTGCTTCCGACTTTAAAGATAATGGGGTAACACAAACCCAGACATCACGCCAAAGACATTCTATCCTAAAAGACAGGAATTAAATAAGCACTGTACATTGTTTTAACAATCTTGTGCAAGATTAAAACTCCCACCCACATCAGAAAATGTGCCAACATTTGGCAAACAACTGCAGTTAAATATTTGATGTGGTCCATTTTATTTGTACTGTATCCAGAGTCCATAATATTTTTGCAAAACTTACAAACAAACCCTTAATTGAATCATTTTTTTTTTAGCTCCAAATATTTCTTAATTATTTTGTTAAGGTTTCTATTTAGTAAATGGCAAACAACTTGAAAAGAAAACCAAGACCAGAGTTGGGACCTATTTTTCTACATCATAACCCTGGTCCTGGACAACAGTAAGGAAAAGCGAGATAAAACTGAACAGAATAATAAGAACTTTCTAACGATGTGAAGCATTCTCTGATGTGAAAAATATTGTTTTTATACCCCCCTCCCCACCCCCAAATACTTGGTCTAGAAGTATTTCTAGTAGTAGAAATAAAAAATCTCAGAAAATATTGACAATTATGACATATTGTGGAACCAGACAGTCTACTGATCAAAACAAGACCATCCATGTTTTGGTAAAATCAACACACACCCATACAGAGCTCACAATGTAAAATGGAAAACTATTTTTTCAGTGTACTAATACACAACGATTGTACATAATTGGATCAGAAACTTCTCTATGTTTGATAGAACATCTAATAATATATACTGGATTAATCTTAGGTTGTTCTAAACAAAACAAGCCTATTTGTAAAGAAATCCGATCAACAGTCTGAATGAGACCCCCCCTCCTGGGGCAGACTGCGCGTTTACCCCCTGGACGGCAACAACAACACGGAAACTGTAAATCGGATGTGTTTGAGAACATGCAGCACCCTGTAATCAGGCCAAAACACACTCTGATCAGTCAAAAGGAAATGCGGAGCTTCTGCAGATCATTCGAGATCTGACAGAGAAATTGAACAGGAAATAGGTTGCCTTCAGCCCCCAACTTTCAGAAATAATCAATCTCTTAATACCAGTGTCTTTCTGGGTTTGCAAGAACCCAGAGGGAACAATATTAATCATAGATATCCTCAGAGAAGCAGGCGCCCTAGTGGATGCTAAATAATCACATAATATCGACCGATACACACAGGAATAAAAACGATACACAAAGACATTCAGCAAATTGCACTAGTATCTCACTCACACCGTCCACACCCCACATATGGCCAGACACACCACTTGGACTCGTATGTCAGGCATTTCCCAATGTATGGGCAACACATAAACAAGACTGTGGCCTGACACAGAGACTGTGACGAATATATAGTTATCCCGGGCACGGTACACAAGGCCCATAAACAGTATCCTATTATATGAGAAGCTTTTGCGGCAGTCCAAAAGATAATTCAAACATTACAACATTAAGGAATAATACGTGAAAGACATTAAACCACTAATTCTCCAATGTGGCCAGTGGCCAAACCAGATGGCTCATGGTGGCTAACAACTGATTACACACAATTGAAAAAAGTTACACCCCAACATTATTAGCATTATTTGATATTAGCAACGGATTCTGGACCCTACCACTTCACTCTGACTATCAAGATAAATTTGCATTCATGGTAGGTGATATAAGAGCATGAGAAAGTTTACAAATGAGAGGAGGCCATTCGACCCATTGTGATGCAAGAATCCTATCTAGTTTATTTTTAAATGTTTTAAATTGCTGTTTTAAATTCTACACTTTTGCCAATATAACCTAGCATTTTGTTTGCCTTTTTTATTGCTTCCCCACATTGTTTGGATGGAGAAAGTGAGGAGTCCACGTAGACTCGTAGGTCTTTCTCATGCGTTAGTTCTTCCAGTTCTATTCCTCCCATAGTGTAATTATAGTGGACATTTTTCTTACCTGCATGTATTACCTTGAGGTCTAACGAGTGCATTGTACAGTCTTAACAATATACCCTAGTATATTGAGTGATTAGTCCATATATACTCAAAAAATACTAATTTAGAACATTGTGCGACATCTTGTTAATTTATTTTGGAAAAAATATAGGCTTCAGATATATTATGATATGCTTAAAGAATGTATGATTTCTTATTATGTCATTATGACATTATGTCAAGGCAGCTAAAGTTCAATATTTTTCAGATTTAATTTCACGAAATTCTCATAGTCCTAAAGTTTTATTTAAAACAATAAATACAATTCTAAATCCTGTTCTCGTCACATTTCCTGAGGAATCAATGACAGCATGTGACCATTTTTTACATTTTGTTTATGAAAAAATTGATACTATTAGATCTAGCATCTCCATTGTTGATCCTGATCTTAGTCATGATCAAGCTCCTTTTGGTTTGTCTAGTTTGGCTTATCTAGGTAAGTTTGAGCTCGTCACTCTCTCTTATCTGGTATCTATTGTGCAACATCTGAACCCTGCTTATTGTTCTTTAGATGTTTTTCCCCCTCGCTTTTTGAGTCAGGTTGTTGATGCTGTTGGTTCAAGTCTTTTGTCAATAGTGAATGATAGTTTGATAAATGGTATAGTCCCGTCTTACTTTAAGCATGCTGTGGTGCAACCCATTCTTAAAAAGTATAGTCTGGACCCTTCTGTTTTTGATAATTACAGGCCGATTTCGAAATTACCTTTTTATCGAAGATGTTGGAGAAAGTTGTGTGCATTTCTATATTTTTAAATGACAATAAGATCTTTGATAAATTTCAGTCAGGTTTTAGTTCGAAACATAGTACTGAATCTGCACTTCTTAAAGTGTCAAATGATTTGTTAATGTCTGTAGATTCAGGAAACTGTGGTGTTTTAGTGCTCCTTGATCTAAGCGCTGCTTTTGACACTATCGATCATAATATACTTTTAAAGCACTGAAGTCAGTGGGTAGGGATTCGGGAGAGTGCACTAAATTTGTTTTCTTCTTATTTGAAGGAGAGAACATTTGCTGTTGAAATAAGAAATTATACCTCTAGGTCTGCTCCCATCTCCTCTGGTGTTCCTCAAGGCTCTATTCTTGGCCCTATTTTGTTTTCTTTATATATGCTTCCTTTGGGTTTGATTTGTCAAAAACAAAATATTGCATATCATTACTATGCTGATGACACTCCGCTGTATATCCCTTTAAAGCCTGATGATACTTCTTCTATAACTTCTCTGTTTGATTGTTTGAAGGATATCAAAAGATGGATGGCTGTTAACCTTCTCCAGATCAACAAATCAAAATCTGAAGTGGTAGTGTTTGGCCCTCCTGATTCAGCTAAAGAGTTAATTAATCAACTTGGAGCTTTATCTACTAACTTAAACACTCATGCGAGAAATCTTGGTGTAATTTTGGATTCTGAATTAAAATTTGATAAGCAAATTAATGCAGTAGTAAAAGGTAGCTGTTTTCAACTTAGGGCCATTGCTAAAATGAAACATCTTCTTTCATTCAGAGATCTGGAGATTTTTATTCATGCGTTTATTTAATCCAGACTAGATTTTTGTAATTCTTTGTATTTGGGGATATCAAATAGAACATAAGAACATAAGAAAGTTTACAAACGAAAGGAGGCCATCATGCTCGTTTGGTACCCATTAATAACCGAGTGATCCAAGGATCCTATCCAGTCTATTTTTAAATGTTCCCAAACTTTCAGCTTCTACCACATTGCTGGGGAGTTTGTTCCAGATTGTGACTACTCTCTGTGTAAAGAAGTGTCTCCTGTTTTCTGGTTTTAATGGCTTGAAGCCCAATTTCCATTTGTGTCCCCAGGTCCGTGTATCCCTGCTGATCTGGAAAAGCTCCTCTGGTTTGATGTGGTCTATGCCTTTCTTTATTATCATGCTTACAGTTAGTGCAAAATGCAGCGGTTAGACTTTTGACGGGCACGAGGAAGCACACAAGTATTTCTCCTAATTTAGCCTCTTTGCATTGGCTTCCAGTTAAATACAGAGTTCAATTTAAGTTATTTTTATGTTTTTTAAGGGTTTACATGGACTGGCACCAGATTATATTTTAGATCTCTTACATCAACATCAAACCACTAGACTTTTAAGATCTTCACAGTTTGCTTTTAAGTGTCCCTAAATCCCGTTTGAAAACGAAAGTGGATCATGCCTTTTCAGTTGCAGCCCCTCGCCTTATATACTCTGCCGATTTATATTAGATCACGTGATAGTGTTGAGTCTTTTAAGTTTCAGTTGAAGACTAATTTTTATTCTATTGCTTATAATTGTTCTTAGATTTTCTGTCTTGTTTTATATTGTGTATTTTTTTTGACTGTATTTCTGTTAAAACTGACTTTAAATTTTGTTAATGTAAAACACTTTATTCAACATTAATAATTGTTTTTAAATGTGCTATACAAATACATTGATTGATTGATTGATGAACATGGTGACCGAGTTAACGCAGGCATGATTGGACCTTGAAACAACTCCCTGACTTGCCGCCTCGCAAAGTACTGCAATTTATGTCCATTAGTCTTGTGTGTGTTTGTTTCGTCACATTTTAGTCAACTAAAATTAGAAGGCATTTAGTTTTAGTTATCATTTTTTTCCACAGTATTTTGTCTCATTATCATCACTGAAAATAGGTCGTTGACGAATATTTTTTGTCTTAGTTTTTGTTGATGAAATGAACACTGTGTTGAGCAGGCAATTGTGTTGGAGTGATAAGATTATGCAACTGTACATTTGATGTAATTTAAAGATTTATAGTTAATAAAATAATTTCTACACTGCTGGGGCTGACTCTACCACAATATCTATCTATATATCTATATATCTATCTATCTATCTATCTATCTATAGCTAAATCTATGTCTCTATAACTATCTCTAAATCTATCTATCTAACTCGCTATCTGTACATCTTTCTAAATATCTATCTCTATCTCTCTCTTAATAAATGTATTCTGTAGTGTCTTCTTTAGGATTATGGGTGTTTGATACACCAATGCAAATTCCAAACCAATTCGACACTGTCGGCTGCTGGTGTGAGGTAAAGAAGCTTCGTTTGCAGTGATCGAGTGGTTTCTGGCAAGGTGTGGTGGGGCTTCGAACCATTATATCGATACATTGTGCTTCGGAAGGGTCGCTACAGTTTTGTGAAGCCTGCTTCAAGCATAACATCACTATTCATTAATACACCTTTTGTATCTCCCCTTTCTACTTTTGCCTTTGCCCTCCTTTTGGTTAAGTACGCAGTTCAATCCACCTCTGGTAGTCTCCAATACATTATGAATAAACCCTCTTAAAATGACGAAAACAGAAAAGAAGTCTTCATTGCAGGCCAGCCCAGAAGAACAACAGAGCGAACACGTGTTCTTGTCTCGTGTTCAAACGGCTTTCTTTCAGATCTCTTCTGGGTTTTGCATTTTGTACAGTTGTAAACAAAAGGTGCATAATAGGCAGCACTGTGGAGTAGTGATTAGGGCTCTGGACTCATGACTGGAAGGTTGTGGGTTCAAATCCTGGTTGGGGCAGTGCTGTTGTACCCCTGAGCAAGGTACTTTACTTAGATTGCTCCAGTAAAATGCCCAAATGGATACAAATGTAAGTTTCCCTGGATAATAATGTCAGCTAAATGAAAAAATAGTTATAATAATGTCCTATCAGCATAGTGAATTGGCTCAGCCCTCTCTTATCTACTGTGCTCTAGAATGTGGTGTAATCAGTTAGTACTTTAAAATACTGATCACTGACTGTAGCACATAAACATGGACATGTTGTATCAGTCAAGGTTGGACCTGAAGAAGGAGGTGTAGTGAGGGATGTTTGTAATGGTGTGTTTTTACTAGTGATGGGCAGAATGAGGCTTTCTGAAACAAGACAATTGAAACATTTGAGTTGAGGCTCCATGAAACACTCAAGTCACAGCAGCTATTAATAATCTAGGAAGTCTGTCCTTGTATTTTGAGTAGATTTCTGTGGCCGAGGGGTAATACTGTGGTCCTGTTTATCAGGATGAAATATCGAATTCAGTTTATACTGGGCTGCTCAGCACTGATGCTGGATACTGTCCAAATCTTTGACATTTGCTGCATCAGAACGTTCCGAGACGCATTCCAAAAACACTGCTGGTCACGTGACACCGGGTATCATAACACTTTGTCATGTGATATAGAACAAACTTGTTCGGTTTTGTGTCCCAAACAGCTGACTGTCTCAGGTTTTAAAAATGAGGTGGCAAATCAAAAAACTTTAAATGCATTGCATGGGGCCTTGAGGGGCTAGGGGGCCCCTTATTCCTAGCAGCAGTGTTACATTACAAACTGAATTGTAACTTATTCCTCATTTTTTCAGATGAAAAATAATGTATTGTTAATACATTAATACAGAAGCCTGTCTGTTTGGTGCTGTGGTAAGGTCTCTGAAGTCACACTAAGTCAGACATAAGTCTGAGCATTGACTTAATGGTCAGATTCCTTGCAGAATGTCAAAAGTCTGCATGATGGGAACGTAGCCCATGGAAACAAGCCGACAGAGTGAAGCCTGGTAGTTCTGTAGGAAGCCTGCTTAGTTACAACCATGTAGCTGGAGTTATTGATAAAAAGGGGTTAGATTAAAGAGTTGAAAACACTACAACTGCTGTGGCTATAACTGTAGGATTTAATTAAAGTATGTTTTGGAATTGTAGGACATTTAGAAATATTCAATCTAAATCAAAAAAGACAGTAAGTAAGTTTTATTTATGTAGCTACTGAATCGAATACGTACTGTATCTGTTATGTATTATTTATTATGGCGCTATTTATTTTTAGCACAGCTTAAGTAGTGATTTCCAAAAGAAAATTGTTGATGACAATCTTTTGTCGGTGACCTTATTGTTTGTGATTAAAAGCTTGTGATGAAATTTACATGGCAAATTCACAGGATACCTTAGGCTCCATTTAAGAATAGTTTTTTTTTTAATGAATAATGTACATTGCAGTTCTGATGCGATCTTCATTTAAGCCAGACACTCATGCAAAGTAATGTAATGCACATCCGTCTTTTAAATCTTAATTTTATTCAGTTTGTGTATTTATTAATATTTATTAATACTACCTTATTTTGTATTTGTGTAGTAACTACTTCTACTGTTTTGTTGAACAATAAAACTGAAGACAAAATTTTTCAGAATAATAAAGCCCCACGATTCTGTTAGTGTTCTCTGTAACGTGGATTTCATAGTGCCCTACACACCCCATCTGCACATCTATTTACAAATGGTAATTTAATTCAACCTCATGACACATTCGAGTCACCGTAACTCTGTCAGTGAAAGACAGCGAAGTGAAGAAGTTCTAGAAGGTAAGAAAATCCTTCACTCTCCCATTTTAACTTTAGTTTAGATACTCTAGCCCGCCTTTATAATGACATAGGATTGTGGCAGAAACTGGTGTGTTTGGTAGTAGTAATATAGGACACTTTTTCGGAAGGGGGGGCTGTGGGGGATTTGACCTTTGACCTGAACTTGAGTTGAACTCGGGGGGGGGCCCTTCCTAGGGGGGGGGGGGGGGGGGGCTCTTCCTAGGGGGTGGGGGTGCTTGTACCGCATCACAGAATAATTACCATATTGATGGATTCCGAAGGAATGTGCAGGGTGGTGGGGGTCTTCAACTGTTTTTCAAACCCTCCAAAATATTTGTCTTTAAGCCAGACTGATTTTTTAGTAAAATAGCTATTTTTCTCTATAAATGTGAAGCTCCAAAAGAGCGCTATGTATACCGTTCAGATTCTTTAGAAAACATATATATTTTTCCCTACGCTAGTGAAGCTCCAAAAGAGCTCTATTAAAGCCCTCCCAATTCTTTAGTAACATAGATACTTCTACAAGGGATATGTCGGTCTGGAGCTTTTTGAGTTAAGAGCTGGTGAGGAGATGTCTATGCCTTTTGTAACCAGAATTGAGTACGCTTATGAGGATTGGATGCATGTAAAGGACTGGACAAGGGAAGGGGATCTGGATAAAGCGTTAGAAGCATTGAAACAGTGGAATAGAGATCGTGAAACTGCTCCGCTGCCTCTGATGTTTGAAAGTCACGACTGGGAAAGCGCTCTATTTGTGAATCATAGTAGAACTGTAATGACTCTAACTATGACAGGGTACAACAGAATCGTGTTTAGCAAAACACGCTATGCCAAACAAATTAGCTTTTTTTACGATGCTGAACCTATTTTTATGGATCCTGAGGATGAAAATGAATATGTTACCGAAATTGATTTCTACGCCCAGGATTGGTCGAAAATGAAAACGGTCATAAAATAAATTAATGAGGGTTTTGAGGTCTTGAGGAAATATGTAGAGTTTGACTCTGTTAAAAAGAGGCTTTATTTCAACAGCGAGGACGGACAAAATTTGGCGGGGGTTGGTTGCATGCTGCCAAAGACATCGACGATGACCTTGTCGACATTACCCCCACACCCCCACCCGTCTAACTGTGATGTAATACATGACGTAGTAAAAATATTGTATAAAAGTAGCCACCCCTTGCTCTTGGTTTAGATGAAAAGTGAATGTCTGTTACGAGACTCTACAGCCCTCTTACGAACGAGGACCTCCTTTGGTCATACAATCCGGACATTTTATACCAGCCTGAGCGCTCTTACCGCGGCTACCCGCCACTACCTCAAGACAAAACAGCCCGCTGTTCAATGGAAGTAACGACTAATACCACCGACTCCCCGCCTCAAGAGACCCCGAACATAGCTGCTTTTGCTGCGGCATCTCAGGAGAGCTGTACTATGGCTCTAGAAACACCTCAACCAGCGCTGAGCGAACCAATGATCATCAAACCTGCCAGGGGGACTTCGTGGCTACGGTTTTAGACCAGAGGTCCGCGCTGAAGTAAGTAGAATTATTAAAAAACGCCCTGGTGTATATACTGAATGCTCTCATCGATCGAGTCCTGAAAGAAGTCTGCCTGGGATGTGAAGTGAATCATCCTAGCCAGATGAGACACAGCTGTCTGTTTGAACCAGAAACATATTATTTCCATCTCTATTTCAAGGATATTTACAAAAAACTGAACAAACCTTGGTTGAAATCAGCACTAGTCAAAGCATTATCTTATCATCATCTGCATGTCTGTCCCATGCAGGTCCAGAAAATTATAGATTAAATTTTGTTGGAGCTGAAAAAGGAGCCGTACATCAGAGAGAAACTCAACCAGCTGTTTGACGAGTTGGATGAGAGCAGCAGAAAAACCTCCGGCAACCTGAAGGAATATTTCTTCCATAAAGAAAGTAAAGCAGAGTACAAGGAGAAGGAATTTGATCTGTACGAAACCGACTGAAAGCAACTGAAAGCACCTGAAGGTGGGGAATGTTCTGGATTGTTTCTGTAACCGGATTTGTCGCCAACAAACCGCGACAAATCTGAGGGCCCTATTGTACAAAGTATTGGAAAAGAAAGTGGTCGATGAGCACCTTTTCTCTACAGATTTGACTCAACTTTCAAAATTGCTATATGTGTTATACTTTTCTCAATTGCTTAAAAATGGGTTTGTACTCTGAAAATGAATAAAAGAGCAATTTTCCAAATACTTTGGTCATTGTTTTTGTGTGCTCTTACAGAATGTCTCGACAAGCTCCTAGGATGAAGGATTTGTACTACAACCCCGCCAAAGTAGGGAGTTTGGGGGGTCGGAAGGGATTCCGGAGAGGGCTGTCAGAGCAGGGTATTAAGGCAGATAAGTGTGGCCGAGTGGTTGTCTGCGCAAATGCTTACACCCTACATAAACCGGCTAGAATTAACTTTAAAAGAAATCGTGTGTATGTTTCAGACATAGATTCACAATAGCAGGTGGATCTAGTGGATATGTCAAATTTATCAAAACATAATAAAGGGCACACATTCATGTTGACGTGTATAGATATATTATCAAAATATGCGTGGGTGCCAGTGTTGAGGAATAAATCCAGCGTTGTTGTTACGCAGGCCTTTAAAGATATACTCCTGCAGGGGCGCTGTCCTAAAAAACTACAGTCTGATAAAGGTAAAGAGTTTCTCAATAGAGAATTCCAGAATCTTTTGAAAAGACACAAAATACATCATTTCACCACAGGAAAGGATCTTAAGGCCTCGACTGTGGAGAGATTTAACAGAAATATAAAGACAAAAATGTGGAGATACTTCACAGCTAACAATACTAGAACGTATCTCGATAGAGTTCAAGAGTTTGTGAATGCTTACAACCACAGTTATCATAGAAGTATTAAAATGAGACCTGTAGAGGTGGATAAGAGTAATTCTTTTAAGGTCTTTAAAAATGTCTATGGTCCATTTAAAGCCTCAAAGAAACAGATTTTCAAGTTCAAAGTAGGAGATGTTGTAAGAGTTTCAAAGCTACGGAGACCTTTTGTAAAAGGTTATGAGCAAACTTTTTCGGATGAATATTTCACCATTACAGAACGTGTGCCTCGAACCCCGCCAGTGTACAGGTTAAAAGACTACGACGGGGAGTCTATAGAAGGTACTTTTTATGAGGAGGAGTTACAAAATATTGTAGTGGGGAATGATAGCGTATTCAGAGTAGAAAAGATTTTAGGGAAAAAAACTGAAAACAGGAAAAAATATGTGCGGGTAAAATGGGCGGGGTGGCCTGAAAAGTTCAATAGCTGGCTTTTGGCTAGTGCGGTGCGGGATATACGGCTCATGGAGGATCTTTCATTATGGGTCATGAAGATGGAAGAGGGAGGATTCTATGTGACGCTGTCTAGTAACGCGTCCCTCGACATTTATCCTAACAACACCATTTCTAGTTTTACGGTCAAATTTGTAAAACCTATAGAACTGCGGGGGCCCTGGGAGGTGGGGTTGTCGGAAATACAGTATCCCCACACTTGGGCTGTAGTACGCGATGAAGACTCGGTCTTTTCAATTTTGGATGTCGGAATTAAAAAACAGTGGACTTTCACATTACAAGATGGTTATCATGAAAATATAGAAAAATTATTAGAAGAGATGAACAAACAGATCTCTGGAGGGAGCCTGTCAGATTACATTACAGTTCGATTAAAAATAAAGTTTACATGGAGTCCGCACCTACGATAAGAATTAAAACCAGCGGTAACCTAGGTCGGATTTTAGGGTTTTACGCCAACAAGGAGGATGAATTTAAGGATATAATAGCTCCAATCCCCGCGGATATCCGCGCAGGATTTTACACCCTTTATATCTACACGGACATCATTTCACACCAGAGGGTGGGGGATAGTTAAGTCCCCCTTTTAAGAAATGTACATATTAAGGGTAAAAACAACGATGTGGTCACAATTACTTATGACAAGCCACACTACGTACCTGTCTCCAAGACTCATTTTGACAATATTACGATCGAAGTGAAATCGGATCAGAATATTGACATACCCTTCCGTTTTGGTAAGGTTATAAGCAAACTACATTTTCGACATGTGAAACATTGTTTTCACGGCTAAAATGACTATCATGAGGGGTTATGTCGATCCTAAAGACTATGTGAACTATTACAAAATGCAGGCCGGTAACGGTTTGCCCGGGTTCGCTGGAGCTAATGTGATGTACGGGAGTGGAATAGGTGGACTCTTTCGAGGACTTTTCAGGATGGCTATGCCTCTTCTCAGGAGAGGCTTTGATATAGTGAAACCGCATCTTAAATCAGCCGCCAAACACATTGTAAGCGATGTGATCAGCAGCGCTATGACCAGATCCAACAACAATGATAATCAGGAGGGTTCGGGTCTAATGGTCCCGGCCAGAGGCTCTCGTAAAAGACGACGCCCACCCGTAGGGCTGAGAGTGGTAGCTAACAAAAGACAGAGACTTACTTATTCAGCAACAGACCGTAGCAGAACTCGCAAGAGTAGGCAGCCAAAAAAGAAGAAGAAGAAGACCGTTAAAAGAAAACCTAAAAGAAAGTCAAGAACCTGTTCGGGATATATATTTTAATCATGGCTTTTGTACACAACGGCTACACTTTGCACGCCTTCAACCTAACCCCAGATGAAGAGTGCGGGCAACATTTCTCCCTGGTGAAAACAGGAAACATGAAATGGACTGGACTGGACTGGAAATACGTTTTAAGCAACCCCTAGCCGGTACTGTAAATATGGTTGTGTATGCCATGTTTGACAATATTATAGAAGTGAATCAGAGAAGGAATGTGCTCTATGATTATTATTAAACATGAACACCAGAGAGCTCACGGCTGTCATGAACTGTAACCCCCACACTAAGAAGCTGTTTCACGGAGTCTATGCCTGCGATCAGTTACCTGAATTGAAGCTAAATAACTTACCCACCATGTTTATAATTAACAATTACCCTGAAACCATGCCTGGAGAGCACTGGCTGGCTATTTATCTGACGGAAGATCATTGTGGCGAATTTTTTGATTCCTACGGAAACCCTCCACATTTTATTCATTTTCCAGCTACGATCAACAACTTTTTAATAAACAATTGTAAAGAACCGGTTTATAACTGCCGCCAAGTGCAAAGTCTACAGACTACAACCTGCGGTCAACACTGTGTGTTTTTCTTATATCATAGAGCTAAAGGTCTCCCCTACACAAATGTTATGATGCGGTATGGCCCTGATTTAGGAAAAAATGATAAAACTGTGTCCTGGTTTGTTCAAACCTTGTGTCCTAATAATAACTATGTTAAATACCTAACATGTATACAGAATGTCTGTTCTTGTAAAGATTTAAAAAAATGTCATGCGTGTTAAAGAAAAGAAACACTTTAATACAAAAGCAATTTTATTTGACATAATCCGATATAATCATTACATTATAAAATGTAAAAAAAAAAAAAAACATTACAGAATAAGAATATATCTTAAAAGAAAAAATCATGTTGTAAAAATTGTGAAATACATGTCAAAATATGGATATACATCGTAATAAAAGTATCAAACGTTACATACAAAGACTTTGCTTTTCCCCTTTCCAACTGTAAGTACACATTTATACCATTAATAAGGTGTCCATCTATGTTTTGATGCAGGTTTCATTCTTTTCTTTCTGGTGGGGGGTTCAACCCAACTCAACTCTCACCGGCCTTACAGAGGCGGATTTTGTTACGGGTGGTTTGGTTAGGGATTGTTGATTGAGGCATGTTCAGACACGCCAAGCTTGGAGGAAATCTCTCCACCCCGTAGGCCTCCTACTATCCAGAATCTTATTAGAACTCGTTACATTCTTGATCAAATCAAACATGTGCGATCCTTTAATCACCCGACCTTTAAAAATAAATTCACCTTGGTTATTCCAGGAGGTCACCCGAGGTGTGTTAAACATTTTATGTAGAATATATTTTGCATTTCTTTGACTTCTTACAGGCATGCTTTTCAATACATCTGATAAAACCACATCTGCCTCTACAAGGTGTTCTTCTTCTTCTGTTTCAATAACCGCACTACTTTCAGAAAGCTGCTCTTTCTCCGAAGGCAACATTAAAGTTAGAGTACTCTGGCTTTTTGCACCCTGTTTAACGATACTCAGATATCTTTGTAAGGCGGTTGTATAAAGCTGTACTTTTTCATAAGGGTTTAAATCGCATTGCAACAATATAGACTTCATTTCAGAGTCTAGATTATTTTCCACAGTCTGTCTGAGGGATTCTGGAGGCGGCGGGGATTTTGTTAGTTTGTCAAGTTGTTCTTGAGGTACCAAAAACATTTTTTGGGTGTATTCCATCGCTACTGTACAGATCTGGAAGCTAGAAGGTTGGTTAAGAAATGCTCAAGAGGGGACCGATAAAACCACCTTTCTGGTTAATAGCCTTTCTATTTAACGGATAACTTCTTGTTAGTGAGGATCTTTATAACAGACTTTTGTTGTTTTAGTTCACCCAGTTGAATATTGCCCCGTAGAACGTTTAAGGCGATTTCACATAAAGTTTCTATCAGATCAGAAGGGGCGGCCAACAACACAGCTTTCCTCTGACGAGGATTACGCTCATATAATATCTTTAAAAGCAGTAGGTTTCTTCTTATCCTAGCTGACATTCTATTTTTTATTTCTTCTCTTTAGCACGTAGACTACAGGACAATCTGGGGGCAGCAAACCCGCTCTGAGTCGATAGTCTTCGGGAGTTTGCGCTTTTAAATCCACTAGCAAGTATCCGTAAGGGTTTTTAGTCGCATCTTCGAACGATTCCAAAAAGAATTTAGATTGTCTGGGGTACATTTGCCGGGCCAAAGTGTTCACCTGAAGCTTATCTCTAGGATTTTTGAAAATAATAATATAATTAGCATTTAAATTGATCGTTCGACTCTTTTTACCTTGAAAAAATAAATTTTGAACTAGATAGACGATGCTCAAATTTCTATGGTGTGTATATTTTGTAAAAGCTTTCTCCACTTCGCTATTGTCGCTAGCTGTTTCCATGAGATCGTCTATCACTATTAAATTGCATTTGTCACTGGGTAACAAATCATTGTCGCAAAGCGATGCGGGGACACCTTCCACAAATTTAAGATTTTTAATTTTAACCATTAGCTCATCGTACAGAGGTTGCCAACATGAGTAACACCAAACTATGTTATCGAGAGTTTGTGTTATAGCTGTTGCAGAATTCTCTAAAAGCCTTTAAAGAAAAAAGCTTTTACCAGAATTAGAAGGGCCCGATATTATACATGAAAAGGGGTGTTGAAGTCTGTTATCGAATCCCCCGTCAATATCCATAGGGTAGCGTATTATAGTCTGGAAAAAGAACTCTTTTGTTGTACACTACCCGAAACCTTTTCTGTAGTGGCCTGTTTTTGAGAGTGTACATCTTATTATTTCGGACGATCTGATTTCTGGAAATAATCACCTCTTGAGGTTGAATGCCTTGATCTAGGCCTGCAACATAATTTTGAACCAAAGTCGTTAGAGACTTGATATTGATCAGTTTCTTGTTAGTGTGATTCAAAGTTATACCTTTCACCTTCATACAGCTCTTTCCTGAAGCCGTTTTATAAGCGTAAGTCTTTGGACCCCCAGAAACAAACTCTACGATGTGATCTTGGGGGTCTAGTTCATTTGTTAACTCGCCCAGATAATCTCCAAGCGGCAGCATCCAATCACCCGGTCTGCTGACAAAGACTACAGAGTCTGTATCGTGATATAAAGTTTGCTCCTGCAGATGCTCCATTAAACTATACAATTCTAATCTAGCATAAACTGTTGTAAAAACAGCTATAAAAACGTTGACATTCCCCGGCTTGGTCGGGAAATCTTGAGGTCGTCGCCACTGAACCTGAGCTACTCTGTCAGTTATAAAGCTAAAGTGTGACACATCATGCTCTTTGGAAAACAGAAATTGAAGAAACTGCGACAGATCTTTAATCAAGGTAGTGTTTATTCTATTATTCTATTCTATCAGTTTTGATATCTGTCTCTTCGCTAGGTTTACAGTTATTTTGCTCGGATCAAACCTGATTCCCTCTTTTTCAAGATATTTCTGAATATAGCTCTCTTTACTGGTTTCATCAGTACACCATGAAGGGTACCCAGAAGCCTCCTGCTTCCCTTTAAGGTGTGTCATGATGTAATCGGCAAAAAGTGTGTCAGATTTTTCAGAGAAATGCCAGACCTCATACACTTTACCCTCCGAACAAAGTGTCTCTCGGTTCGAGACGTTCAGGAAAATCAAAGGTTTTCATGAACGTTCGTACACTACCGTCCTGCTTTTTCATAGCCGTCCACTCATGTTCCCACATCACTTTCACAGTTAAACCATAGGTGTTTTTTAGAGTCTCGATTCTTTGTAAGAAATCAAAGTGCATATCTCCACAGATTTGACAAGTGACAGTATTTAAAGTGTTTGCGTCAAAGCACCGAGGACAACCATGGTAAATACAACCGGCAAACTCATAAGCCGTACGAAGCCCATTTTCCTCCGAAAAACCATCCAGAAAGTAGGGACCCATTCTAACCTCACCATAATTCAAAGCATGTCTGATCAAGATGTTATGATTGTCAGACATGTATTCCAACCATTGGATGGAGGCTGTAGAAAACTCTTTTGTCGGCACCTGTAATTGTCCGGAGTTGTAATGGCAATGGTGTTTTTCTGCAAGAAATTGGCTCGAAACATTTTCATACAGAGAGAAGCTATTGTCGTACACTGTAAAGGGTCAAGACCCGCTGTCTTAATGACTTCATGCCTGAACCTAACACATGATTCTTTAAGGATCAACACATCATTTCTTCAGTAGGCGGCCATGTCCTTTCTGAAATCAAAAATGCCATCCTTAACCGTGTTATACCAGTTGAAGAAGTCCTGCCTTTCCCGAGTCATCATGGATTCAACCCCATAATAACTGGGTGCCGGGTAGGCGCCTCTATAATTCTGTTTTTCGATCGTGTTAAAAAAGTGGCAGAACCAGCCCTTTTCTCGCGTTTCAAACCCCAACGCTTTAGGTAAAGCGCTCAGTTTCATGGGTAAGAAGTTGAGCGAGTCTATGTAACACTGGTTGAAAACATGGTCTGTGAAACATATTATTTTACAGCCCTGCGCGATGATGTCAGGGGTTACACCGCTTTCCACCAAATATTTCATCAAGATATAAGAGTCATACCCCCTAGCATTATGAGCTATGAATGTGTAATATCGATACTTTGGACAGCGATATTTTTGAAAGAAACCCTCAACACATGACTCACCAACTGCAGCCCACTCGCGATCAAACATGTCTATACAATGAATATAATTCGCTATATGAACGCCTCCTTCCTGCCTACACTCAAAGTCATAAAAGACATACTTGTTATGTAGGGGTGCCAGTTTAACAGACTGAATGAAACATTGGTGTTCGGTCTTGGGTGTTAAGTCGGCGTTACAGAGATGACACCTCAGAGCGGCACACTTGTGGGGTTTATCCTCTTTATAGGTGTACTGTCTGTAACACTGGAGACAGAATTTTGTTTTATCGCAAAGGGCTGGTGCTTTGACCCGTACCCCCTCTAAGTATTTTGTGTTCGGAAAAACAGAAAGCGGACCGACAGATCCTTAAACAATCCTTACACCGCACTGTGGGAGCTTCACCCTTTCGACATTGCGGATGGTAACACACATTACAGTACTCGGCGCATTGATGGTTCTTCCTATCGTTAAAACCCTTGTAGCAAAAATCACAGACGTACGAACAACCCAGAAAAGCCTTCAAATTTCTAATACCGTAGTAATGATTTTCGTGAAGGAAAAGAAACAATGTGTGGGGGTTAAACTCTGAGTGAGTTTGAAATGTGTCAAATACATCATTTATCTCACAACGGTACCAGACTACGATCTTAACACCCGCCACCTCCTCAAATTTGTGGATTCACTATTTGCCTGAGTTTCTTATGAATTATTTCAGTCTTGAGACAACTTGACAATCTCCTACGAACACCACCTTCAGGGTTACGAACAACATTAATGACCAAGGCCAGACTTTCATCGGCCAAGATGGAGGCTTGACTCTGAAGCAAGTTTTCAATTTTAGATAGAAAAGCCTCAACATCTAACTCATCACCTCTCATTATGGTAAAAACACGGCTAAATAATGAATCCGCTCTCAGCTCCAACTGCACCACATCCTGGGGTCTAACACGTTTGGTAATTCAGTCAAGCATATTTTGTATAATATCATGCATTGTAACAAAATATCTCTGCATAATTGTCGCTGTTGAATAATTCTGCAAAGCTAAATCTGTGAACAATATCAAAATTACCAAAGTTTGGTCTGTCTACATGCTCTACAACCCCCATCATTATTATCAGCATCGATATTATGGCAATCCCCACCACCACCAGTATTTGTTACTCCCCCGAACATCTTCAGCCTCTTTGTTGATATTTTGAACATCGCTAAGCTCGCGACTAAACCCATTGTCAACACCTGCAGCTTCACTGTTCTGACCAGGGTCGTTCGTATCAGGATCATTCTCTCTAGGTCTTTTGGACTCCTGCTCGTGAATGTCTGCATCATTGGTCCTTTTATTACTTTCAGACATGTTCAATCCCCAATCCTGTTTATATAGCTTGCTAAGTCTTTGATTATTCAACACTATATGTAGCAACTCACGCAGGTCCGTAGATGCCAACTCAACCTGTAGATTGATAGTCTCCCGCAAGGTTGTAGTTAGATCTTCTTCTTCACTTGATACAACGCTGGCTGGTGATACAGGCGGTCCAGGTGGTGTTTGGATATGGATATCGGGGAGTCCTGGCTCCTAACTTGCGGAGACACCCGGGCGGTTTCTCAGGGTGTTGTTGGTGAATAACTGGGGCTACCTTGCTGTGTAATCAGCTGCAGTAATGAACTGTCTGAAATAGATCCCGATGAACCTGAAACACATGAGAACGGATACGTTTAATCACAGACGGTAACACACAAACACAAAATTAAAAATAAAATAATAATAATAAAATAATAATAATAATAATAATAAATAATAATAAAATTAATAAATAATAAATTAAATAACAATAAAACACAACAATAATAAATTAAATAACAATAAAATACATAACAATAATAATAACATAAATAACATCCTTAAACAAACAATACATTATTATCATAATTCGATTTATGTAGACCTATAGCTTTTAAATGAATTATTCTTATACTTATTAATACAATAGTGTTCAGATTATTATAGATCTATAGATTTATATAAAAATATATAAAAATGTTTAAAAGAATAACTACATCTACAATGTTGTATTACAATAATAGACAACGTTAATAATTTTCTCAATAAAGCGTGTGCTATGAAAACATTAATAATAACGGTCTAAGTAAGTACATTGTAAAATGACAAGAACCCGGACAATATTATCGTTTCATAAATAATCGTTTTAAATACTCGGTTGTAAAAGCGTATAAACGATGCAAACAGACCGTTTAAATGCAGACGTCTTCTTAGATCCGGCGTTCCTGATTCAAGATCATCATCACTTTCGGTGTCTTAAACGGAGACATGTATAAACATAAGTTAATACCCTAGGTTAGTCTGGGCGTTGCAGCCAGGTTACTTTCACTTTCAAACGTAGACTACTACAGCCCTTTAAACACTACAGATCCCAGCATGCCTCGGGGGCGGCCTGCATGCGCATCATTCTGCTCAGATGGCTCGGCGCAGGCCCTCAGCACAGCACGCCCTGACAGCGCCAGACAATAGAGGTATTGTGCACACATGGCTCCATATCTTGGAGTGATGGAATAAAGGTCTCACTCACCCTCAGAACGCGTTCTTTTCCGTAAATACTTGACACAGGCCGCCGGTCTGGATAGATCCTCTGATAAAAACACAAAATAATATAAAAATCCGCCCGTATAGATCCACAATTTAACATCACAGATCCTGGCGAGATATTTATTACATTACATAAAATGAAAAGTATAACATACGCGGCTAGGCGTTTGACATGGTGGGTCGCTCGTCATCTAATGTCGGGAACAAATCTGAAAGTAAATATGACTATATGAAAATAAAAATGTACATACATTAATAACGCGTATAATTAAGACGGTCGATACATTATTAAATGAGTCTTACCCGTATTCATTGATTCGCTCGTGTATAAATCGAGCACATTGTATGGGGCGCTCGGTAATCCTGCAGATACACGGGTGCTTGTTAGAAACATCGTGCTGTGCCTAATATTTATAAATATATCAATAAATAATAATACCTAGTGTAAAAGGCTCTTGAGACATTTGAAAATCAGCGGTTCCTATAAACAGAATTTAAACGTTTAAATACAATTCAAATATAAATAAAACATTTCAAATATTAGATTTGTTAAATACGTATGTAAATGTAGCATATTTTAATCTTTCTGAACGAGTGTGCGGATATCTAAACACTTTGCAATTATATTTCTTGATTAATTGAATTATACTTACCATCATAGTTTGAGAAGTTTAGTGTCTGCTCCGCATGGTCGTGGCCGGGCATCTTGATGTCTCTGTGTGATCTGGACCCGTGCAGACAGCGTGTTGACCAAATGGACTGAATCTCCGCCGTGACCCGCATTTAAACACCTCGCTGTGCGCGTGAACGTGCTGATGACCACCGTAATTCCTGCAACCTTTCCGTTCACGCGCTTGAAAAAATGTCTTTGACAATCCGTAGGGTGGCGCTCGAGGATAAGTAATCTAAGTTTGTTCATGAAAATATCGGGCTTATTAGATTTATTTAACCTTAATATCTTTAGATGTTCTGTAACTTACACGTATCTATCGTATGTTGTAGATCATGTACAACGCTTGTTGTTGACATATGTTTAATAATGTTTTCTGTAGGTCTTTCCATTTATTTTGATATATAATATATATCCCTACGTGTTTAAAACTATGTAAAGAATATAGTTATATAAGCAGTTGACCCTAGACATTATGACATCAACATTAAATACACACGTTTAAAATGAAATAAATAAAATTGTCTTTTCTAAGTTTGTATACATCTCTAATTATATTTTATTACATTTTAGAACCAAAATACCTCTTTAGACAAGGGGGCTTATTAAGTGGTCTCTCTCTCTCTCTCTCTCTACGCGTGATTGATGTTACAACCCCCGCCCCACCACTACCACACGTGTTATCTTTCAACACATTGCGGCTGTATGTACCTCCAGATTCCTAAGTGTTTTGTCGTAACCATCATTCATTAATTAAATCGTTATCATGTATTTATATCTTTATACAGCCTAATGGTTAAGAATAACGCTTATATTTTGATAGCCTTATAGTTACAGGTTTCCAACATCGTTTCGGTTAGGATTCTTTATCACATTATTGTGTTAAGTTAAACTTTTTTTTTTTTTAATACAAGCGACTAGAGAACAGCTCATTCTCATCAGAATCTGAGCCCTTGAGATAAGCGTTCCAGCCTGCACTCGGTATATATGTAAACACACACACACGCACACACACACAGACACCCCTCTGTAAGAATTACACTACTTAAATGTACTGAAGGCTGTTCAAACTTGATATTGTCAAGCTATTCTAATGTGTAAATAATATAAATATACATACATACACACACACACACACAGACACACACGTAGGATGTGCTGAGATCGTATTGAGTGTATTTACATAATCTTAATGCATGAATGGATTATATTACATATTTATTTAAAATAATTTGATGTTTGGTTACTAATTATTACTGTATTACATTTATTTTCATTTTGCTCATATTCAGGATTTTTAAAGTTCAGTCCATCTTGTGTCTCTCAAGCTGTCCACAGCCCCCACCGCTTATACAGATCGCTATCTCTCAACACATTCCATTATCCGGGGCTAGGGGGGCCCATGGCCTCAAACGTAAACAGAGCCGCTTCTTAAATTGAAAACAGACCCCACCTGTCACCAGTGCCCTGTTAACTCCGCCCCCAAATATTTAAATTCTTCAGACCAAACTCTAACGTGATAGGCTATTTCTTCAGTGCCCTGTCAACTCCACCCCCAAATATACTAATTCTTCACCGATCCGCGGTTACTAAAGACGTAGACAGCTCCTCCCCACCCCCACTTGCTCAAAAAGCTCCAGACTGACATAACCCTTGTCCATTTGAAAGAGGTAACAGCTTTGGCCCTGTTGAAGAGACAGCCTCGCGGATCTCGCTTAAGTAGAAGTATCTATGTTACTAAGGAATCGGGAGGGCTTTAATAGAACTCTTTTGGAGCTTCACTAGCGTAGGGAAAAATATCTATGTTTTCTAAAGAATCTGAAGAGTATACATAGCGCTCTTTTGGAGCTTCACACGTATAGAGAAAAATAGCTATTTTACTAAAGAATCAGTCTGGCTTAAAGACAAATCTTTTGGTGGGTTTGAAAAACAGTTGAAGACCCCCACCACCCTGCACATTCCTTCGGAACCCATCAATATGGTAATTATTCTGTGACGCGGTACAAGCACCCCACACCCCCTAGGAAGGCCCCCACCCCCTAGGAAGGGACTCCCCACCCCCTAGGAAGCCCCCCCCCCCGAGTTCAACTCAAGTTCAGGTCAAAGGTCAAATCCCCGCAGCCCCCCCTTTCGAAAAAGTGCCTTATATTACTACTGCCCTGTTAACCCCGCCCCCAAATATTTAAATTATTCAAACCAAACTCTAACCTGATAGGCTATTTCTTCAGTGCCCTGTCAAATCCGCCCTCAAATATACTAATTCTTCACCGAACCGAGGTTACTAAAGACGTAGATAACTCCTCGCCACCCCCACTAGCTCAAAAAGCTCCAAACCGACATAACCCTTGTCCATTTGAAAGAGGTAATCCCTTTGGCCCTGTTGAAGAGACAGCCTCGCGGATCTCGCTTAAGTAGAAGTATCTATGTTACTAAAGAATCGGGAGGGCTTTAATTGAGCTCTTTTGGAGCTTCACTCGCATAGGGAAAAATAGTTATTCTACTAAATAAATCGGGAGGACTTAAATACAACTCTTTTGGAGCTTCACTAGCGTAGGGAAAAATATCTGTTTTCTAAAGAATCTGAAGGGTATACATAGCGCTCTTTTGGAGCTTCACACGTATAGAGAAAAATAGCTATTTTACTAAAGAATCAGTCTGGCTTAAAGACAAATCTTTTGGTGGGTTTGAAAAACAGTTGAAGACCCCCACCACCCTGCACATTCCTTCGGAACCCATCAATATGGTAATTATTCTGTGACGCGGTACAAGCACCCCACACCCCCTAGGAAGGCCCCCACCCCCTAGGAAGGGACTCCCCACCCCCTAGGAAGGCCCCCCCCCCCCCGAGTTCAACTCAAGTTCAGGTCAAAGGTCAAATCCCCGCAGCCCCCCCCTTTCGAAAAAGTGCCTTATATTACTACTTTTGGTGATGCTACAATTGTCAATGCAGGTAGAGGTGGACACTCCCCTTAATGTGATTCCACGTTGTAGGGGCAGCTCTGGGGAAATGTCTCTTAAAAATAAAAAACTAGGCTAGGCCATTTAAAGTAGAAAAAAATACCTTACAGTCATTAATAGTGCTGCATGCCTTTGACAACACTAAATTCAGGATGTGCGCACAGCAATGAACAAAACTGGCACATGGATATCATGTAATCTAATCAGATCACATTCAAGGAGTTATCAAGAATCATAATTATACAGATCACAAATCAAAATTACAATATTATTATTAATATTATTATTATTATTATTATTAATAATAATAATAATAATAATAATAATAATAATAATAATAATAATAATTTCTTAGCAGACACCATATACAGGGCAACTTACAAAATTAAAGTGCAATAATACAGTATAAAATTACAGTTCAAAATTGCAAAAATTTATAGGAAAAATAAGAGGGAGAGAGTGTTGTAGATTCTAAGGGGATTGAGATGGAGAGATCAGCAAAAGGTGAGGAGGAGGGGGGGAGGCAGATCTGATTTGGAGAGATTTGCATCCAGGTGGAAATAGCAGACAAACAGAAAGAGATGCACGAGGGGATGAAGGGGCCAGAAGAGGAAAAATCATAGAAACGGTAAGAGAAACCATGGGATGCAATGAGGGGGCCCAGGGAGTGAGTGTAGAGAGAGAACAGAAGGAGGCCCAGGACAGAGCCTTGGGGTACACCTGTGAGGAGAGGTTATGGAGTGGATGAGGAACCTCACTGTGTCACTTGGTAGGTCCAGTCATTGAGATAGGAGGAAAACCAGGTGAGAGCAGTACCACAGTTTCCAAGGTGGGTGAGGCAGGAGAGGAGGATGGAGTGATCGACGGTGTCAAACGCTGCAGAGAGATCAAGGAGGATGAGGACTGAGGAGAGGGAGGCCGCCTGAGCACAGCTGAGGGAGTCACTGACTGCAAGGAGAGCAGTCTCAGTGGAGTGAGCTGTGTGGAAGCCAGATTGTAGGATCCAGGAGTGATTGATGGGAAAGAAATGCAGAGAACTGACGGTGAACAGCACACTCGAGGGTCTTTGAGAGGAAGGCGAATAGGGAGACAGGGCGGTAGTTCAGAGGAGAGGTAGGGTCAAGGGTAGGAAAAGGTGATTGTTCCGTGTAGCAGTGTGGTTAAAGTAAAATGGTAGACACTGTGTTAAGATAAAGAACACAGATGCCAAAAGTAACAACTTTATTATCTAGCTGCGGAAAACAGATACATAATGTCTGTGTCAGATAAAGTATAGCTGTTGCAGATCCTACTGCTTATACCTTCAAAATAATCTTGGTTTGAATTATCTTTTTTTTTTTTTAATTGTACAGTGACTTTATTAATATCTCTGCTTTGCTTTGTTTCTGTTTGTATGAATGTGTGGTGTGTCTGATACTGCCCCCTGATTGGTCAGGTGTCTCTTAATACATGATTTTTAATCTCAACTAAACAGAATTCAGCTATCCCATTGCTAATGTGAAAATGTATTACATTGCATTTGTATTGTATTTAACCTACATTGAAGTACAACAAATCGTATAGCATGGAAATTCCTTCACTACATGCACAAATTCAATAATGTGCTCTATTAAGGATTAAATAACACAAACCTTGACATTGTTATAGGTGTGACAGATGTTTTATTTTTAGTATTGCAGCAGTGTGACCAGAATACATATAAGAGAATAAATGGTATATACAAAATAAAACTGCAGAGCAATAAGTAATAATATGACTCTGACAGTTCCTTTCCTCTTCTGCTTCCTTATTAAATCACATTCTAGTCAAGAGATTTTTCTTATGATGTATTTATTTGTTTCTTTTAAATTCCATTTGAGTTTAAAACCCTTGTCAGTCTCAGCATCTGAAGGATCTGAACGTGTGTTTGTTGTTGTGAATGTAAGTGTCGTGGATCACTGAGGAAGTGGTCATAAGGGAGCTGTTTCTAACTAAAACCCTTTAGACAAACAGCCTTAAAGGAAATGTTGTGAGAGCTGAAGGAATGCATTTTGAAAACTGGGAGGGAGGGTACTGGAGAGGTCTGGATAAAAACAAAACAACATGTCAGCCTTGAATGACAGATTACATTTACATAGGTTTTTTGAATGAATGTGACAGTAAAAACAATTAAGTCTGATCACTTTTACATTCACTACAATCTGAATGGGGGAGAAGAAAGCTGTTTCAGACTAGTGATGAATAGAATTGCCAAGCTGGTAATAAAAAGCAATGTTCATAAAATCTATTAATTCAAGTCTAGTGAACTAGGGGAGCAGTGGTTACAGATGGTTACTCTCAAACAGGGGGTGGGACTGACGTATCATTTTAATGTATTTTTTACTAATTTATGCATGTGTTGGATGGAGCCAAGTGGATGGGCTGTATGTTGTGCACACCGAGCTAAAGATTGCTAGCACCCAACACCATTTTGACTTTAATTTGGACTGGTTCTGCTGAAGATGGATCCCAGCTTGCTCAGCAGTACTTCTCTAAACTGTTCCCCCACAAGGAAATAGAATACAGGGTTAAACACACTGTGAGAGAAAGCTATCGGTCTTGTAATTATGTAAACGCTTTGTATGTACACCTTTGTGCTTTAAGAGCAGACTGACATGCGTGTAGTGATGCGGATGTTTCTCATGATGTGGTATGGAGTGTATAACACAAGAATCATAGTAACTGCAAGGATGACCAGTTTCTGGGATCGCCGAAAGGAAGTGGTCTCAAAAATATCATCCTTATTCCTGAGGAAATGCACAATCTGATAGTAGAAGTAGCACAGGATGACCACAGGTACAATAAACCCAGTAACTGTGAGACAGCAACTGTAGATTAAAACATCCTTTGGGCTGTCCCCCAAACTCTGAAAGTCCCGGCATAAGGGGTAGGTTCTTCCCTTTGGTGTTAGGACTGGGAAAGGTTAGCAGGGGGATTAGCTGCAGGGTGACCATTATCCAGATAAGAACTAAAGTGTAAACAGCTGTGCGTTTCTGTAATAAAATATGCTGCCTGAAGGGATATTTTAAAATCAAGTATCTGTCAATGCTGATGAAGGTGAGAAAGAGAATGCCTGAGTACAGGTTTACATGAAGGATATATCTGTTGATGATGCAGTAATGATATGAACCATTTGCCATCTTGTAGGCATAACCTTGCACTATTTGGGGTAGTGTGCACAGGAAAATTAAATCTGAGAGAGACAGGTTCAAAAGGTAGATGTTGATACTTTTCCACTCCTTGATGCAGAAGAGACCAAAAATAACTAACACACTCCCAAGAACCCCAAAAGAAAACTCCACTGCATACATGGTGGAAAGGTAGTATTTTTCCAAAATGGCATCCAACATCAAGTCATCTGAGATATTGCTCTCCTGTTTGTGAGAAATGAAGTGAATGATTTGTTACAATCAAGCTTATATTTACACACAACTTACTTACAACTAATGTTCTATAGATCAATTGATTAGTTCCACAAAATATCTTACAAATATTGAATGTTATATAATGTATTATTGTAGTTCTAGAAACCCTCTAGGGTGTCAATTCTAAAAGCTCATTGCACATGCAATTCAGATATCTACACTAGATTACATAGGCACCTACACCATAGAGAAAAAGGGGAAATTGCCCCTGACACACATTTTTTGTCACTGATAACTACGAAAAACCTTGGACTGTCATAAGAGATCCTGCCCGTGGCTGTGGCTGTAGGATATCTCACTCTTCTAGCTTGCTGCGATCGAGCCCTGCTGAGCTCCTCTGTCTATAACAGTGGCCCCTGCATTCTCTTGGCCCTCCAGACTCCGAACAAAGCATCACCCGGAAACCCCGGTACTCACAAGAGAAACAAGTGGTCTCAGTCATCATGCAGGCCTTCCTGCTACTGCCAGACCACCTGGCAGAGCTGCAGTCCTCCAGTAGAGCATGCTGTCACCCCACTCCATCTGTGCTAGTCAAGCAGGAGGTGACTGCTCCTGTGTCAAGCGAGGGCACAAGCTTGCCTCTTCTTGGCCTGCTTCTATGTTACAGCAAAGAAAAGCTTGCTGTTGCCCTGCTCCTAGTTATGCTACACCAGCAGGAGGTGACTGCTCCTGTGTTAAGTGAGGTCAAAAGTGATGGCCTCTTTTTGCCACGCTTTTTATATTGTTAAAACTGAGTACAGCTTACTGTTGCCCTGCTCCTAGCTGTGCTAGTCAAGCAGGTGGTGACTGCTCCTGTGTTAAGTGAGAACACAAGAGCTTGCCTCTTGATGCCCTGCTTTGTATACTGCTGCACAGTAGAGCTGCTATTACCCCACCCCTAGCTGCGCTAGATGGCAGAAGGCAAGTGTTCCTGTGTCCAGCGGGGAGGGTACATGAGCAAATCACCTGTCACTCATGCTCTGTATATGGTCTTCAGTTATCGCTGTATCATATGTGACAGCGTGGTCTCCTTATAGACCAACCCAGGCTGGCTCATGCTCTGTGCCTGGCCCTTGAGCAGGACCGCCTGATGGCCTGGGGTCTGTCAAACGCGGTAGTAGCCACTTTTCAGTCGATGAGAGCTCCCTATATGAGAGTGCAATATTTCTACCACTGGTGGATGTATTCAAAGTTGGTGTCAAGATGAAGGTCATGACCCAGTCACCGCCCATATCGAGGCTATTTTACAATTTTTGCAAGAGCTTTGGACCAGGGTAAGTCCCTGTCCACGCTCAAAGTGTTTCTGGTGGCCATCTCCACGTCATGTCAGGATTGATGGTGAGACTCCTTTTCTGGCTGGACAGTTGCTGAAGGGAGCTTTGCAGGCTGAAGTCTCCTCTTGCCCCTTCACTGCCCACATGGCACCTTGACAAGCCTCGTGCAAGCCCATAGGTGCTACTTGGAACGCACTTGGAAAGGACATTCTGCGCTCGGACCAGTTGTTTGTGTCCTATGGAGGATGGACACAGGGCCAGATGCTTTGAAAGCAGTGCCTCTTGCATTGGATTGTGGGTTCCATTATCATAACCTACGAATCGTCTGGAGTCCTGGTGACTGAGCAGGTGTAGCCTGTAGAGGTGTAGCCACATCTTGGGCCCTTTTTCAGGGTGCCCCCTTGGCAGACATTTGTTTGGTTCTACAGGCTGGATGTGACGAGATCGGCCCCCTCCATTGGGAACCCGGTTTAAGCTTCAAAGCAAAACACCCCACGAACAAGCAGGAACTAAAGACAGCTGCAGTACAGGCCTGGCAGAGCTTCACCAGGGAACAAACCCAGCATCTGGTGGTGTCTATGTATTCCAGGCAGTTATTGACTGCAAAGCATTTGCAACCAAGTATTGAAACTAATTTAATTCATGATTATGTTCATTTGTCCAATTACTTTTGAGCCCCTAAAATGGGGGGGACCACGTATAAAAATGAGTGTAATTCCTACACCATTCACCCAACTACCCTCAAATTAAAGATGAAAGAACATCTTGATTGTTTCCTTTCGAGTCCATTGTAGTGGTGTACAGAGCCAAAATTATGACAATCGTGTCACTGTCCAAATATTTATGGACCTAACTGTATATTGCTTGCATTGTGTTGCAGGAGTGCATGTGCGTTGCCCAGGACCCCATTATGTAGATAGTTCCTCAGACTGCCGCTGTTTCCCCACTGTGTGTATAGTTTCTTTGGTTACAACATAGTAGAGCTTGCTGTTGCCCGCATCTAGCTGTGCTGAGATGGCAGGTGGCAATCCTGTGTTGTGCAAAGGGTGCATGAGTTGGTTCCTGCACCCTGCTGTGTAATAGTTAGTTTGAACTGTACAGTAGGGCTTGTCCGCTCCTTACTGCATTGGTCGAGCAGGCGGCCACTGTAATGTGAAGCCCAAAAGAATCTTTGTTGTCCCACTCTGCTTCCATTCTGTTACTTTGTACAGTAGGTCTGTGGCCCTGCTTCTGGCTGTGACAATGGAGCAGGCTGCTGCCACTGTGTTGCACGGAAGGCACAGGAACTGTTCTGTTGCCCTGTGATGTATATTTCTGTACTAGTAGATCTGGGGCCTGCTCCTAGCTGTGCTGGTAGAGCAGGATGCCGCTGCTACTGTGTTACGCCGAGGGCACAAGACTTGCTTTGTTGTATGATGTTGCGCAAGTAAATCTGTGGCCCCGCCTTTTGCTACACTAGTGGTGAGCAGAGGGGTTAAATGCACAACCTATAATTTTCTACTGTACTGTCTGTACTGTTCTGGACTGTTACATTGACACAACCCCCACCCGGACATATTACAAGGAGTATTTATGTATGGATGATATACAATTTAGACAATGGTACAAATGTAAATATAGCTGTGTAACACAATCATATATTTAACATGTATGTTTAAACATTGAACACTGGTTTGTGCATTACATCTTTGTCAGTGTGGCCACAATATTTTCAAAACTGATACCAATAGCAATAGTTAGGGTGGGGGTAAAAGCCAATCCCCTGCCCCCTTTTCCTACAATAAAATCAATATATTTTAACCAATAAAACTCCAGGCTCACATAAAACTGCTTCACCCAATAATATTGCAGTGAGCTCTCACACAAACACACAGCTCAGCGCAGACTAGACTGCTTGGATATGGGCGTGGATCAGCCCTGCCCTGTAAATGACATATCCACTGGCCAATGAGGTACAGGATTTGGGTAACAGGGCATGGAATGCGGCCCCCATCTCTCCTCTGGGGTGTCACCAAAAAAAACAGAAATTGAAGAAACTGCGGCGGATCTTTAATCAAGGTAGTGTTTATTCAATTAGACCGCTCTCCAAATTTACCCCACAGACTATTTAGAATCAGTTTTGATATCTGTCTCTTTGCTGGGTTTACAGTTATGTTGCTCGGATCCAACCTGATTCCCTCTTTTTCAAGATATTTCTGAATATAGCTCTCTTTACTGGTTTCATCAGTACACCATGAAGGGTAGCCGGAAGCCTCCTGCTTCCCTTTAAGGTGTGTCATGATATAATCGACAAAAAGCGTGTCAGATTTTTCAGAGAAATGCCAGACCTCATACACTTTACCGACTCTGTATCCTTTCTCAATCGCTATATTAAACTCCACGCTACAACACACCCCTGTCAATGACCTCTCATCATCCTCATGAGGACACTCCACCGTCTGGTTTTCAGTTTCAACGCACATACTACATAGCGGAAACATCAATTTTTCCGAAGCTCTATAAGGCAAAACTGGCAAGAAAAGCCCCCTGGGTGGATACATCGTGACCTTGATTAAGCCAAAGTATTGCTGGAGATCGAGAAAGTCGCGATAAATTATGGTGGGGTGTCCTACGGGGTAAATTTTTGTCTTGTTGACAAAGGGATACAGGCTAGTGAAATCATAGTAATCTATTCTCTCCTCAGCCTTCGCCTCGTAATGTAAACAGATTGCGTTATTGCACCCTCCGAACAAAGCATCTCTCGGTTCGAGACGTTCAGGAAAATCAAAGGTTTTCATAAATGTTCGTACACTACCGTCCTGTTTTTTCATAGCCGTCCACTCATGTTCCCACATCACTTTCACAGTTAAACCATAGGTGTTTTTTAGAGTCTCGATTCTTTGTAAGAAATCAAAGTGCATATCTCCACAGATTTGATGAGTGACAGGATTAAAAGTGTTTACGTCAAAGCACAGAGGACAACCGTGGTAAATACAACCGGCAAACTCATAAGCCGTACAAACCCCATTTTCCTCTGAAAAACCATCCAGAAAGTAGGGACCCATTCTAACCTCGCCATAATTCAAAGCGTGTCTGAACAAGATGTTATGATTGTCAGACATATATTCCAACCATTGGATGGAGGCTGTAGAAAACTCTTTTGTCGGCATCTGTAATTGTCCGGAGTTGTAATGGCAATGGTGTTTTTCTGCAAGAAATTGGTTCGAAACATACAGAGAGAAGCTATTGTCGTACACTGTAAAGGGTCAAGACCCGCTGTCTTAATGACTTCATGCCTGAACCTAACACATGATTCTTTAAGGATCAACACATCATTTCTACAATAGGCGGCCATGTCCTTTCTGAAATCAAAAATGCCATCCTTAACCGTGTCATACCAGATGAAGAAGTCCTGCCTTTCCCGAGTCATCATGGATTCAACCCCATAATAACTGGGTGCCGGGTAGGTGCCTCTATAATTCTGTGTTTCGACCGTGTTAAAAAAGTGGCAGAACCAGCCCTTTTCTTGCGTTTGAAACCCCAATGCTTTACGTAAAGCGCTCAGTTTCATGGGTAAGAAGTTGAGCGAGTCTATGTAATGCTGGTTGAAATCATGGTCTGTGAAACACATTATTTTACACCTCTGCGCTATGATGTCGGGGGTTACACTGCTTTCCACCAAATATTTCATCAATATATAAGAGTCATACCCCCTAGCATTATGAGCTATGAATGTGTAATCTCAATACTTTGGACAGCGGTATTTTTGAAAGAAACCCTCAACACATGACTCACCGGCCGCAGCCTACTCGCGATCCAACATGTCTATACAGTGAATATAATTCGCTATATGAACGCCTCCTTCCTGCCTACACTCAAAGTCATAAAAGACATACTTGTTGTGTAGGGGTGCCGGTTTAACAGACTGTATGAAACATTGGTGTTCGGTCTCGGGTGTTAAGTCAGCGTTACAGAGATGACACCTCAGAGCGGCACACTTGTGGGGTTTATCCTCTTTATAGGTGTACTGTCTATAACACTGGAGACAGAATTTTGTTTTATCGCAAGGGCTGATGCTTTGACCCGTACCCCCTCTAGGTATTTTGTGTTCGGAAAAACAGAAAGCGGACTGACAGATCCTTAAACAATCCTTACATCGCACTGTGGGAGCTTCACCCTTTCGACATTGCGGATGGTAACACACATTACAGTACCCGGCGCATTGATGGTTCTTCCTATCGTTAAAACCCTTGTAGCAAAAATCACAGAGGTACGAACAACCCAGAAAAGCCTTCAAATTTCTAATACCGTAGTAATGATTTTCGTGAAGGAAAATAAACAATGTGTGGGGGTTAAACTCTGAGTGAGTTTGAAATGTATCAAATACATCATTTATCTCACAACGGTACCATGCTACGATCACCCGCCACCTCCTCAAATTTGTGGATATCTGAGAAAGTCACCATCTCCTGTTCCGATAGACCCGCTGCCAGATGCATTTGCAAAGCATCATGCAAAACCTGCTCTGCAACTATATTAGGTTTGAGCAGGCGTACTATACTATACGCAAAGCATATTTTGTTATTTGTATTACCCTCATTCACTATTTGCCCGAGTTTATTATGAATTATTTCAGTCTTGAGACAACTTGACAATCTCCTACGAACACCACCCTCAGGGTTACGAACAACGTTAATGACCAAGACCAGACTTTCATCGGCCAGGATGGAGGCTTGACTCTGAAGCAGGTTTTCAATTTTAGGTAGAAAAGCCTCAACATCTAACTCATCACCTCTCATTATGGTAAAAACACTGCTAAATAATGAATCCGCTCTCAGCTCCAACTGCACCACATCCTGGGGTCTAACACGTTTGGTAATTCAGTCAAGCATATTTTGTATAATATCATGCATTGTAACAAATATCTCTGCATAACTGTCGCTGTTGAATAATTCTGCAAAGCTAAATCTGTGAACAATTTCAAAATTACCGAAGTTTGGTCTGTCTACATGCTCTACACCCCCATCATTATTATCAGCATCGATATTATGGCAATCCCCACCACCACCAGTATTTGTTACTCCCCCGAACATCTTCAGCCTCTTTGTTGATATTTTGAACATCGCTAAGCTCGCGACTAAACCCATTGTCAACACCTGCAGCTTCACTGTTCTGACCTCCGCCACAACCCCTTTGTTGTACATTGTTTAAAGCATGCTGAAGACCTTCAAAAGTGTCAACACAATTGTCATTTACAACGTGGCTAGTTGCATACTCAGGAACGTTTTCTGTTGGAGCAGGACTAGTAATAAGTTGGGGTTGTTTTGTTAAATTGTTTGCGTTCGGAAGGGGTAGGTGTTCTAAGGAATCAACCATTTGTAACAAGTCAGAATTTACAGAGGGATACAAGTCTATAGCTGGCGCCGGTCGGTTGTTTATTTCAGCCACCATTTCTAATAGCTCGGGGGTAATCGGTACATTTGCTATGGCCTCAGGATCGTTCGTGTCAGGATCATTCTTTCTAGATCTTTTGGACTCCTGCTCGTGAATGTCTGCATCATTGGTCCTTTTATTACTTTCAGACATGTTCAATCCCCGAACCTGTTTATATAGCTTGCTAAGATTAAGATTGCTAAAACAATTAAGATTGTTTGACCCTCAATTACCTGTCTTTGGTTATTCAACACAATATGTAGCAACTCACGCAGGTCCGTAGATGCCAACTCAACCTGTAGATTGATAGTCTCCCGCAAGGTTGTAGTTAGATCTTCTTCTTCTTCACTCGATACGACGCTGACTGGTGATGCAGGCGGTCCAGGCGGTGTTTGGATATGCGTCGGGGAGTCCTGGCTCCTAACTTGCGGAGACACCCGGGCGGTTTCTTGGGGTGTTGTTGGTGAATAACTGGGGCTACCTTGCTGCGTAATCAGCCGCAGTAATGAACTGTCTGAAATAGACTCCGATGAACCTGAAACACATGAGAACGGATACGTTTAATCACAGATGGTAACACACAAAAAAAAAAAAAAAAAATAATAATAATAATAATAATAATAATAATAATAATAATAAAATAATAATAATAATAATAATAATAAATACATAACAATAATAATAATAACATAAATAACATCCTTAAACAAACAATACATTATTATCATAATTCGATTTATGTAAACCTATAGCTTTTAAATTAACTATTCTTACTCTTATTAATACAATAGTGCTCAGATTATTATAGACCATTCATAATAAAAAAATATATAAAAATGTTTAAAAGAATAACTACATCTAGAATGTTGTATTACAATAATAGACAACGTTAATAATTGTCTCAATAAAGCGTGTGCTACAAAAACATTAATAATAACGGTCTAAGTAAGTACATTGTAAAATGACAGGAACCCGGACAATATTATCGTTTCATAAATAATAGTTTTAAATACTCGGTTGTAAAAACGTATAAACGATGCAAACAAACTGTTTAAATGCAGACGTCTTCTTAGATCCGGCGTTCCTGATTCAAGATCATCATCATCACTTTCGGTGTCTTAAATGGAGACATGTATAAACATAAGTTAGTACCCTAGGTTAGTCTGGGCGCCGCAGCCCGTTTACTTTCACTTTCAAACGTAGACTACTACAATCCTTTAAACACTACAGATCCCAGCATGCCTCGGGGCCAGACTGCGTGCGCATCATTCTGCTCAGATGGCTCGGCGCAGGCCCTCAGCACAGCACGCCCGGACAGCGCCAAACAATAGAGCCGTTGTGCGCACTGTGTACAATATGAGCACGGCTCCATCTCTTGGAGTAATGAAATAAAGGTCTCACTCACCCTCGGAAAGCGTTCTTTTCCGTAAATACTTGACACAGGTCGTTCTGGATAGATCCTCTGATAAAAACACAAAATAATATAAAAATCCACCCTGTATAGATCCATAATTTAACATCACACATCCTGGCGATATTTATTACATGTATAAAATGGAAAGTATAACTTACGCGGCTCAGCGTTTGATGTGCTGGGTCGCTCGTCATCTAATGTCGGGAACAAATCTGAAAGTAAATATGGTTATATGAAAATAAAATGTATATACGTTCATAACACGTATAATTAATACGGTCGATACATTATTAAATGAGTCTTACCCGTGTTTGATTGATTGATTGATTCGCTCGTGTAGAAATCGAGCACATTGTATGGGGCGCTCGGTAATCCTGCAGATACACGGTTGCTTGTTAGAAACATCGCGCTGTGCCTATTATTTATAAATATTAAAAAATATATATCAATAAATAATAATACCTAGTGTAAAAGGCTCTTGAGACGTTTGAAAATCAGCGTTTCCTATAAACAGAATTTAAACGTTTAAATACAATTCAAATATATTTAAAACATTACAAATATTAGATTTCTTAAATACGTATGTAAATGTAGCATATTTTTAATCTTTCTGAACTAGTGTACGGATATCTAAATATTTCTTGATTAATTGAATTATACTTACCATCAAAGTTTGAGAAGTTTAGTGTCCGCCACCCGCATTTAAACACCGCGCTGACCACCGCAATCCCCGCAAACTTTCCGTTCACGAGCTTGAAAAAATGTCTCGAGGCGCTCGAGGATAAGTAATCTAAGTTTGTTCATGAAAATATCGGGCTTATTAGATTTATTTAACCTTAATATTGTTAAATGTTCTGTAAATTACACGTATCTATCGTATGTTGTACATCATGTACAACGCTTGTTGTTGACATATGTTTAATAAAGTTTTCTGTAGGTCTTTCCATTTATTTTGATATATAATATATATCCCTACGTGTTTAAAACTGTGTAAAGAATATTAGCCACACAAGAGCCATTTTTAAGATATAGCGGGAGGTTTATTACCCAGGGCAGGGATTTATTTCTTGAAAAATCCATTCTTGTCCCACTAGAATTAGCTCTGTCTGAATAAAACAGCTGTGTCCCGCAACGAGTGTATGGATAATTACGATAATGTTGCCTGGCTATATAAGTGTATTGGTGTAGTCCAATACAATCTTATGTTGTTTATATTGATCGCCCCTATGTCCCTTCCCCTGAGCTCTAACTAGGACTTCACATCTTGTCTGCAATGATTAGCTCACAAGGACATACCTGGATTTACTCTATTTGTTCTTATGCGCTTATGTCATTTTGAACTTGTAATGTGTACTATGTTTTGATCTGTAATTGTATACTGCACTTGTATAATGCTCTTATGTTTTGTAAGTTGCCCTGGATAAGGGCGTCTGCTAATAAATAGTAATATATAATAATAATGAAATGTAATCATGTTCCACTAGAACCCCGAGATTTCTGGCTAAATACAGCTGTCACACCCGCAATATGTGCGGTTCGATCTTCATAAAACACCATGGGGTGAATTATGTCCCTAACGGCGCCTCATAAGAATCAGCAGCTTTTCTAATGGACTCACGTCTGCTTCATCAACTCCAGAAAAGTTTGCTTCATGCTTGGTTTTGAAATGCAGCTGGACACTTGAAGTAAGAGATACCACACTTTCACTGCACAGACTACAAACAACACAATCCCTTTTCTGTTTAAATCCATGCTCTTCTCTCCACGCTGGCTGAATTTTGTGATTGTAAAAAATAAATGAAAAACTTACAAATTGTTTAATTAATAGTTTTAAAAACATTTCCTGACATTATTAGATGATTCGAGTCATGATGTTTTTTTATATTTTATTTTCATGTGGCAGATTCACAGTAGCTAGTGGCTTAAGGATTTGATTTTGGCCTGAAACTTTTCCATTTTTTGTAAATATTATTTCTTAATTATGTTCGTGAAGTATACATTAAAAAACACAATGTGACTCCATACATTAACGTGCAATGATTCATATTCAGTACAGTGAGGGAAAAAAGTATTTGATCCCCTGCTGATTTTGTACGTTTGCCCACTGACAAAGAAATGATCAGTCTATAATTTTAATGGTAGGTGTATTTTAACAGTGAGAGTCAGAATAACAACAAAAAAATCTAGAAAAACGCATTTAAAAAAAAATATAAATTGATTTGTATGTTAATGAGTGAAATAAGTATTTGACCCCTTCGACTTAGTACTTGGTGGCAAAACCCTTGTTGGCAATCGCAGAGGTCAGACGTTTCTTGTAGTTGGCCACCAGGTTTGCACACATCTCAGGAGGGATTTTGTCCCACTCCTCTTTGCAGATCCTCTCCAAGTCATTAAGGTTGTGAGGCTTACGTTTGGCAACTCGAACCTTCAGCTCCCTCCACAGATTTTCTATGGGATTAAGGTCTGGAGACTGGCTAGGCCACTCCAGGACCTTAATGTGCTTCTTCTTGAGCCACTCCTTTGTTACCTTGGCTGTGTGTTTTGGGTCATTGTCATGCTGGAATACCCATCCACAACCCATTTTCAATGCCCTGGCTGAGGGAAGGAGGTTCTCACCCAAGATTTGACGGTACATGGCCCCGTCCATCGTCCCTTTGATGCGGTGCAGTTGTCCTGTCCCCTTAGCAGAAAACACCCCCAAAGCATAATGTTTCCACCTCCATGTTTAACGGTAGGGATGGTGTTCTTGGGGTCATAGGCAGTATTCCTCCTCCTCCAAACACGGTGAGTTGAGTTGATGCCAAAGAGCTTGATTTTGGTCTCATCTGACCACAACACTTTCACCCAGTTCTCCTCTGAATCATTCAGATGTTCATTGGCAAACTTCAGACAGGCCTGTACATGTGCTTTCTTGAGCAGGGGGACCTGGCAGGCGCTGCAGGATTTCAGTCCTTCACGGCGTAGTGTGTTACCAATTGTTTTCTTGCTGACTATGGTCCCAGCTGCCTTGAGATCATTAACAAGATCCTCCCGTGTAGTTCTGGGCTGATTCCTCACTGTTCTCATGATCATTGAAACTCCACGAGGTGAGATCTTGCATGGAGCCCCAGACCGAGGGAGACTGACAGTTATTTTGTGTTTCTTCCATTTGCGAATAATCGCACCAACTGTTGTCACCTTCTCACCAAGCTGCCTGGCGATGGTCTTGTAGCCCATTCCAGCCTTGTGTAGGTCTACAATCTTGTCCCTGACATCCTTGGACAGCTCTTTGGTCTTGGCCATGGTGGAGAGTTTGGAATCTCATTGATTGATTGCTTCTGTGGACAGGTGTCTTTTATACAGGTAACGAGCTGAGATTAGGAGCACTCCCTTTAAGAGAGTGCTCCTAATCTCAGCTTGTTACCTGTTTAAAATACACCTGGGATCCAGAAATCTTGCCGATTGATAGGGGATCAAATACTTATTTCCCTCATTAACATGCAAATCAATTTATAACTTTATTGAAATGCGTTTTTATGGATCTTTTTGTTGTTATTCTCTCTCTCACTGTTAAAATACACCTACCATTAAAATTATAGTAAAATACTGTTTTATTTGGTGTAGTATTTTACATTTTCATTAAAAAAAACTATTCCATTTTTTTAATACTTATGATTAAAATCTTTAAAAATCAATTCTTAAAATCACTTAAAAAAATTTAAAATCTTTGTGATTTTTAACGAAAAACAAAACAATTAACTTAAAATAAACATGTGCACAAAACAACAAAACAAACGTGATTAAAGCAAAACTGCTCACCAACATAAAAGTCAAATACATTGAAAATAACTGAAAATGCATTGGACAAAATAAAGAAACAATTAAAAAGGTAAAAAATAAAAAACAAAGAAAAAAGGTCCAATGCATTTAAAATTAAATCCAAGACGGACAATGTATTTGACAAAAGAATATAACAAAACGAAACCAAAAAACCCCTAAAACAATTAGTGATTTAAAAACAACTAAATCTTTAAAAACAATTAAGATTCATTTTTAAAATCTTTTTAAAAACAATCATCCATAAAATATTTAAAAGATCTTGGACTCGGGCTCCAGCAGGGGGAACTGACCGTCCCCGGAGGTGGGTCCCATCATGGGATCCTGAGCTCCCCCAGATCTTGTATGTGCCAGTTCTTATAGGCTTCCTCCTTTCCCCTCTGATGGACCTCCAGATTGACGTAGTCCCTTACGAACACCATGCCCCTCCGTGCGATGACAATCGGGTCCAGCTCCTGCTTGTTGAATAGACAGATGTTCCGTCCCTCCCACAGTGCCTGCTTCACTGCGCAGACGACACGCCACCAGCACCTCAGGGTGGATGATGATAATCCCCTGGCCGGACCGTACAGGATCTGCTGGGCGGTCGCCCGCGCAGGAACGGCAAACCTGTGGAGGAACGGAGAAAACAGGAGCCAGACCCTGTGGGCGGAGGGGCACTCACTAAAGATGTGAGCCTCCGTCTCCTTCTCCAGGCAACCCTTATAGGGGCAGGTGTCATAAGGAGCTATGCCCCTTCTGTGCATGAACACTCGGGTGGGGAGACACCAACTCACAGCCATCCAGGAGACATCTTTCTGCGTATTCGTGAGGCAAACGTGCGTAGCGTTAGCCCAGATAAACCGGCAGGTTTCGGGAGGGAAATCTTCTATCCGGCTGGTCTTCTGGGTAGATCTCATCTGGCTACAGATGGTCTTATAATCCCAGGAGGCCAGCACGACTTTATGGAGGCCTACTTCGAGCGCAAAGGCTCGGAGCGCCCTGTAGAACGGCGGGGGATCCCACGAGTGCGGCCTGGTGTTATCCATGGTGCAGAGGCCGAATGGTCTCAGGCTGCTGGCAAAATAAAAGCGGTTCATGAAACTCACCTTCTTGCCAGCAGCCTGGATGTTCTTGACCACATAGGCCAGCCCCTGCGCCTTAATCAGCCGCACAACGTCCGGGACCCCCCTGCCTCCATCCAGGGTACCCTTCACCATCTGTACTCTTTTCAGCCTCTCCATTTTGCTCCCCCAGACAAACCGAAATATAATTCGGGTCACTAATTTTGCGATGACCTTGTCTGGGGGGAAGATCATTCCTACGTAGAGGAGTATCGGGAAGAGGATGGCCTTTACGACCAGCACCTTACCAGCCATCGTCAAGGTCCTTGTGCTCCAGCCGTGGATCTTCCTTTGGACCTTTGCTATGGCCTCCTCCCAGCTCCGGGTGCCCGTGTTGGTCCCGTCGATCGTGATCCCCAGAACCTTGATAGACGGCTTCACAGGGAACACGGTCGGCGGGCCCCGGCCGACAGGCCATGCCCTGGAGAGGTAGACCTCGCTCTTGGCCTTGTTGACAGCGGCCCACGTCGCCCTGCAGAAGCCGTCCAGCAGTTCCTCGACCCTGGCCACGGACGGAGCGTCCGTGCAAACCACGGCCACGTCGTCCATATAGGCCAGGGCCTTCAGTTGCTCTCCGCCGGAACCCGGGAGATGGAAACCTGTCACCCGGACGTCCCGGCGGATCGCCTGCATGAACGGCTCCAAGCAGAGGACGTACAGCAGGGCCGACAGGGGACAACCCTGCCGGACCCCCGACCTGACCGGAAATGGTTCGGTCAGGTGGCGGTTCACAAGGACCCTGCTGCTTAGGCCGCTGTAGATGATCTTAACCCACTTCCTCAGGCCAAGAGCGAGACCCATCCTCTCCATGACGAGCTGCAGGTATTCGTGGCCCACTCTGTCGAAGGCTTTCTCCTGGTCCAAGCTGATTAGGACCAGGGGAAGCCCTCTCTCGTTCGAGTAGGCCACGACATCCCTGAGCAGCATGGCGTTGTCGGCCGCCGATCTCCCCCGGGCACCACAGACCTGGTCGGGACCCACGACTTGAGGGAGTGGCCGCTGCAGCCGGAGCGTCAGTGCTTTGGCCAGTATCTTGTAGTCGGTGCACAGGAGGCTGACCGGCCGCCAGTTCCTCAGATCTTTTTGGTCTCCCTTCTTGTGAAGAAGGGAGAGGATACTCTTCTTCATAGAAGGGGCCAATCTGCCCTCTCTGTACATCGACCCCAAGACCTGGGCCAGATCTTCTTTAAGCACCTCCCAAAAGATCTTATAGAACTCAGCAGGGATCCCGTCGGGACCCAGTGTCCTTCCAGAGTTAAGACTCTTTATCACCTGGGAGAGTTCAGTGGTGGTGATCTCTGGATCCTCCTCCTCCTCCTCGTCCCCCTCATTGCGGGACTCCAACAGGGACAGAAAGTGATGGATCAGATTTTGATCCACCACCTTCTGATCGTACAACTCCCTGTAGAAATCCCGCACCACTGTCTCAACAGCCTCTCTGCCCTCCACCTCTTGCCCCGAGGAGTCGATCATGGAGGACATTGCAGGCCGCCTCTCCTTCGTTTTCTTGAAGAAGAAGCGGCTGCATTTCTCATCGTCCTCCATGATGCGGACCCTGGAAAGGACCTTGATCTTCTCTTGCTCCTCCCGATAGAGGGCGGAGAGACTCAGTTTGACCCGGGCCACCTCCTCAGCTAGGTCGAAGCCTCTGAGCTGTAAAAGACTCAGGCGCTGGAGGCGGGCGTTTAGATGGGAATATCTCGCCCGCCTCTCACGAGCTTTCCGTTTCCCCAGCTGAATGAAGTAGCCCTTGGTTCTTTTCTTCACCATCTCCCACCACTCTATGGGAGAATCAAAAAGGTCCTTCAGGGTCCTCCACTCCTCGAGGCGTCTGCTAAAGGTCTTAATAACACGAGGGTCATCAAGCAGGGAGGTGTTGAGCTTCCAGACACCAGGCCCCGACTCCCGTGTGCTCGGGATGAGCACCTCTGTCGTCAGGAGCCTGTGGTCTGAAAAGAAGACCACCTCCGAAGACATGGCGGTCCTCTCCAGTGGCTTACTGAGGAGGACGAGATCTATCCTGGAGAAGGAGGAGCCAGAAGAACTCACCCAGGTGAACAAGGGGACCAGGTCCCGACCTGCGTCGCAGAGTTCAAAGTCCTCCACGAACGCAGCGAGGTCCCTGCTGGATCTATCGTTGCGGGGCTTACTCCGGTCTACATCCCTCAGAGCACAGTTGAAATCACCTGAAATGATAACTGGCAAGGTGCCGATCAGGAGCGGGCGTAGCTGAGGGAGAAAGAGGACTCTCTCTCTCTAGCTGGTGGGGGCATAGACATTGACCAGCCTCAATACAGCCCCCTTGTATTTAAAATCGAGGCTGGCCAGTCTGCCCGCCTCTATAACCTTAAATGTTTTTACCACTATGAAGGGGTTTTTCAGGAGTACGGCAATCCCGTCCGCTCGGGACACATTGGACCCCGACCAGAAGGATTCTCCTAGGGTCCAAGTGTCCCGGAGATCTTTATATTCTTTTTGGAACGGGATGCCGCACTCCTGCAAACAAATAATGTCCGCCTTCATTCCAGCCAGAGAGTTTAAAACATCGGTCCTCTTTTTCACCTCAGCAATGCTCCTCACATTTATTGATATAATAATTAATGCCATGATGGCTGTGAGGGCAATTACCTGCTCCGTAACTATCATGTAAAGAAACCTTTCTCTTCCCCACTCCTCTCTTCTCCCTCACCTAGCTTAGCGCTAGCACCCATCATTTCAATCATTTGCCTCACCGCTTGATCCTCTAGGAAGACTATGGGGGGGGCTCGGCTCCCGCCACCCGGTAAGGCTGGCGGAACTCCACTGGGCTCAGGGCCCGTGGTGCTGGAGGTTCTCCCTGGTTCCTTTGTGGCCGAGGCCCGACGAGCAGATGGCAGGGCAGAGGCTTTATGTACAACTGGGGAGAAAACTGTGTAGACCCCGCTAGTTGTTCTTTTGACTAATGGTGGGGGAGGGGGTGGTCTCTCCCTTCCCGGCTGTCTGCCGCCGCAGGCCTCCTCCCCCAGCGCCAGTGACCTTACCATCACGTCCCTAAGGTCTTTATGGGAAAGGACACTGGCGCCGACTCTCGTCTCTTGAGGACTTGCAGCTCTCCCACTACTGCCAGGAGGGCATACCTGACCCCTCCCCTGGGAGAGTCTCAGTTGTGGGGCAGGAGGAATGTTATTTCTAGGGGGCCTCTCATCCACCAGGCTGCCCACTCGGGGCAGTGGAGAAGGCCCACTGCTCTCCTCTCCGGAGTCAGAGTGGGGCGTGTAGAAATTAGAGGGAGAGGTCTCTGCAGTGGGGGAGGAGCTGGCAGGGGGGGGAGAATCTGCAGAGTGGATCCTTTTATTCATCATACCCCCCCTACTCATGCTCCTCTTCTCTGCCCTCCTCCTCTTCCCCGCTACCACTGTCCACTCCCCCTCTGCCTCCACTTCTGACCCAGAGTCAGAGAGGGAGCCTATGAGGCTCCTGAGGATTGTTTCCTCTCTACCCCCATCTTGGGGTATCACCTTTGGAGGAGCCTCCACTTGATTCTCTCTCTCTCCACCACCCCCGAGGGCCCGCGCCCTATTTGCATAGGAGGAGGGACAATTCCTGAAGAGATGCCCTCCCCCACCGCACAGGTTGCAGGCCCTCTCCTGCTTGCAGGCCCTGGTCAGATGTTCTCCGCCGCAGACCTTGCACTTAACAACAGTGCAGGCTGCGGCTAAATGACCCAGGGCCCCGCAGTTCCTGCATAATTTGGGCATGCCATGGTAGAAGACAAGCCCCCTGTTTGCTCCTAATACCACGGTGCTCGGCAGATGGCGTACTCCGCCGATGGCGGCCACTTCCACCTGCAGGCGCACCTGCCACCGCCGAGCACCGGTCCAGACCCCGTCCTCATCATTAACTCTCCTGCTTTCAGACAGGATCTCGCAGTGTCTCCTCAGCCATACCTCTACATCATGCTCTGCCACTGCTTCATTATAGAACTGAATAGTTACTATTTTTATCTCTCTATCTGTCAGGGCGTCGACCACAAAGTCACTCAGGGGCATACTATCTTTTTTTTCTCTATACAGCTCCCAAAAACTCTCCAGCACTTGAGGGTTCTTAAAGCTCACCTCAAACACGTCCCTAGGTCCAGGCAGTTTAACCACGCAGTTCAGCTCAGAAGGGGCAAAGCCCAGGCCCCTCTGCAGCACGGACCTGCTGAACTCCAGCCGGGTGAGGGCCGCGGTCTCGGCTCCAGCCTCACGGCTGAAGCGCACCGCATTATGGCGCCTCACACCGGCGGTTCGCTGGGCCATGCTGCGCTTTCCTACCTGGGAGAAGGGTCCAGAGGCTCTCAATCCGGAGGTCGGGGCAAGTCCACCTGGCTGGGGAGCAGCTTCCACCTCCGGGGCTCTTGCAGGGAGCGGGCCTTGCGGGGAGAAGTCCGGGCCCTGGCTGCAGGAGGCCTCCCTCAGGGACGTTGCCGATCGGCCTGGTCGGTCCCTGGAATCCGAGGCCTCTCCTGGATCCTGGCTGGTGACGTCAGCAGGGAGCAGTCCTGGTCAGGCCGGGCTCCGGGTAGATTGTCGGCCGGGCTTCTGGGTGGGACCCACTCCGTGAGGAGTCCGCCGACTCCTCTGGCTAGGTCCCCTGTCGCTCCCGGTCCGTCCCAATCTCCACTCGCCTCGGCCTCCGGACCGCTCCAAGGACCCAGGACTCTGCAGCTCTGTCAACCGGCACCTCCCCGTCTCGTCTGGTCTGGCCTGATGGATCAGCTCCCTGCAAGAAAAAGAAGAAGACTGTCAAATACAGCTCGATGCCCCCTGCTGGACAAAGGTTTCTCTCACTATTGGAGGGAAACCCGAGTCCAAGATTAAAATTATAGACTGACCATTTCTTTGTCAGTGGGCAAACGTACAAAATCAGCAGGGGATCAAATACTTTTTCCCTCACTGTAGTTCCTGTAGGTACTCTCTACTGGGTAGTGCATTTCAAAGCAAAGACTCAACCATGGGCACCAGGGAGCTTTCAAAAGAACTCTGGTACAAACCTATGGAGCATTATAACGGTCGAAATTCATTTTTTAATTAATACATTAATTTGTCAATGAATACATCATTGCATACATTAATTTGTCAATTCATAAATGAATTTGTCAATTTGTAATTAAATCATACATTAATTTGTACATTCGTAAATTAATTAATTGATTCATAAATTAATCAATTCATAAATCAATTCATTAATTTTTTGCGGTATTTGCCAAGTGATCTTTCAATTTCATTTGCCAATTGATCGTTCATGTTCATTTGGCAAACAAACTTCTTTTTAATGCTTGTCAATCACCCAAGGGGGTGGGATTTGACCTTCACGAGGCACCAGTTTTGAGCCAATCACACACAGGAGGGCAGGTTCGATTGATGATGCTGTGATGTGTAGTGGGGATGGCTATGGCTGTGGGGAGGGACAACTAGTTTTGAGAATATTTCACATCCGTTTTGACCTGTAACAATTACTTTAAAGTCTCGTAAGTGTTGTAGTATTAATGTCCAAAAAGTATATATAATAGAGTGCTGTAACCCCCCCAACCACATATACAATTTTTTTTTCAATGTATACATTTATTTTAAACAAATTCCAATAAGTCATTGTAGAACCATGTCGGAAATAAGTGGAGAAGTCGCGGAGATAAAGCAAATAGAACTTTAATCAAGCCGGCTCAGAAGCCCCACGTCAGGAAAATTCCTTCAGTGAGACTTAATGTTTACAAACATGAGTACAACTTTATAGGAAAAATTACGTAACATCTTATGGCCGTTCATCCAATCAGAAGGTACAGGTCCGGGTCCGTTTTACGATCTGTCCTCCCGTGAAGAGGTGATGGATCCAAAGCAGATGTCCGTCTTTGATGTGCACTAGGAAGATGCGATCCCACGGTCATCATTTACCTAGTATCAATCGCTCTTTAACAGAAACAATTCCTGCCTATCTGGAGAAACGATTAAGTCATAAACAAATTCTCAGCAGACAGCTGTAGGCTATTTTGGCACTGTGTAATCTTTCATTACTGACAGGAGTTTCTAACAAATCGACCTTATTGACCCTTTACTTGTCCTGCTAAATCTAATCTGCTCAGTCTGTATACAAAACTACTTCTAATGCTAGTATTAATATAAAACATTATATAATAATCACAAAACACTTTCTTCAACGTCCTATACAGAGTCTTTAGTCATATAGATTACACCTAATTAGGACAGTTGGCTGCATTAGTAGGCTACTTAAAATTTTTTCCACAGGGGGTATGTGAAAGTTACTGTGTATTTGCTGGTAAAGTGGTTAAGGTTAAGCAGTGACTGTTTGTTAGTTTGTAGTGAATTTAGCCAGTAACCTAGCGCACTCGACACGCCCTGTCTGCAATCAGAAGCGTTACACTGTGTAGGCTGTGATTATTTAGCATTTGTTTAACATTACTACGAGCTATTGTTCAGTGTAACTGTGTGTATCTGGAACTGTCTTTGAATTCAGATATTAAGCGGCCAGTAATTGTGCTATTAGCAGTCCTGCGTGGGAGGGAGGGCCATCCTGACCAGCCTTGTGTCATTCAACACAACACAGGTGTGCACTGTCCTCATTGGTTACAGGCAGCACTGTGGAGTATTGGTTAGGGCTCTGGATTCATGACTCCCAGTTGTGGGTTCAAATCCCAGGTGGGGCAGTGCTGTTGTACCCTTGAGCAAGGTGCTTCACTTAGATTGCTCCAGTAAAATGCCCAGCTGTATAAATGGTACAAATGTAAGTCGCCCTGGAAAAGAGCATCAGCTAAATGACAAAAATAGATTGCAGACATCCGCAGGCTCTTCAATACTCCACACTCATCTCCCATCACATCTCCCACTGATAAAGCTTCCTTTTCTTCATTCTCGCCTCTCTCAGATGCTGAAGTTTCTGCTCTCCTCCTACGTCACAAACCCACAACATGCGACCTGGACCCTCTCCCTTCTCGTCTCTTCCAAGCAACCGCTCCTGAACTCCTCACTCCTCTCCTGTTTCCCCTCTGCATTTAAACAAGCTGCTGTCATCCCACTGCTCAAGAAACCAACCCTTGATGCCACCTCTCCTCAGAACTACTGCCCTGTCTCCCTACTTCCCTTCCTCTCCAAGACTCTCAAGCGGGCGGTCCACCGTCAGCTCTCGGACTTTCTGTCCCAACACTCACTCCTTGACCCTCTGCAATCCGGCTTCCGCACAGCTCACTCCTCTGAGACGGCTCTCCTGGCTTTCACTGACTCCCTCAGCTATGCTCGGGCGGCCTCCCTCTCCTCAGTCCTCATCCTCCTTGACCTCTCTGCAGCATTTGACACCTTTGATCACTCCATCCTCCTATCCTGCCTCGCTGACCTTGGATCTCTGGGATTGCTCTCACCTGGTTCTCCTCCTACCTCAGCGACAGGTCCTACCAAGTGACATGGCGAGGCTCCTCATCCACCCCCCAACCTCTCCTCACAGGTGTTCCCCAAGGCTCCATCCTGGGCCCGCTCCTGTTCTCTCTCTACACTCGCTCCCTGGGCCCCCTCATTGCTTCCCATGGTTTCTCCTACCACTTCTACGCTGATGATGCCCAGATCTTCCTGTCTTTTCCCTCTTCTGACCCTCTCATCCCCTCTCGCATCTCTTCCTGCTTGTCTGCTATTTCTGCCTGGATGCACTTGCACCACCTCAAGCTCAACCTCTCCAAATCAGATCTCCTCTTTTTCCCTCACCTTCTGCTGACCTCCCCATCTCGATCCCCTTGGAATCCACCACAATCTCTCCTTCTTCTTTCGCTAAAAATCTAGGAGTCACCCTCGATCCTGCGCTCTCCTACTCCCAGCACATCACCACGCTGATGCACACCTGCAGATTCTTCCTGAGCAACATACGCTGGATCCGTCCCTTCCTCACCGACTACTCAACTCAGCTCCTCATCCAGTCACTGGTCCTCTCCCGCCTGGACTACTGCAACTCCCTCCTGGCCGGCCTGCCTGCATCCACTACCCGCCCACTCCAGCTCATCCGGAACTCTGCGGCTCGTCTGTTATTCTCTCTGCCACGATTCGCACACGCTACTCCACTGCTCCGCTCCCTCCACTGGCTCCCGATAGCAGCACGCATTCAGTTCAAGACTTTGACCCTCACCTACCGCTGTCTTGACCACACTGCACCAAGCTACCTTCAGTCACTCGTCTCTCCATACATCCCCTCCAGACCACTGCGCTCCTCCAGTGCCAGAAGGCTAACTCTGCCTCCTCTCCACTCTCCTTCCTCCAGAGCCCGCTCCTTCTCATCCCTGGCCCCTAAGTGGTGGAACGACCTGCCTATCGAAGTCAAAACAGCAGAGTCCTTGACCTCATTCCGGTGCTTACTCAAGACGCATCTCTTCCGACAGCACTTGTAATATTAGTCCTCTATCCCTGCTAGATAGCACTTCAGCTTATTATGCTCCTCGCGTTCTTGATTGTTTTCCTCCTTGCTCCCTTTCCCGTAGCCCTCGTCTGTAACCCTACATCTTGACAGCACTTAGCTTTCACTGTCCAGGATGTAGGAAGTCTCTTACTGTACTTGTTTAAATTGTAAACTGGAATTTGTAAATTGTATTATTTTGAATTGCTATGTTTTAGCTAAGTTGAATTTGTAATGATTGATGCCTTGTACTTCTCTGTATTTTTGCACTTATGTTGTAAGTCGCCCTGGATAAGAAATAAAAATAATAATAATAATAAGAAGAAGAAACACAGCTGTGAACCTGATGTTGTGGGTTAGATTCTAATACAGTGGTGGTGTTATTTCTTATGTATAGACTTTTTTCAATATAAGTAATAATTATTATATATAAAAATGAATATCAAATGTTGTCTGTACTACTATATGAGTTTTAGATGAACTTGGTTGTGGTGAAGAAAGACATTTGCTGTATGTACCAAAAGGAATGTGTGAAAACTGTAAATGCATACTCAGACCAACTAGCCAGGAAATAAATACATTTACCAGCTGAATTTCCATATAGTCTACAGACTTATCTGATCAAATGCAGATCACCAAACTGCAGTTGCGTGTGAATTATATAGTTGTTGGCAATGATACAAGTAGAATAAAAACAGAATCGGACTACATAGGCTAACACTACACACAACAAAAATACAACATTATCCAGAAGACTAGTTCACTTTGTAATCTAAATAACAGAAATAAGACATCACTCCATAAACTTATATGAATATCATGTATTGCAAATCACAAAGTGGAGATGTTTATATTTTCATATAAATACATTTGACAAGTGTAAAACTATATTATTATTATTTCTGTCATTTAGCTGACACTCTTATCCAGGACAACTTACATTTGTACCCATTTATACAGCTGGGCGTTTTACTAGAGCAATTTAAGTGAAATACATTGCTTAAGGGTACAACAGCACTACCTCACCCAGGATTTGAACCCACAACCTTCCAGTCACAAATCCAGAGCCCTAACCAATACTTCACAGTGCTGCCTGTAACCAATGAGGACAGTGCACACCTGTGTTGTGTTGAATCACACAAGGCTGGTCAGGATGGCCCTCCCTCCCACGCAGGACTGCTAATAGCACAATTACTGGCCGCTTAATATCTGAATACAGACAAAGACAGTGCCATGATGAAACGCATAGGCTGCTTTAACACATTTTAATGAACATCACTGTTATCACTGTTTGAATGTGTTGTTGTTTTTTTAGGATAAATGGAACAACAAATGAAGTTGTTGATCTGAAAACAAGAAGCTTTTATAATGGTATGGAAAAAAAACAGTTATATTGATGCCATACTATTGGAAGCATGAGGATTAACACAGTGACTTAATACCATATGTACATATTAATTTACACTTTACATCTCATTAGATAACTGATACAACTTGTGATAAGAAATTACACAACATATTATAAAACATATACTTACCTTTAATTTAAATTTGAGTTTACACAAAATACAATTTTGATGGACATTTGCCTTACAGTAGGTTAATGCACTACAGCCATTTCTTCTTAAAGTTAAAACTTCTTAAGAGTTAAAACTAATAGTTTTATGTAAGATTTTCCTTACCATTTGTTGATGATTTTCTGGCTCCTATGTCATTGACTGTTAACAGGGAATTAATAGTAGATCCAGGAAGTTGCTCCTCCTGACATACACACACCACACACATACTGTGAACATCATAGTGCACTGTTATTGCATTTTACACTTCAAGGGAGAGTTTGTACATGTCAAAAAAATACATGTGTTGTGTATTTCTGAGCATTGTCAAATGTATATTATAATCAAATTAGCCAAGGGAGTTGTTTGTATGTGTTATTGATCTAAATACACAAGCTAGTGCTCACCAATATGCAAATTCCTTGGATACTAATAATATGATTGTAGTTCTCTTGTCAGCGACAGGATGGTTGTAATGGTAACTGCACAATCCCATGGGGGAGAACTTGCTTTGTCCCCTGGAAAGGTGCAGAAACTCGGGTGGTATGGTTGATTGATTTTGATACGGACATTTATTTGGTATCAATTCATGTGAAGGTTGTACTTAATGATAATTTATGAATATGATATTAATATTTCATAGATGCTTTAGAAATTCTTTAGCTATCCACTGATGATGTTACAGATAAGCCTGCCTATTTTCAACATTTATCTCTGCTGTCACTAACTGCCTTTAGAACTGTAATTAGCATTAAGTTTCAGGAAGTGGCAACAGAAATTAATGTTAAGTAGTTCGTCCTAGTTACAGGAGAATTCCTGATAGGTTGTCACACAACAATATCAATATCAATTTTTTAGAAACACATATTTTGTTGGGACTATCTATTGACAATGTCCTATTATTAATGAATACTGTAAGTATTACAAGTATGTTTGAAACATTCATATTCCTCTACTAACTACCTCTTAAATATAAAATGTTGCTTTCATTTCACAGGTGAAGAACTGAGGAATTACTTCCCAGTAAAACTACACCCAACCCATTTTTTTCAAGGGCAATGCACTGGAACCCTGGCTCTGTTTAACAGGGCTCTGCACTCTTAAATGACCCAAGGTAATCTGGGCCTTGTCAGAAAAACACAGCCTCTTACAGCTCCAGTGTTATTTGTCTGAATTCTGGTGCCTTGGTATAGTTGTCTTGGTCCAGGGAACGCAGTGCCACCAATTCCCCCACCAACACCACTTTCTGGAACATCCTGAGTTTTCCGAGTTCTCTTTCAAAAGCTTTTAACTTAAGAAACATATGACACCTCATTTTTTAATTTAAATATATATGATTATCCGTTCATTTTCCAAAAACACTTAATTGAGTACAGGACCATAGCAAGCCGGATCCTTAACTTGGTCGCATCCTATAGGATCATTCCACCTTAAATTAAATTTTAGCTCTTGAAAAAGAAAATACTTATTAGTCTATTATGAATTTGACTATCAGTTTCATTTTAAAAAATGCAAATGTATTACACTGCAACTAGCAACCTACACTCCCTCCAGACCTCTGTGCTCCTCCTGTGCCAGAAGACTAACTTTGACCCCTCTGTGCTCCCCTTCCTCCAACCCTGGCCCCTAAGTGGTGGAAAGACCTTACACCTGAGGTCAGGACAGCACAGTCCCTGAGCACTTTCAGGTGATTACTCAGGACACACCTGTTCACAGTGTACCTGTAATTTAGCCACTTATTCTCCTGTGTTCTTCAGCACTCCTGTAATGTTGCACTTTATGTAACTATGCTTCATGATGCTCCTGCTTACTTATACATTGTTAGATCTTTTTTTAGGTTTTCCTGTTTTCCTTTTAGTATATACCTAGGAATTCACTGAATCTTGTCTGCACTTCTTATCTCTTTGATAATAATAAAAATAATACAGATAAGATAGGTCATAGATGACTGTCACGGTCTCCCCTGTTTCTACCTTAGTTCACCACCAGAGGTCTCCCTCTCCCGAATACTAGTTTAGTGCTTCTCCTTTACTTTATCCAGTCAAACCAGTCTTTCCACATTCTTCCCTACCAGGTGCACCTGTTCTGTCCTCCTCTCCTATCATTGGTCAATCCTTCATTCACCTCGTTCAATCCCTCTCTCCTTCACAGTACTTAAACCCCTCTGTTTCCTAGATTCATCGTGAAGTCTTGCATTCTCTCCTGGATCATTTCTAAGCCTTGTTTCTTGAGTGCCTTCCTGTGTACTTTTGACCTCTTGCATCCTTCTCTTGTTTACCCCTTTCAGATCTCCCTACTAGCTTGATCGTTTGACCTGGACTGTCCCTGTTTATGCTCTCTAATTTTGCCCTTATTGGATTATCTGCTTCAACTCTAAAAGCCTGCACTTGGATCCTTTCCTTTGGTCCTAGAGGACATCACAATGACGATAACAGTATCCTGTGTTTCTGTTTTCAACAGTATACTATATTGCAACTTCACCAGTTTATATGGATTCAAATTAGCGCCATAAGTATCGCATTCAAAAAAAATTATATTGTAAACAAAAGAAAACTTGATGTTGAGATCAAAAATTAAAAAATCAAATGCAAAATGTATAGAATTGTAAACAAAAAAAATGTATCGAAAGGGAAAAATAACAACTTGAAAACAAAAAATGTTAAATCGAGAGCAAAACTCGCCTGAAGTTCCTGTCTTTGCTTGCGATGCTGCAATTTTTGCTTTCGCCGAGAGTTTCTCTGCTTTCGTTTTTTTTTTTTTTTCATTTACGAGTTTTGGCACTGTTTTGCTGTGAGGGTGAGATTTACAGGGAGGCGTGGATCATGGGTGTCCCTTGGTCCAGCAGGTTTGAGTGACAGTTCTTCCTAACCCAATCAGTGAGCAGGTGGGCTGGTCTGACAGTCAGCACTGACTGACCCATAGACTGAGTGGTGCAACTACATGGCCTCGGAATTTAATTATAAACAAAGCATGCTCACTGATTGGGTTAGGAAGGAAGAACCGTCACTCAAACCTGCTGTTTGTGATCATATTGTGATCACAATATGGTTAGGTTTGAGGCATTCTTTTAAAAAACAAGGCCCAAGTCTAAAACAATGGTCTACAATTTCAGAAAAGCAAAACGTGAAGGTATGAGGCAGCACTTAGAAGAGGTAGACTGGAGCACACTGGATACAAATTCAGTTGAAAATGGATGGTTATATTTTAAGAATATACTACATGAGGCTCAGGAGAAATCTGTACCAAAACTTAGCAAATTGAGGACCAAAAAACACTGGCCAAAATGGTTTAATAGAGGTATGCAAAAAAATATCAAGAGGAAGAAAATGTTGTATAGTGCATACAAAAGGGATGGAGATGAAACAAAATACATAGAATATGTTGAGCTGCAAAGAGATCTTAAGAAAGGGATCAGGAAAGCAAAGAGGGAAATACAAAGAAAAATTGCTCTTGGAGCTAAAACTAATGCAAAAAGCTTTTTTTCAATATTACAACAGCAAGAGGACAATAAGGGAGGAAGTGAAACAGATAAAGGGCACAAATTGAAGTATCTTGGAAAACGAACAAGATGTAGCAAATGTTCTAAATGAGTATTTCACAGAGGTTTTTACAAAAGAAAAGACAGATAACATGCCACAGGTTAACAGTCAGTCCAGTCAAATCCTAAGGGAGATCAGGATAAATGCGGAGGAGGTACTAAAGGGACTAGCAGAATTAAAAACAAACAAATCACCTGGGACAGATGGGATATTTCCAACAGTACTTAAAGAAATGAGGGAAATTATTTAAAGGCCGCTAAGTCAAATATTCCAAATGACACTTAGAACAGGGGATGTGCCGACTGACTGGAAGACCGCAAATGTCATACCAATCCACAAGAAAGGGGACAAAACTGAGCCAGGAAATTACAGACCAATCAGTCTCACCTGCATCACCTGTAAAATGTTGGAAAAAATGATTAGACAGAAAATAGAGGAACATCTTAATGAAAACCATATTCTTGGAGATAATCAAAATGGGTCTAGATGAGGCAGATCATGTCTTACTAATTTATTAGAATTTTTTAACTGCAGCTGTAGATCATGTGAAAGCATATGATATGATATACTTAGATTTTCAGAAAGCTTTTGATAAGGTTCCACACCAAAGACTGATCCTCAAATTGGAAGCTGTAGGCATTCAGGGTAATGTAAGTAGATGGATTATGAAATGGTTGAAGTATATGAAACAGAGGGTGTCGATTAGAGGAGTTGCTTCTAACTGGAGTGAGGTTGTTAGTGGAGTTCCACAGGGATCAGTACTAGGGCCTTTGCTTTTTCTAATCTATATTAATGATCTGGATAGTAAGCAAACTTGTAAAATTTGCAGATGATACTAAAATAGGTGGCTCAGCAGATACAATCTCGGCAGCACAGGCTATTCAAAGGGACTTAGATAACATTCAGTTGTGGGCTGACACCTGGCAGATGAAATTCAATGTGGACAAGTGCAAGGTAATACATGCAGGTAACAAAAATGTCCACTGTAATACACTATGGGAGGAATAGAACTGGAAGAGGTAATTCATGAGAAAGACCTAGGAGCCATTTAAATAATGTGGGAAAGCAATACAAAAGGCTAACAAAATGCAAAAAGAGAATACTATGTGGGAACTTGTGTACAGTTCTGGCTCCACACGTCAAGAAAGATATTGCTGCTCTAGAGGCAGTTCTGAGGAGAGCAACCAGACTTATTCCAGGTTGGAAGGGAATGTACTACTTGGAGAGACTGAGAGAACTGAACATTTTCACCCTGGAACAGAGGAGACTACGTGGGGGCTTGATTCAAGTCTTCAAAATCATGAAAGGCATTGACCACATCAAACCAGAGGAGCTTTTCCAGATCTGCAGGGACACACGGACCCAGGGACACAAATGGAAATTGGGCTTGAAGGCATTCAAGACAGAAAACAGGAGACACTTCTTTACCCAAAGAGTTGCCACAATCTGGAACAAACTCCCCAGCAATGTGGTTGAAGCGACAATTTGGGAACATTAAAAAATAGACTGGATAGGGAGAACTGCCAGTGTCTTCCACCCAAGATTGCGGCTTAGTTTGAGAGCTCCCACACTCATTGCCCGATTTATTAAAAATATGCTTATTATTTCAGTGAAGGGCATGTTTTGCTACCAACAATGGAGACACCAGAGAAAAGGGATTCATCAGCCATGGACTTGAATACACCTTCCCCAACTATGAAAGCCAAGAGTAAAAAAGCCAGAAAACAGCTACTTACCTTTGAGTTCCCAGCACAGAATGTGACTGAGCCCAGCTGGAAGGATCCACGGGATCAGACGCTGCCAGTGTCCCAGCTTCATTCGCTGAGAGATTTTATTGTGGAATGCATCATGGAGTGTTTAAAAAGCAAAATCATTGCTGAGATTAAAACTATGATGGATCTAGTGCTCACAGAGATAGGCCTCACACCTTCATTTTTAAATTACTTCGCTACACTGATCGGCAGCTCATTCTTAGGGCTACCAGAAATGTAGCTACACCACCCCGGATAGACGGAAGCTCTCTACTTTTTATTCCTGATTACTCCGCCTTTACTGCCCAGCGAAGAAAATGTTTCGCCCCAGTTCAGAAATCTCTCAGGCAGCTTGGAGTCCAGAACTTCTTGTTATACCAGGCAAAACTGAAGATCATTCACAACGGCCAACACAATATGTTTGACTCAGCAAAGGAAGCGAAAAGATTCGTTTTGGGATTATCTAATACTTAATCTATGGACTAAATCTGCTGCATAATCTGCTGCTACACCAGAAATGTGTGTTTTTTTGTTTTGTTTTTTTCTCGCATTTGGAAAACACTACTGCTCTAATATGGTTAACTGAACCCTATAGCATGGGATCTGCTTAATCGGGACTGTATGTAAGTTACATCCACATGGTAGTATATGTATACAGTATACAGTACATCCATATATTGGGATGGGATTAGTTATGCACTATCATTTAATGTAATTGTTTTGCAATACAGACATCCTGTTTCTCTTTTCTACATTGTATTATCATTTTATATATTTCTACCTTCCTGAAGTGCATTATGTTTTGGGTTTTTGGGTGTGGGTTTTGCATCTATCTAATATTTTTTGTTTTTGTTCTGGCAATGAGGGTCACAGCGTCGCTTATGAGCTGCTGCTTCTCTGAGCTAGTCAGTTTTGTTACAATAGTTCTGTGTTTATTTTTGTATATCAGATTACATTTATTAGGCAATCGCTTGGGAGCACATTGTTATACCAGTGTAGGGCTATTTAAAACATTTTTTATTTTAGTTTTATTTGATCTGGCTGATGCTAATTCCAGGATATGTTTACTTCTTTCATTGCTGTCTTTTAACTATGCAATCTCTGTTACACACACTCAGTACACATGGGAGGAGTGGCCCCGTAGTGCCTATTTTAAACCTCCATAATGGCTAACTATAATTGTATGTCATGGAACATGCGTGGTCTTAACTCACCCATTAAAAGAGCAAAATGTTTAGATTTTTTACATCATAAAAACGTTACAATTGCATTAATTCAGGTGACACATCTCAAATCTGCTGATGTTAATAGATTTCAAAATAAACACTATAAAGTAATTGCTCACTCCTGAGTCTTGAATGAAACAAAAGGGGTTAACAGAAAGTTAAATATTACCATTAACAGTTCAAAAAATGATAGTGTTTCTGTCAAGTAATAGCAACACTTAACAGTGTGAAACTGTGCTTAGCACCCTGAGAACATCAGGGTTAAGCTATCAGCAATCCCAGATTGTGCACTTATTGTTGGGGGCACTGCCAGGTCTCTTACCTCTGCCTCGAAATACTATCAAAACTTTGCACAAGATTTAAATGTACATGATGCTTGGAGTCTGAGAAACAATGGTGTTAAAGATTTCACATTCTTTTCGCATAGACACAAAATATACTCTCGCATCGACTACATTTTTATCTCCCCATTTATTATGCATAATATTATTCCACAGATATATTGCCATTCTTATTTCTGATCATGCTCTGGTTTTGTATTCATTTGACTTGGTCCCAGGAATTAAGCTTGCTAAACGCTGGCATTTTAACTCATTTTTACTTCAGAATGAAGCTCTATAACAGCTCACAGAGAGTTTGAGAGATTTCCTAGAAATCAACCGTAATACTGCAACCAACCCACTTTCATTATGGGAGGTGAACAGGCGGAGCACTTGGATGCTCCTTTAATGTTGCAAGAATTAGAGGCAGCAGCTCAATCCATGCAGAAGCGAATATCACCTGGGTTGGATGGCATTATTCAATTATTATTGCTGGCAATATGGGATCAAGTTGGTTCATTAATACTCCATTCTATAATTTTTTCACTGCAAACTGTCTCTTTCCATAGAGATCAGAAATCGGCTTTGATTTCATTACTTGTTAAGAAAGGAAAAGACCCTTTAGACTGTGCCAGCTACAGGCCCCTTTCACTTTTAAATTCAGATCTAAATTGTTTGCTATAGTTTTTTCTAGGTGGTTGGAAAAATATGTGTGTAACCTAATACATCATGATCAGACCGGGTTTTTAAAGAGCCGCCTTGCTTCAGACAACGTATGGCGTCTTTTTCATATTATAGACCAAGCCCCCCCATCAACCCGACTCTTGTGCTGTATTTTCTCTGGATGCTGAGAAGGCAGTTGATCGCCTGGCATGAAACTATCTGTTGGCAGTTCTAGGATGCTTTGGCTTTGGCCATTCTTTTATAAATATGATCCGCACTTTATACAGCAATCCTACTGCATTTGTGCAGACTGGGTCAATGTTCCCCTCAGTTTGCACTCAGCAGAGGTACCTGGGCTGCCCATTGTCACCATTATTATTTGTCCTGTCCTTAGAACCATTGGTGCATGCTATTGGACGAAGTAACAATATAGCTCCCATTACTGTACAGAGCTCCAAACACCATATACCACTTTATGCTGATGACATTTTATTGTTTCTATCTGATATCTCTGATTCAGTCCCTAACACACTGCATTTAATTGATCATTTTGGTAAACTCTAGGGATACAAAATAAACTGGTTTAAGTCTGTTTATATGCCTTTGAATCATATTGCCACAACAACCCCTCTTCCACTTCAAAAATAAATATAATCATTGTTTTAAAAAGGTGCCGATTAGCCCATGTATACATTTTGAATCCCTTATTTACCATTAGCACCCTTAGCACTTAGCAACATACATATATTTTACAAACCATATTTTGGGTACAGTCAAAAAAGGTTAGCCATCCCTGTCCTAGAACTCATGTTGTGCAACAATAACTTGACATTGCCTTTGGAAAACATGGAATAGACACATTTCACTAACACGTTTATAATTAATAATGAAAAATATGGATGATTCATATTGAACATTTAATTAATAATATAGTCGTCTACCCATAAACATAATATCTACATTCTCTACAAAATGTAGAATGGTGTCCCCTGAAAGTAAAAGCAAAACTGTAGAAGCAACATGTTTCATTCTACATTTTCTAGCAAAATGTAGACTGGTGTCCCCTCCACTTTAGTGTCCAACAATAGCTGTGATGCAGCTCGATGCTGGTATTAGGGGCTGATGTGTGAACGTGTGTGCGTCGGTGGGTCGGGGGCAGTGGAGTATTGGTAGGCCAGTTGTGGTGGGCCTGTCTGGGTCAAAGTCCAGGGTCTTATGTTAGTCCCTGGTTCTGATATATAGAATAGACATGTACACACACTGTCCCAAACATGTTTTTTTCAAGAATACAAGACTATTGCTCCATCTAGTGGCCAAAAAACTATTTATTGAAACCCTTTAACAATAATAATAGTCATTGTATAAGTAATATACTATAGTATTTATATTTTAAGATATATATACACTTCCGGTCAAAAGTTTTCAATTTTTCAATTTTCATTTTTTGATGTTCTATCGGAAAGGCTGTGTACTTAGTGCGGTTTTAACGGATCCAATGTGTAATAATAATAATAATAATAATAATAATAATAATAATAATAATAATATTATTATTATTATTATTATTATTATTATTATTATTATTATTATTAATAATAATAATAATAATAATAATAATAATAATAATAATAAGTGAAATGTCATTGACGGACACCTTTTCGGATATTAGACTATAAATGACGTGTCGGATCCAGTGCCACTGCCTGTACCAGCTGATTGTCTTCCTCCTCTGTCATCACGGCTCCGTGTGTTTTCTCTTCAGGTGCTCATGCGTCATTGTCGCGCTCCCGCGCCATGTGAGTTCAGCTTTGCACATGTTGCAGCAAACTGTCTTCTTTGCAGTATTCAGTGTTTAGAAGACTTTAGAATACTTTCACGACTTTTCACGGGTGTAGTTGCAGCTGGCGCCGTCTTTAAATTATAATTTTTTATAGTAGTTGTGCCGGTAGACCCAACTAATCGACAATGAAATTCGTTGCCAGCGATTTATTTATAATGGATGTAATCGATTTCATCGTAAATGCGGGGGGTATAATGCGGGGGGGTTTCACATTAGAGAATGCTTCACATCGTTGAAGAGAGTGTCAGCTTTCATGATATACCAAACACTTGGCAGACAACACAACAGTGAAGAGTACACGTGGGATTAAAGAGAAGCACACGGATTTGGTGCCCTTTTAAGGGTACCAGAGGAGTTTGTTACCTTAAAGGGTTAAATTCTGTTAAACAAAGTAATTCCATGATTTCTTTTTTATCTCCAATTGTTTATTTGTTCTATGCTTTAATTTCAGAGTACATTGAGACATTAAACTGTGTAAATTTCAATACAATCTGGAAAAATGTAGGTGTTCTAAACCTTTTGACTATACATACACACATACATACATATATGCATACAGTATGTAGAAAGTGTAATCTTCTTGAGAGGCTTTCATTCAACAGTGGTTTAATATGGGCTGTTACTGCTGATATAAACACAATACCTATGAAAAATATCAAAGGGTACAATGGTTTTTGAAACCTCAAATACCAAAGCAAACATATAGACAACATCAGTTAACTACATTATGATTTAATACTGTCATATGTCTGTTGCGTTGACAGTTGATTTAGAACCATAGAACTGAAGTACATTTTCAGGTTATACGCAGCTGAGCTTCTGTATTGCATAGCTGTAACCTTAAGTGTTGTACATTTCTCAGTCTCCAGCTCTTAATGAGTGGCAATTAAAAACAAATGCAGAAAAACATACTTTGGGTATACCAGAATAATGCACTCTACCTTCCACCTCCTTTATAAATTAAATCAAAAAGTCACTGTACATACTGAAAGACCTGCCATATCTCCTAAACACTGGACATAAAATAAATAAATAACCAAAGGACATCATTATCATTGTTCAACTTGTGCACTTTCAAAAATAACATCCACAATTACACATTGTTGAGGCATACATTTTACTTGTAAACTACTTGGAACATTTTGTATAATACTCACAATCAGAATTTGCTTCTTTAGTCAATGGAATTGGTTTTGAGCTCTACTTACCTTACACTATTTGACACTATCCATAGTTTCTGTTGATGAAAGGAACATTACATTTATTCAATAAGACTGGAAGTGGTGAGTGTCAAATGCTGAATTAATCCGTCAACTGCAGTTTAGCACTTTCTAGCAGGCTTTTTTTTTCTCATTTGTGAATTTTGGAGCTCACTGCCATTGTTACATATCATGTTACTTATTAGCCTACTTCAGCATGTTTTGAAACATGTTGAAATAGATTCTGTTTTGGGGAAACTTTGCCAGCAGTTTGAACATTATTAGCTCAATCACAAAACTACAGGTTCAAATAAAAACAAGTAGGCCTAAAGGAAATGTCTCAATAATTTGTTAAATTGGTGTCCCCCAGTTTTTATTTGCTCTGAGGTTCACAACCCCATCATGCATGCACAAGAATCCCATAGTCCAGTCACACCACTTGTGGCACTATCAGTCCACATTTCGAGATGATGAGTACCTTGTCAGTGTGCACCACAGAACATCAGGCTGTTGTGAGATTTGTTGTGGGCAGCAGGTACAAAAAAGTACATCACTGGCATTGTCATCAGTGGTCTGTGTCCTGGGAGGTCCTGATTGCGTTTGATCACTATCGCTTGTTCAGCTGTTTAAACACGTTTAAACAAAATAATGATGAAATTGAAAAAGCATCTATTTCTCAGTGTGTAGATTCCTATTGTGAACCATGTGTGCATTGCTGAGCTTCTCTGTGATGTAGTACCTTTCTGGAAATTAACTTCTTACCAAAGCTGTAAAGAAAGAAATAGAATACTGAAGATTGAATATAGCAATATGCAACTAAATAAATTTTACATGCACACAATTATTTGTTGATCATGCATCCCCAACTTGTAATGTAAATCGCCACATTAACTAATGTCTACTGAGCTGCATTAATTATGCCTACTGCTTCTTTTGTCCAACAAATCCACTTGCAGTAATGTTTGGTTTTCAGCAACAACATATTGCACTCTTATCTTAAGGAAATGCCTTAAAATTTGAGCCCTGAGTTTCTCTCCTTCCCATTGAAAGAATAGTTCAAGTAGTGCAGGTAAGTGATGACTACTCTACTTACAATACTAGTCTAGTGTCTACAACAAAAATGTAGATACAATAAAACAGGGTTTCCCAACCATGTTTGTGGGGACTCCATGTCTTGCTGGGTTTTTTGTGGGGTTTTTTTTGGTTGTTGTTCAAAATGATCTATTGATAATGATTGAATTGATCTTGCAACTAAGGATTCAATTAAGCAACTTACCTCTGCTGATACATGCCAGATTTGTGGAGTGCTCGGGATATTGTTGTCACATGTACACTTTGACCAGTTTTGGCCATAAAAGCCTGTAGCTCCTGCAAAGTTGCAATTGGCCTTTTGGTAGCCTCTCTGACCAGTCTCCTTTTTCCTCGGTCATCCAGTTTGGAGGGTCGACCTGATCTAGGCAGGGTCTTGGTGGTGCCATTCACCTTCCACTTCTTAATAATTGATTTGACCGTGCTCCAAGGGATATCCAAGGCCTTTGATATATTTTTATAACCATGCCCTGATCTGTGCCTTTCAACAACTTTGTCCCGGAGTTCTTCTGAAAGCTCTCTGGTCTTCAGTTTAGTTTTTGCTCGGTCATCCACTTTGGAGGGACGGCCTGACCTAGGCAAGGTGTTGGTGGTGCCATACACCTTCCACTTCTTAATAATCACTTCGACTGTGCTCCAAGGGATATCCAAGGCCTTTGATATTTTTTTATACCCAGCCCCTGATCTGTGCCTTTCAACAACTTTGTCCCGGAGTTCTGTAGAAAGCTCCCTGGTTCTCATGGTTGAGTTTTTGCTTTGAAATGCACCCAGCAGAGGGAACCTACAGAAGCTGATGAATTTATCCTGAAATCTTGTGAATCACTACAATTTAACATAGGTGGAGGCCATTTAACTTGGTGTGTGATTTTGAATTTGATTGTTTACACCTGAGCTAGGGTGGCGGACACTTACCCAACCCAGTTATTTCAGTTTTTATTTTTATTTTATTTTTTCTACAAATTTTTTGAATATTTTTTTCACTTGGAAGTTGTGGGATACGATGTGTAGATAAGTGAAAAAATATTTGAATGCATTTTAATTCCAGACTATAAGGCAACAAAAGGTGAATATTTTGAAAGGGAGAGGCATTGTCTCCCAAGTTCACAAATCCTGTAATTCATTGCAACTATCCAACCATCCAACATCAGGCATTCATTTCCATAGGTCCCTGGATCGTCCACTACCCCTCAGCATACACTGAACAAACCCAGTTTGGAGTCATCTGAAAAAAAAAACACAAGCACAATATTATATATATATATATATATATATAGATGTTAATAGTAGGGCCAGACAGATATATCAGAGCACTGATATTATCGGCCGATAATTACTTACCCAACCCAACCCAACCCAACCCTTTCACAGAAATATCGGTATTGTCACACATTCCACCACTAATCAGTGGCGATTCTAGAGTATGTGGGGGCCCCAGGCAAAATAATTCCTGACGGTGTTGGTATTTTCTCCCGTGAGAACGGGGAGGGGAAGGGGCGGACGGAGTTTTCTCCCGTGAGAGCGGGGGGGGGGGATGTTTTCCCATTTGGGCACCCCCCCAGCCCGGGGCCCCAGGCAATTGCCTGGGATGCCTTGCGACGCCCGTGCCAATAATGTACCGATACATTTTCTCAAACTATTGTCTAAATATTGTTTTTTAAATATTACCATAAAATCCTTTGTCAGACTTCAGACAATAAATACATAAATACATGTTTATTTTGTTTTACAGCTTTTATTATAATTTACAATTGTTTTTAACATAGTTATGGTGCTTTAGTTTTCTGTTGGAAGCTTCTAACTACAGTGATTCTCAGCACAGCAGCGCTGCACGCACACTACTGAGCGCCGTGGTGAAACAAAAACACACCCATTGAAAACATAAGGCTTATATGGTGTGGGGGATGTTTTCTTGGCACACTTTAGGCCCCTTAGTGCCAATTGGGCATCGTTTAAATGCCACGGCCTACCTGAGCATTGTTTCTGACCATGTCCATCCCTTTATGACCACCATGTACCCATCCTCTGATGGCTACTTCCAGCAGGATAATGCACCATGTCACAAAGGTCGAATCATTTCAAATTGGTTTCTTGAACATGACAATGAGTTCACTGTACTAAACTGGCCCCCACAGTCACCAGATCTCAACCCAATAGAGCATCTTTGGGATGTGGTGGAACGGGAGCTTCGTGCCCTGGATGTGCATCCCACAAATCTCCATCAACTGCAAGATGCTATCCTATCAATATGGGCCAACATTTCTAAAGAATGCTTTCAGCACCTTGTTGAATCAATGCCACGTAGAATTAAGGCAGTTCTGAAGGCGAAAGGGGGTCAAACACAGTATTAGTATGGTGTTCCTAATAATCCTTTAGGTGAGTGTGTATATATATATATATATATATATATATATATATATAGTCTATCCATCGGTTCAATATTTTTGTTGAAAAAAAACTGGGGAATTGACATCCCTTCTCAAATGTCTATCTTCGGTTTTGCAAGTCTAAAAATGTTTTCACCCGAAAGCGAAGCACATTTATTAGGACATCTACATTAAATCACAACAATTCAAATGCATTACTTATCAATAGCCTATTGAGATTTATAATCTGAAAATGTGTATTACATACACACACACATACAGTACATATATTACAATAGTAATACTTCAAAAGTGTCTGTCTCTTCGGTGCTGTTTGCTGCAGGTCAATCTGTCCCATGCAATCCAAGCTGCTACTCAGCAGTTCCTCGGAAAAACGTGAAACCTTTTCTCTGTACTCCACTGCGTTTGTTGTCATTTTTAAAGTCTGATCTTTGCATTTTTATTTTCCTTTTAACTTTGTGATTGATATCACTCGAAAGAAGCCTTCTGTGATCGCTTCTATGGTTATATCCTCATAGACAGCAGTGCTCATACATTCCATCCACATTGTAAACAGTGCTTTAATTTCTGCATCATCCCAGTTGTTAACTCCAAAGGGGGAGTCACCAAATTTTCCAGTGTCTGTAAGAAACTGTGCCCCTTGGAAAAAATGGTGACCCCTTCCTTATTGAGAGCAAATACACACCAGAGTCACAAACATGGTTGTGTATGCAGGTTGGAGGGGGACACACTAGCAGTAAAAGTTTGGGCATTTTTGAAGAACTCCTGCTTGATTTACAGGACGGTCACCAAATTTTCCATTGACTGTAAGAAACTGTGCCCCTTGGAAAAAATGGTGACCTCTTCCTTATTGAGAGCAAATACACACTAGTCACAAAAGTGTGAATGTGCATTCAGATGGCAAATAATTGACCATTATAATCTCCTTTCAAGTTCTAAATTTCTGTTATTGCTTCACCTGTGTGTGTGATCATTGTGAAAAGCTGTCAGGAAGTGCAACTTTAACTATGTATATAAAGTTCGATAACCTACAGTAAGAGTACATATACTTACATCGTATAGCAAGTGTAACTAATGTATACACATCTCAATAAACAATCTGTATAGCTGCTGTTGTTTTTAAACAATCCATTCAACATGTACAATTGCACAGAGATATGCGCTGTGCGCTATGGACAATGACGCGCTTTGCGCCGCGAGCGTGTGATCGTGCGCTCCCGTAGGCAGACAACGGGGATTGCATCCACCTGGTCACAAGAATCCTAGTGGTCACTGAATTCGTCGTAACTCCTGTTTCTGTAATTGTACTGCACAGCTCAATATAATTGCATTTCGGATTGCATAGTAAACAGCTGGTCTCATTTTAAAATGCATTGATTTGAATTGAAACCTTCTTCGGTTAAATTTATATCATTTTAATGCAAAATTCGAATAAAAGTGAATAAAGTTACCTGGTCCCGTTCACAATTTCACAATGCATTTTACACCTGAAAATTGCATACTGTTAAATTTCACACTTCAGTCATACTTAGTAGAAGAAGAAAAAACAATAGCAAGTTTACCAGCTACACCTACTTGACACCTTTCATTGACCGAGTAGTTTTAACTGTTTACATTATAACTCATTACTTAGCCTATACTTTTTATATATATATATATATATATATATATATATATATATATATATATATATATATATATATATATATAAAGATGTGAGCTCGCGAAATGTATCCGTACATGTAAGGCTATAGATCGTATAGAGAAAATACTGTTTTGGTGCCTGTATTTACTTGTGCAAGAAGCGGCGTCTCCTCTGAATCAGACACGCGAGTATCTGGGGGCGTGGTTTGAGTTGCGTCATGCACTGACGCTTTCCATCCGGCCCAGGGCCCGGAACGTTCATATTCACATTTAGGTGGCCTTTAACCTGGGTCAAAACAGTTAGGCCAGGTCAAAAAGCTGGACTAGTTTTCACCAGGCCCAGGGCCTGGCCTAAATCTCATATGTGAACAGGGTCTTATTTACCCAAAAAATGTTATGAAAATTAGTAATATATCAAATAATAGATAATACAAATGTTTTAGAGTTATATACAGCATAATATGCATTTAACATTTGTGGAATAATCCACTTTAAGTTTAACAATGAAGTTAACATCTGTTAAACGTCTAAATCCGGATATTTTAAATATGTAAATAACATGAATGAATACAGAAATAATACATTCAAAAACACTAAATATGTTATACATCCAATGTTGGTAAGTATAACAGCCCCACATACAGACTCAAGTTCAGTAATATCTTGTCATTCCTGGCGAAGATGACGCTGCTGGGCTCTGCTGCTCAGATGACCAGTGAGATCAGATGAGACTCAATGCGATTCACAGACGTCCCTGTAGTTTCCGTGTGGAGAGGAGACGTCTACTACTACAGCAGGCCTATGGACAGGTCGAAAGTGAAGTAACATGATAATGTATCAATTTCTATATTTAATTAAATGATGAATTATTATTTAAACCTCACTATATAAATTACAGTCCCCCTGAGACACAATACCAAAACACATTTTAACGCACTGGGGGCGTCACTGAGGACTGGCTTATAATAATAATCTTCTACATCTAATATATCTAATATACGGAAGAGCCCTGGGGCCATGTCAAAGAAAAAACAAAACAAGAATTTATCATGTTAAACCCGAATTTTAGAAATTACAATTTGAAATTTCGAGTTTTAAATTCGAAATTCTGAGGGGTTTTGTTTCACATGGTCCCAGCTCTAATGTACTAATACGGCAATTAATTACTTTTGTTACAATTTTAAAATTAAGTCAAACAGAACACAAACTAAGGATTAAAATAAATGAATGATACTCACCTCCCGTAATTTAGTGGCCACAGAACACGTTTTGTAAAAAGTTCAAACACTCAGCGCTGTCCTCATGTAAAGGGTATGTGGAAGGCGACTCGTTGAAATACATTTCGCAGAGGATTATGGTTATAAATAAATAACACACTTCGATTGTATTAGAAGAAAGACCGTACCCTGCACATATTGTGTAGAAAACAACACAAAATGTGTCATAGTACTATCAACACATTTTTTATTTAGAATTTCAACACTTTACTTTTAAGAGTGTATAGAACTCTCGTGTGTTTCAGTTTTGTAACATTTGTAAACGGTCATAAATACACTGTCATATTAGATGGATACAGTTTTTTTACGCAAATAACAAAAATGCCAGGTTTAAAATTGATAGGTTTAATTATCCATTATCCTGTGACATTTTGAAAATCGGAAATACATTGGTCTAAAGCATTTCATTTGTTTATAATATGATAGTAGAAATTGTGCCCTGATAATTGTGCCACTAGTATTAACACTTATCAATATGTTTATTCATATCTCTGAGGACGTCATTTGAACTGACAGGATTAGAATACATCTGAAAACATATATTTCATATGCATGTGTCAATATTAGCGAGTTGTCTCTAATTGCTCTGAATATGAGAGACGGTGCAGCAGCTTCGCAGGCAGGAAACGGCCACTCACTGACACGATAAAGACCAACAACAAAGATCAAAACAAACACACAGAGCAAAGACAGCTATGTGAGATGCCCTGGTCTAGCAGATCAACATACAAGACAGCTATAGTGAGATGCCCTTGTAAAGCAGATTAACATGAACACAAAGACAGCTATAGTGAGATGTCCTGGTCTATGATATCAACATAAAGTCAGCTATAGTGAGATGCCCATCCAGATCAACATAAAGACAGCTAATGAGATGCCCTGGTCTAGCAGATCAACAGTGTGATCACGGGCTTTCTTCAGGACAAAAGAGTAACGCACCCTTCTCCTCGCTAATGTACAACATACAACACTAAAGTACAGGATCGTGGAATAAGGCGCAAACTGTAAATAATATTCAATGGACAGTATCTGTTTTTTCCATCGCAATATAGCAAATGCATGCATCCTGCCGTGCGTAACAATATGAACCTTCACTGTTGTTTTTATTTTCTTTAAATAAAATTAATAAAAAACGAGGAAGATTACATAGCATTTTCAAAGTAAATTATTCATATATATATATACATATATGACAGTGACTCTTATTCATTGCTATCATGTACTATTCGTGACTCGAATCTCTGGTTTCCTTCAGTAACACCGCATCAGCGCGCTTACAATTCATTACATTTCCAATTTTTCATTAAGAAACGTGGAAAATACATACCACTCACAGTAAGAAAAAGAAGAACAGTACTTGCACAGGTGGAGGATACAATAGTTCAATAGCGAGAAGCTAGCAACATTCATGACTATGAACATTCATGACTAGACGGAAGTGGAAGTGGTTTGGGAACATCCCCGGATGTACAGTTCTATATCTAAAATGGCTTCTTCGTACACTGAATGGTATGTAGTTCCCACCGTTCCTGAATCAAAAGTTAGAAATGTAGTTTTACACTTTGGTAAGTGTTCAGAAATGTGCATATATCGACTGATAAACATCTTAATAATTTGTCCGGGCAATTGTTGTGATTTATGAATGGAGTTAAATAAAACCACACTGCTCTTCCGTCAGTCAGCATGGGAAGCCCACTGATCCGGTGTTACTGAAGAAAACCAACGGGTTCGAGTCACGAATAGTAATTGATAAACAGTGAATACTTATCAGTGAAGTCACTTATATATTATTCTGGCGGTTCGTATTGTTACGCACTCCAGGATGCATGCATTTAATATATTGTGATGGAAAAAAATAACAAATACTGTCCATTATTGAATATAATTTACACTTTGCTCCTTATTCGACGATCCTGTATTTTTGTGTTTTATGTTGCACATTAGCGAGGGGAAGGGTGCGATACTCTTGTTTTTGCGACTTTCAGTGTGTACATGGGATATTTTGGTGTGTGGATGAGAAACCGTGTGCTTCGCCTGTAAACGCATTGGCTATTCTTGAAGAAAGAGGCAGTGATTACAGTGTTGTTCTACTAGACCAGGGCATCTCACTATAGCTGTCTTTGTGGCCGGTCACCAGCTCTTGACTTTTTTCCATCCAAAACTGTATTAACATAAGGAAAAAGCAAATGCACATTTAAATCCCTGTAATTTATTTATTTAGGTCCCACCATTTTTTCCTCGTAATCTTTGCAGACTTAATACAAAAATTAAAATCTCAATAAAATAATGAAAAAAACAACTGCAAGTAAGTCTAAATGTCCATTCTTTAATAAACATACATAGACAAAGTATAAATCCCATAGTATGTGTGAACATTAGTGATGTGCATGACATTTTGACTTTATAATACCACAGCTGTTGGTCTATGGTGGTCTATGGTGGCTGACATCTGCACAAAGAATGATTTTGCAAAACACAGGTGAGCTCAGCTGCAGCACTTTTGTTCATGCCAAAGTTGTGTTTGTTCTTTGAACAATTAGCCTAAGTTTAATAGTGTTTGCATCTTGAGGACAGGCACATTCACACTGCCATTTCTGTAGCATTTGATCAGGATCAGTAATGGCAGTGTAAATACTTGGCAATCGGATCAAAGGTGCCACTCAGGAAGATGGTACAGATCTGGATCAAATGTATGGGTAGCATTTGATCCTGGCAGTGTAAACGCTCGACTGGCTCAAGTTCCAGCATGCACTGCGGCAGCGTTTGTTCTAGAGACGGGGGCAGACAAACACCTTCACATCATTGGAACAGACTGAACACTTCCCTATCACCTCCCTACCTATTGTTAAATATATTGTTAAATCTACCACTAAATGGCTTGTTATTTTGTGTTAGTAAAAATATAGAACATGTTATAATAATTTGTAATGAGATAAACACAATTTTCAATACAGCCCTGTGTCATAAAACTAATTTAATATATACATATAATTAAGTTTGGTCTGACATGCTAATGCAGTGGTGTTTTAAAGGCAGGTCATGGTGACAGACATCAGTGGAGCAGATCCCAACTTCCCTTATTACAAATAAAATATTCTTAAAATTATCACTAAATGGCTTGTTACTTTATCTTAGCAAAAAATATAGAATTATATTCTCATTTAAAATGCTTCAGCTGTGAAATTTAACTTTATTTTGTTTGCAAAAAATGCAAAAATGTTTCAGAAAAATATGCAAGTGCATTGGTTTTACTTATTAGAATAATTTGCAACGAGATAAAATTACATTTTGATATAGCTGTGTTATAAATGAATAATTTAATATAGGCCCTTATGCATATGATGCAGTTTGCACTCGTGTGCTAGTGCATAGGTGACACCCCCTGTGTGATCCTGATCAAATGACAGTGTAAACGCAACACCACTGATCATGATAAAATGTTCTGATGCATTTGATACGGATCTGAAATGTGCCTAGTGTGTTAACAGTGTTGAGTTTCAGTGATTAGAGTTTGGTATATTGAATGGCAGTGCTTTCCACATAAACACATGAGGTGTCACTGGTGTCACTGGTGAAGGATGTGAAGGATTATATAGAGAACTGTATGCTGGGTTTAACAAAAACAGTTTAATGAATCTGACATTTTTTGAATAATGCTGATAGTTTTGTTGAAATCATCTGTTGAAATTCTGTGTTCACAGAATCAATTTCAGTGTGTAAATGATTGTGATAAACTGTAAGCTGCTCTTTCTAACTGTTAAACACACACAGTAAAATAAGTTTCCCAAATTACATTACCTGCAGTATGAACATAAAATTTGACATGTTAAGTTTTGGCACTGGCACTATTAATTATATAATGTGTATTGATCAAAATTGATTTTTTATATAGCCTACATACATGTATATATTTAGAAAACCAAGCCATCACCATCAGCCTCGGATTTTGTATTTCAGTCTTTCTGGAGCTCCAATGAACTGCAAAACTGAAAATAACAATCTTACCAAATGCTGAGTTTGCTGTGATAGTGTTTATTTTCAGTTGTAGAATGTCCAACAAACCTATTTGCTAACCCAAACACAACAATGGTCTCAAACTAGTTTCAGGAGGCACAGTTTCGTACATTGTACAAGCTGAGTCCCACACTGGTCAGGGGCATGTATGTCCTTTACATAGAAGGAAACGTGAAATAGAAACTGCATTTTGAAATTTTAAATACAGTAAAGGCGACCACTCTCAATGTGAGAGATGCGGTAGAAACTTTTCACGAGAAGGAATCAATTCAATCAATCAATTTTTATTTGTATAGCGCCCTTCGCAGGGCAGCCACAGAGCGCTTTACAGATTGGTAAACATACAACAAATATACATAAAAATAAAATAATACAATAAAGTAAAATAAATATAGACCTGTAAACCGTTTATATGATCTAAAATAAAGTAAGTGAACATTTAAATAAATAAACCATTTAGGCACGGAGGAGAGAAAAACAATAAACTCCTATGGATGGCATGTAGGAGAAAATGAATCTCTGGGGGTCCACGGCTTAGGGCCTAGGCCTAATGGTTGCCTCCCCTCCAGGCAGTATAGTTATTACAGAAAAAAGGAGATCAGAAAGTTCTTGATCCGTGCTGCTAGCTGTGGTCCTCCCTCTGGAGGAGGCCTTTTGCCGGCCATCGGGGGTGAGGGGGTTGGGCCATCAACAGCCTTTGGGTGGTGATGGCTTGTCAGACCTTGGGAGTGGATGCCCCGTTGGCCCTCCGTGGTGGGGTGCCCCGGAGGATGGTTGTGCCACGTTAGACTTCCATGGTGGGGGATGAGGTGCCTCATCGGACTCTCAGAAGGGGCTGTTCCAGGAAGACAAGAAGTCAGTTGTGCTCAGATACTGGTCATGCAATGCAGGACATTTCCAAAGACAGTTGTGTACCATGTCCATGGTACACTTGGCGGCACTATGGGCTAGAAAAACAGATACTAAACAGATGAGTCTTCAACCATGATTTAAAGGCTAAGACAGATTCCACAGTTTCGGGGCCCTATAACTGAATGCTCTACCACCTGCGGTTTTCTTGTTTATTTTAGAAAGGGCTATGTAACTGGCTTCCTGGGATCTCAATGGCCGACCTGGAGTGTATTCAATAAGGAGATCATTTAAGTAGGGAGGTGCCAGTCCCTTTAGTGCTTTAAATGTTAATAAGATAACTTTAAGTCTATCCTGTAGCGCACGGGCAGCCAGTGAAGAGAAGCCAATACTGAAGTGATGTGTTCATGTTTTTTGATTTAGTTAATTCTTGCAGCAGCATTTTGGACTAACTGAAGTGCAGAAACAGCTCCGTTTGTGCTACCTGACAGAATGGCATTACAGTAATCCAATCTAGATGTAACAAATGCATGTGTCAATTTCTCAGTGTGATGTAACGAGAGGAATTGTCTTGGTCTAGCAATGTTTCTAAGCTGGAGGAAGGAAGATCTCGACACATTCTGAATGTGTGATTCAAAGGATAGATTATGATCACAGATGACACCCAGGTTTCGTGCCATCTCCTTAGGGAAAATTTTAAGTTATCATTACTCAGTTTTGTCACTGCATCATGAACAGTTAGATTTTTGTCTCCAAAAATTAGGACTTCTGTTTTGTCAGAATTAAGCATAAGACATTTTTTTGTCATCCATGTTTTAATCTCAGACAGACAGCAGATTCGTTTTTCTAGGTCAATGGTATTTTTAGGATTTACTGACAGATATAATTGTTTGTAGTCTGCGCAACTTTGAAAGTTAATATTATGTCTTCTAATGATATCACTTAAAGGGAGCATGTACAATGAAAAAAGTATAGGTCTGAGGACAGTCCTGTGGGACTCCGTACTTAACCTCAGTTACATTTGAGTGGTTTTCGTTAATCTGTACATATTGGAGTCTGTTTGACAGATTTGATTTAAACCATGACAAAACATTGTGATACAGGCCAACAAGGTTTTCTAAGTGGTGTATAAAGATTTTGTGGTCGATTGTGTCAAAAGCTGCACTGAAGTCTAATCAAATAATAACAGTGGCGTGCCCTAAGTCGGAGGACTGAAACACGTCATTTAATACTTTTAACAGGGCCATTTAAAGAGACATTAATGATATTGTGTATTATGTGAATAATTAATGGCAGAGATTGTTTTAGCAGTTTAGTGGGTATAGGGTCTAGTGCGCAGATTTTAGTTTTCATTTTAGTAATTAAGGAGACCAATTCCTGGTGATTTACTGCATTAAACGAGTCCAAGCTAGGCAGGGGCTGTGAAGGACTGCATGCGTCGGCTATAGTATTTGTGTATTTTTTTCAGTTCTATCTGTTTTCTAATGCCGTTAACTTTGCTATTGAAATGATCCATTAAGTAATTGCAGGTGATATTGGGGGGGATAACCTCTGAAGGCTTTACCTGCTGATTAGTAAGTGTCGCTATTGTATTATAAAGAAAATGTGGGTTATTCTTATGAGTCTCTATTAAATTCGAGTAGTAGGCAGACCTAGCAGAGGAGAGGGCCTGCTTGTATTTTTTTTATACTGTCATTCCATACCATATGGAACACCTCTAGCTCTTCATTTACGTTCATATGTACGACATTCTGTTTTAAGTGAGCAAGGTTGTTGGTTAAACCATGGTGAGTGTTTCATTGGTTTAATTTGTCGTGTCCTTAATGGAGCTACTGTATCTAAAGCTGTGCTTAGTGTATTGTTGAAATGATTTACTAATTAATCTACAGATCCTGTTTTGATAAAGCTAAGGGTGATATTATTAGGTTGTGGATCTGTACCCCACGGGTAATAACTAGACCTATTTTGTGATTGTGACGATGTGTGGGTCCTGACATATGCTGAGTGAAACCTACAGACTCCAATAGGGACAAGAAATTAACAGTGAGGGGGTCATCTATAATGTCAATATGTATGTTAAAGTCCCCCAAAATAATGAGTTTATCATAGTGTAAGTCACATAAGAGATCGCTATATTCGGTCATAAAAAAATAATAGGGGCCTGGTGGCCTATAAACAGCTATAAACTGAAGCGGTGGATTAAGCCTAAATTCTACCTGGTGAATTTCAAAAGATGTGAAGCTGTCTAATGGCTTAGTACAGTGGTTCTCAAACTGTGGTACGCGGATCACCCCCAGGTGGTACGCCAGACTACCCTGTAATTTGTTGTGTGCACAGAAAAAAATGTAATTAAAATAATAATAATAATAAAATCTATGTAAATTCTATATTTTTAATGTTTTGAATTTGTTTAACAAAGATTGAGAAGGTTTTTTATATTTTATATTTTAATAAAAATTGTTTATTACGTCTATTAAGTTCCTGTTCGCTACGTCGGTACTGCGCGTGCTAATAAATGAGTGTATACACGAGCTCTCAGAGAGACAGTGTAGCGCCACATCCGCCAATAGAGCAATCGACAATTAATACCTCACAAAAATCAACTGCTTTATCATGGCTGAAAGGACAAGACTCCAAGAGGACTGAACCCAGCTCCGATAGATCAGACACATGTTGACAAGGAGAAGAATAATAAATGGACACTGGCTCTGATGCTGAACCCGATACATACAGCACAAGCGTCGGAAAACGGCAATAAGGCGGTACAATCCAAAATTATCTAAGTTTGGGATTTACTTACATCGGGAAGGAGGACGAGCCAAGACCACAGTGTGTTGTGTGCTGAGATGCTCAGCAATGAGAGCATGAAGCCAGCGCATCTGAGGTGGCACTTCACCATGAAACATGCCATCTTGAAGGATATGCCTGTTGATTTTTTCAGAGGAAACTTAAAAGATCTGAAGCAGCACAAGTCCGCCATAAGGAACAGTGCTACTCCAGTTTCCAAAGCCCAAAAAGCATCTTACCATGCCTAGTCTGCGGATTGCTAAAGCAGATAAGTCCACACTATTGGTGACGAACTTTGTTTACCATTGGCAAAAGAGCTGATGCATTATGTGTGGAGAAAAAGCTGCTCAACAGCTCAACCTGATGCCCCTTTCACTCTCAAAATTATTGATATGGTACATGATGCCAGAAGTACACTGATAGAGTGGATTAAGATGAGCAGATGCTTTTCACTACAATTAGATGAGTCTACTGATGTCACTGATTTGGCCAATTTGCACGTTTATGTTAGATAAGAGTTTGAGGGCATGTGCCATGAAGACTTTCTGTTCTGTAAGCCACTACCAACAAGAACTATACAGGGGAGCATATTTCTCTTCTGAATTAATTAATTTATCGAAGAGAATGGCATCGACTGGAATAAATGTATTGGAGTTTGTACAGACGGTGCCAGAGCGATGACAGGCCGGCACAGTGGTATAGTTGCACAGATTAGAGAGGTCGGTCTGGATGTGAAGTGGATGCATTGCAGCGTCCACCGCGGCGAGGCACTGGCAGTCAAGAACATGCCTGATGATTTCAAATCTGTGCTAGACTCTGCTGTCAAAGTAGAGTTTAAAAGTTTATCAAAGCCCAACCAATGAATTCAGGTCTGTTCAGTATGCTTAGTAATGAAATGGGCAGTTAACATGTGCAGCTTTTGCTACATACTGAAGTGAGATGGTTATCAAGGGGCAGAGGCTCACGGGGCTCTTTGAACTGCACTCTGAGGTACAGATGTTTCTGCATGACCAGAAATCTCCTTTGGCAAGTCTATTGGATGATCCAGTATGGCTGGTACAATTTGCCTACCTGGCTGATATATTCTCACGTTTGAATGAGCTGAATATGAGACTGCAGGGGATTTCTTTAACAATTTTGGATGTGTCTGACAAGATCTGACAAGCTATGAAGAAAAAGCTGCAGCTTTTTGTTAATAAAATCAAGTCAGGCAATGTCTCTACTTTCCCAACTCTGAAGAACCATCTGCACACATATGGTGTGGGACTTGATGCTGCAGTTTGTGATGTGATTGTTGTGCAACTTTTGTCATTGGAAGAACAGTTCTCACAGTATTTTCCAGTAGAGACCACACCACAGTGGATCAGGAACCCCTTTATTGTTGATGTCACGGGCATACCCGAGGATCTGTCCTATGCAGGAGAAGTTGCTTGAGTTAACATCTGATGATACTTTGATGTCAGAATTTAAACAACTGTCACTGTTGAACTTCTGGATCCAAAGACAGAGGGACTACCCAGCCCTCATAAAAGGCTGTGCGGTTTTTGATGCCTTTTGCTACTACCTATCTTTGCGAGAAAGATTTATCTGATCTCACTGCAATCAAGACAAAGTATCGCAACTAAATTAATGCTGAGCCAGATCTGCATTTGAAGCTCACTGTCCTCGTCCCTGACATTGCAAGGCTTTCCTCGTCTAAACAGGCTCACCCCTCTCACTAAAATGGTAAGTGCTCAGTGCTCTTTTCATTATTTGTGCATTTGCGTGCATGCGCTCATGTTGGTCATTGAGATGTTCTGTGGTTCCTATGAGGTGACTTGAAGGTGGTACTTGGATGCTTTGGTTTGATCAAGGGTGGTACTTGGTTATAAAAGTTTGAGAACCACTGGCTTAGTAGATAGGCGCAGGTCTGTGTGGTAGATGGTGGCCCTGTTGTACGGGCCTTCTGTCAGTAAGACAGTCTTAACCAGGTCTCAGTCAAGGTGAGCACATCTATGTGTGTGTCAGTTATGGTGTCATTTATTAAGGCTGCTTTGCTAGGTAGTGAGCGGATGTTTAAGACAGCAAGCTTATACAAGTAGTGTGAGCAGGTAATTTCTGTTGTGTAGTTTTAACTTTTACTAGATTGTTAAAGCGAGGGCCCCGAGATGAAGGAATATATCCAAGCCTATGAAAAATTACTGTTTTAATAGGATAACTATTCATTTTGTTTGTATAAGATTTAATTTCAGGACTATGTACTTTATTGGATGCCCCCAGGCAGGGATCTAGGATCGGGGTCAGGCTATGCTGGGAGCTACAGGCAGACTGCAGTGTAGGACTGCGAGCCTGCAGCCTGACCGGTGCTCTGAAGAGTCACGTTTTATTATTTGATATTTGATGGAATATGTGTATTTACCTTGGGAAGACGATTAAATGTGAGCAGTTATTAATGTACAATGGAAAGTGCCACACAGGATTAAATGCCTGGAGCAAAAAGACATTTAAAAGTGTTTGAAAAGATTGCGAAAATCCTGCTGGAGAAAGGACTGCATCGGACTGAAATACAGTGTGCCATGATGAAATACATTGACTTCTTTTGTTATTAATACATGCAAACTTGAAAGACTATTATGACCATACGTCCTGGATTGATTGTCTGATTGATTGGTGTCTTGTCAGTTCTCTCAAAATGACACGGTTTTTAGCTTTCCCTTGTTTATACAGGCATGTTTTTATGTGATCAATTCCATGAAGAAGCGAATATTTTAATTATTATTGTAAACTCTCATTACCGGTAACTATGTGTACTAGCATAATGGTTGATGCCACACACAGTGTTATTTATGTGTGGTTCATTGATTTAAAGACTGATAAGCTTATGTATGTTATACAGGAAACAAAAATTAATACCGAATTTGTGAAAAACTGTTAGAGTAAGTTATGGATCCCAGAGTGTCATAGCTGTAATTATACACTCACCTAAAGGATTATTAGGAACACCATACTAAGACTGTGTTTGACCCCCTTTCGCCTTCAGAACTGCCTTAATTCTACGTGGCATTGATTCAACAAGGTGCTGAAAGCATTCTTTAGAAATGTTGGCCCATATTGATAGGATAGCATCTTGCAGTTGATGGAGATTTGTGGGATGCACATCCAGGGCACGAAGCTCCCGTTCCACCACATCCCAAAGATGCTCTATTGGGTTGAGATCTGGTGACTGTGGGGGCCAGTTTAGTACAGTGAACTCATTGTCATGTTCAAGAAACCAATTTGAAATGATTCGACCTTTGTGACATGGTCCATTATCCTGCTGGAAGTAGCCATCAGAGGATGGGTACATGGTGGTCATAAAGGGATGGACATGGTCAGAAACAATGCTCAGGTAGGCTGTGGCATTTAAAAGATGCCCAATTGGCACTAAGGGGCCTAAAGTGTGCCAAGAAAACATCCCCCACACCATTACACCACCACCACCAGCCTGCACAGTGGTAACAAGGCATGATGGATCCATGTTCTCATTCTGTTTACGCCAAATTCTGACTCTACCGTCTGAATGTCTCAACAGAAATCGAGACTCATCAGACCAGGCAACATTTTTCCAGTCTTCAACTGTCCAATTTTGATGAGCTTGTGGAAATTGTAGCCTCTTTTTCCTATTTGTAGTGGAGATGAGTGGTACCCGGTGGGGTCTTCTGCTGTTATAGCCCATCCGCCTCAAGGTTGTACGTGTGGTGGCTTCACAAATGCTTTGCTGCATACCTCGGTTGTAACGAGTGGTTATTTCAGTCAAAGTTGCTCTTCTATCAGCTTGAATCAGTCGGCCCATTCTCCTCTGACCTCTAGCATCAACAAGGCATTTTCGCCCACAGGACTGCCGCATACTGGATGTTTTTCCCTTTTCACACCATTCTTTGTAAACCCTAGAAATGGTTGTGCGTGAAAATCCCAGTAACTGAGCAGATTGTGAAATACTCAGACCGGCCCGTCTGGCACCAACAACCATGCCACGCTCAAAATTGCTTAAATCACCTTTCTTTCCCATTCAGACATTCAGTTTGGAGTTCAGGAGATTGTCTTGACCAGGACCACACCCCTAAATGCATTGAAGCAACTGCCATGTGATTGGTTGGTTAGATAATTGCATTAATGAGAAATTGAACAGGTGTTCCTAATAATCCTTTAGGTGAGTGTATATACATTTATTTGTTTTTCTTAAGAAATTACATATATAGGCTGTGACTCAGGGTTCGTACAGGTGCTTGAAATCCTTGAAAATGCTTGAATTTTAAGGTGGTATTTTCCAGGTTGTGAAAGTGATTGAATTTTGAATGAAGTGCATGAAAGTCCTGGAATTTTGTGAATATATATATTTTTAATTTGCTAATCACTGTCATAATAAATCGGCAATCTGATTAAATGAATTAACTTCGGGATATAACTACAGTGGTTGGAGAGCCAGTTGATTGCTTAATGCTGCGGCCAATACGACTCCTGTTTGATCTGCCGGTGTGTTTGATGCGCTGCGAGTGTGAGCTGCTGAGACAGCGCGGCATCAGCACCCAGTGTGGAAAATATGCCGGAATGCTGCTGTTTTAAAGAGAGGTGGCTCGATAAAATTGAATATAAACTATGGTTAAAACAAGGTCCACATTTGCAGACAGCATTGTAAGGTTGACAAGAAAAAGATTCAAGTTTTCACTATGGGAGTCTGCGCTGTTGAGTTATGCCAAAGGTAAACGGCAGGGAATTTTCCATAATTTCTAGACGTGAATGGCCACTGTAGGCATGTATTTGATGGTATGCTGACAATTTATCTTTCTGTGCGCAGTCATGTATCTGCATAGCAGTGTCGTGTGTGCGCCTATGCTGTCGAACGTGAGTTTAGAATTTTTCTTAAGTTGCTTAACTTTTCTTTGTGTATTATTAAGACTTAAAAAATAGTGTATAGGTTTTCTACAAGTATTTAATTTAATAATTGTGCTTATGTGTATTTAAATAATCAATGTAAATTAGACAAAATAAACATATTTACTAGAATACGACAGAATAAGCCTTTATTTTTCAGACATGCACAGCAGTAAGCACAACCGCAACCAAGAGACAGAATAATAATAACTGTTGCATATGTGTATTCAATTGATCATTGATCACTAAACCATCAACATGTCCAGCTGGACATGTTGATGGTTTAGTATTCGTATTTAATTATTATAATGTGTAATTCCATTTAAAAAAAATGAAAAAGCAGAGACCAGCAGATACTACTGCGAAGTATTTATAGCTGAGGGCAGGGGATAAAATTAACTTTTTTGGCCACTAGCCACTGTGTCTGGTAGAAGGAAAAAAATTTCCAGCCACTTGGTATTTTTACCAGCCAAAGGCAGACATCACCAGAAATACATGAGGGTGTATAAATGTGTCGTGAACATGTTAAAACATGACATTTATTCAGGTAATTAATCAATCACAATAACAAAAGCTAATCCCACACCTGTATAGACTCTTAGACAGGTGCGTATGAGGGAAAGGATCTGCATAGAAAAAACATGCTCCCACATACTGTTTCTACTTGCAAGTGTTATAAGGTCTTTGACCAAAACATTGCATTCTATTGAATTATAACACTTGCTAGTAGAGACAGTGTGCAGGAGCATCGTTTTCAAATTAATCAATCACATATGAAATAACATGGCAGCTAATGGGGATCTGTATAAACACACCAAACTAAGAGAAGGGGTGTTATATGGTGACACATTGTCGCTTGACTCCTCTTCAGTGCTACTCCCTTCTCTGGGTTTCCGCGTGTCATTAAATTTCATTACATTTCAAAGTATTTTCTTAAGGCCCTTAAAAGTCATTAAAATGAATGTTGTCATTAAAAGTCATTGTTTATAAGCTACAATGTAAAAGTCTGTTTCTCTCTCTTATCTGCACTCTGACCACTGCTCTCGCAGCAGCGCATAACCTGACACCTGCTTTATCAACTGAGAGCGCCAGGGCTGAGAGAGGTTCTGTGGATTGGGTAAAAAATACAATCTCTAGGGATAATGACGGACAGTGACGTCCTTTCATTGGTCAATACCGCACTCCAGCAAAGACGCAATGCAAACAAACCGCACATTTCTCTTCAGCAGAATCTCCGCTACACAGCAAAAAATGCATGTCTCTATCGCAAATTATTTCAACACAAATTAATACGTCGTATTTGATGAATACTTATCTGACACAACAACTTTGTTAAATATCTATGTAAAAATGCATTATTAGAAGACTTATGGAAATAGCATAATAACAGCAGATCTGTCAACTCTCGTATTATTATTGTTGCCGACATTATCACAACTTTTTATTGTCGCAATTTCAAATTAACTATAAAGGTTGTGACTATTTGTTTATAAAATAATATTTTGCCATTACATCTGTAACTGACCAACCAATATGTTTTTCTTTTTCAATTTTTATACATTTTCATTCAATTGTCAGTTTAGCAATGTGAGCTGCAATGAAAATGCATTAACATTAGCGTCCTTGTGGCAATGTTTTCCGGTAACAACAGTGAAATACAAAATGTGTAAGACCTATCTATCTAGCTAATTTATACAATCTACTTGACTAAACGATTGGCTTTTCCTCTCCACACCACACTCACACTGCCGCTCTGCGTTCAGAAACACAATTGTGCGCTCGAGTTACTGTGTGTGTATTCATGTGTTTGTTGCTCCTCTTTCCTTTTCTGTCATTGCTAGTGTTGCAGAAGGGTGTTTGGCTTTTAGGTTGGTTAACATACCAGCTGTAGATTTGTAGTAGTTTAATTGCACTGCACATATTATTCACGTATGTGCTCCGTAAGGAAGCCATGGGATGCGTTGTAGCGCAGATTTCCTCAGACCTGCAGAATTCCACCGATTGTGCGTGTATGAACTTTGTCAATGCAACAATTATAATTCGAAGAGACTTTGATCCAAATCAACTAAGATACCAACACTACAACATCAACAAATTAATTCGTATTTTGAAACATATCGACCAATCGAACAAGATGAGTTCCCGTATACTTGTTGGTTACCCGCCAAAATGGCTGGTAAGATTGACAGATTTACCCGCATTTGGTGGGTGGCGGGTGTTAATTTTATTCCCTGGCTGAGGGAGATTCCATAACATAAAGACCGTCACCGTTTTCTAGGTTAAGGTTATAGGAACTTATACTTGGTTGTTTGGAAGAGAATAAACATGATGATCATTTGACAGTAAGTGAGCATTCTAAATATACATGAATTGACTCATGTTATGCTCTATTATACATTTGTTCATTGAATGTACATTGAAGTTCAATTTTTTATGTTTTGCATGTTTAAAACAATTGTCACTAAAACTTTAATTCAAACTGTGTACTGTGTACTTGTGTTCACTAATTTTGACTGATTAGAAGATTGATTTATAATGATTTAATATCAACCTGATTTAAACCAGGTAACAACACAATGCCAAGTCTACATGAAGGCTCTCATGAAACGTTTTTGGTGTTACAGCATAATAACATCTAATAGTGTGGTGAAATGATAATTTCATTTGCTTAGTTCAGTGCAGAAAAGTGTGCATTTTAGATGAGAAGGTTTAGTTTACCAAGGCTGCGAGGTGTTGGAAAAGCTTTGACTGTGCACCTTGAAAGTACCTGGTGACTGAATATTTCATGATATTCTAAGTGGCTACACGGGACTGATAGAAACATCACAAATGTGCACTGTATTTAATAATGCAACACAGTTAATTCTCTCACAGATAAATAATAAGGGAACCGATCTAGGATACTTAAGTTAAGCTATACAGGGTTTCCACTCATTTTTACCAATTAAATTCCAAAACTTTTCCATAACATCTTACCAAATTTCCATGATAATATACATGCATTTATAGGTAGTCACAACTACTGTACTGTAAACTTTAGATGTTTGTGGGATTTGGTGAATAAATGTGGACTACAACTTGAAAAATGACAAATGTATCTGATAGAGTAAAATCAATCATTAACATTTATGTCAGGACATTTGTACCAAAAAAAGACGACAACAATCAAAACAAGAAAAAAGTCTTTGGTTGCTTAACAGAGAACTTTAATTCAAGATACATTCTTGCATAACAGCTGTACTTCACGACAATGAGTGGAAACATTGGCAGCAAAGTTTAGGTGTACAGTTACAGTAGGGAGGTCATAACAGTGTTTATCACAGAGTGTAGAAGCTCTCAGTGAAGAGGTTACAAGCATTTACGTGTGCCATTTTCAAATTAGTATTAAGACAAATTAAAAAAAACATCCAATCCAAATACTACATAGATTAGTAATACAAAACCTATCAGATACAGTAAACACAAAACTGTGTATCAAAACTAAAGGCTTTTTTCTCTGCACACCGATTTGAAAAGCCTGCCTCTCCTACTGAGTGACAGGGAGCAGCGCCTTCAGGGCGTAGCAGCATCAAGATTTTCGGTCCCACCCCTTCTCTAAAAGCTCAAGCCGAAATGGTGGTTTCACGCACACCCCTAATGAAGGTGTCATTTGATAGGTTACATCTCCACCAATTGCATATTAAGAGCCTTTTTGTACCCGAAGTCAGGAAGTTAGAAAAAAAAACTGTTACTTTTACATGTGTGCTGCTAGTCTGAACATAAAGCACCTGTGTCGCCACTGATATGAGAGGTGTCTGAGTCAAAGGAGACTCCGCTTCTGGCCAACGCAGAATAAATGCAGGCACCAAAAAAGCTTACACGACTGCACAAGGCAAACAGTATTTTCTCTATATTGTTTGAATGTCATATTGATCTATAGCCTTAAATGTACAAATACATTTCGCAAGCTTTCGGGTGAATTGTGAAGTGAACAGCACTATTAGACTTGCAGAACCGAAGATAGACATTTGAAAAGGGAAATATATTAATTCCATCTACCATTGAACCAGCACATTTTTTAATTATATTAGAAAGCTTCAGCTGCAAAGGGTTAAGATTACTTTCAAAGAAAATATAGAACCAACCAATAGCCTATGTATATCAGTATTATTAACTTGTGATTATAAATACATCGCATACACCTGTAAGCAGACCTAATGTCATGTGTAACTGGTTTGTTTGAGCAGATTTGTTTAATTCCCGGCATGCATTTAATTTAGGCCTCCTTTTCGCCCGCATATGTGAACGCACTTAGGCCTCCTAAAACCGTAAATGTGAATGGGGTCTCTAAAAAAATAAAAAAAAATAAAAAAAAAAGTAGGACTAAATTTGAGGCTGCCCAGGGCCGGCCTAATAAGTGTGAACGGGGTCTTAAATGAAGAGGTGCTGTTCTAGCAGGGTGAGTATGAAGAAGTGAAGGTAGAGTTGGGCAAGTTCTTAGAGAACACGACACTAGGGTTGTAAAATATTAAACGGTTAAATGTTTAAATGATAAGTATTTACCTTACTGTTAAGTATGTGCATTACCATTAATCTGTTAATATATTTTAGTTGCTATCTTTAAACTTGGCCGTATTAATTTTGATGTGGCTGCGAAACTACAGAAACATAGCTTTCAAATGGTGTCTTATTTGTTTATTTTCATGTTTCGTAGCCTTAGCAATAGCCTTCCGCATCTCAAATAATGTCTCATCTTTCAGGGCGCAGTTGGATAGGCTGCTTTACATGTCCATCACTCACTCAAAATATATATATATCGTAATTGCGATATTTGGCAAATCCTTTTCCAGAACAGTACGGACACCCATAGTTTGAAGATGGAGCGATTTTAAAAGAAGTAATGCCTGGAATCATTTCACAAAAATAACACCTGTAACAGTTAAATGTAAACTGTGTAATACAGAGCTGAAGGTATACAAGCAGCACTGGAGCAATGCTGAACCATTTGAAGCTGAAACATCCCTCTGTTTCACGTGAAGAAGACAAAAATCACACAACATGCCGAAAAACTAACCGAGTTGCTGTGTACCATGTACCACTACAGATATGTTGCCTGTAAGTTTCGTTGAGGGTACAGAATTTCGTGCATTGATGAGTTCTGTAGAACCTGAATACCGTGTTGCTGTGAGACAGTCTGTAACCTTGCGACTAGAAAAGTGTTATGAAGACCTTGTGAAATTGCTCTGTGAAAAATTGGAAACTGCTGTTAATGTAGCTGTCACCACAGACTGCTGGACAGCATTAACTACAGAAAGCTACATGACTGTCACTTGCCATTATATTGAAAATTGGGAGCTTCGATCTGCAGTTCTACAAACCGAAAATATGCCAGAATGACATACAGCAGCAAACCTTGCTGAAAAATTAAACACAACAGTGGAAACATGCGGCCTGGCAGGACGTGTCTTGGCGTGCGTGCACGATAATGCAAGCAACATTGTGCTCGCCAACACACCAAGGTATGTTACATGGGAATCTGTCAGTTGGTTTGCCCATACTTTGCCATAAATTATGTTTTTTCTTCAAGTGGTGTGGATCGTGTTGCTGCAGTTAGAAGTAGACTAGTCGCACACTTCCACCACAGCACTTAGAAAGAAAACAAACGCAACTTCATGTGGCGCAACACCACCTCTTCCAGTCTTGTAAAACTCGCTGGTATTTGGTATATGGCATGTTTGAAAGACTGAGTGAGCAAAGGTGGGCAATAACAGCTGTGCTTTCAGATAACAAAACAATCTGATCCCTGAACGTTTCTGCTGCAAGATGAGCACTGGCAATTAATAGAGGATATCTTACCACTACTTTCCATTTTAAAATGCGCTACAACTGCCATGTCTGTTGAACAGTCAGTTTCAATTTCAAATGGTTATCCCATTTGCAACAGTCTTCTCCAAACTCACCTCAGTGACAAAGCTCCAGTCGAAAATGGAAAAGTCGCTGATCTCAAGGCTGTGGTTCGTCGCTCTCTGGAGCATCGCATGAAACCCAACCCATTCAGGCACAACCTGCACTTATTGCCTCTTTGTTAGATCCAAGGCATAAACACATGCGGTTTCTTTCACCTGCTGTCCAGCTGCTAAATCAAGGCTTATGCAACTTGCATCGATGTTAGAATTAGAAGAACCTGATGAGCCAATAGAAAAATGTGTGAAACTCAGAAGAGTGCTATAGTGATGCTTTTTGGTGACAATTATACAGAGAATAGAGAGAATAAGGATAATACAGTAGAAAACGAACTGCATAATTACTTCTGGGAGCCTTGTCCTTCATTGGAATGCAGCCCATTGGAGTGGTGGAAGGTTAATGCACAGCGTTTTCCAAGGCTTGAAAAACTGGCAAAGTGTTACCTTTGCATTCCAGCATTGTCCATGCCTTCAGAACGTGTTTTCTCCAATGCTGGCCTTACTGACACCAGAGCATGTAAACATGTTAATTTAAAGAATTTAAATGCAGGAGTTCTAAATTTTGATTCAAGTGAACTGGACTTTTTTGGAATTTTTTTGGTTCTAAATCAGACTTTTTTGTGTTTTTGGACATCTGGGATATTATGTAAAAAGTTGCTACAGTTGTACAGTTGGTTGTTGCTGTAGATTTATCCATTGTATTTTCATCTTTGGTGAGTATAATCTAAACTATATATAAAGCTGATACATATATAAATGTCGGTATTTTCTGGGGCTCACAATACCACCGTGACACATGGTACCTCTTTACCAGATTTGCCTTTATTTAAATCCTATAACTATACAAATTAATTCTCCAGTTACTTTTTATTAGTTAGCAAAGTGGCAAATGTTTCATGTGACTTATCTAGTGGTATTGTTAGTATTGAGAATCATAATACTAAAATTGGTATCGGCATCGTGGGGCAAAATTCTGGTATCGCCCACCAGATTTACTGGTTAAAAGTTTTAACGTTATAATTTGAATAGTTTAAACAGTATTTTTTTTAAACAATATTTACATCCCTAACCGAAACATATGTGGAAAATAGATACATGGATGAAGTGTATATGACTTAGTTGCTAATATGGGAGTTAGCACACATAAGGCATGTCAACTTGTTAGATACCACTTTTCCACCGACAAGGAGCCAGTGGTAGTTTGGAGCCGGTGCCTAATTTGGAACCGTTCCTTGCTTTTTCACCTCAAAAGAACTGCCTCTGGCCCGGCACGGAGCCACTTTTTCTAGCGCCAAAGAACCAGTGACATTAAGGGCAGGGGGCGGGGTAAAGACTTTTCCACCAAAAGTTATTTGCTGGAGTTCAGTCGCCATGTTTAAAATGCCAGCTGAGAAGCGAGCAGTGAGGAGAGTTTTGATTAAAAATGAGCGAAATCAGCAGTGAACAGTGGTCTATCGAGGAGAGAGACACTTTAGTAACAATATGGTCTCACCAGGTCCACTAACTAGTTAGGAGTTGGCAAATGGCAGCAATGAAAGATGACTTGGCGCACCTTCATTGAAAGGAAAGACATGTTACAGCGATATGATGATGGAGGGTTAATGTGACGATATAGATTGGACAGAAATTTTGTTTGTTAATTAACTGGTCATTAACTGGTCCGGTGTTACGCCGCATCCAGTGCCCCTACGAGTCATGTGTCCCGGGTTGGTTTGCGCATGATTAATAATTTATGAATAAATTAATTTTCTTAGCACAGGGCGAATTACACAAAACATACATATTCTACAGTAAGAGAAGATCAAATACACAGTAAGATCTGTTACAGTGATGCGCTTTGCGAGCGATCACACGCCAGCAGTGCTGACAATGTATTATTATTATTATTATTGTGTATTTGTTAGCAGACGCTCTTATCCAGAGAGACTTTCAGAACATAATAGCATTACTGCGGTGTGTGGCAACAGGGACAATGCAACACTGATTTGGGACCATCATCACAGCCTTCATCAATAAGCACAATTTCCCATCAAACCATTAACATCACCTGAGATCTTCCGACACTTTATTGATCTGGCTCCGGTTCCAGCACCGGCTCCTTGTCGGTGGAAAAGCGCTAAGAGTAGTTTTTTATTAACTGGGTGGTACACAGATAGAAAGACTACAGCAGTGGTTCTCAACCTGCGTCCCATTATGCATGGAAGTGCATTTCCTTGCACTGCCAGAAACAAGCGCTGTAAGCCACAAAATGACACCCACATTTAACACTAGAAGCGGTGTGCCACGTTTAGCTGCATAAACGCGAAAATAAATAAGTTATAAACACATTTACCTAGAATAGCCGAAATCGGGTTATTTTGACCGGTCATTTAAATACATAATAAATCAAGTATAACGCATAATCCTGCTTTCCCTTTACAATATTTACAGTCAGCCTGGCGCTCAAGTGGCAATTTCTACCTGTCTACAGTATTACATGTGCTTGAAAAACACACATTGTACAGCATTACAGGTGTTTTCTTACAGCTGTAGTCAGATTGAGTGGATACAGTGATTGCCCACAAATAAACATGTATTTGAAATGGAGATTGAAGAGAGCTCGTTTTGGAAATGCTGTGTATGTGAACATGACTGATTCAGGGGCATCGGCGATACTGGGAATGACAGTGGTGATTCGTGGAAACATTGCTAGTGAAACGACAGGTCCAAATGGCACCGAGTGCTTTTACTGTACTGATCAATACGCAATTGCTACCACACATAGTACACAGTGCAATAGCGCAGGCACATCTCACGCAAAATAATGATTCACGGACATTATCAGTGGAGAAGCTTTTATTGTAATGCTATATTTTCGTGGAGTAAAAGTGTTCACCTGGAGAGGGCTGTCAAAATGCAGTGTGAGGTACGAGCTCATGCAGGGAAAGTGCAGAAACGTCCTGTGTGGACTGTCCTGAGCTGTCAGGTATGCAGGCTAAATATATAGTAAATAGTTCATTGAAATATAAAGCTACAGTGAATAAAAGCAGTGTATGTTGAAAACAAAGTTTTTTTTGGGGTACACAAAACCATAGGAGAAAGCGGGACAATTAGATTGATCAGAATTGTATGCAAGGCAGTGCAGGAAAGAGGCTGTGAAAAAAGTGGAAAACCAGTGCACTTCAAGACATTTCTGTTAAGTAAGGATAAATCTGAATTTGTGCCACTGGTACCATTCAAAGGTATCAGAATGAACGTTACGTTTTCAATACAGCTGGTCATATAGGTCACGGGGGGGGAATGGCAGGGGAAAGAAAATGGGCACCCCTGCCCCCCCTCTGCACGTCCCTGTATAAATACACACACACAGCAGCGCCGTTGCAAAATCAAAACAAAACGTTTTCCATTAGTTTTTTTGTTTATGATATATATTAAATTCAATGTGTATGGCACTTGTTTGATCATATAGTATAATGCACCACGGCTGTACAACACACTTACACAGGCTCTGAGGAGTGCCCTACACATTTAAAGAAATGTCTTAAAAATCACTTTTTGGAAAAAGGTTTTTAAGGATCTCTGTTAGTTACAAGTTTTAAATGAATCTTTGCAGACTTTGTATTGCTTGCTCTCCTTTATTGGCTAACCTGTTTGTTTTCTTGCTTATTTTGCTGTGTCTGTGTGTACTACACTGCTGTATTGCATCTCTGTACTGTGCCTGTTCTGACTGTTGCTTGAGTGTACCACCTGGGTATAATAAAATGTATAATAATAATGTAGTTTAGGAGGTAAAAAAACAGGCATAGCTTGCGAGATGCACACGAGTTCAAGTAACGTGAAAGGCTGAGTACTTTAAATGGATCCAATGTGTCGCCCTTGATGGACAACTTTTCAGGTCCAGAGGCAGCAGCCTGCAGCAGCTGAGCGTCTCCATCCTGTCATCGTGGCTCCAGTGCTCTGCGTCATTGTCATGATTGCGCCATGTGAGGTCAGCTTTGCACATGTTGCAAATTCTTTAGTGTAAATTCAATATGAAGTGCTCCTATACTTTCCACGGGTGTAGCTGCTGCCTCCGCCATCTCTCAAGGTTTTGTTTTAGTAGCTGCGCCCCAGGTAGACCCAACTAATCGACAATTCATTACATTTTAAGATTATAGATTTCCCACATTTGCTACCGTAATAATGATTAGTGTAAAATATCGTTATTATCATAATCATGTCAATGTAGTCTTTCCTTGTAGAGTTCAAATATTGTATTCGCACTGTGCGCCCAAATTGTATTTCACACCCGCACAACATTATTTTTACTCACAAATGCGAGTAAAGCGCTTGCACTGTAGAGCCCTGCCTCACAGAAATGTATAGGAAATAAAAAGGTATGATTTGGGACATATTAGTTTTCATTGGTGGGTAATTTTCTGCTGCGGCCCGTCATCCCATGCAACCTCTGGAAATTGTCCCTCCATCACCAGACATTGGGAACCCCTGACCTAGAGCATGGGCGGTATGCTGAGGTATCAGCAGAGCTGCACAGTAAGCTGCAGTCTGCTCCAAAAACCAATGCTAGTTGTGACAGGGATTTGGGGATTTTTGACCGGTTGTTCAGAGAGAAGACGAGAGTGACAGGAAATGCTATTCCTTATTTTATAATTTGCCAAAAAGTGCTCAAATTACATGAAGGTAGAGCTACATTAAGTTTCCATGGTTGATTTTTATTTTCTGGGAAGAATTCCCTGCTGTTTTTAATGTATGTATTTGTGTTTAATATTATTTTCTGAACTGTTTGCAATTACATTGTAAGCTATTTACAATCAATGTGGTATTTATAAAACATTGATATAATTGTTTTGTTAGTGGCTTATGAAAACAGCCTTTCATTGTGCCTGCAGTTATTTTTCTTGGTACTTGATCACGTTACAGTAATGTGCTGCAAACATATTGCAATTCTCCTGTCAATAGATACGCAGTTTTAATAGGACATGATGATGACCAATAGTAAAAGATGTATTGATCAGTTCAAAAAAAGAACTTGTGTTGCAGTTCACACTACTTAACAGAAAATAAATATGCACTGAATATAATATTACATATTATATTTTACTTTATCTTCTAATTGAATTACTATAATGTTGGAAGGTTTTATTGTGTTGTATAAATCAGTATTTGTGTTGCTATACTAACAACACTGCAAATCAGTGTTAAAGTCCATGCTTGCAGCGGCATGGTGCCGATGCACACACAGCGCACAGCCACAGCGCACAGCCAAAGCTCAGCGCTGCTCAGTCTGTGTGAATGGCGGTGGGCGGCTCTGGCAGTGGAATGTGGAGGATCAGTGTGTCCGCTCTGCTGCGACATTCCAATCTGAACACTTGGAGTGGCTACGCGGAGCTGTGTTTTGGTGCCGTTTCTCGGCAAATGCTAGACCTGCACCGTTTGAGAATGTTTTGGGGTGTAGTTCACACAAATCGATAAAAATGTTAGACTAGGGTCTTGTGCTATGATAAATGTGGTGGTTATTAATATTTTTACTTTTATGAAGTTTTAAAACATCGTTGTAATGATGCTAGGTAAAGAAAATCCAAGATGGCGGATTCAAGTTTTTGGTGCGTTAAAGTCACAAAGTCACAATATAGTTTTTTTGGTATTGCACATATCTAAGTTAAGGCATAATCTAACCATTTAAATGTATAACAGCTTTAATTGATGATTTAAAAAAATTGATCGACCACCCTAGTTACAGCCCAGCCACGTGGAGGTGCACCTAAATGTGATTAGAAGAAATGGGGCATCAGATACAAGAAGTACCATGAAGCTTCCTCTACCCAGCCCCTAGCACATTAAGAATGTAGTTTTACTGTTTTCATATCAGTATAGTTTTCCATGCAGGCTGCCTTTGTCCCTCACATTAGATTCCTATCTTTGGATTGAAGTTTTAGTATAGTAAATGTTTTAAACCCATGAAACTCTGTAAATGTATTGAACATGCTACTTTTAAAGAGAGAAAACGGAAAAGTGGAGTACTATTAACATCTACCTACATATCTAATAATGTTGTGCTTGTGTTTGTTTTCAGATGACTCCAGACTGTGATTGGTTCACCTGGGTTCATTGAGTGTATGCTGAGGGTTCTTGGGCAGAAGGCAGTGGATGATCCAGGGACCTACGGAAATGAATGCCTGATGTTGGATGGTATGACCATTAGAAAACAGATATGATGATGGATTGTTGCAACGAATGACAGGATTTGGGAGACAACATGGAGACTTGCAGTGCCTATAGAAAGTCTAATCACCCTTTCAAATTGTTCACCTTTGTTGCCTTATAGTCAGAAATTAAAATGCATTGAAATATTATGTATATACCCCACAACTTTGAAAAAAAAGATAACAGAAATACATCAAAAATCTTACATAAAAACTGAAATAGCTGGGTTGGGAAAGTGTCCACCACCCTTGTAATATCGAGGGTGTAAGCAAGGGTGTATCTATTTCACGTGTAAGCAATCACATTCAAAATCACACACCAAGTTAAAGGGCCTCCACCTGTGTTAAATTGTAGTGATTCACAAGGTTTCAGGATAAATTCATCAGCTTCTGTAGGTTCCCTCTGCTGGGAAGTGCATTTCAAAGCAAAGACTCAACCATGAGCACCAGGGAGCTTTCTAAAGAACTCCGGGACAAAGTTGTTGAAAGGCACAGATCAGGGGCTGGGTATAAAAGAATATCGAAGGCCTTGGATATCCCTTGGAGCACAGTCAAGACAATTATTAAGAAGTGGAAGGTGTATGGCACCACCAACACCTTGCCTAGGTCAGACCGTCCCTCCAAACTGGATGACCAAGCAAAAAGGAGACTGAGCACAAGGGAGCTTTCAGAAGATCTCCGGGACAAAGTTGTTGAAAGGCACAGATCAGGGGCTGGGTATAAAAATATATCAAAGGCCTTGAATATACCTTTGAGTACTGTTAAAACAATTATTAAGAAGTGGAAGGTGTATGGCACCACCAAGACCTTGCCTAGATCAGGCCGTCCTGCCAAACTGGATGACCGAGCAAGAAGGAGACTGTTCAGAGAGGCTACCAAAAGGCCAATGGCAACTTTGCAGGATCTACAGGCTTTTATGGCCAAGACTGGTCAAAGTGTACATGTGACAACAATATCCCGAGCACTCCACAAATCTGGCATGTATCAGCAGAGGTGTCATTTGCTTAATTGAATCCTTAATTGCACTAACAATTCAATGTAAGATCATTAACAGCTCAATTGGACCAAACAAAAAGTCCTCACATGGTTTATTGTATATAAACATTTATTGTAGATACTAGACTATTGAAAGTAGTGCCCAGAGTTTTTCACCACCTGCCATTATTATTCCTATGGGAAATAGTGGGAAAACTCAGAGCCCAAATTATAAGTGCTGTCTTAAACATGTTGTGAAGCATGTTGAAAGAAAACAAATTCTGTTTCTGGGAAACTATGCCAGCAGTTTGAACAGTATTAGCTCAATCACAAAAATACATGTTCAAGAAACGGCCTCAAGAAAATGTCTCAGTACTTTGTTAAATTGGTGTCTGCTAGTTTTTATTTGCTCTGAGGTTCACAACCCCATCATGCATGCACAAGAATCCCATAGTCCAGTCACACACCACGTGTGGCACCATCAGTCCACTTGTCAGTGTGCATCACAGAACAGCAGGCTGTAAAAAAGTTCACAGACAAATCTCAGCTCTGTACAGTGACAGCTGTACATAACTGGCATTGTCATCAGTGCTCTGTGTCCTGGGAGGTCCTGATTGCCTTTAATCACTCTCACTTGTTCAACTGTTTAAACACGTTTCAACAAAATAAAGATGAAAATGAACAAAACATCTATTTCTCATAGTGTAGTTTCCTTTTGCGTGCATTGCTGAGCTTCTCTGTGATTGTGATTCTCTGTGACCTTTATGGAAACTGACTTCTTACCACAACTGTAAAGAAAGAAATAGAATACTCAAGACTGAATATAGCAATATGCAACTAAAGAAATATTATATGCACACAATTGTTTGTTGATCATGCATCCCCAACTTGTAACGTAAATCGCCACATTTATTGTGCTATATTAACTACTGTGTCTATTGTCCAGTAAATCAATTTACATTAAAATTTGGATTTCAGCAACAACATAGTACAGTTAGAGTCCTGATTATCAGACCTAAACAGGACCGATAAGTGGTCGGATGACCAAGAATGTTGGATAATGCAGAAATGGGAGGCAGGGGGGGTGGGTGGTGAAGCAAATCGCAAATTAGAGTGGCTGTCAAAAGTATTCACGGTTTTCCACATTTCATTGTGATACAACATGAAATCAGAATGGATTTAATCAGGAGTTTTTGCCACTGATCAATACAGAAAATATCAAACTGAAAAATGTACTCTGCAAATTGTTCTAAATTAATTACAAATGCAAAACAGAAAATAATTGAATGCATAAATAATCACCCCTTCAGTCAATATTTAATAGAGGCACCTTTGGCGACACGTCCAGCCATGAGTTTATGTGGATAAGTCTCTAACAATGTTTGTCCATTCTTCATTGCAAAATTTTCAACTCTTTCCAAATATTCTCAATTGGGGCTTTGACTGGGCCACTCAAGGACATTGACCTTTCTGTTTTTAAGCCACTCCAATGTGGCTTTGGCTGTATGTTTGGGGTCATTGTCCTGCTGAAAGATTAATCTTCTCCCAAGTCCCAGGTCTCTTGCAGACTTCAGCAGGTTTTCTTCCAGGATTTCTCTGTACATTGCTGCATCCATTTTGCCCTCTATCTTTACAAGATGTCCAGGTTCTGACTCAGAGAATCATCCTCATAGCATGATACTGCCACCACCATGCTTCACGGTAGGGATGGTGTTTTCAGGATGATGTGCGATGTTAGGCTCGCGCCAAATTCGGAGCTTAGTGTTGGGGCCAAAAAGTTATATTTTTGACTCATCAGACCATAGAATCTTCCTCCACTTGATCTCAGTCTTCCACATGCCTTCTGGACATTTTCTTTGTTGATCAGTGGCAAAAGCTCCTGATTAAATTCATTCTGAATTAATGTTGGAACACAATTAAATGTGGACAAGTCCAAGGGGGATGAATACTTTTGAGAGCCACTGTAAATGGAAGTGCAGTATAAGTATGAAATCAGGTTTATTAATCATTATTCTACAGTACAACTAACATAATATGGTAAATAACTATTATTTGAATAAATACATTTCAAGCAAGGAAACTGAACAATGGATTTCAAATTGATTAAATGTAACATTTAGTATACAGTATGGCAAAATGCACCACTTTTCTAACTGACTTATTTTATTCTTGTAAATTGTATGTATTCGCCTTTGTCTTGTTTATTTAAGGCTTCAAGTTTTCGTTCAATTGAAATAACCATGCCATGCCATGTTTCATGTTTCACATGCCATGTTCCTTAAACAAAACATTGAAATGGATAAATGTTCACATGTTCACACAGACACACAGAAAAAGAAATGCAGCTCTTCAGATGCATCCAGTGTGCATGTAAATGTAAATATTGTGCTACTATGCATACTCATACTCAGTTTTGAGGGAGTATGCAATTGGCATGCTGACTACAGGAATGTCCACCACAGCTGCAGTCAGGTCAAGATCCTGGGTAGGACAATGAGCCATAGATGAGCTTCCCTGACAGTTTGTGAAGAAATTATTCGGTAGTGCAAACCCACAGTTTCATCAGCTGTGCGGGTGGCTGGTCTCAGATGATCCCGCAGGTGAATCCGAATGTGGAGGTCCTGGACTGGATTGGTGATACGTGGTCTGTAGTTGTGAGGCTGGTTGGACGTACTGCAAAATTCTCTAAAACAACATTGGAGGTGACTTATGCTAGAAAAATGTAATTATCTGGCAAAAGCTCTGGTGGACATTCCTGCTGTCAGCATGCTAATCACATGGTCCCTCAAAACTCAAGACATCTGTGACATTGTGTTGTCTGATAAAACTGCAAATTTTAAAGTGGCGTTTTATTGTCCCCAGCACAAGGTGCACCCGTGTAATGATCAGGCATGTGTTCGGTGCGGGGGGAAAGAACGATGGGCCCTGCCCCTTTCATTTCAGCGTATGAAACATAGGGCCCACCCTTTACATGTTGTGTTTATATTTTTGTTTAGTATAGTAATAATAAATACGTAAATGTGACCTAAAACCTACAGAATGGAATGTTGAGTGCTCTTGTTTTCATGTAATATATCACAAATTTACCTGCCTTAAAATATGGCATAAAATAATTTGAGATGTTACATAGAACAGTCTCTTATATTGATATACCAGGGATGGCAAAACTTTTTTGGCTGGAGTACACAAAATCTAATTTGTTTAATTATATACACTCACCTAAAGGATTATTAGGAACACCTGTTCAATTTCTCATTAATGCAATTATCTAACCAACCAATCACATGGCAGTTGCTTCAATGCATTTAGGGGTGTGGTCCTGGTTAAGACAATCTCCTGAACTCCAAACTGAATGTCTGAATGGGAAAGAAAGGTGATTTAAGCAATTTTGAACGTGGCATGGTTGTTGGTGCGAGACGGGCCGGTCTGAGTATTTCACAATCTGCTCAGTTACTGGGATTTTCACGCACAACCATTTCTAGGGTTTACAAAGAATGGTGTGAAAAGGGAAAAACATCCAGTATGCGGCAGTCCTGTGGGCGAAAATGCCTTGTTGATGCTAGAGGTCAGAGGAGAATGGGCCGACTGATTCAAGCTGATAGAAGAGCAACTTTGACTGAAATAACCACTCGTTACAACCGAGGTACGCAGCAAAGCATTTGTGAAGCCACAACATGTACAACCTTGAGGCGGATGGGCTACAACAGCAGAAGACCCCACCGGGTACCACTCATCTCCACTACAATGTTAAAATGTTACCTGGTCTGATGAGTCTCGATTTCTGTTGAGACATTCAGATGGTAGAGTCAGAATTTGGCGTAAACAGAATGAGAACATGGATCCATCATGCCTTGTTACCACTGTGCAGGCTGGTGGTGGTGGTGTAATGGTGTGGGGGATGTTTTCTTGGCACACTTTAGGCCCCTTAGTGCCAATTGGGCATCTTTTAAATGCCACGGCCTACCTGAGCATTGTTTCTGACCATGTCCATCCCTTTATGACCACCATGTACCCATCCTCTGATGGCTACTTCCAGCAGGATAATGCACCATGTCACAAAGGTCGAATCATTTCAAATTGGTTTCTTGAACATGACAATGAGTTCACTGTACTAAACTGGCCCCCACAGTCACCAGATCTCAACCCAATAGAGCATCTTTGGGATGTGGTGGAACGGGAGCTTCGTGCCCTGGATGTGCATCCCACAAATCTCCATCAACTGCAAGATGCTATCCTATCAATATGGGCCAACATTTCTAAAGAATGCTTTCAGCACCTTGTTGAATCAATGCCACGTAGAATTAAGGCAGTTCTGAAGGCGAAAGGGGGTCAAACACAGTATTAGTATGGTGTTCCTAATAATCCTTTAGGTGAGTGTATATGCAGGGGTGGAAAGTAACAAATTACAACTACTCTCATTCCTGTAATTGAATAGCTTATAATAAATGGATAAATGGATGAACAATACATTCAAATGTCAAGCATTCCTCCCACAACATTCAACAGGCCAATTTAATTGTGTTAATTGATGGTTACAGTTGGTCAGTCAATTAATCAAAGATTGAAGTCAGTCATCCAGTCCAGCAGCAGTAAGTTAACTACCTATCTAGCCACGAGTATTAGTGACTAGGAGTGTATATTTTTTAATTGAAATCGAAGATCGATAAAAACAAGCGTTTCATTTCTACCATCAAATGTAAAGACGGGGTCGCGATTTATTTATTTATTTGGCATCGCCAAACCAAAATTACTTTGTGTCAGAAAAAACACACAATAAATATCTCTGCGTATGTGAATTTCTCCCGACTTTTTCAACCACGGATCCTGCAGTTTATGCAGTAGGATATACTGAATACAATATAGGTGACAATCTGGGCTTTGTAATAAAAAATTGTCATTGTGAAAGAGTTATGATCATGTTCATTCCTGAAATGTGATTTTCTACAAATCATATATTCATATATTATTGTCATTAATACTTTGTTAGCATATTTGCACCTCATATAGCTCTCATCTGCCTGCCCTGTGATCGGCTCAGCAAGCTTCTATCTTTCCTTTGGAATTCAATCTCGATCACGTTGCAGCAGGACCGGCCCTGGATGTTCTGTCGCCCTAGGCAAGACAAAAACATGCCGCCCCCCCTCCACACACACACATATATTTCTCAAAGTGTCTTTGTTTGAAAATAATTATATCATAGACATCCTCTTTAACATTCCCCTCTTTATCCTGATGTGGCCCAGCCTGCACTAACATATCGCGTGAAGATCCATTCATATATTTTGGCCACTCACCGGGATCTTTTATGTTTTTTGTCTGGGAGTTGGATTTAGCAGCAGCACCACCATTGTCATCGGGGACAGGGAGTCATTCTTCTCCACACCAGCTGATGAACATTGCTGCATGCTGATACATTTCAGCAGCGACTTTCTTTGGTTTAGAGATTGTGCCTCTTTCCTCATTTGTTTTTTTATATTCACTTCCTGATAGTTTTTGTCTCTTAGACATGGTAGCAAATGGTTTCAAATCTCTATAGCTTACTTTTAGCAAAAATTATATCCACTAGTAGTAGCTAGCTAATATTAGCAGGCTAGGTTAGGCTACTGCCTTGATTATTATTATTTTTTTATTATTATTTTTATTTCTTGGCAGACACCCTTATCCAGGGCGACTTACAACATAAGTCGTTGATCACTAATCGTCTTCGTCACACACAAACATAAAAAACGAAACAATCATTTAATTGGCAGATTCATTTTTATTAATGTTTCACAATTGGATAATCCCATATAAACACAAACATCACCATAGCTACCAAGGATAGGGGGGTGAACTACGGGAGAAGCAGGAATGGGGTGAGGGCAGGAACTGCAGTAATGCTATGAGCTCGTGGCTGGGGTGCCGCCGATCAGGGGCACCGGAGGAAGCCAATTGTCAAAATTCTGTCTCAAATTCAAGTGCCGCCATAGGCGGCTGCCTAATCTTGCCCAATGGGAGGGGCGGCCCTGCATTGCAGACCCAGGTCTCTGGATCAATGCTTTGATCAGTCACCTGTTTGATCAAGAATGCTAATTATTTTATATTATAGGGCACTGTATTGTTGAAAAGTGCATTTACTGCATTGATGTACACAGGCAGAGCCATTTCAAAGTGCACAATGCTATAGGCTATGTAATAGTTCAGTTTCATGCAAATTTTATAACTGGTTCTTTGTTTTATAATTGTATATGTCTGCTAAGATATGTGCATACCAATTTATTATTATTATTGTTTATGTATATGTGCACGTTTTGATACACAGTTGAAGAATGGCAGGTGATATTTCCCATCAGCCTGTCCTCTGATTGGCTCAGCAAGTTTCTAACGTTCCTTGGGATTCAATCAAGACAACTCCAGAACCGTTCATGCAAATCTAGAACTACAAAAAGTCCATTAAAGTGTGTTTCATAAGCCCTTACTGTTAATACACTGTTATTGTTGGTTTCCTGGATGGCAGTGTTCAAATAATTGATAGATTTTTGTCAAAAAAGGTGATTAATTTGGAGACAAGTGTGTGAAGAAAAATAACAAATAAAATTGAAAATTGCAGAATCGTTACACCCCTATTAGTGAGCAAACATTTAAAGAGCTTTGTGGCAAAATGTGATAAAAGCCAATTCCACACATAATTCAAGTTATTGATATGGGTATATCTCCTAGAGGGTACTCTTTTCACGTAATTATATGTCTTGTAATCCCAATGCTAAAAACTGTTTTTTTCTTCCAAAACACAACATTTTGACATTCTTGATTTATATCAATATGCAATATATCAATTTTAGCCAATCAGCATCACGCTCATTTTCAAAATATCACTGATCTCTGAAACGGTAAACATTCATGATCACAATGGATACATCATTCGGCAGTGCTGACAAAATATCAGACGATATCACAAATTACAAACCCGTACTTAATAGCAATTTGCTTTTTGGAAAAAGATGTTTCTGTGAAATACAGGGGACAGACTAAAACAAATAACCAAACGGAATGCCTATTGAGTATAAGGCAAGTGGAATGCCCATAGACTACAATGGGAAAAACAGAAAGACGGCCTATATCTCCAAATCCCACACAGGAATCCTAAAATCCTGAATACGTGTTCTTTAAAATAACCTCAAATTAAAAAATAAATAAAACAAGTCAATGACAAAGGAAAAACCAACATAAAGTGTCTCAGAAAGGTGTTGGGCACCACGAGCCACCAGAACAGCTTCAGTGCTCTTGGCACAGATTCTGTGAGTCTCTGGAACTCTACTGGAGGGATGAAACAGCATTCTTCCAAAAGTTATTCCCTCATTTTGTGGTTTGATGATGGCGGTGGAGAGTGCTGTCTGACACGTCGGTCCAAAATCTCCCATAGGTGTTCAATTGGGTTGAGATCTGGTGACTGCGAAGGCCAAAGCATCGGGATAAATGAGGAGGAGGTACTAAAGGGACTAACAGAATTAAAAACAAACAAATCACCTGGTCCAGATGGTATATTTCTAAAAGTACTTAAAGAAATATGTTTAGGCCGCTAACTCAAATATTCCAAAAGACACTTAGAACAGGGGATGTGCCAACTGACTGGAAGACAGCAAATACCTACCAATCAGTCATACCAATCCACAAGAAAGGGGACAAAACTGAGCCAGGAAATTACAGACTAATTAGTCTCACCTGCATTACTTGTAAAATGTTGGAAAGAATGATTAGACAAAATATAGGAGCATCTGAATGAAATCCATATTCTTGGAGATAGTCAACATGGGTTTAGACGAGGCAAATCATGCACATTTTTTGGAGTTTGTTGAACATGCAACTGCAGCTGTAGATCATGTGAAGGCATATTATATGATATACTTAGATTTTCAAAAAGCTTTTGATAAGGTTCCACACCAAAGACTGATCCTCAAATTGGAAGCTGTAGGCATTCAGGGTAATGTAAGTAGATGGATTATGAACTTGTTGATGTATAGGAAACAGAGGGTGTTAATTAGAGGAGTTGCTTCTAACTGGAGTGAGGTTGTTAGTGGAGTTCCACAGAGATCAGTACTAGGGCCTTTGCTGTTTCTAATCTATATTAATGATCTGGACTGTGGGATAGTTGGCAAACTTGTCAAATTTGCAGATGACACTAAAATAGGTGGCTCAGCAGATACATTCTCGGCAGCACAGGTTATTCAAAGGGATGTAGCGTTATGTTGGGTGTATTTTGATAAGAGCATTTGGGCTCTGAGCTGAAGCACTGATCTAAAGAAGACCTCTCCCCCCCCCAAAGTTATCAGATTTCCTTAGCTCATCAGCTTGGAACTGGTTTGCATCAAAGTGACAGTTTTGGGGAGGATGGCACCGAGAAGAGGCCAAATAGCTTGGAATCCTGCTATGAAATGTCTGGAGAAAGGGGCCTGTAGGTGATAAAAACTCTTTGAAGTGGACGAGAGCCGAAATCCCGACATAGAGCTACGAACCCAGGCCAACCGGCATTTCCAAAAGATGGCATGGATTGACATCAGTCATAAATCAAGCCCCCCTCCAATAGGACACTGGGGGCTGAAACCGAAATCCAATCTCAAGAACTCAAGAACCAATCACCTATTGATCTGACAGACTATAAGGAACAGCGCACAGTCTCTCTCTCTCTCTCTCTCTCACCTGAACCAGTAACTCGCTGCCACAGCTCAACCTGTAGCTCTGTTGCCAGAACCGGAACCAGAAACCAACTAAGTCTTTGCCCGCAACAGAAGAGTTAAACTGGGAGAAGGAGATTGAGCCGTACGAAGAATTCTTTTAAAGGACTTTATTAAATAAAGAACTTTACAGACTGCGCATGCCCGCCTGTGCCCACCTGATCAGTGGAGTTTTACAGCTGGACAATTGACTAAATCGACTGTATACGAAAGTGTCAGTCATTTAAATAGCTATTTGAGTCTTAAGAAACTTGACCCTTGGAACGAACAGGGCCCTGCTTTCCTCAAAGACTTTGTCTTCAAGTAACTACGGTGGAACCCTGCTTACAAAGAAGATTTTGTGCACAACCTTGGAGCCTTCAAACCAGTGGAAAATCTGTTTGGAAAAGACTCTACTTTCGCGAAACCCCAACTTCCAGGTGCATCGACTGAGTGGAAGTTCTTGGACAAAGCCGAACCGGACTGCCTTTGTTCCAACCACACGGACCTCGTGCCGTGTGCTGTTATCTGAGCCCAAAGCCAGAGAGGCCTCTCTGCGACGAAGTTCAGATAAGTTTAACAGTTTGGAGTTCATGATTCATGACATTTGAGAAATCAATTAGAAATGTTAATCTGTGATTCATAACTCTAGAATGTGTAATATCATTTAGTTTTCTTAAATATAAATGTGTGTTGCATTAAACTGTTTTGTTGATAATTTTAGAAATAAAATCTGTCAACGCCGAGAAATATCTTCTCATTCCTGTTTAACTGTTTAGTCTGAAATTGACACAAGTTAATAGACATTAGATTATTGGTGGCCCTGCCTATCCTTAATCATTGAATAATAATCAGTTAAGGGAAATTGTGGTAACAAGGAATGATAGGATCTTTCTCGGCACCTAAACCTAAATGAGACTGATATATATATAACGAGAAGTTACCTGACATAAATAATAACCTGCGTAGTTATTTAATGTCTGACTAACAATACTAACGAGAGACTCACCTTCGTCTTACTAACCGGTGTTGTAGTCAATGTGTTTATAACCTTTTTTGTTTAACGATTTGTGTGTTATCATATGCGATCCCATGGTCTTTGATTTGGTCATGGAAGTGATTTGTCTTTGATTTGTTGATCTAGAGTTGAATTTTAATTAGTTTTTCCCTTTTGTATAATTAGTGTAGTGCTACATTTAGTCTTTGTTTTTGAATAAATTTGACAATTTATATCTTTGGAATTGGTGTCTGCGTCTAATTATTACAGAAATTGAGTTCTACAAGATTCCAGGATTCGTGATAAGGTGATACTATAAATTCACTTCTTTAATTGAATTTTATAAGTGTACCTTACGCTACAGGGACTAGATAATATTCAGTTGTGGGCCGACACCTGGCAGATAAAATTCATTGTGGACAGGTGCAAGGTATTACATGTAGGTAACAAAATTGTCTACTATAATTACACTATGGGAGGAATAGAACTAGATGAAGTAATGCATGAGGCAGACCTAGGAGTCTACGTGGACTCTTCACTTTCTCCATCCAAACAATGTGGGGAAGCAATAAAAAAAGGCAAACAGAATGTTAGGGTATATTGTCAAAAGTGTAGAATGTACTGAACCCTGGACTGGCTATTGGAATATGAGACTTGCGCTTTATAAGGCATAAATTACAGACATTGACCCTGGTAACCCAGAAACCACTTTCAACAGTCGATATCACTCCTGCTCAAGAGTGTGCAAGAAGCACCTGAGGGAGCCTCTTTGTCACATATGGTGGAGAATGCGGGCAGTTTGATCCCGCTGAACTGAGTGTTTTGTTTATAAGGATTACAATGGAGAACATTGTCAAAGCCTTACTCTGTGCCACTGCTCAACAACATGAGGCAACACGAGTACAACAGGAAGCGAACAGGGTGCAGCAAGACACCAACTAAATTCTTTGAGAAGAGCAATGTAGAATAAATCGAGAGGTCAAACAGAGTATCCAGTACTTGACTGAACAGGTAGAGGTGACGGCCCGAACATCAACTCCAATTATATCCTAGGACCAATTATTACCTGCAAGAAATGACAAAGCAGGATGATGAAGAAGCCTATTTAACCACATTTGAGAGAACAGCAGAAAGAGAAGAATGGCCACGTGATCAGTGGGCTGGACTGATTGCTCCCTACTTAATGAGAGATGCCCAAAAAGCCTATTTTGACCTGGAGCCCGAAGAGGCCAAAGACTATGATCTACTTAAAGCCGAGATTCTGGCAAGGCTCGGCGTTACCAGTGTAGTACGAGCCCTTTGGTTTCATCAGTGGACCTATCGCCCTGGACAACCTCCTCGGTCCCAAATGTATGACCTGATTCACCTAGCAAGGAAGTGGCTGTGCCTGGAGATAAACACACCTGCTGATATCGTCAAAGCTGTCGTTTTGGATAATTTCAGAAGAAGTTTTCCTACAGATGTCTGTCAATGGGTTGGTCAAAATGAGGTCCTAAGTGCCAATCAGTTGGTAGGCCTGGTATAGAGATACTTCACTGCCGAAGAAGGAACCAGATCATCGTCCACCCGCACATCTCGAGAGACAAGCTGCCCTGAGAGAGTACAGTTCCCCAGGTCTTGGTGAACCAGCGGACACGGTAAGACTGTTCCTGAACATATAGGTGGTGAAGACCACCCAGCGGCTGAAAAGAAACCTGGGGACTTGGGGGGGGATGAAATGGAACCCATCTAACCCTGATGAACTGGGACAATTGAAGAGAAGGTCGCCTAATCGACCATTGATTTGTTATTCATGTAACAGACCGGGACATATTGCGGCTCATTGTCCTTTGAGAGAAGAACCCATGCAATGTAACTTGGATGTTGACCACTGTAATGAGATGTTCTATTCATGTCCTGTGATTTCAGACATGTTTGTAGCAGAACAAAGGGTCAATAAGCATGTGTATTATGTTACAATAGAAGGACATGTGGTGGAGGCGTTGTTAGATTCAGGTAGTATGCTTACCTTAGTTGCCGAGAAGTTGGTCCTGCCACAAAACTTGGAATATTACCTGTATTCATGGGGACACGCGTCACTATCCTACTGCAGTAGTTCATATCCAGACTACAGCGGGTTCACTTCATTATCAGGTGGGGGTAGTACCATCTATGCCTTATGATGTAATATTGGGCTGTTATTTCCCAAACTTCTTACAGTTGAGACCCCCAGAGGGGACAGTGCAGCCACCCATGGTGACTCGTGTAGGTAACAAGACACCCCTAGACAATGGACAGGCCACTTCATTTCCTGAAGTGAGTGAAAAAAAAAAGCCTGGAAGAGGTAGATATTGAAAAGGATCCTAGAGGGCCTGAAGGGGGGGTTCTAATTGGTGAAGAGGAAGTCCCCGGTCCTAGTACACAGGGTGGAACTGTAGCTGAGAAATGACTTATATCGGGCAGACAAAATCTGTATAGAGTTGGTGGAACAATTACTGGTGCCTGCAACCTTTAAAAGAGCTGTTCTTGAATTAGCACACGGACATGTCTTAGGAGGGAAGGAAAAGAGTGTTAAGAAGGTTTTATTGGCCAGGAGTGTATGCTGATATAGCCAGTTACTGTACATCCTGTCCTGAATGTCAGCAAACTGCCCCTAAACCAGCATTCCGCAGCCCCCTTGTACCATTACCTATTATAGAGACTCCATTTGAACGAATCGCAATGGATATAGTAGGACCCTTACCAAAATCTGCTAGAGGTCACCTGTATATTTTGGTAATCTTGGACTATGCAACCAGATATCCAGAGGCAGTGCCTTTACGCAATACATCATCCAAGAATATTGCTAAAGAGCTCATGATGGTGTTTAGTCGAGTAGGAATCCCTAAAGAGATTCTAACTGATCAGGGAACACCATTTATGTCTAAAGTGACTGCTGAATTATGTAAATTGCTAAAGATTAAACATTTAAGAACCTCTATATACCACCCTCAGACTGACAGACTTGTTGAGAGGTTTAATTGAACATTGAAGTCTATGTTATGCAAAGTCATAGACAAAGATGGGAAAAATTGTGATTTCATGTTGCCATATTTAATGTTTGCGGTACTAGAAGTACCCCAGGCTTCCCTGGGGTTTTCACTGTTTGAGCTGCTATATGGACGTCACCCCAGGGGAATTTTAGATATTGCAAAGGAGACGTGGGAACAGGAGGCTACGCCCTACCGCAGTGTGATTGAACATATATCCCACATGTAAGACAGAATTGCAGCAGTCACCCCAATAGTTCGTGAACATTTACGGCAGGTGCAGGAAAGTCAACAATATGCATATAATAGGCAGGCAACGGTGAGGGTATTTCAGCCTGGGGACCGTGTGTTAGTGTTGATCCCAACAGTTGAGTGTAAGCTTCTGGCAAGTTGGAAAGGACCATACGAAGTGATAGAGAGAGTTGGGGAAGTTAACTATAGAATACGACAACCAGGAAGACGAAAACCCGAGCAGATCTATCATGTTAATCTCTTGAAGGCCTGGAAGGACAGGGAAGTACTGGTAGCGCTGGAAACTTACCCGACTCCTCCACTGGTAACTCCAGAAGTAAATATTTCAGACACCCTTTCTGTTACGCAGAAACAAGAAGTAAGGGAATTTATTGCAAAGAACAGGGAAGTGTTTTCAGGTATACCAGGTAGAACACAGCTGGTGTCTCATGACATCATTACTCAGCCAGGGAAAAGAGTAAAGATCAAGCCATATAGAGTGCCAGAGGCTCACAGAGAAGCTATCAAGGAAGAGGTACAGAAGATGCTGAAGTTACAAGTAATCGAGGAATCTTGTAGTGAGTGGTCTAGTCCCATAGTGTTAGTGCCAAAGCCAGACGGGTCCTGGCGGTTCTGTAATGATTTTCAGAAACTGAATGAGGTGTCCAAATTTGATGTCTATCCAATGCTCCGCATAGATGATCTTCTAGACCGGTTGGGCTCAGCCCGATTCATGACGACACTAGATCTGACTAAGGGATATTGGCAGGTGCCTCTAACCACAAGAGCCAAGGAGTGAACAGCTTTTGCAGCTCCAGATGGGTTACTTCAGTATACAGTCATGCCCTTGGGCTTGCATGGTGCTCCGGCCACTTTTCAGCGGTTAATGGATTGTGTTCTGTGTCCACATCAGGCATTTGCAGCAGCATATTTAGACGATGTGGTTATCCACAGACCGGACTGGGAGTCCCACCTACCCAGAGTTCAGGCTGTATTAGATTCAATTAAAGACGCAGGTTTGACTGCCAATCCAGCCAAATGTAGAATCGGTTTGGGGAGGTTAAATACTTGGGGTACACGGTAGGGAGGGGTGTGCCGAAACCCCAATTTTTCAAAGTCGAGGCTATCAGAAACTGCCCAAGACTGGTCAATAAAAATCAAATAAAGGCATTCTTGGGCTTGACTGGGTATTATAGACGTTTCATTCCCAATTTTTGCCACTATTGTCGCTCCATTGACAGATATGACCAGGGCTGGTGGACCGCACATGGTCACATGGACTCCAGCAGCTGAGGCTGCTTTTTCTGCTCTATGAGATGCCCTCTGTTGTGCTCCTGTATTAGTGGTTCCAGACTTTACTAAACAATTCATTGTTCAGACCGATGCCTCCGAGGTCGGGTTGGGGGCTGTCTTGTCCCAACTAGTGGATGGGGTGGAACACCCTGTGCTGTTCCTAAATAGAAAACTTGAACCTAGGGAAAATAATTATGCAGTTGTGGAGAAGGAAGGTTTAGCCATCAAGTGGGCCCTAGAAGCCCTTTTGTATTATCTTTTAGGCAGGACCTTCACTCTGGTTAGCAATCACGCTCCACTGACCTGGATGCACAGGTCTAAGGACTGGACTTGCAAGGATCATGCGCTGGTTCCTCAGTTTGCAGCCCTTTCATTTTCAGCTGATACATAGGCCTGGTTCTGCTATGGGGAATGCTGATGGCTTGTCTAGGGTTCATAGCCTCCTGGTGTCTGTCGCTCCTCCCTCTGGCTCGGAGCTGGGGGGGAGGATGTGTGGCAAAGTGCATGGCCATGTAGTGGATGGGTGCTATTATAGGAACTACAAACTACAAAATGGCTGCTGCTAAAAAAAACTACATTCCCCAAAAAGCATCCAGGTCCTTTGTTTCCAAGGGGCAGCAGACTCACCTGTCAGGCATTAAGGGCTAATGCAATGCCTATATAAAGTGATCTCTTTTGGTGTACTGAACCCTGGACTGGCTATTGGGATACGAGACTTGCGCTTTATAAGTTTCTTTATAAATGTGGTGTAGGCCTGGAAACTCGCCTAATCCCTCAAATGCAGTTTTGTAGTGACTGAGTAGTTCTTTTGTGCTTGGTGCTGGTTTTGACAATTAATCTATTTTTCTTATGAGGTCCAGTGCAACACATGCTTGTCTGCTCAGTAGAGCTGTTGTGGATGCACTGGTCAGGAAAAAACTGCAGACTAGCCTGTTTGTGCTGAGTTGCCACCTTTAATGTGACTTCTCCTTCTGGCTTAAGCTTAGTTCCACCATAGGTAAGTAAGACCGTGTCTGTGTGCAGAGGCGGAGCATAAGGACAGGCAAGGCAGACAACTGCCTGGGGCCCCCAAGACTCTAGGGGGCCTCCGAGGGGCAACCAAATCGAATCCGCAGCATTGACAGCAACGTCTAAATAAAAATCGCTGGATTCCCCGCCCCCTCCTACTGTTGCAAGTGCAAGGACCGCATCTCGCAAACCTCCCTAAAGGGGCCCCATGATTGTCGTGCAAGTTTGTTTTGAAGCTAACACCCCACTGTTAATTTACTTTCTTTGGCAGTGGTGGTGTTTTTGTTTTCTTTTTAATGGATGTAGCTAGCTAATGTACCCCAATGTTAGCTGCTAGCTCAGTAGCGTGACCCCATCATTGGCACTGTACTAGCAACGCTAAAGTTAATAAAATAGTTTGCTAACTTAGCTTAGCTAGATTGCTAGAAAATTGTTCTACAGGCAGTTATCCAAATTGACTATTGTTTTTGGTTGTTGGAGCAAAAGTTATTTTGCTTGAAAAGGTGTCTATTGTAAAGTCTCATTTGTATTTAAAAATCTAAAAATGTTATATAGGCCTTGACATTTTGGTCTAAATTGAGATTAATACAAATACAGGCCTAATCCCCTCTGCATTTAAACAAGCTGCTGTCATCCCACTCCTCAAGAAACCAACCCTTGACACCACATCTCCTCAGAACTACCGCCCTGTCTTCCTACTCCCCTTCCTCTCAAAGACTCTCGAGCGGGCGGTCCACCGTCAGCTCTCTGACTTTCTGTCCCAACACTCACTCCTTGATCCTCTGCAATCCAGCTTCTGCACAGCTCACTCCACTGAGACTGCTCTGCTGCTGAATCTGTCCCTTCCTCACAGACTACTCGACTTAGCTGCTCGTCCAGTCACTGGTCCTCTCCCGCCTGGACTACTGCAACTCCCTCCTGGCCGGCCTGCCTGCAACTACTACCCGCCCGTTCCAGCTCATCCAGAACTCTGCGGCTCGTCTGGTATGCTCTCTGCCCCGATTCGCACATGCTACTCCACTGCTCCGCTCCCTCCACTGGCTCCCAATACCGGCACGCATTCAATTAAAGACATTGACCCTCACCTACCGCTGTGTCGACCACACTGCACCGAGTTACCTTCAGTCACTCGTCTCTCCATACATCCCCTCCAGACCACTGTGCTCTTCCGGTGCCAGAAGACTAACTCTGTCTCCTTTCCACTCTCCTTCCTCCAGAGCCCACTCCTTCTCATCCCTGGCCCCTAAATGGTGGAACGACCTTCCCACCAAAGTCAAAACAGCAGAGTCCTTGACCTCCTTCTGGCGCTTACTCAAGACACATCTTTTCAGACAGTACTTGTAATATTAGTCCTTTTAATACCCGTTAGATAGCACTTCATAGCATTTTATCATGCTTCTTGCGTTATTGATTGATTTCCTCCTTGCTCCCTTTCCCATCACCCTGTGACCTTACATCTTGATGGCACTTAGCTTTACTTTCCAGGATGTATGTCCGCACTTACTGTACTTAACTGTATAAATTGGAAGTTATAAAATGTAAAATCTTACAAACAATACAATACAAACTACCTCTACATGCACTACTAGCAGCAGCACATCACAAGGATGAATCCCCATCAGGACCACAAACTGTCGAAGAGACCATACCACCCTCAGCACTACCCCCACCTACCAGCAGTGCCACCACAAGAAAAGGTACTATTAGGATATTCATCACATTGCAAGATCCTGCACAATGACCAAATATCTTAGGTGAAAATTAGGGCTGTCAAAGTTAACATGTTAACGCATGCGTTTAATTTAAAATGTTTAACGCTGTAAAAAACAAAATCGCCGTTAACGCATTATTCTTTTTGAACCTCTGAACTATCCACAGAGCAAATTCAACTCCACATGCTTGCGCTTGTTGGTCAATGCCAAACCATTGCTCTTGATGAGGTAAAGTTAAATGATGGAGAAAGCTACTAAGGGGCTTTTAGATGGTCTGTTTCATTACAAAATAAGTATGGATGGGTCTTTAGATAAAAGCAAAGTTATTTGCACCTACTGTAAGGCCGAATTTGTGTATCAAGTACATCAAGTCTGAAGTATCATTTACAAGCAAAACACATAGCTGAGGCGAGCCACGGTGGTGAGAGGGCTCGAAGTGCAGTACAGCAACCTACTCTTTTAGAGTTTGTGCGCAGGAGGCAAATGGACAAGTCAACGAGCAGCAAGCTAATGAACGTGTGAACGCCAGACACAAAGGGGAGTGAGAGTTCTGGTAGTGTCCAGGCTGTATTAACATTCAGGTCCGTTCAGGGGACACAGACAAACGAGAAAAACAAAAGCAAAACAAAGACACGAACGTCCACAAAACAGGGTGCTCCGGGCAGTCAGGGGTTGTACAACGTTGTGTGTTAGCAGGGAAGTCACATTGGATGACTCTGATAAATGTTTACACCCAAATATTTTTTTCTTCTTCTTTACTATGAGAATAAAAAACATAATATACAGTGAGGGGAAAAAAGTATTTGATCCCCTGCTGATTTTGTACGTTTGCCCACTGACAAAGAAATGATCAGTCTATAATTTTAATGGTAGGTGTATTTTAACAGTGAGAGACAGAATAACAACAAAAAATCCAGAAAAACGCATTTAAAAAAAGTTATAAATTGATTTTCATGTTAATGAGTGAAATAAGTATTTGATCCCCTATCATTCAGCAAGATTTCTGGCTCCCAGGTGTCTTTTATACAGGTAACGAGCTGAGATTAGGAGCACTCCCCTTTAAGAGTGCTCCTAATCTCAGCTCGTTACCTATATAAAAGACACCTGTCCACAGAAGCAATCAATCAATCAATCAATCAGATTCCAAACTCTCCACCATGGCCAAGACCAAAGAGCTGTCCAAGGATGTCAGGGACAAGATTATAGACCTACACAAGGCTGGAATGGGCTACAAGACCATCGCCAAGCAGCTTGGTGAGAAGGTGACAACAGTTGTTGCGATTATTCGCAAATGGAAGAAACACAAAATAACTGTCAGTCTCCCTTGGTCTGGGGCTCCACCTCGTGGAGTTTCAATGATCATGAGAACGGTGAGGAATCAGCCCAGAACTACACGGGAGGATCTTGTTAATGATCTCAAGGCAGCTGGGACCATAGTCAGCAAGAAAACAATTGGTAACACACTACGCCGTGAAGGACTGAAATCCTGCAGCGCCCGCAAGGTCCCCCTGCTCAAGAAAGCACATGTACAGGCCCGTCTGAAGTTTGCCAATGAACATCTGAATGATTCAGAGGAGAACTGGGTAGAAGTGTTGTGGTCAGATGAGACCAAAATAGAGCTCTTTGGCATCAACTCAACTCGTGTTTGGAGGAGGAGTTATGCTGTCTATGACCCCAAGAACACCATCCCCACCGTCAAACATGGAGGTGGAAACATTATGCTTTGGGGGTGTTTTTCTGCTAAGGGGACAGGACAACTGCACCGCATCAAAGGTACGATGGACGGGGCCATGTACCATCAAATCTTGAGTGAGAACCTCCTTCCCTCAGCCAGGGCATTGAAAATGGGTCGTGGATGGGTATTCCAGCATGACAGTGACCCAAAACACACAGCCAAGGCAACAAAGGAGTGGCTCAAGAAGAAGCACATTAAGGTCCTGGAGTGGCCTAGCCAGTCTCCAGACCTTAATCCCATAGAAAATCTGTGGAGGGAGCGGAAGGTTCGAGTTGCCAAACATCAGCCTCGCAACCTTAATGACTTGGAGAGGATCTGCAAAGAGGAGTGGGACAAAATCCCTCCTGAGATGCGTGCAAACCTGGTAGCCAAATACAAGAAACGTCTGACCTCTGTGATTGCCAACAAGGGTTTTTCCACCAAGTACTAAGTCGAAGGGGTCAAATACTTATTTCACTCATTAACATGCAAATCAATTTATAACTTTTTTGAAATGTGTTTTTCTGGATTTTTTTGTTGTTATTCTGTCTCTCACTGTTAAAATACACCTACCATTAAAATTATAGATTGATCATTTCTTTGTCAGTGGGCAAACATACAAAATTAGCAGGGAATCAAATACTTTTTCCCCTCACTGTATCTTACATTAATATATTACAAGAAAGTGTTTACATCTCAGAAAGGTATGCTAACAGCTTCTCAAGAACAATTCAATAATAGACATTTCCCATCAGTAGGCTTTTAACTGTGTTTTAATTTGATCATTTAGTACGCATACTATTATCTATGTATTCATTGGATCTGTTTTATTATAAAAGCTCTGATTGGCCTAAATTGTGTACACGTAGTTAAAAATAGAATGTGTAGTTTAAAATAGGACAGGTACTACTACATTTTTGACATGGATGGCTTCGGGAGTGGGATGGGGTATGTGTGTGATTGAGGGTAATGAGGGAGGGGACCACGGTGTGTGTGTGTGTGTGTGCGAGAGAGAGAGAGAGAGAGAGAGAGAGCATGAGCATGAGTATTTGTGTGCGGTTTTGTGTTTGTCGCAATTTACATTACCCAAGTGTTTTATTCATCTTCCATTGCAGGTATGTGACTGAACTCCTAGGTGGAGAGAAGTATATTTCCTGCTCAGTGGTGCTGCCAGCTTTGTGCCACCTTTCTCGGGTAATGGCGAGCTCAGATGATGACCCTGCCTAAATGGTAAGATTCAAGACTACAGTTACCACAGATCTGGAGAAACGCAAGGAAAATACTAACATCATATGGCTGAAGATAGCCATAGCACTCGACCCAAGGTTCAAGGACCTAAGGTGCCTTCCAAGAACTGAGAGGGGTGAGGTGTGGGCATTGGTCACCAACCTGCTAAAGGAAGAGAAGACTGCACAGCAACCCATTGAAGCAACAGAGTCACAGCCACCAAAGAAGAAAGCTGCCCTCTTTTTGTGTTCAGAGTCTGAGTCCGATGAAGATGAGGAGTCCATTGAAGAAATGTGTTGAGCATTACAAAGCAGAGCCCTGCATCAACATGGAAGACTGTCCACTGCAGTGGTGGTCAGAGCATGCAGGGGCACATGACAGGCTGGCCCACATTGCACGCAGGTACCTGGCAATGCATGCTCTCTGGGCATATTGTTCAGAAGAAGAGACCAGCTTTATCAGGTGAAAATGTTAACAGACTAGTATGTCTCAGCAGCTGGCTCAGAGGAAAGGAATAGGAGAATAAAAGTGACTGGTGGCTTATGTTTAAGTTTGATGTTAGATTTTTTTTAATTGAAAGGAAGCTTTGTTTTTGGTATTCATACAGCCATATACTGTACATCAAGGACTTGTGTTTTGTCCCGATAAATGCTTTCAAAACATTCTGAAAGTGATTATTTTTGTGTTTTTATTTTCCGTAAGATAAAACATAGGATTGTTTTTAACATACTGTACTGTTTCTTAAATGGAAAATGGTTTATTTAGGGCCAAATTTAATCACATTCCAAAATTGCGATTAATCACGATTAGCTGCAGAATATTATGTGATTAATCGCATTTAATTTTTTTAATTGTTTGACAGCCCTAGTGAAAATGAACGCTGTGAATTAGTCAAAAAAGGGCCTGTGCAAGAGAAATATTTAGTTTTTCCTCAAAATTCTGACCAAAATCAAAGAATATTCACAAAGGAGAGACTCTGGAGAGACTTTCTGGACTGGCTCTTATCTCAGTTGAATGTGATGTATGAAGGTATTTAGATCTGGAGGACATAGTGACTGCATTCGCACACACCAAGGCTCGTAAACAACGTTTCTAAAATCAATACTTATTGATGAGCCTCATTGCTACTAAATATAGAAATATTGTGCAAATGAAAATGTTTACATGTCATGTTATGTATTTACATGTTCAAGTTCATGTTTTTGGTTGTTTACTGTCTATTTTTGTATTTTGTTATGCATGTATACTTTTTGAAAGGACCAAGATCACTAAATGTGTATATAGATTTTATAGTTATTGACACTTATGTTATTCTCCTATTTGTATTAACTTTTTTGATCACCAGCCAATGTGGCTGGTAACTTTTCAAAGTTACCAGCCAATCAGAATTTCCACTAGCCAAATTTATTCCCAGTGAAAATAAAGAGAAATTATGAGTGCCACTGAATGCATTTGATCATTTTATTAACATTGTTGGCATGAAAAACACAACAAAATATACACAGAAAGTGCAAACATTTCATTTCAAGTTTGGGATATATCTATCATTTAAATCACATGTCTTCAGAGCTCTTCTTCTTCAGAGGTGCCATCAGAATCTGAGCCACCCTCTGTTCCTTTTGTTCCATGTTTGCGCACAAAGTCAGGCCTGCGTGTGCACAAACTGTCAGCATGCCAGATGTCAATGGCTTTGGTTGGATCAAAGTTTTTGATGTCAGTAACTACACCATTGTTTACTCCTGTCATTACAGATGCTCCATCTGTGGTGATTGCCACTAGCTTGTTCTTCCAATCAGTGCTGACACCACTTTCCATTATACTGCACACTGTTTCAGCTATATTTGTAGCATCTGGCATTGAGACAGCTTTTACCCCGACAAAATCAACTTTGACATTCCCCTCACTGGCACTGCTGACGTAGACCATTTCTTCTTCCATCACTGCACTGTCAAGGGATCCATCTGACATGACCGAGATGAACTTGCCATCTGATAATCTTGCCCTCATCTTTCTTCTCTCATCCTCTGCTATGTAGTGTATGAACTCTTTTGCCTGGTAGTCATTTGTGTATGTCTCTCCTATCTTCAAGACTTTCTTCCTGTCCACCCTGAAATTCATTTTTGTGTAAATGAAGCCACTGTTAGAGGCTACAACATAGTACATTTCAGTGAGATTTTTTTTTTTTTTAAACCCCCAAACGTAAAGTTTCATCTGTTTCTATGGAAGCACCCTGAATCGTATTAAATGCACGGTTTCTAAAACATGTAAATAGTAACGTTAATTCACTGACCTTTGACCTTTAAACTCCCCTTAGTGGTCAATCAATGCCTAAAACTGCTTATATTTCCCTAAAGACTGTAGATATGCTAATGATTGCTACAGAACCCAGACAGGAACTCATATGTGGTCTGTTTGAAAATGTCCTCCATTGTGACCTTTGACCTCTCCTTAAGGTCAAACTGAGAATTGCTCTCATAAATCCTTCCACAGAAGAGCTATCAAGCTGCTTTAAAGCTACATTTAAAAAAAAATATATTTAACATGCTGAACTGCTTATATTCATCAGATACTCCTTTAAATGTAAAAATAAACTTGACCATTGAAAACGAACAGGGCCCTGCTTTCCTCAAAGACTTTGTCTTCAAGTAACTACGGTGGAAAACCCTGCTTACAAAGAAGACATCCTGTTCACAACCTTGGAGCCTTCAAACCAGTGGAAAATCTGTTTGGAAAAGACTCTGCTTTCGCGAAACCCCAACTTCCAGGTGCATTGACTGAAGTGGAAGTTATTGGACAAAGCCGAACTGGACTGCCTTTGTTCCAAACCACACGGACCTCGTGCCGTGTGTTTTTTTTATTTGAGAGGCCTCTCTGCGACGAAGTTCAGATAAGTTTAACAGTTTGGAGTTTATTATTCATGACATTTGAGAAATCAATTAGAAATGTTATTCTGTGAGTCATAAACTTTAGAATGTGTAATATCATTTAGTATTTTCTTAAATATCAATGAGTGCTGCATTAAACTGTTTTGTTTGACAATTTTAGAAATAAAATCCGTCAACACCGAGAAATATCTTCTCATTCCTGTTTAGTCTGAAATTGACACACGTTAATAGACACTAGATTATAGGTGGCCCTGCCTATCCTTAATCATTGAACAGTAATCAATTAGGAAGAATTGTGATAACAAAAAATGATAGGATCTTTCTCGGCACCCAAACGTAAATGAGACTGATATATATAACGAGAAGTTATTTGACTTAAATACTAACCTGCATTAGTTATTTAATGTCCAACTAACAATACAAATGAGAGACTCACCTTCGTCTTACTAACCGGTATTGTAGTCAATGTGTTTGTAATTTTGTGTAACGTTTTGTGTGTTATCATATTCGATTCCATGGTCTTTGATTTGGTCACGGAAGTGATTTGTCTTTGATTTGTTGATCTTGAGTGAATTTTAATTAGTTTTTCCCTTTTTGTATAACTAGTGTGGTGCTACATTTTATCTTTGTTTTTAATACATTTGAGAATTTATATCTTTGGAATTGGTGTCTGTGTCCAATTATTGCAGAAATTGAGTTCTACAAGATTCTAGGATTCTTGATAAGGTGATACTTAAATTCACTTCTTTGAACTGAAATTTATCAGTGTACCTTACGCTACATCTGTACGTTTGTGAGCACAGACGCTCGGGACTGGGACAAGTTATTGCCGCCCCTGCCGTTTGCTGTATGTGAGGTTCCCCAGGCATCCACCGGCTTCTCTCCTTTCGAGCTGTTATACGGGAGGCAGCCAAGTGGAATCCTCGATTTAATAAAGGAGGAATAGGAGGCTACTGCCACCTCCCAGACCTCTATGGTACAGCGTGTCCTGGACCTGAGAGATCGACTATCGGCACTGGGGAAAATTGTAAAACGGGAGCCCGGTTGCGATCGTTCACACCTGGGGACAAGGTATTGGTGTTACTCCCAATTTCAACATCTGCTGGCTAAGTGGCAGGGACCCTTTATAGTCACACGCTGCTTAGGGGATGTCGATTATGAGGTGTGTTGCCTGGACCGTCGGAGAGAAAAGCAGATATACCATCTGAACATGCTGAAGATGTGGTGAGAGGAGGAAGCATTATGTGCTTCTATTTCCTCCCAAAATAAAGAGTCTGAACCCACTGTTTCTGAGGTTCGCATTGATCCCAATTTAACACACCCAGAAACAGCAGGTTCGCTCTTTATTATGCCGCTTCCAGCATGTCTTTTCTCACCAACCCGGGCTCACACCTCTCATTGAACACCATATCCATACGGCACCGGACACCTGTGTGCGTGTGAAACCCTACTGCACCCCCTATTACAAAAAGCAGGCTGTCAAGTGCAGAAGATGTTGGAGCTGGGAGTCATTGAGAAGTCACAATCGGAGTGGTGTAGTCCTATAGTCTTAGTGCCAAAGCCTGACGGCAGCACTAGATTCTGCATTGATTATAGGGAGCTCAACGCAGTGTCTAGGTTCGATGCCTATCCGATGCCCTGTGTGGACGAGTTGCTGGACCGGCTGGGTGCTGCTCACTTTTTTACAACACTGGACTGGCAGATCCCCCTCAGTCCAGCATCCCGAGAGAAAACCGCTTTCTCCACTCCTTGGGGTTTGTACCAGTTCCGCACTATGCCTTTCGGGCTGCATGGAGCCCCGGCCACTTTCCAAAGGCTGATGGACTGTGCTCCGGCCCCACCAACCATATGCCTCTGCTTACCTGGACGATGTAGTGATTTTCAGCAAGGTCTCCCTCCTCCCAACTGTGCACTTGCCCGGGTTTGCCGTGAGCCCCACCTGCTGAAGGGACCGGAGCACAGCTGCTACATGGACGATGTGGTGATTTTCAGCAAGGACTGGAATAGCCACTTCGTCCACGTAGCAGCTGTGCTCTGGTCCCTTCAGCAGGTGGGGCTCACTGCAAACCCGGGCAAGTGCGCAGTTGGGAGGAGGGAGACCAAGAATCTGGGGTTCCTCTTAGGTGGAGGAAAGGTACGACCAGTCATTGACAAGGTAACCGCTATCGCCTCCTGTCCAAATAAATTCCAAAAAGGAAGTTCGACAGTTTTTGGGGTTTGCTGGCTATTATCGCCGTTTTTTTACTGGACTTTGCCATCCTGGCTTACCCATTAACCGAACTAATGCAGTTCCAGGCTATTAAGGACCACCTCTGCCAACACCCTGTCTTGAAATGCCCTGACTTCTCTATCCCCTTTATCCTACAAACCGACGCCTCGGAAGTTGGAGTGGGCACGGTCCTTTCCCAGGATTTTCGAGGTCAGGAACACCCCGTTGTCTATCTGCGCAAAAAACTATCGCCCCAGGAACGTAAATATAGCACCATTGAGAAGGAGTGTCTCGCCATCAAGTGGGCTGTCGAGACGTTCCGCTATTAACTCCTGGGGCATCCCTTCACCCTGGAAATGGACCACGCTCCCCTGCAGTGGCTGCACCGCATGAAGGACTCCAACCACCGCATCACCCGCTGGTATCTCGCCCTGCAGGACTTCAACTTCCCAGTGCGTCATCGCCCCGCCCCTTAGCACCTCAATGCAGACTTCCTCTCCTGTCCCTTTCCCTCCCCTACCCCTACCCCTGTCCCTTCCTCTTCTTCCTCTTCTTCCTCTCTCTCTCTCTCTCTCTCTCTCTCCTGGCCCGCCTGTTGGGCAGTCCTTTTCTAGGGGGGGGGGGGGTGTGACAGGCTGCTGTCAGTCACGGCAGAGCTGCTGCTGTTGCCCGCTGATGAGGTGCTCATGTGCCGCAGCTGTGTTGTCCACTCCCTCGCAAACAGGCTGCGGACTCACGGCTGCGGGCAATGAGCACCATGGTGACTGTGACATCAGCGGCAGCTGTGCCCCATTTATTTAATTTTGGTGAGCTTGTGCAAATTGTAGCCTCTTTTTCCTATTTGTAGTGGAGATGAGTGGTACCCGGTGGGGTCTTCTGTTGTTGTAGCCCATCCGCCTCAAGGTTGTACATGTTGTGGCTTCACAAATGCTTTGCTGCCTACCTCGGTTGTAACGAGTGGTTAATTCAGTCAAAGTTGCTCTTCTATCAGCTTGAATCAGTCGGCCCATTCTCCTCTGACCTCTAGCATCAACAAGGCACTTTCGCCCACAGGACTGCCGCATACTGGATGTTTTTCCCTTTTCACACCATTCTTTGTAAACCCTAGAAATGGTTGTGCGTGAAAATCCCAGTAACTGAGCAGATTGTGAAATACTCAGACCGGCCCGTCTGGCACCAACAACCATGCCACGCTCAAAATTGCTTAAATCACCTTTCTTTCCCATTCAGACATTAAGTTTGGAGTTCAGGAGATTGTCTTGACCAGGACCACACCCCTAAATGCATTGAAGCAACTGCCATGTGATTGGTTGGTTAGATAATTGCATTAATGAGAAATTGAACAGGTGTTCCTAATAATCCTTTAGGTGAGTGTATGTTCAATCACACTGCGGAACGGCGTAGCCTCCTGTTCCCACGTCTCCTTTGCAATATCTAAAATTCCCCTGGGGTGACGTCCATATAGCAGCTCAAACAGTGAAAACCCCAGGGAAGCCTGGGGTACTTCTCGTACCGCAAACATTAAATATGGCAACATGAAATCACAATTTTTCCCATCTTTGTCTATGATTTTGCATAACATAGACTTCAATGTTCAATTAAACCTCTCAACAAGTCCGTCAGTCTGAGGGTGGTATATAGAGGTTCTTAAATGTTTAATCTTTAGCAATTTACATAATTCAGCAGTCACTTTAGACATAAATGGTGTTCCCTGATCAGTTAGAATCTCTTTAGGGATTCCTACTCAACTAAACACCATCATGAGTTCTTTAGCAATATTCTTGGATGATGTATTGCGTAAAGGCACTGCCTCTGGATATCTGGTTGCATAGTCCAAGATTACCAAAATATACAGGTGACCTCTAGCAGATTTTGGTAAGGGTCCTACTATATCCATTGCGATTCGTTCAAATGGAGTCTCTATAATAGGTAATGGTACAAGGGGGCTGCGGAATGCTGGTTTAGGGGCAGTTTGCTGACATTCAGGACAGGATGTACAGTAACTGGCTATATCAGCATACACTCCTGGCCAATAAAACCTTCTTAACACTCTTTTCCTTCCCTCCTAAGACATGTCCGTGTGCTAATTCAAGAACAGCTCTTTTAAAGGTTGCAGGCACCAGTAATTGTTCCACCAACTCTATACAGATTTTGTCTGCCCGATATAACAAGTCATTTCTCAGCTACAGTTCCACCCTGTTTACTAGGACCGGGGACTTCCTCTTCACCAATTAGAACCCCCCCTTCAGGCCCTCTAGGATCCTTTTCAATATCTACCTCTTCCAGGCTTTTTTTTTCACTCACTTCAGGAAATGAAGTGGCCTGTCCATTGTCTAGGGGTGTCTTGTTACCTACACGAGTCACCATGGGTGGCTGCACTGTCCCCTCTGGGGGTCTCAACTGTAAGAAGTTTGGGACATAACAGCCAAATATTACATCATAAGGCATAGGTGGTACTACCCCCACCTGATAATCAAGTGAACCCGCTGTAGTCTGGATATGAACTACTGCAGTAGGATAGTGACGCGTGTCCCCATGAATACAGGTAATATCAATGCCCTGACCTTTATCCAAGTTTTGTGGCAGGACCAACTTCTCGGCAACTAAGCTAAGCATACTACCTGAATCTAACAACGCCTCCACCACATGTCCTTCTATTGTAACATAATACACATGCTTATTGACCCTTTGTTCTGCTACAAACATGTCTGAAATCACAGGACATGAATAGAACATCTCATTACAGTGGTCAACATCCAAGTTACATTGCATGGGTTCTTCTCTCAAAGGACAATGAGCCGCAATATGTCCTGGTCTGTTACATGAATAACAAATCAATGGTCGATTAGGCGACCTTCTCCTCAATTGTCCCAGTTCATCAGGTTTAGATGGGTTCCATTTCATCCCCCCCCAAGTCCCCAAGTTTCTTTTCAGCCGCTGGGTGGTCTTCACCGCCTATATGTTCAGGAACAGTCTTACCGTGTCCGCTGGTTCGCCAAGACCAGGGGAACTGTACTCTCTCAGGGCGGCTTGTCTCTCGAGATGTGCGGGTGGACGATGATCTGGTTCCTTCTTCGGCAGTGAAGTATCTCTCTACCATGCCTACCAACTGATTGGCACTTAGGACTTCATTTTGACCAACCCATCGACGGGCATCTGTAGGAAGACTTCTTCTGAAATTATCCAAAATGACAGCTTCGACGATATCAGCAGGTGTGTTTATCTCCGGGCACAGCCACTTCCTTGCTAGGTGAATCAGGTCATACATTTGGGACTGAGGAGGTTGTCCAAGGCGATAGGTCCACGGATGAAACCAAAGGGCTCGTACTGCACTGGTAACGCCGAGCCTTGCCAGAATCTCGGCTTTAAGTAGATCATAGTCTTTGGCCTCTTCGGGCTCCAGGTCAAAATATGCTTTTTGGGCATCTCCCATTAAGTAGGGAGCAATCAGTCCAGCCCACTGATCACGTGGCCATTCTTCTCTTTCTGCTGTTCTCTCAAATGTGGTTAAATAGGCTTCTACATCATCCTGCAATGTTCTCCATTGTAATCCTTATATACAAAACACTCAGTTCAGCGGGATCAAACTGCCCGCATTCTCCACCATATGTGACAAAGAGGCTCCCTCAGGTGCTTCTTGCACACTCTTGAGCAGAAGTGATATCGACTGTTGAAAGTGGTTTCTGGGTTACCAGGGTCAATGTCTGTAATTTATGCCTTATAAAGCGCAAGTCTCATATTCCAATAGCCAGTCCAGGGTTCAGTACATTCTACACTTTTGACAATATACCCTAACATTCTGTTTGCCTTTTTTATTGCTTCCCCACATTGTTTGGATGGAGAAAGTGAAGAGTCCACGTAGACTCCTAGGTCTGCCTCATGCATTACTTCATCTAGTTCTATTCCTCCCATAGTGTAATTATAGTAGACAATTTTGTTACCTACATGTAATACCTTGCACCTGTCCACATTGAATTTTATCTGCCAGGTGTCGGCCCACAACTGATTATCTAGTCCGTTTGAATAACCTGTGCTGCCGAGAATGTATCTGCTGAGCCACCTATTTTAGTGTCATCTGCAAATTTGACAAGTTTGCCAACTATCCCACAGTCCAGATCATTAATATAGATTAGAAACAGCAAAGGCCCTAGTACTGATCTCTGTGGAACTCCACTAACAACCTCACTCCAGTTAGAAGCAACTCCTCTAATTAACACCCTCTGTTTCCTATACATCAACAAGTTCATAATCCATCTATTTACATTACCCTGAATGCCTACAGCTTCCAATTTGAGGATCAGTCTTTGGTGTGGAACCTTATCAAAAGCTTTTTGAAAATCTAAGTATATCATATAATATGCCTTCACATGATCTACAGCTGCAGTTGCATGTTCAACAAACTCCAAAAAATGTGCATGATTTGCCTCGTCTAAACCCATGTTGACTATCTCCAAGAATATGGATTTCATTAAGATGCTCCTATATTTTGTCTAATTAATTTTTCCAACATTTTACAAGTAATGCAGGTGAGACTAATTAGTCTGTAATTTCCTGGCTCAGTTTTGTCCCCTTTCTTGTGGATTGGTATGACTGATTGGTAGGTATTTGCTGTCTTCCAGTCAGTTGGCACATCCCCTGTTCTAAGTGTCTTTTGGAATATTTGAGTTAGCGGCCTAAAAATATTTCTTTAAGTACTTTTGGAAATATACCATCTGGACCAGGTGATTTGTTTGTTTTTAATTCTGCTAGTCCCTTTAGTACCTCCTCCTCATTTATCCCGATGCTTTGGCCTTCACAGTCACCAGATCTCAACCCAATTGAACACCTATGGGAGATTTTGGACCGACGTGTCAGACAGCACTCTCCACCGCCATCATCAAAACACCAAATGAGGGAATAACTTTTGGAAGAATGCTGTTTCATCCCTCCAGTAGAGTTCCAGAGACTCACAGAATCTGTGCCAAGAGCACTGAAGCTGTTCTGGTGGCTCGTGGTGCCCAACACCTTACTGAGACACTTTATGTTGGTTTTTCCTTTGTCATTGACTTGTTTTATTTATTTTTTAATTTGAGGTTATTTTAAAGAACACGTATTCAGGATTTTAGGATTCCTGTATGGGATTTGGAGATATAGGCCGTCTTTCTGTTTTTCCCATTGTAGTCTATGGGCATTCCACTCGCCATTATAGTCAATAGGCATTCCGTTTGGTTATTTGTTTTAGTCTGTCCCCTGTATTTCACAGAAACATATTTTTCTAAAAAGCAAATTGCTATTAAGTACGGGTTTATAATTTGTGATATCGTCTGATATTTTGTCAACACTGCCGAATGATGTATCCATTGTGATCGTGAATGTTTACCGTTTCAGAGATCAGTGATATTTTGAAAATGAGCGTGATACTGATTGGCTAAAATTGATATATTGCATATTGATATAAATCAGGAATGTCAAAATGTTGTGTTTTGGAAGAAAAAAACTGTTTTTAGCATTGGGATTACAAGACATATAACTACGTGAAAAGAGTACCCTCTAGGAGATATACCCATATCAATAACTTGAATTATGTGTGGAATTGGCTTTTATCACATTTTGCCACAAAGCTCTTTAAATGTTTGCTCACTAATAGGGGTGTAATGATTCTGCAATTTTCGATTTTATTTGTTATTTTTCTTCACACACTTGTGTCCAAATTAATCACCTTTTTTGACAAAAATCAAACAATTATTTGAACATTGCCATCCAGGAAACCAACAATAACAGTGTAATAACAGTAAGGGCTTATGAAACACACTTTAATGGACTTTTTGTAGTTCTAGATTTGCATGAACGGTTCTGGAGTTGTCTTGATTGAATCCCAAGGTACGTTAGAAACTTGCTGAGCCAATCAGAGGACAGGCAGATGGGAAATATCACCTGCCATTCTTCAACTGTGTATCAAAACGTGGACATATACGTAAACAAGAATAATAATAAATTGGTATGCACATATCTTAGCAGACATATACAATTATAAAACAAAGAACCAGTTATAAAATTTGCATGAAACTGAACTGTTACATAGCCTATAGCATTGTGCACTTTGAAATGGTTCTGCCTGTGTACATCAATGCTGTAAATGCACTTTTCAACAATACAGTGCCCTATAATATAAAATAATTAGCATTCATGATCAAACAGGTGACTGATCAAAGCATTGATCCAGAGACCTGGGTCTGCAATGCAGGGCCGCCCCTCCCATTGGGCAAGATTAGGCAGCCACCTATGGCGGCACTTGAATTTGAGACAGAATTTTGACAATTGGCTTCCTCCGGTGCCCCTGATCGGCGGCACCCCAGCCACGAGCTCATAGCAATACTGCAGTTCCTGCCCTCACCCCATTCCTGCTTCTCCCGTAGTTCACCCCCCTATCCTTGGTAGCTATGGTGATGTGTGTGTTTATATGGGATTATCCAATTGTGAAACATTAATAAAAATGAATCTGCCAATTAAATGATTGTTTCGTTTTTTATGTTTGTGTGTGACGAAGACGATTAGTGATCAACGACTTATGTTGTAAGTCGCCCTGGATAAGGGTGTCTGCCAAGAAATAAAAATAATAATAAAAAATAATAATAATCAAGGCAGTAGCCTAACCTAGCCTGCTAACATTAGCTAGCTACTACTAGTGGATATAATTTTTGCTAAAAGTAAGCTATAGAGATTTGAAACCATTTGCTACCATGTCTAAGAGACAAAAACTATCAGGAAGTGAATATAAAAAAACGAATGAGGAAAGAGGCACAATCTCTAAACCAAAGAAATTCGCTGCTGAAATGTATCAGCGTGCAGCAATGTTCATCAGCTGGTGTGGAGAAGAATGACTCCCTGTCCCCGATGACAATGGTGGTGCTGCTGCTAAATCCAACTCCCAGACAAAAAACATAAAAGATCCCGGTGAGTGGCCAAAATATATGAATGGATCTTCACGCGATATGTTAGTGCAGGCTGGGCCACATCAGGATAAAGAGGGGAATGTTAAAGAGGATGTCTATGATATAATTATTTTCAAACAAAGACACTTTGAGAAATATATGTGTGTGTGTGGAGGGGGGGGCGGCATGTTTTTGTCTTGCCTAGGGCGACAGAACATCCAGGGCCGGTTCTGCTGCAACGTGATCGAGATTGAATTCCAAAGGAAAGATAGAAGCTTGCTGAGCCGATCACAGGGCAGGCAGATGAGAGCTATATGAGGTGCAAATATGCTAACAAAGTATTAATGACAATAATATATGAATATATGATTTGTAGAAAATCACATTTCAGGAATGAACATGATCATAACTCTTTCACAATGACAATTTTTTATTACAAAGCCCAGATTGTCACCTATATTGTATTCAGTATATCCTACTGCATAAACTGCAGGATCCATGGTTGAAAAAGTCGGGAGAAATTCACATACGCAGAGATATTTATTGTGTGTTTTTTCTGACACAAAGTAATTTTGGTTTGGCGATGCCAAATAAATAAATAAATCGCGACCCCGTCTTTACATTTGATGGTAGAAATGAAACGCTTGTTTCTATCGATCTTCGATTTCAATTAAAAAATATACACTCCTAGTCACTAATACTCGTGGCTAGATAGTTAGTTAACTTACTGCTGCTGGACTGGATGACTGACTTCAATCTTTGATTAATTGACTGACCAACTGTAACCATCAATTAACACAATTAAATTGGCCTGTTGAATGTTGTGGGAGGAATGCTTGACATTTGAATGTATTGCTCATCCATTTATTGGTCTATTTGTCTGTTACAGACATTTATTTTTTTTATTTTTTTTCGTGACAGCCTACAGAATTTGTACTCTGTAATGAATGCCTTTTTAAAAGTAGTAAAGTACAAGACATGACTCAAAACATACTTAAGTAAAATTAAAATTACCAAATTTGAAAAATACTCAAAAAAGTACAAGTACACAAATAAGCTATTCAATTACAGGAATGAGAGTAGTTGTAATTTGTTACTTTCCACCCCTGCATATATATATATATATATATATATATATATATATATATATATATATATATATACAGTGAGGGAAAAAAGTATTTGATCCCCTGCTGATTTCGTACGATTGCCCACTGACAAAGAAATGATCAGTCTATAATTTTAATGGTAGGTGTATTTTAACAATGAGATACAGAATAACAACAAAAAAATCCAGAAAAATGCATTTCAAAAAAGTTATAAATTGACTTGCATGTTCATGAGGGAAATAAGTATTTGACCCATTCAACTTAGTACTTGGTGGCAAAACCCTTGTTGGCAATCACAGAGGTCAGATGTTTCTTGTAGTTGGCCACCAGGTTTGCACACATCTCAGGAGGGATTTTGTCCCACTCCTCTTTGCAGATCCTCTCCAAGTCATTAAGGTTTCGAGACTGACGTTTGGCAACTCGAACCTTCAGCTCCCTCCACAGATTTTCTATGGGATTAAGATCTGGAGACTGGCTAGGCCACTCCAGGACCTTAATGTGCTTCTTCTTGAGCCACTCCTTTGTTGCCTTGGCTGTGTGTTTTGGGTCATTGTCATGCTGGAATACCCATCCACGACCCATTTTCAATGCCCTGGCTGAGGGAAGGAGGTTCTCACCCAAGATTTGACGGTACATGGCCCCGTCCATCGTCCCTTTGATGTGGTGCAGTTGTCCTGTCCCCTTAGCAGAAAGACACCCCCAAAGCATAATGTTTCCACCTCCATGTTTGATGGTGGTGATGGTGTTCTTGGGGTCATTCCTCCTCCTCCAAACACGGCGAGTTGATTTGATGCCAAAGAGCTTGATTTTGGTCTCATCTGACCACAACACTTTCACCCAGTTCTCCTCTGAATCATTCAGATGTTCATTGGCAAACTTCAGACGGGCCTGTACATGTGCTTTCTTGAGCAGGGGGACCTTGCGAGTGCTGCAGGATTTCAGTCCTTCACGGCGTAATGTGTTACCAATTGTTTTCTTGGTGACTATGGTCCCAGCTGCCTTGAGATCATTAACAAGATCCTCCCGTGTAGTTCTGGGCTGATTCCTCACCGTTCTCATGATCATTGAAACTCCACGAGGTGAGATCTTGCATGGAGCCCCAGACCGAGGGAGACTGACAGTTATTTTGTGTTTCTACCATTTGCGAATAATCGCTCCAACTGTTGTCACCTTCTCACCAAGCTGCCTGGCGATGGTCTTGTAGCCCATTCCAGCCTTGTGTAGGTCTACAATCTTGTCCCTGACATTCTTGGACAGCTCTTTGGTCTTGGCCATGGTGGAGAGTTTGGAATCTGATTGATTGATTGCTTCTGTGGACAGGTGTCTTTTATACAGGTAACGAGCTGAGATTTAAGAGAGTGCTCCTAATCTCAGCTCGTTACCTGTATAAAAGACACCTGGGAGCCAGAAATCTTGCTGATTGATAGGGGATCAAATACTTATTTCCCTCATTAACATGCAAATCAATTTATAACTTTTTTGAAATGCGTTTTTCTGTATTTTGTTGTTGTTATTCTGTCTCTCACTGTTAAAATACACCTACCTTTAAAATTATAGACTGAACATTTCTTTGTCAGTGGGCAAACGTACAAAATCAGCAGGGGATCAAATACTTTTTTCCCTCACTGTGTATATATATATATATATATATATATATATATATATTCATAAATAAGCCTACAATAATTAGGCTATATAGAAATATTCAGTTTGTTTGTTTGTGGGCCTGGTAAATGGTAGGCTATATAAGAGACCACTTAACATTTATTTCTTTCCAGAGCTGTATATTATAAATTGCACGATTTTGCTGTATGTTTTGTTTCTTATGTTGATTAAATGTGAATATAAAATGTTTCTGACATGCCCTGTAAAATTGACAATGTGATAATATACCAACTATAGAACTAATTTGTTACATTTACACATTCTGAGTTTGTTCAAGGACTACACAATTGTATGTTACAATAAACACAATCATCTTAATTTTTAATACAGTGTTTTTTCCACAGAAGCTTGTGTTAAAAAGACATATGTTTTCCTTTGGTGAATTGTATTTATCTTTATGTATATTTTTAATTCATTATTTATGGGTCAATGATATGACATGCATTTTTTGTGTCCGAAGCCATTATTTTCCTCAAATGTTTTTTAAGAAATACATGTAATATATAACATTATTCTATGATATCTACTTTATATGGAACCAATTTCATTTTATTTAAATATAATAATTATTTTTGAGTTTTGGTGTTCCAAAATCCCAAAATGTCAGTTGGTGCAACCATCTAAACATATATGCAGAGAACAAATTTGTAGTAAAAAGGTTATTTTACTAAATTCAAATTAAAAATTCAAATTCTTAATGAAATAGTTTGGCATAATTGTATGTTAAATTGCTTTTAAATTATTAAAAGTTGTGAAATAGTGCTATGTCCGAAAATTGCATTTCTCCAAATGTCAAATGGCGCAACCTATAGAAAAAAGCATTTTTATGTAGTATCACTTTAAGAAAACTATGAACAGGATATGGCATCACAAAAGAAGACTCCAAATGCTGCAGTAACAAGATTAGCAATTCTCACAAATATTTGATAATTTCACATTGTTGAGCCATGTTGAGTGTGGGTCAATTTACCATGTCAGGTGGTATCCCCTTGAAAACTACAAAACAAAAATGTTTTTGTAGCAATTTATGTTTTATTTTAAAAATGTATGTATACACTTTACTTCAAGGCCAAAAGTTAATATAGGTGTCCAAGTTAATGCTTGTTAGATTTGAATTGAGTTTGAAAAGTCTGGTGGCGCAACCAATAATGCCGGGGTCACACTACATGATTTTAAGCCTGATTTGAGCCCGATTTGGCCCTCACAACAGATCAGCACTGATCCTCACCACAAGCAGCCTGGTTGGGGCGCGTCCCCGCTGCCAATGGTCATGTAGTGTGAGACGGGCTGCAATGCGATCGCTTGCTCTCCAATCTGATCGTAAGCTCCGTAGCCCCTATGATTTTATTAAACATGTTTAATATTTACGACTCGATTGGCGCTGATCGTGGAGAGTGACATGATCAGCAGCCAATGAGAGCCGAGCTGACTGAAGAAGAGAAAAGAAACAGGAGGAATAAACATGACAGGAGAATAAGATTGTCATACGTATTTATTAAAATACTTCAAATACCAATGGATCTTTCGGGGCACGTTATTTTAAAATACTATATGCTTTTTGTGTTTGTCTGTGTGGATCACGCGTGATTCTGCAAGATTTGGAGGCTGTGACGCAGATCGCCAGTACAAGGATGTCAGATCAGTCGTGTAGTGTGTGTTCCCCTGTACTTAAGCGATCATGTAGTGTGCGCTCCTTCACGACACAAAAGATACAAATTCGGTGCAAAATAGTCATGTAGTGTGAGCTGCCCACTGCTCACAAAATCGGGTCGGATTGTAGAAATCATGTAGTGTTATGGTCAGGCTTATAAATTCATACATTTCATTTAGCAAACGTATTTTAAAAATATTTTCAAAGATGTTTTCACTATTTTATGTGTGTTCAGAAAATAATGCATTTTGTATTTCATGAAAACAGTGATTTTGATTTATATTTTTGCATTTTGTGGTACAAATTTTCTCTAAACTTTTCTGCATAGGTTGGGCTTATTTCATTTGCACATTTTCCCTTCATTTCTTATGCTATTTTCACCCAACAACTTCTACAAATTTCAATTTGAGTGGTATTTTTCATATCCCTTACACTTTAATGCAGGAAAAGGTCAAAAATGTAAATTTCAAAAAACGCATTTGTTTCTGTGGGAAAAAAAACTTGGTAGTAATGTTATATAGTTTGTCTGATCATGATCAACTATGAAGAAAATAATAGTACAGTTTGTCTATTTTCATTTGAAAGGTGTCACATAGCTGTATTAATTAATTAATTAATTAATGTCCATATTAAAAATGTAATATAAAAAAATATATAAAAACTTTTAAAGTTTAAAACAAGCAAAAATGGGGTTGAGTTAAAAGCCAAAAGAAACCAGAATAAAATGCATGAACTTCTTTCTTGTTATTTTGTGATAATTGTTATTGAGCATGTCATGGTCAATTGGTGCAACCAGCACATTTATATTTTAAAACATACATTTCCATTGTAACTGCAATGTCATAAATATAGCTTTAACACTTTATTTAATGTATACAAATAATTTGTACAGTTTTAACAAGTTTTTCTTTCTCCCTATGGGAAATTGGATGCTTAAAAACAAATATGTCCATTTCTAAGAAATTTTATAAAAGCCCCATAAATAAAGAATTTAAAGGGAAATAGACAGTACAATGATTCATATGCACTTGTATCCAGTTGTGGGAAATACATTAAAAGTACATATATTTTTATTAATATATGGTTGCGCCACCTGACATTTCTTGGGTGGTAAATCAGAAATCTTATTAAAAAAAAAGCTATCTTAAAAGCTATAAAACAAAACAACAATACACAGAATACATTCTTGTGAACATAAAAATGTATTTTAAGTCCATTTTGCTGTATATATTTTTTTTCATTTTGAAAAACTTATTTGTCATTGACCCTTATGCATTTATATTTGTATTTATACATTTCATGTTATATTAATTAATTATATTGTCTATTAATTATTAACTTTTCGCCACAAATTATTCTCCATTCAGATTACCAGGTGTGACCTAAAACACTAAAACGTGTATATTTTAAAATAAATCTGCAATCCTCGACAATCCCCAATTATTTGCTAATAAGGGAAATCAGCAACCAACTGCAGATGATTTGCTACAAAGGAAAACCCTAACGTTTGTATATACAATTATTAGTAATTTTTGTTTTCGCTTTGTCTTAAGATAAACTTCAAGAATTTTTGAAAGTGTCAAAAGTGTGTAAAATATAATCCGACAATGTTATCTATGCGTTTTTATAGTTTTTAACATTTTTGCTCAATTTCTGTAAATGTTTTGGGCACTTTTTTCTAAAAAAAAAAAAAAAAAAAATGACAGAAAACACAATAGTCAAGCTTTTCTATCCAAATGTAGCTGCCTTAGACCATGAAAGCTACCGCAGGGAATGTTCAATGTGGGGTACAATTGCATCTTTGCAAAAATGTCTGTTAAAAAGTGGCTTTATCAAATATGGCATGAAAACCATCGAAAAATACATTCAAGAACGAAATTCCATGTCCTGGTAATTTGTCAGATCAAGGTCAAGAAAATGCCAAACAGTCTTTAACAAAGGAAGCTGAGGATGATGACCATCTTTGCTTTATGTGCAGACAAAAAATAAACCCTAATGAACCCTATGCTCAGTGCAGTCACGGTAAAAACTGGTTTCACCCTGCTTGTGTTGAGTACAAATGTATCATGGACATCCAGGTAATTTCGCCTTGGTATTGTCCTCTGCAAGATAAAAGAAAGACAAGACCAAAGAAAAAATAAAGTACCTGCAAGGAAACTATTCCACAGAAATATTGTGACAAGTCTAGTCCCTGGAAAGATAAAGACATTCAACAGGACTTCTCCTGACAAAGTTGATGAAGAATACTGTAATGAAGAACTTGAAGATGCCAAACCATGCATTTCTCAATCCAACACAGGCACTAACTTAATACCAACATCTGTTAATAGTGATGAAAAATATCCTTCTGTGGCACATTTCCAGGATGTAACATTGGGGAAAATGCTACATACAGGAAAAGACACAACTGGAAATGTTTGGTTCACAGGCAGCTGCCCATTTCAGTTCACAATTACATTGTCAATGGTGGAATGGGACAAACTGAAGCCAGAGAAAAGAGAAGGCTGCAGTATTCTGATGCTTATTTGATTAGGTAAGTACGGAAGCCGAGGAGTGCAAAAGCAAAACAAACTTGTTAACAGGACGTTGCAGCAACCAAAGAAGAGAAAGGGGTGGTAACTTTTGAAACATGTCAGCAGCATTCAGAAGAAGGCATTGCTGCAACCAGGAGAGAGAAAGGGGGCAGTAACTTTGAAAAAACGCCAGCAACCAGTGGAGAGAAAGGTGTGGTAACATCTGAAACATGTCAATGGCATAAAAAAAACACAGACACATCCCAGAGAAAACAGCAGTGACATTTAGAAAACACATGGCAGAAATAGGGTCCTGTGGTGGAAATAGGATTATGTGGCGGAAAAAGACGCTTGCCTAGTTTCCCATTTCTGCCATTGTGATACATCACTCTCGATGTTTGTGGATTGGCCACTCTTTACTATGTTTATTATTATTATTATTTTTTTTTTTTTTGGCAGACGCCCTTATCCAGGGCGACTTACAACATAAGTGCAAACAAAGTGCATAAATACAGTGAAGTACAAGGCATCAATCATTACAAATTCAATTTAGCTAAAACAGCAATTCAAAATAATAAATTCCAATTTACAATTTACAGTAAGTGACTTCCTACATCCTGGACAGTGAAAGCTAAGTGCTGTCAAGATGTAGGGTCACAGTCAAGGGCTATGGGAAAGGGAGCAAGGAGGAAAACAATCAAGAACGCGAGAAGCATAATAAGAACTGTGAAGTGCTATCTAGCAGGGATAGAGGACTAATATTACAAGTACTGTCGGAAAAGATGCGTCTTGCATAAGCGCCGGAATGAGGTCAAGGACTCTGCTGTTTTGACATCGGTGGGCAGGTTGTTCAACCATTTAGGGGCCAGGGATGAGAAGGAGCAGGCTCTGGAGGAAGGAGAGTGGAGAGGAGGCATAGTCTTCTGGCACTGGAGGAACGCAGTGGTCTGGAGGGGATGTATGTAGAGACGAGTGACTGAAGGTAACTCGGTGCAGTGTGGTCGAGACAGCGGTAGGTGAGGGTCAAAGTCTTGAACTGAATGCGTGCCGGTATCGGGAGCCAGTGGAGGGAGCGGAGCAGTGGAGTAGCGTGTGCAGAGAGAATATCAGACGAGCCACAGAGTTCTGGATGAGCTGGAGCGGGCGAGTAGTAGATGCAGGCAGGCCAGCCAGGAGGGAGTTGCAGTAGTCCAGGCGGGAGAGGACCAGTGACTGCACAAGTAGCTGAGTCGAGTAGTCGGTGAGGAAGGGATGGATCCGGCGTATGTTGCTCAGGAAGAATCTACAGGTGCGTGTCAGCGTGATGATGTGCTGGGTGTAGGACAGCGCAAGATCGAGGGTGACTCCTAGATTTTTAGCGGAAGAAGAATTAGAGAGTGTGGTGGATTCCAAGGGGATCGAGATGGGGAGGTCAGCAGAAGGTGAGGAAGAGTGGGGGAAAAACAAGAGATCCGATTTGGAGAGGTTGAACTTGAGGTGGTGCGAGTGCATCCAGACGGAAATAGCAGACAAGCAGGAAGAGATGCGAGAGGGGATGAGAGGGTCAGAAGAGGGAAAAGACAGGAAGATCTGGGCATCATCAGCGTAGAAGTGGTAGGAGAAACCATGGGAAGCGATGAGGGGGCCCAGGGAGCGGGTGTAGAGAGAGAACAGGAGTGGGCCCAGGATGGAGCCTTGGGGAATGCCTGTGAGGAGAGGTTGGGGGGTGGATGAGGAGCCTCACCATGTCACTTGGTAGGTCCGGTCGCTGAGGTAGGAGGAGAACCAGGTGAGAGCAGTCCCAGAGATTCCAAGGTCAGCGAGGCAGGATAGGAGGATGGAGTGATCAACAGTATCAAATGCTGCGGAGAGGTCAAGGAGGATGAGGACTGTGAAGAGGGAGGCCGCCCGAGCACAGCTGAGGGAGTCAGTGACAGCCAGGAGAGCCGTCTCAGTGGAGAGAGCTGTGCGGAAGCCGGATTGCAGAGGATCAAGGAGTGAGTGTTGGGACAGAAAGTCAGAGAGCTGATGGTGGACTGCCCACTCGAGAGTCTTGGAGAGGAAGGGGAGTAGGGAGACAGGGCGGTAGTTCTGAGGAGAGGTGTCATTAAGGGTTGGTTTCTTGAGCAGTGGGATGACAGCAGCTTGTTTAAATGCAGAGGGGAAACAGCCAGAGAGGAGTGAGGAGTTGAGGAGGGAGGAGATGAAGGGGAGAAGATCAGGATCGGTTGCTTGGAAGAGGCAAGAAGGGAGAGGGTCCAGGGCACACGTTGTGGGTTTGTGACGTAGGAGGAGAGCAGAAACTTCAGCATCTGAGAGAGGCGAGAAAGAGGAAAAGGAAGCTTGATCAGTGGGAGGTTTTGGTATGATGGGAGATGAGGGTGGAGTATTGAAGAGCCTGCGGATGTCTGCAATCTTGGAGGAGAAGAAGGAGGCGAAATCATCAGCAGTGAGAGATGGGGGAGGGGGGGCAAGGAGGGAGGAGAAGGTTTAGGGTTATGTTTAGGGTTACCATGGCTCCAGATTATGCTACACGATTTCTACAATCCGACCCAATTTTGTGAACAGTGCGCAGCTCACACTTAATGACTATTTTGCACTGAATGTATGTCTTTTGCGTCACTAAGGAGCGCACACACCCGAGCACTTAAGTACAGGGACACACACTTCGCGACTGATCTGAAACCGTTGTCGTGGGATCTGCTTCACAGCCTCCACACTCCCACACCTCATCTGATCAAACACAGAGAAAAGGTCAACAAACACGGATGCGGACATTTACAGGTCATGTTCATGAAGTGCAGATGTCCCCAGATATGTGCAGATCTGCGCTGCTCCACTAATGGGATCAGTGGATTTCTGCAGATCTGTGCAAAACTACGGAAATCTGCGCAACAAGAATACGACCACAAACTGCTGTTGCTGTCCGTGTTCGTGTGTCGGACAAACACAAAAAGTAGAGAGAAATGTGTAGGATGTGTGTGAAGACATGGCTGTGAGAGCTTCACTGTGAGAGCTGCAGCTGAGCACCAGTCACAGGTCTATCCATCCCACAGTGTGAGCATCACATTGTAGGTATCGATATTTAGCACAGACCTGGGTCAATTACAGATACTAATTGGTATTTGAAATTATTATTTTCCCTGTATTATAGTATTTGTAAATACCAATTAGTATCTGTAATTGACCCAGGCGGAAACAACCATTTGTATTTGAAGTATTTTAATAAATACGTATGGAAATCTTATTCTCCTGTCATGTTTATTCTTCCTGTTTCTTTTCTCTTCTTCAGTCAGCTCGGCTCTCATTGGCTGCTGATCACGTCACTCTCCATGGTCGGTGCAGATCGAGTTTTAAAAATGTTAAATAAATCGTAGGGGCTCCGACAAGCTATCGATCGGATCGGAGGCCAGTGATGCATCAGCCCGTCTCACACTACACGACCATTGGCAGTGGGATGCGCCCCGACCAGGCTGCTTGTCGTGAGGATCAGTGCCGATTTGTCGTGAGGGCCAAATCAGGCTCAAATCAGGCTCAAAATCATGTAGTGTGACCCCAGCATTAATCGGAGGATGTGAGACCGAACGGGATTGATACTAAATTGAACTACATTCATGTGTAAATTAACCATTTAATTGTATTATACTAAGAATTAAATGTAACCGGTTGCTATTTACTTTCTATTTTGTTAATATTTAATTAGCCAGTATGTAAATACAGTATATATATATATATATACAGTGAGGGAAAAAAGTATTTGATCCCCTCCTGATTTTGTACGTTTGCCCACTGACAAAGAAATGATCAGTCTATAATTTTAATGGTAGGTGTATTTTAACAGTGAGAGACAGAATAACAACAAAAAAATCCAGAAAAACGCATTTCAAAAAAGTTATGAATTGATTTGCATGTTAATGAGGGAAATAAGTATTTGACCCCTTCGACTTAGTACTTGATGGTAAAACCCTTGTTGGCAATCACAGAGGTCAGACGTTTCTTGAAGTTGGCCACCAGGTTTGCACACATCTCAGGAGGGATTTTGTCCCACTCCTCTTTGCAGATCCTCTCCAAGTCATTAAGGTTTCGAGGCTGACGTTTGGCAACTCGAACCTTCAGCTCCCTCCACAGATTTTCTATGGGATTAAGGTCTGGAGACTGGCTAGGCCACTCCAGGACCTTAATGTGCTTCTTCTTGAGCCACTCCTTTGTTGCCTTGGCTGTGTGTTTTGGGTCATTGTCAAGCTTGAATACCCATCCACGACCCATTTTCAATGCCCTGGCTGAGGGAAGGAGGTTCTCGCCCAAGATTTGACGGTACATGGCCCCGTCCATCATCCCTTTGATGCGGTGCAGTTGTCCTGTCCCCTTAGCAGAAAAACACCCCCAAAGCATAATGTTTCCACCTCCATGTTTGACAGTGGGGATGGTGTTCTTGGGGTCATTCCTCCTCCTCCAAACACGGCGAGTTGAGTTGACGCCAAAGAGCTCGATTTTGGTCTCATCTGACCACAACACTTTCACCCAGTTCTCCTCTGAATCATTCAGATGTTGGCAAACTTCAGACGGGCCTGTACATGTGCTTTCTTGAGCAGGGGGACCTTGCGGGCGCTGCAGGAATTCAGTCCTTCACGGCGTAGTGTGTTACCAATTGTTTTCTTGGTGACTATGGTCCCAGCTGCCTTGAGATCATTAACAAGATCCTCCTGTGTAGTTCTGGGCTGATTCCTCACCGTTCTCATGATCATTGAAACTCCACAAGGTGAGATCTTGCATGGAGCCCCAGACCGAGGGAGACTGACAGTTATTTTGTGCTTCTTCCATTTGCGAATAATCGTACCAACTGTTGTCACCTTCTCACCAAGCTGCTTGGCGATGGTTTTGTAGCCCATTCCAGCCTTGTGTAGGTCTACAATCTTGTCCCTGACATCCTTGGACAGCTCTTTGGTCTTGGCCATGGTGGAGAGTTTGGAATTTGATTGATTGCTTCTGTGGACAGGTGTCTTTTATACAGGTAACGAGCTGAGATTAGGAGCACTCCCTTTAAGAGAGTGCTCCTAATCTCAGCTCGTTACCTGTATAAAAGACACCTGGGAGCCAGAAATCTTGCTGATTGATAGGGGATCAAATACTTATTTCCCTCATTAACATGCAAATCAATTTATAACTTTCTTGAAATGTGTTTTTCTGGATTTTTTTGTTGTTATTCTGTCTCTCACTGTTAAAATACACCTACCATTAAAATTATAGACTGATCATTTCTTTGTCAGTGGGCAAACGTACAAAATCAGCAGGGGATCAAATACTTTTTTCCCTCACTGTATAGACTCATTTATATATTAAATTGGCCATATCTCCCCTTCGAAAACCTAGGAAACGTTACATTGAATAGTTTTACTGGTTCTTGAGGCAATTAAATCGACCAATTAGTGCCAATTGCTATTAACATGCCAATCTTCTTTCTATATTGTGTGTGTGTCAATGTCACAGTGCAGAACAGTACAGAAGTGTAACATTTCCATGTTATATAGGCTACTGTGTCTAGGATAAAGGCATAGCGTTAGCCACCTGCTACTAGATAATTGATTGTTCAGATAGTTCATATTTTTCTTGAATATTTTCTTACAATCCTAATCCTTTTTTTTTGGTGTGGGTTTTTAACCACCCAACGTGCAGTGCACAACGTCATACACTTGCATGTGTACTGGCTTGCAAGTTAGACAACCATATATGCCTGTAACAATATTCTATAAATCTCATCCAGACATCTCCAGATGCTTTACCTTTCTGTGTACATATTTATAATAACAATTATACAGCTGCTGATAGCAGTGTAGTTCAATTTAGTGTTCATGTCTTAAAAGTCGCCTTCACTCCCAAATATACATATAGCCCATGGGCGTCGCTAGACCCTATTTAGTGGGGCTTCAGCCCCCCATATTTTCTGTCAGCCCCCCTAAAATTATTACGATCAAAGACGTACGAAGCAATGGAGAACACCATCCAAACTCCGCCCCCTATTACGACGTCTTTAGGAACACTGTTTTCCAGCCCCCCTGTAACTGTCAGTCCCTGAATAGCCTATAGAGAGATGCATGAATTGTTGAAATTCTGTACTGTCCAAACATTGGGTACAAAATGCATAAATCAAAATCCACATTCAATCCGTGGTTGTGTCCAAATGTATCATGCATGGGGGGAGTGACGGTCAAAAACTGTGAGGGGGGGTAGTGACGGTCAAAACCTGTGAGAGTGGGGGGGGTGACGGTCAAAAACTGTGAGAGCGGTGGTGGGGTAACCGTGAGAGAGGGGTACCGCATTTTATGAGAAACAGACCGCATTTTACGTTACGATATATTCATTTTTCGAACCCCCCACCCTTCTATTTTTGCCTCTTCGGGGGGTCCAAGTCTTATTTAGGGAGGTTCAACCCCCCAATCCACCCCGTAAGAACTTTAGAACCTGCGCCTGCCCGCCTGTACCCATCTGATCATTGGAGTTACTACAGCTGGACAGTTGACTGTAATACAGTCATTTAAATAGCTATTAAGTCTTAAGAAACTTGACCCTTGGAAACGAACAGGGCCCTGCTTTCCTCAAAGACTTTGTCTTCAAGTAACTACGGTGGAAAACCCTGCTTGCCAAGAAGACATCCTGTGCACACCCTTGGAGCCTTCAAACCAGTGGAAAATCTGTTTGGAAAAGACTCTACTTTCGCGAAACCCCAACTTCCAGGAGCATCGACTGAAGTGGAAGTTATTGGACAAAGCCGATCCAGACTGCCTTTGTTCCAAACCACACAGACCTCGTCCCACCCCGTGGAACCTCATGCCGTGTGCTTTTATCTGATCCTGAAGGCAGAGTGGCCTCTCTGCGACGAAGTTCAGATAAGTTTAACAGTTTGGAGTCTATTATTCATGACTTTTGAGAAATCAATTAGAAATGTTATTCTGTGAGTCATAAACTTTAGAATGTGTAATATCATTTAGTATTTTCTTAAATATAAATGAGTGCTGCATTAAATGTTTTGTTTGACAAATTTAGAAATAAAATCTGTCAACGCCGAGAAATATCTTCTCATTCCTGTTTAACTGTTTAGTCTGAAATTGACACACGTTAATAGACACTAGATTATAGGTGGCCCTGCCTATCCTTAATCATTGAACAGTAATCAATTAGGGAGAATTGTGGTTACAAAAAATTATAGAATCTTTCTCGGCACCCAAACGTAAATGAGACTGATATATATAACGAGAAGTTATTTGACATAAATACTAACCTGCATTAGTTATTTAATGTCCGACTAACAATACTAATGAGAGGCTCACCTTCATCTTACTAACCTTCGTCTTACTAACCGGTATTGTAGTCAATGTGTTTGTAATTTTGTGTAACGATTTGAGTGTTATCATATGCGATTCCATGGTCTTTGATTTGGTCACAAAAGTGATTTGTCTTTGATTGGTTGATCTTGAGTGAATTTTAATTAGTTTTTCCCTTTTTATATAACTAGTGTAGTGCTACACTTTATCTTTGTTTTTAATAAATTTGAGAATTTATATCTTTGGAATTGGTGTCTGTGTCCAATTATTGCAGAAATTGAGTTCTACAAGATTCTAGGATTCTTCATAAGGTGATACTTAAATTCACTTCTTTAAGTTAAATTTATGTGTACCCTACGCTACAGGCTGAATATACATTATTGTAGTGAGTACGAGTGAGGTGTAACACACAATCGATAGTAGGCATTTTCCCCATGAAAGATCTGATAAGAAGGAATCAATTGTTAAGACATGAAAGGAAGAAAGCAAGAGCAGAATAAACAAGTTAAACAAGTCATGAAACGAAACGAAATGAACACTGACACATGGCTGAACAAAATACAATATAAAATGACATTCAATATCAACATATTTTCTCTATGTGCACGAATAATAAGCAACATGTGTGGATGTTGGGCACAACATCTAATGTATTATTACACACACTGTACACCAGTTATTTCCACTGGACACACAGAGCTGCGGAGGCTGTAAATGAACTCGGAGCTGCACTTTCTTTCCTCTTTGCCTTAACTGTGAGAGGCTTTAGACAACTCTGAAGTTGTCTAAAAGTAGGGGACCTGCGAGAGCATTTTCAGGTTGTTTTCTTGCAGATATTTTCTTGATTTAATACAGCACAAATGTAACCACTCCCACTGTATTGTTGGGTGGGATTAACTACAACTTTAACCAGCCACTAATAGCAAACTACACAACTACATCATGGGATTTACTTAAAAAATGTGAAGAGAGTAGCACCTAACTAAACATGAAAGCATGACTGAGTACAGTGGTGTAGTTTTGTAGTAGCGGCTGTGTGAAAGCTGTGTTTTATTCTCTCACGTTGTGCAAGAAAGGAGCTGCAAATCGGGTTAGATTTAATACCATGATAGTTTAGCAGCGCAATTTCCATTCGCAGATATGCCGCTAATGCTAAGTTTGCTGAGGAAATTGAAGGTGGAGCTGCTTTGGGACGATCTTGTCAGAGTTCTTAAAAGGGAGCATTATCTTGCACTGCACAGCTTTTTAATGAAGTGGATTGCAACTTATTATGACAGAATTGTTACTGGAATATAAATTGTACACACAAAACTATACAGAGAGGCAAAGAGGAGAAACAGTTATACTGTTTTATTGAAATATTATTTTTTCTCAATAGAAACATTGGTAATTTTGGATTTTGGCTATGGCAGAAAATGCAGTGCATTAAGGAAGATTCTTTCAGAACAGGAATTTTAAAATATGTTCTGATAATGCATTGAACATAGAATTAAGTCACATTTTCCCAGTTTCTCCTGAGTTGGGCCATCTTGTTGTAGTGGATAGTTGTGTTATACAGCAGAAATGTGTTTTTGTAAATATACCTGGCCAAACTGTTGAACTGTGCAGATAGGTTTCTGATAGTTTCAGTTTGTTCAAACTGGAGATATAATGTAATTATACATCTGATCAGAGGTGGAAATAAGACCACAAATGCATACCTGTTTAGTCCATTTTAGGTTTTATTAACTGAAGGTCCTTGTATAAACCATACTGAAGAAGCAGAAAAAACAAGAGTCTGCAGCTCATAAAACACAAAATGGCTCCAACTGCGGTGCAGTGGGACTCTTATTTCCATCATTCTCATCTAGATGAATGAAACAGTAACAATCCAAAATACAGTAACTGTTCACAATGCAAAACCCCGGTATTTCTGCCACACCTGACAGGGTTACTATTTATGTTGGGGTATAGAATGTTATTTTTTGCAAATGTGTTGCAGTAAATTATGTGCAGCATTTTTTATTTTCAAGGATTACTGTTATGTAACAATTACCATGGGGGATACAGTCTGTGGTGAAAGCAGCAGGGCTTCCTTTGTGTAGATGAAAATGTGAGTTACAAAATGTCAGGTTTGAAAAAGTACTTGCTGTAAACATATCTAAAAATTTACAAATTAAAGAATAAACCACATAACGTATTTGAATGTTTATATTAGTTGGTTTTAGTTTAGATACATTAGCAGACATTTGTAATTCGAGTTAAAGACTAGAGTAAACAGGTTGATAATGTGCCCCAAAGGATTGGAGCAACTGATAAAAAATCTCATTGTTATTGAGGATTGATTGTTAGTAAAATGTTAAAATTAAATAATGTTGGTGTTAAGGTAGCTTTAATTTTGCCTTGTGTAACTAAGGTATCTTGTCTCTTATGTAACCTGTATGTATTTAATATATGATTTTTAGATTAGCAGATGTGATTTTACACGAGTTATAAAAATGTGGTGCATGATAAAAATACTGATACTTTTATTTTCTTAAAAAACAAAAATAGTTATTTTCTCATTTTCATTGTTTTTATTTGGAATAAGTGCAATAACTCACATTTTTGTAAATAAATGTGTAGAATATATTTATAGCATACAAATCAAGTTACATAATTTTTAAACCTTATATGTTCACAGTTTGCTTATTTTTTTACATTAGGAATATATGTATATAAATATACAGATATGTGCTGCATATAGGTAACATATAAAACAGTATATAATGACTATATTTATAATATATTGAAAATATGTGTTCTTTCTGTATGGGTTTAAAATGAGGCAGTAAAAGTGATGTTTGTTTTAGATAATTAAAGTAAAACATCCAAGTAAAATCTCTGAAAGTATCCCAATGTTGTAAGTTACACTTCAAGTGTTTGGAAGTTTATCCAAATATATTCTACCAGTATATTTAGAATGCAACATTTTTGCAGTCTAATTAAATATATTCACACTATACAATACATACAAAATTGTTATATATTTAGCAGTATAATTAATGTAAATGTATACTATAAGTGGACATATATGTATGCATTTATTTTTATATATTTAGTAGTATAAAATACATACAGCTCTGGAAAAAATTATGAGAGCACTCCCAAGTTCAGCAATCAATGTTAAGTGGTCTCTTCATTTTTTCCAGAGCTGTATATGTGTACATATGTTATATGCTATTACATATAATTATAGATATATAAAAAATATAAGTTTACATATATTTTTGAATATACTATAATGTACTTAATTACTTCAGTTATATTAGACAATTTTTGTCTTGCATAATATATTTTACCATATATTTCTGTATAAAATGACATACTAAAGCTGCAATAATCAATATTTAAAAGTATATTTCCACCATATATTATAAAATATATTACGTATATTTATAAAACATATATTAAAATACATATCATATTTCAGAATAATATTTTTCTAATTGATGTTTGTGAGGGTATCGTCCATGAATGCACAGTTTTCCCAACAAAGGACAACCTGGAAAGGTTGGTGGAGGAGATTATGCAGTTTTGGCAGCCCATTCTGAAACCCACTGTAGAATATATTCTGGCAGACGGTCTGAATAAAATACTGGTAAATCTTCGACCAAAGGCACAAAATGTGACAAAAGGTTGCCAGTTTCCTGATTAAGCTGATTCCTTATTCCTTAGTTTTCAAAAAAAATAACTAATGGTTGCTTATTACTTATTATTGATTTAAAACATGATTTTTCTGATTATAACGTGTACACCTGAGCTGCACTGAAGGAGAGGCATTATTTTGAGTTGTTTGCGGGCCTGCCGGACCATGCTCTCCGTGCTGTCTGACTGGGGAAGGGGTTACCATTCTGGAAAGACCCGTCAGCGCCACAGCCTCTCTGTGCGCCGCTCTTGGCCAGAGCATTTTCAACTCTTGAGTGATCCAGGCGATTTTCAACTCTCGAGAGGTGCAGGTGAGCTCCCAGTGGCTTGTTGGTCTAGGGGTATGACTTTCACTTTGGGTGCGAGAGGTCCCAGGTTCAACTTTCTGGCCTGGCCCTGCTCTGTTCTGTGGTCACTGGACAGTTTTGTCTCTGTGAGAGCCCAGCTTCTGGTCTCTTCTGCATGATAGCAGGGCTTTTGACCTCAGATGCTGTTGCCAGTGCAGCTCAAGGGAAATCAGAGTGTGATCGGTTTGTTTCCTTTTCTTTGAAACAAATGTGTATTATGCAAGATTGTTGTTGTTGTTGAGGAGGAGGAGCACATGTAGTGTGTTGTGGAGGAGAGGGAAGAAATGCGGTTTTCTGTCTTGTTATGGAGACCTTTGCTGAACGTGTACACCTGAGCTGCACCGAAGGAGAGGTATTCTTTTGAGTTGTTTGCGGGCCTGCCAGACCATGCTCTCCGTGCTGTCTCACTGGGGATGGGGTTACTGTTCTGGAAAGACCCATCAGCGCCACAGTCCATGGTATTAGTCAAAGTGCGTAGGTTTCCCGGTCTGCCTCAAGCAGGTACGTGCTTGCCAAGGAGAACTTGTGAAGCAGATCCTTCAGTTGGCTCGTAGGTCTAGGGTTATGATTCTCGCTTAGGGTGCAAGAGGTCCCGGGTGGTGAGCTTGTAAGATTTGTGTTACAATGTATTTTTCTATGGGAAATTCTATACCATCTGGTTTGGTAGAGGAACAGACTTCCTTCCTTTTAGCTAGTTCCCTGATAGCCACTGGTAGCCCCTAGTAACCTTATCTATATGTCCAGAGACCAAAAGGTTACCTGTCCTCTGATTGGCTCTTAGCCAAATTCCAAAGGACCCCCCACTTCTAAATTAAATTAGCATAAAGCACCCAAGTCATGGTGGTGGCAAAATGCGATTGGTTGGAAGGAAACCTTATGAAAGGAAAACAAAGAGAAGTATAGTTCTCTTCATTCTTCAACGAGACAACAATTAGAAAGAGCAGGAGGAGAGAGAGAGAGAGAGAGAGAGAGAGAGAGAGAGAGAGAGAGAGAGAGAGAGACACCGCTGCCTACATGATCAGATTGACCAAAGATGTCCTGTGAGGAGAAAGGAGAAACCGGGTAATATCTGTTTCTTTCTGTAATCCAGCAGAAGCTTAATAATACTTATTTTCATTAATATAATTGAAATATATTAGTTTCCTATTTTGGTCACAAATAAATGATTATTGCACATTTGTGATCTTCCCTCTAAGAAGAATCTTAAAAGAGAAATCAATTGAGCTATGAGTTTTCAGTTCAACTATTTATTTGAAAAACCAAGTATATCAAATTCTCTTACATAGTGGTGGCCAGTAAGGGGAGATGACGGATATTTGCTACAAGTCACAGATTGCTCTAGAGTATTAGTGTGCACGCATTAGACAGAATAGCGCTGTATATCCGACTCTTGCCTGAAAGACGAACCTTGCATAACGGTGTCGTCAGGATAGCACGAACTGTATCATTGACCTTAGGAGTGTGTTTATTGCGCATTCAACTCCAAGGAGGAAAACCACGCAGTGTAGGCGAGTGATTGAAAAGTTACCTTCTGTAAACAGAGGCAAACATGGAACGTCTGTGTCAGAAAGCAAGGACCAAATTATAAAAGCGATAAAGAAGCGTCCTAGTACTTCGTTGCAGAACTTAGAGTCCTGTTTAGCGGAGTTAACAAACAAAAAACTTAAAAAGCCACAACTGAAATTATCTGCTCTTTATGGGTTAGCTTAGTGTGTTAAGATCTTTACTGATCATTCTGCCGAGGTTGAAACAAAATTGAAACTTGTTAGCGATGAGAAATCTGCCCTGCTTTTACAAAACTTTGAATGCAAACAGTAAGCAATAATGCTGTTTTCGCAGCTGCTGTCTGTTCTGATAAAGAACAGTGCAGATCTGAGAATGAGGATTTGAAAAATGAGAATCGCATTTTACAGCAAAAGTTAAATGATTGCCAGGCAGCTCTCAGACACACTGCAACCAAAGTTTCCCTAAGTAATCACACAGCATGTAAACATCTAATAATTTGCTTAAAAGATTAAACTAGGCATGAAAACTGCTATCATTGCAGGTGTCGGAGGTCCGTGTTCTCCTGAACTGGACTCTGATGATGATGAATATTGGGAAGAACTAGAGAGAGAAGCGTGGGACTGTGATTTCAAACATGTGGTGCTCCCATCTGTGTAGTTCGTACTCCGGCTGCGGTAAAGCGCATGATGTTAACAAGCAACACAGAGCCAAGTTAAATTCACGAAAGTACGAGGAGGTGCAGTAATTCAGAAAACACAAACAGTTCTGATGATCCTCAAGTAAATAATGAGCCTCAGACAACTAAGCATCTGACTGCTCTGGAACTGAGAGCATTCAACAATGATTTGGGTCCAATTACTCTAGAGACAGATTTAGAGGAATTAATAGTTTTACTCTTATCTTGCATTCAGTTGCATCCACAACTGAATGACCTACATTGGAAAACAATTGTTTTAGCTGCGTGCACTCCAACTTTAAGATCCCTGTTAAGTGTTGAAGAAGTGGCGAGAGCGACTTCATGGACTGAGGTCTTAGAATTAATAAGCGAAGCTTGTGGCTGGAATGCAGCAGATTGGGGAAGTACATTTTATCCTACAACACAGAGAAAAGGCGAACATGTCAGGGCATATGCTCTGAGAAAACGAGCTCTCTATGTGTTTCTAGATACAATTGACAGTGATATATATGACGAACAGTTTAAGAAATCCTTTTTACATGGATTACACCCTGATTTGAAAGCAGTCCTGGGCACTCAGTTGATGCAACCGAGGATTGGGAGAATTTGTTCCCTAAGATTTGCAGAGCACAGGAATTAGTGAATCAAGGAGCTTGGAAATCTGTTAAAATTGATAATAAGGGGAAAACTGAAAAAGCATCCCTTGAAAAATTATTTCAGGTCGAGGGGCCTCATGTTTTCTTAAATACAGAGCCTGACTATGGGCATTGTCCCCCTCATAATCCACACTGGGAAAATAAACACAACCCTGGTTACAGGCGTAACAGGGGCAGACGTGACCATGCTGGAGATCAGACTCACACTGACCAAACTGTCAAACAGACAGGCCAGGACACCCCAAGGGGCGGTGCCTGATGTGACTCCTCCCACCTACGAAGAGTCAAAGGCAGAACTGGCTCCTCCTCTGTACTCAACTCCTCCCCTGTATCCGCAGGATGAGCAATTGCTACTGCGACAGCAAGTCCAACAACTGCGCATTGATCTCATAGAGAAAGCAGCCCATGCACAGCAAGCATATGGGTGCGTGGCCTCCTTGAAGGTAGAAATGAAGCTCTACCAGGACAGATGGTATAGGCCGATCTTAAGAGCAGCTGTTGATGGAGGCCCACAGCAATGCCTGCCCTTTACATGCTCAATCTGAGGATTGTTTACTTCGTGCTGCCGCTACATCTTTTGCATTTAGTAAAGCCGTTTAGGTACTTTGTGTGTTTTGACACAGCACGAAAAGCAGCTTTTTAATACTCTGTAGATCGATATAAAAGTGGAAATGAACGTATATATAAAGTACTTGCATTCATTCTACAGAGATCACAGTTACAGGGTATTTTAAAGAATAACAATAATGTATATTTTATATCCTGGTAAGTTTTAATTTATAAAAATAATCTCATTGAGGCTATGAGATTTCAGTTTCAGAGATTCCAACTATTTATTGGATTAGCTGAAAAACCAAGCATAGAAAAAAAAGAACCTCTTACACTTTTTATACACTTCCTAACTTAGTAAGATTAATTTAGCAATTGGCTTAATTAAATTCAGTGATTGTGAGTTTCTTTCAACTGTCCCATGAACAAAAAACATCTAACTTTTCATCTTAACTTTTCCAATAGTAGTCCCAGAAATAAATGTACATATTTACTATTTGTTACTGAATGTACTTGATAACTAAGTTACATTAATGCATCAGTTGGTTGAAAGAACTACAATGGTATTTGAGTAATAGAAATGTGAACACATACAGAAAGGTAAAAACTCATACTGGGTAAGTACACAATAAAATTAAGTTAAACTTAAGATAATATGCTTCAAACAAAACTTAAGAGTGAAAATGCATTACAGATAAGAGTTACTGTCATTTTTAATCACCTCAAAGTATGCTAAGCACTGAAAATCTTTCAGACTTGTTCAGTCTTTAAATGGCACGTCGAGGGTTAGTCCTTTCTTGCGCTTCAGGCAAGCTTGCATCCAGCTGCGGACGACTTACTTTCCATGGTGAAAGCCATTATGCCGGAATAGTAAAGGATTGTCAGGAGCAAAACTTTCAAAGTGACAGAAATGTTCAAGGCCTGTCACGATTTACATGAGCTACAGAAATGTTCATAAACATATGTATACAAGTGAGGATTCATTCACAGATAGATGGAGAAAGAGGCAACTCAGGGGTCCTCCGGGAACGTCAAAAGTGCGGCTTCTCTGACCAGGAATCGAACCCGGGCCACAGTGGTGAGAGTTCCGAATCCTAGCCACTAGACCACCAGGGATGACACTGCTCATTTAGCACCACAGGAAGCACTCTGGGCTCAGCTTGGCTCAGTCGGGATGTGGCCATGAGACAGAGCGAGACGTGTGCGTAGAATTGACACCTTTGTCGCGGGCAGCGGGCTGTGCTCACGCTTTGTTCCATGGTGTAATGGTTAGCACTCTGGGCTTTGAATCCAGCAATCCGAGTTCAAATCTCGGTGGGACCTGTGGCCCTTTGGAAAGTACAGGAAAATGGAAGGGCCGGTCTCCGGTCTGAGCGCCTGAGACTGGCTTGCCAAGCGCAATCTGAGATTACGGGCTTTTTATGTTCTTCTGGAAGGCTTGGCGACGAGGCGCCGAAACCTGCTTCTCGGCGTGGAGCGTTCGCCTTCCTGACACACCTAGGACCGGCAATGCCCAGCAGTTCCGGCCGCGTGGCCTAATGGATAAGGTGTCTGACTTCGAATCAGAAGATTGAGGGTTTTAGTCCCTTCGCGGTCGTCTCTGTGTTATGCTGTCCAAGCGGTATCTCGGTCGTTTTTGGAGAACTTCGCAAAGAGGCCATGCGTCGCACCTGGACGTGAGCCTCCGTGTCTGCAGCCTACCGCAAGAAAAGTAAAGTTTGCACCCGACACCAGGATTTACACTCACCTAAAGGATTATTAGGAACACCATACTAATACTGTGTTTGACCCCCTTTCACCTTCAGAGCTGCCTTAATTCTACGTGGCATTGATTCAACAAGGTGCTGAAAGCATTCTTTAGAAATGTTGGCCCATATTGATAGGATAGCATCTTGCAGTTGATGGAGATTTGTGGGATGCACATCCAGGGCACGAAGCTCCCGTTCCACCACATCCCAAAGATGCTCTATTGGGTTGAGATCTGGTGACTGTGGGGGCCAGTTTAGTACAGTGAACTCATTGTCACGTTCAAGAAACCAATTTGAAATGATTCGACCTTTGTGACATGGTGCATTATCCTGCTGGAAGTAGCCATCAGAGGATGGGTACATGGTGGTCATAAAGGGATGGACATGGTCAGAAACAATGCTCAGGTAGGCCGTGGCATTTAAACGATGCCCAATTGGCACTAAGGGGCCTAAAGTGTGCCAAGAAAACATCCACCACACCATTACATCACCACCACCAGCTTGCACAGTGGTAACAAGGCACGATGGATCCATGTTCTCATTCTGTTTACGCCAAATTCTGACTCTACCATCTGAATGTCTCAACAGAAATTGAGACTCATCAGACCAGGCAACATTTTTCCAGTCTTCAGCTGTCCAATTTTGGTGAGCTTGTGCAAATTGTAGCCTCTTTTTCCTATTTGTAGTGGAGATGAGTGGTACCCGTCGGGGTCTTCTGCTGTTGTAGTCCATCCGCCACAAGGTTGTACATTATGTGGCTTCACAAATGCTTTGCTGCTTACCTCGGTTGTAACGAGTGGTTATTTCAGTCAAAGTTGCTCTTCTATCAGCTTGAATCAGTCGGCCCATTCTCCTCTGACCTCTAGCATCAACAAGGCATTTTCGACCACAGGACTGCCGCATACTGGATGTTTTTCCCTTTTCACACCATTCTTTGTAAACCCTAGAAATGGATGTACGTGAAAATCCCAGTAACTGAGCAGATTGTGAAATACTCAGACCGGCTCGTCTGGCACCAACAACCATGCCACGCTCAAAATTGCTAAAATCACCTTTCTTTCCCATTCAAACATTCAGTTTTGAGTTCAGGAGATTGTCTTGAGCAGGACCACACCCCTAAATACATTGAAGCAACTGCCATGTGATTGGTTGGTTGATAATTGCATTAATGAGAAATTGAACAGGTGTTAATAATTATCCTTTAGGTGAGTGTATATGAGCTACAGAAATGTTCATGAACATATGTATGTAAGTAAGGATACATTCACAGATAGATAGATAGATAGAGAGATAGATTTAGATAGAGAGATAGAGAGATAGAGAGGTAGGTTTTAATAAGCACTTTATTTACAAGTTGAAATAAACAAAAACACTGTACAGCAATCCACTAAATCATTAACACAGCAACCACCCCAAACCCTCCCATCCCCCACCGCATCCACATTCCACCAACTACTACAAGCAAAAGTATAGAACCCGCTATCTTATACAGTATAGCACATAAAACAGAAACACAGGAAAAACCCCATACCCTCCCATCCCCCACCCCACCCCACCCCACCCACATTCCACCAAGTACTACAGGCAAAAGTATAAAACCTGCAATCTTATACATAAAAGCACATATCACAGCAACCAACACAACATTTTCAAGAATAATAATGCCCCCCCTTCAGGTTGATAGAGATATAGGTTTTGGTTAAATAAGAACTTAATTCATAATTTCAGCATATCAATGAAATTGTAGACCTATCCACTAAATCATTAGCACTGCAACAACCCCAAACCCTCCCATCCCCCACCCCACCCCACCCCACCCCACCCACATTCCACCAACTACGACAAGCAAACGTATAAAACCAGCAGTCTTATACCTTAAAAGCACATAAAACAGCAAACCAACCATGAAATCATCATATAAACAACACTAAAACACCCCCGTCCACTTCACACAACACTTTGTTTACACACCACAGTAGCTCAAAGCTGTCCAAATCCTGCATAGCGCTGTAGAACTGAAAATCTACCCTGATTTTAAACACCACTAGATGTTTGAAAATAAGCACAGGATCCTGAGCGATAAAACCATTGACTTTGTTCTTCCTGCTTTTTAAAATGACAAACTTGGCCTGTCCAAAAATAAAATTGCTCAGCTGAAAAATGCTTCGCCTCGTCTTTAGGTATTTAAAACCAAAAATAAAACTTGCTTCAGTAAACGGCAAACCCAGACCCTCAATCAGCGTCTTCATTAGCATAAACAGTGGCCTCAGTCTCCCTCTGAGAACAGAAAGGACAATTGTCCGTAACCACAGGCTTAATGATGGTCAGAAAAGAGTTAATGGCAATGATGGAATGCAGGATCCTCCACTGCAGATCCCCCGACCTTTTTTGCAGTGGAGGTTTGTACAAAGTACGCCAAGCCGGTTCAAACTCCTCCCCCACCCCTAACTGCTCTCGCCAGTGCGTATCAGGTAACTGCTGGAGCTGATGCTGGTGACGAACCTTCACGCAGGCCTTGTACACCTGCTTCCCATCCACAGTAAATAGAGAAAGCTCAGTAACATTCTCAACCTTCAGCAAATGACCCGGCACCTCAGTGTGCTGACTGAATGCTGGGGACACTGTTAACAAGGGGAACTCAGAGTCAGGCTGTGGGGCCTCTCTTTGCCTAAGCATTCTCTCCACCAAAACCAGCCCCTCTGTTGGCAGAGCTTTACGGACCTGATTTAGAAACCGCTCCACTACACGCACAGAGTTAACGCCCAGCTCTGCAGCCAAAAGCTCAGGCTCCTTCCACCTAAAATGACTCAAGTCCAACAAGTGCCCGACTTTCACCACTCCAGCCCTGACTAACACACTAGTGAAATGCGACCTCTCCACTAGCTGTGTTTGGAAAAAGGGATTCAGAATCAGGGGCTCCTCCAGTACACCATAGAAACTGAACCTCTCAGTATCTCTGCCGACAATTCTGAACAAGCTCCAGGCCTTCAGGAGACTGCAGTAGTACAGGGGCAACTGGGTCACCTTAAGGCAATGCATTTCTATGAGAAAAATACTCTTTCCAAAACCTAACTCCCCCACCTGTCGCAGGAAACCCAGAGCAAGCTGTGCCCAGGGCAGGTCCTCTGAAGAGTACAGCAGCCTCTGAAGTGCCTTCAGACGAAAGGCCGCAGTCCTACTGGCAATGTCGATCAGACCCTGCCCCCCCTCTGCCAAAGGCAGATACAGTACAGATTGTCTGATCCAGTGCAGCCCGTCCCAAAAAAAATCCAACAAAATGGACTGAAGCTGCTTAATCAAAACCTCAGGAGGTTCTAAAACAATAAACCTGTGCCATACACTTGAGGCAACCAGGTTATTAACTACAAGTGCCCTGCCCCCTATAAGACAGTTGAGGAAATAACCACCGCCATCGCTGCAACCTGGCTTTAAATTTCTCCACCAGCCCTTCCCAATTCTTCTGAGTGGTGGCGTCATCACCCAAAAACACTCCCAAGTACTGAAAACCCCCCCTGTCCCACCGCAGTCCTGCTGGCAGGTATGGCGTAACACAGCCATTCCAGTCACCCACTAGCACTGCATTGCTTTTCGCCCAGTTGATTTTTGCACTGGAGAGCCTCTCATACTTTCTCTGGCATGCCTCAAGCTGCTCCACATCCCCGTCTCCAACAACAAGCACTGCTATGTCATCAGCATATGCAGTGACTTTGAAGGACATATCTGGACACTGAGGAAAAGTCACCCCTGTCAGTACTCTCCGTAACTCATTCACCAGGGGCTCTATAGCCAAGGAGTACAGCATGCCAGAGAGAGGGCAGCCTTGCCGAATGCCCCGCCGTACCGAAAATGGGGCACTTAAAATGCCATTTATCTTCAGTACACCAAAAATATCACCATAAAGCAGCTGGATTTTCTCAATAAAGCCGACACTAAACCCAAAGGCATCCAGGACCTTCCACAAATACAAGTGATCTACTCTATCAAAAGCTTTCTCTTGATCCAACGACACGATACCAGCTTTAAAACCAAAAAGTTTAGAGGCTGCCATAATGTCCCGAATCAAAAAAACATTGTCAAAAATGGACCTGCTAGGTATACAGTACGTCTGATCTGGATGCACCACCTCACTCATGACAGTCTTTAAGCGATTGGCTAGGGCTTTCGAGATGATCTTATAATCGGTACAGAGTAGCGACACAGGTCTCCAGTTCCTTATTCTGCAGAGGTCCCCTTTCTTGGGGAGCAGCAAGATCACAGCCCTTCGGCAACTCAGAGGCAGTTCTTTCCTTTGCAGACTCTCCTCCAACACCTCACACAGATCTGCCTTCAACAAGGACCAGAACAGTTTGTAGAACTCCACTGACAAGCCATCAATCCCAGGAGCCTTGCCAGTGTTCAGGCCCTGCAAAGCGTCAGTGAGCTCCTCCTCACTCAGATGCTGCTCAAGTCGCCTGGCTCCCTCCTCTGAAACCTGCGGGAGGTCCTCAAGGAAGCGCTGGGAATCCGACGTCTCCTCCATGGCCTCCGCCATTAACAAGTCCCTGTAGAACTCTACAGCCAGCCTGCGAATGTCCCCAGGCTCGCGCAGCTCCTGTCCTGCTGAGGTCGTCAAGCAGTGTATCAGCTTACTCTGTGCCCTCTTTTTCTCTAGCCCGAAAAAATAATGAGTGGGAGCATCCATCTCCGCACAACTCTGAAAACGTGCCCTCACCAGGGCTCCCTGTACTTTCATTACCACCAGATCCGACAATCCCCTCCTTTTCTTCTGCAGACTCTCAATCAGTCCAGCCATTGGGCAGGAGTCTACGGCTCTCTGGAGCTCCAGAATCTCCACCTCTAAAACTTTCATGGCTTCAGTTAAGCCTTTGGTGACATTCATGATGTACTGCTGACAAAAAGCCCGAATCTGTACTTTCCCCACATCCCACCATTGCCGTACAGAAGAGAAACCGGATTTCTGCGCCCTCCACCTCTCCCAAAAGAAGGTAAATACTCTCCTAAAGTGCATGTCAGCACCCAGAACTGCATTGAAATGCCAATGGGAGCTACGTGGCTTTACTGATGGAAACATCACAGTTGCTGTTACCAAACTGTGATCTGAAAAACCACTAGGGGTGATAAAACCAGCTTTTAAAATATTTACATTGTGCTGAAAGGTATAAAAGCGATCCAATCTAGCCAGAGAGACATCCTTCTCTGTGATCTTCATCCAAGTATACTGTCTGGTGTTGTTAAAAACTTTCCAAACATCAGCCAATTGAAAACGTTTAATAATCCTTAAAAGCTCTTTGCTGGACTGAGGATGAGGTTCTAAATGATTCCTATCCTTCAGAGGATCAACTGTACAATTAAAATCCCCCCCTATAACCATCGTCTCCTCAGGTGTGCACTCCAAAAGCAGTGTTTCCAACACTTGGAGGAAACACACTCTCTCTCTTCCCTCAGTGGGTGCATAAACGTTTATAAAATGAAAAGCATGTTTTTCCACCACTGCCCGAACGCTCATCAAACATCCTTTGACCACCTCGTTCAGAATGACAGTAGAGGGCAAAAACCCTCTACTAAACAAAACCGCCACCCCTGCACTGACATTAGTCCCATTACTAAAGATGAAGTCTCCTGCCCACTCCTTCTCCCAATCTACTTGATTCACACTGTCTATGTGGGTCTCCTGTAAGAAAGTAACACCCAGGCCTTTCTGAATGATATAAGAGAGAACCCTGGCTCTCTTTACAGCATTCCTACCACCGTTAATCTTTAAGCTCCCAATATGTAAATTATGATACATTGATAAGAAAGAGGAAGAAGAAAACCAAAACAGAGACGCAAAAAAACAGGTGACCGCAATAAGAAAGCAAACACCAGTGTTACTATACATTGGAGTCTTTTTTCGTTTTCAACCCTTTACGGAGTTTGCTGGAGATATTCTTTAAACGAACAAACTCTTGCGTACAGAACAGCTCTTGCCCAAGAGCAGTGCTTTTCAGAGACCGCACCGAGCTCAGAAACAGACTTACATCAGGGAAATAGTCTTCAACACTATCTGTCTCCTACCCTTTGTTTCATCAAGAAATTCCTTAATAAGCTGCGCGCTGTAACCGCCTCGGACTCTCTGTACGTCAGAGGCTTCTGAGGCGATGGAGGAGTCGGTGAGACTGCCCTCCCCCTCACTGTCAGACTCCGAGCTGTCACCCACTGCCGCCACAGCCTGCACACTCCACGGCGTACGGGGATCTGAGCCCCGCTGGGAACACACTGCCTCATCCGGCTCAGGAGCTTGACTCCGTTTTTTAGCAGAAGCACCGTCCACAAATTTGCGAGTGCGTTTCTTCCCAGGCACTTTAAAAAACCTGCTTTCCTGACCAGGATCCGTCCCCACTTCCATTCCCGTGTCCCACACACTGCTCAGTGTTGTCTTCACAGTCTCAATTTTTTCAGTCTGGTCACCAGGCCTCTCGCTGCTCACCCCCACTCCACTACCTGATGCCCCGTCCTGCTGCTGTATACTGCCATCCAGTCCAGTTAAACGGCTGTCATCCGTACTGTCTGATGCTCCACAAACATTAGCTGACACACCGCTAATACCTGGGACCTCCACAATCGGCACGGTACCGCCGCGGTCAGAAGTACTCTCACCGCCCACACTCTCCTGTACCTGGACCTCCAGACCCTCAGTCTCTTCAACATCCTCCCCCGCAGCCCCTCTTCTCGCCACCTCTGCCTCCTTGGCTGTTCCGCTAGTAGGGCGGTCGGGCTGCTCACCACTCCCCGACCTGGCCTGCTTGGGCTGACCTCCCCGGTTCCCCGCCCCCGAGTGTCCCCGTCGACTGGGACCAGCACCCTCATCCTGATCCTTCTCAGGGCAATGCCTAACAGTGTGGCCTTCATTACCGCAGTTGAAGCACTTCATAGAATCAGATGTGACAAAGACAACATAATCATTGCCATCAACCTTGAACTTAAGCACAATGTTCAGATCCCCATTTATGTCATTCAAAATCATAAATACCTGCCTTCTGAATGAAACAACATGTTTCAACTGCTGTGACACCCAAGCGGTATACGTATCAAGCCCGACATTATCTGCCCATGTCTCGCCAGTTCCCTCTCTAATAGGTCGTTTGACAGAAAAGGAGGAACATTAGACAAAGTAACTCTCCTGGCCGGAGCTGCTAGGGGGGTAACATTGATCAAAACACCACCGATCACGATACCGGTCTCAACGATACGCGAGACTAACTCAATGCTGCTCAGAAACAGCACAACAGTCCCGCTCATACGAGCTGCCGACTTAATATTTTCACAACCGACAACTTGCCCGATTGCCAGAACACACTCCTCCAGCGGCAAAAACTCATCAGAGGTCACTTAAACGCCATGCCGACGTGTTAAAGTCTCGAATGAAAAACTCAGATTCCCCCCCCTCCCCGACCCAGCCCCAGACATCGCGATCGCTTCGCTGACTGCAGGAGTCAGCTCAGCATGGGGAAACTCTTCAGAAAAACCTTTTACAAAACTGTCAAAAACACATTCAGAAAGAAAGAAACATAGGAAAAAGTAAAGGAGAAAAACCACAAACAAACCTGGCAGCAGCAAACATGCACACCTGCACCTCCACACTCACTCCCAACAATCACAGCGGCAGACAGCAACAGTCGATAGTCGATAGATAGATAGATAGATAGATAGATAGATAGATAGAGAGAGAGAGACAGAGAGAGAGAGAAAATTTTTTAATCACTGGTCCTCCAGGGAACAGCAAGGCGGCGTCCGGTTGCTTCTGGAGAACTTTGGAAGGGCCAGCTGGCGTTCGAACGCTGCAGCCATCGGCGCGTCGTTTGATAACCTTAGCGCAAAGAGGCAATGCGTCGCACCTGGACGTGAGCCTCTGCGTCTGCAGCCTACTGCAAGAAAAGTAAGGTTTGCACCCGACACCAGGATTTATATGAGCTACAGAAATGTTCGTGAACATATGTATGTAAGTAAGGATACATTCACAGATAGATAGATAGATAGATAGATAGAGAGAGAGAGAGACAGAGAGAGAGAGAAAAAATATTAATCACTGGTCCTCCAGGGAACAGCAAGGCGGCGTCCCGTTGCTTTTGGAGAACTTTCGAAGGGCCAGCTGGCGTTCGAACGCTGCAGGCATCGGCGTGTCGTTTGATAACCTTAGCGCAATGATGCAATGCGTCGCACCTGGACGTGAGCCTCCGCGTCTGCAGCCTACCGCAAGAAAAGTAAGGTTTGCACCCGACACCAGGATTTATATGATCTACAGAAATGTTCATGAACATATGTATGTAAGTAAGGATACATTCACAGATAGATAGATAGATAGATAGATAGAGAGAGAGAGAGAGAGACAGAGAGAGAGAGAAAAAATGTTAATCACTGGTCCTCCAGGGAACAGCAAGGCGGCGTCCGGTTGCTTTTGGAGAACTTTGGAAGGGCCAGCTGACGTTCGAACGCTGCAGCCATCGGCGCGTTGTTTGATAACCTTAGCGCAAAGAGGCAATGCGTCGCACCTAGACGTGAGCCTCCGCGTCTGCAGCCTACTGCAAGAAAAGTAAGGTTTGCACCCAACACCAGGATTTATATGAGCTACAGAAATGTTCATGAACATATGTATGTAAGTAAGGATACATTCACAGATAGATAGATAGATAGAGAGATAGATAGCGAGATTGATAGAGAGAGAAACAGAGAGAGAGAGAAAAAATGTTAATCACTGGTCCTCCAGGGAACAGCAAGGCGGCGTCCCGTTGCTTTTGGAGAACTTTGGAAGGGCCAGCTGGCGTTCGAACACTGCAGCCATCGGCGTGTCGTTTGATAACCTTAGCGCAATGAGGCAATGCGTCGAACCTGGCCGTGAGCCTCCGCGTCTGCAGCCTACCGCAAGAAAAGTAAGGTTTGCACCCGACACCAGAATTTATATGAGCTACAGAAATGTTCATGAACATATGTATGTAAGTAAGGATACATTCACAGATAGATAGATAGATAGAGAGATAGATAGAGAGATTGATAGAGAGAGAAACAGAGAGAGAGAGAAAAAATGTTAATCACTGGTCCTCCAGGGAACAGCAAGGCGGCGTCCGGTTGCTTTTGGAGAACTTTGGAAGGGCCAGCTGGGGTTTGAACGCTGCAGCCATCGGGGCGTAGTTTGATAACCTTAGCGCAAAGAGGCAATGCGTCGAACCTGGACGTGAGCCTCCGCGTCTGCAGCCTACCGCAAGAAAAGTAAGGTGTGCACCCGACACCAGGATTTATATGAGCTACAGAAATGTTCATGAACATATGTATGTAAGTAAGGATACATTCACAGAGAGATAGATAAATAGAGAGATAGACAGAGATTGATAGAGAGAGAAACAGAGAGAGAGAGAAAAAATGTTAATCACTGGTCCTCCAGGGAACAGCAAGGCGGCGTCCCGTTGCTTTTGGAGAACTTTGGAAGGGCCAGCTAGCGTTCGAACGCTGCAGCCATCGGCGTGTCGTTTGATAACCTTAGCGCAATGAGGCAATGCGTCGAACCTGGCCGTGAGCCTCCGCGTCTGCAGCCTACCGCAAGAAAAGTAAGGTTTGCCCCCGACACCAGAATTTATATGAGCTACAGAAATGTTCATGAACATATGTATATAACTAAGGATACATTCACAGATAGATAGATAGATAGAGAGATAGATAGATAGATAGAGAGAGAAACAGAGAGAGAGAGAAAAAATGTTAATCACTGGTCCTCCAGGGAACAGCAAGGCGGCGTCCGGTTGCTTTTGGAGAACTTTGGAAGGGCCAGCTGGCATTCGATCGCTGCAGCCATTGGCGCGTCGTTTGACAACCTTAGCGCAAAGAGGCAATGCGTCGAACCTGGACGTGAGCCTCCGCGTCTGCAGCCTACCGCAAGAAAAGTAAGGTTTGCACCCGACACCAGGATTTATATGAGCTACAGAAATGTTCATGAACATATGTATGTAACTAAGGATACATTCACACATAGATAGATAGATAGATAGATAGAGAGAGAGAGAGACAGAGAGAGAGAGAAAAAATGTTAATCACTGGTCCTCCAGGGAACAGCAAGGCGGCGTCCGGTTGCTTTTGGAGAACTTTGGAAGGGCCAGCTGGCGTTCGATCGCTGCAGCCATCGGCGCGTCATTTGACAACCTTAGCGCAAAGAGGCAATGCGTCGAACCTGGACGTGAGCCTCCGCGTCTGCAGCCTACCGCAAGAAAAGTAAGGTTTGCACCCGACACCAGGATTTATATGAGCTACAGAAATGTTCATGAACATATGTATGTAACTAAGGATACATTCACACATAGATAGATAGATAGATAAATAGAGAGAGAGAGAGACAGAGAGAGAGAGAAAAAATGTTAATCACTGGTCCTCCAGGGAACAGCAAGGCGGCGTCCGGTTGCTTTTGGAGAACTTTGGAAGGGCCAGCTGGCGTTCGAACGCTGCAGCCATCGGCGCGTCGTTTAATAACCTTAGCGCAAAGAGGCAATGCATCGCACCTGGACGTGAGCCTCCGCGTCTGCAGCCTGCTGCAAGAAAAGTAAGGTTTGCACCCGACACCAGGATTTATATGAGCTACAGAAATGTTCATGAACATATGTATGTAATAAAGGATACATTCACAGATAGATAGATAGATAGAGAGAGAGAGAGACAGAGAGAGGGAGAAAAAATGTTAATCACTTGTCCTCCAGAGACAAGCAAGGCAGCGTCCGGTTGCTTTTGGAGAACTTTGGAAGGGCCAGCTAGCGTTCGAACGCTGCAGCCATCGACGCGTCGTTTGATAACCTTAGCGCAAAGAGGCAATGCGTCGCACCTGGATGTGAGCCTCCGCGTCTGCAGCCTACCGCAAGAAAAGTAAGGTTTGCACCCGACACCAGGATTTATATGACCTACAGAAATGTTCATGAACATATGTATGTAAGTAAGGATACATTCACAGATAGATAGATAGATAGATAGAGAGAGAGAGAGAAACAGAGAGAGAGAGAAAAAACGTTAATCACTGCTCCTCCAGGGAACAGCAAGGCGGCGTCCGGTTGCTTTTGGAGAACTTTGGAAGGGCCAGCTGGCGTTCGAACGCTGCAGCCATCGGCGCGTCGTTTAACAACCTTAGCGCAAAGAGGCAATGCGTCGAACCTGGACGTGAGCCTCCGCGTCTGCAGCCTACCGCAAGAAAAGTAAGGTTTGCACCCGACACCAGGATTTATATGAGCTACAGAAATGTTCATGAACATATGTATGTAACTAAGTATACATTCACACATAGATAGATAGATAGATAGAGAGAGAGAGAGAGAGACAGAGAGAGAGAGAAAAAATGTTAATCACTGGTCCTCCAGGGAACAGCAAGGCGGCGTCCGGTTGCTTTTGGAGAACTTTGGAAGGGCCAGCTGGCGTTCAAACGCTGCAGCCATCGGCGCGACGTTTGATAACCTTAGCGCAAAGAGGCAATGCGTCGCACCTGGACGTGAGCCTCCGCGTCTGCAGCCTACCGCAAGAAAAGTAAGGTTTGCACCCGACACCAGGATTTATTTGAGCTACAGAAATGTTCATGAACATATGTATGTAACTAAGGATGCATTCACAGATAGATAGATAGATAGAGAGAGAGAGAGACAGAGAGAGGGAGAAAAAATGTTAATCACTTGTCCTCCAGAGACAAGCAAGGCAGCGTCCGGTTGCTTTTGGAGAACTTTGGAAGGGCCAGCTAGCGTTCGAACGCTGCAGCCATCGACGCGTCGTTTGATAACCTTAGCGCAAAGAGGCAATGCGTCGCACCTGGACGTGAGCCTCCGCGTCTGCAGCCTACCGCAAGAAAAGTAAGGTTTGCACCCGTCACCAGGATTTATATGAGCTACAGAAATGTTCATGAACATATGTATGTAACTAAGTATACATTCACACATAGATAGATAGATACATAGAGAGAGAGAGAGAGAGACAGAGAGAGAGAGAAAAAATGTTAATCACTGGTCCTCCAGGGAACAGCAAGGCGGCGTCCGGTTGCTTTTGGAGAACTTTGGAAGGGCCAGCTGGCGTTCGAACGCTGCAGCCATCGGCGCGTCGTTTGACAACCTTAGCGCAAAGAGGCAATGCGTCGAACCTGGACGTGAGCCTCCGCGTCTGCAGCCTACCGCAAGAAAAGTAAGGTTTGCACCCGACACCAGGATTTATTTGAGCTACAGAAATGTTCATGAACATATGTATGTAACTAAGGATACATTCACAGATAGATAGATAGATAGAGAGAGAGAGAGACAGAGAGAGGGAGAAAAAATGTTAATCACTTGTCCTCCAGAGACAAGCAAGGCAGCGTCCGGTTGCTTTTGGAGAACTTTGGAAGGGCCAGCTAGCGTTCGAACGCTGCAGCCATCGACGCGTCGTTTGATAACCTTAGCGCAAAGAGGCAATGCGTCGCACCTGGATGTGAGCCTCCGCGTCTGCAGCCTACCGCAAGAAAAGTAAGGTTTGCACCCGACACCAGGATTTATATGACCTACAGAAATGTTCATGAACATATGTATGTAAGTAAGGATACATTCACAGATAGATAGATAGATAGATAGAGAGAGAGAGAGAAACAGAGAGAGAGAGAAAAAACGTTAATCACTGGTCCTCCAGGGAACAGCAAGGCGGCGTCCGGTTGCTTTTGGAGAACTTTGGAAGGGCCAGCTGGCGTTCGAACGCTGCAGCCATCGGCGCGTCGTTTGACAACCTTAGCGCAAAGAGGCAATGCGTCGAACCTGGACGTGAGCCTCCGCGTCTGCAGCCTACCGCAAGAAAAGTAAGGTTTACACCCGACACCAGGATTTATATGAGCTACAGAAATGTTCATGAACATATGTATGTAACTAAGGATACATTCACACATAGATAGATAGATAGATAGAGAGAGAGAGAGAGAGACAGAGAGAGAGAGAAAAAATGTTAATCACTGGTCCTCCAGGGAACAGCAAGGCGGCGTCCGGTTGCTTTTGGAGAACTTTGGAAGGGCCAGCTGGCGTTCGAACGCTGCAGCCATCGGCGCGACGTTTGATAACCTTAGCGCAAAGAGGCAATGCGTCGCACCTGGACGTGAGCCTCCGCGTCTGCAGCCTACCGAAAGAAAAGTAAGGTTTGCACCCGACACCAGGATTTATATGAGCTACAGAAATGTTCATGAACATATGTATGTAACTAAGGATACATTCACAGATAGATAGATAGATAGAGAGAGAGAGAGACAGAGAGAGGGAGAAAAAATGTTAATCACTTGTCCTCCAGAGACAAGCAAGGCAGCGTCCGGTTGCTTTTGGAGAACTTTGGAAGGGCCAGCTAGCGTTCGAACGCTGCAGCCATCGACGCGTCGTTTGATAACCTTAGCGCAAAGAGGCAATGCGTCGCACCTGGATGTGAGCCTCCGCGTCTGCAGCCTACCGCAAGAAAAGTAAGGTTTGCACCCGACACCAGGATTTATATGACCTACAGAAATGTTCATGAACATATGTATGCAAGTAAGGATACATTCACAGATAGATAGATAGATAGATAGATAGAGAGAGAGAGAGAGAAACAGAGAGAGAGAGAAAAAACGTTAATCACTGGTCCTCCAGGGAACAGTAAGGCGGCGTCCGGTTGCTTTTGGAGAACTTTGGAAGGGCCAGCTGGCGATCGAACGCTGCAGCCATCGGCCCGTCGTTTGACAACCTTAGCGCAAAGAGGCAATGCGTCGAACCTGGACGTGAGCCTCCGCGTCTGCAGCCTACCGCAAGAAAAGTAAGGTTTGCACCCGACACCAGGATTTATATGAGCTACAGAAATGTTCATGAACATATGTATGTAACTAAGGATACATTCACACATAGATAGATAGATAGATAGAGAGAGAGAGAGAGAGACAGAGAGAGAGAGAAAAAATGTTAATCACTGGTCCTCCAGGGAACAGCAAGGCGGCGTCCGGTTGCTTTTGGAGAACTTTGGAAGGGCCAGCTGGCGTTCGAACGCTGCAGCCATCGGCGCGACGTTTGATAACCTTAGCGCAAAGAGGCAATGCGTCGCACCTGGACGTGAGCCTCCGTGTCTGCAGCCTACCGCAAGAAAAGTAAGGTTTGCACCCGACACCAGGATTTATATGAGCTACAGAAATGTTCATGAACATATGTATGTAAGTAAGGATACATTCACAGATAGATAGATAGATAGAGAGATAGATAGATAGATAGAGAGAGAGAGAGAAAAAATGTTAATCACTGGTCCTCCAGGGAACAGCAAGGCGGCGTCCGGTTGCTTTTGGAGAACTTTGGAAGGGCCAGCTGGCGTTCGATCGCTGCAGCCATCGGCGCGTCGTTTCACAACCTTAGCGCAAAGAGGCAATGCGTCGAACCTGGACGTGAGCCTCCGCGTCTGCAGCCTACCGCAAGAAAAGTAAGGTTTGCACCCGAAACCAGGATTTATTTGAGCTACAGAAATGTTCATGAACATATGTATGTAACTAAGGATACATTCACACACAGATAGATAGATAGATAAATAGAGAGAGAGAGAGACAGAGAGAGAGAGAAAAAATGTTAATCACTGGTCCTCCAGGGAACAGCAAGGCGGCGTCCGGTTGCTTTTGGAGAACTTTGGAAGGGCCTGCTGGCGTTCGAACGCTGCAGCCATCGGCGCGTCGTTTAATAACCTTAGCGCAAAGAGGCAATGCGTCGCACCTGGACGTGAGCCTCCGCGTCTGCAGCCTACTGCAAGAAAAGTAAGGTTTGCACCCGACACCAGGATTTATATGAGCTACAGAAATGTTCATGAACATATGTATCTAAGTAAGGATACATTCACAGATAGATAGATAGATAGAGAGATAGATAGATAGATAGAGAGAGAGAGAGAAAAAATGTTAATCACTGGTCCTCCAGGGAACAGCAAGGCGGCGTCCGGTTGCTTTTGGAGAACTTTGGAAGGGCCAGCTGGGGTTCGAACGCTGCAGCCATCGGGGCGTCGTTTGATTACCTTAGCGCAAAGAGGCAATGCGTCGAACCAGGACGTGAGCCTCCGCGTCTGCAGCCTACCGCAAGAAAAGTAAGGTTTGCACCCGACACCAGGATTTATATGAGCTACAGAAATGTTCATGAACATATGTATGTAAGTAAGGATACATTCACAGATAGATAGATAGATAGATAGAGAGATAGATAGAGAGAGAAACAGAGAGAGAGAGAAAAAATGTTAATCACTGGTCCTCCAGGGAACAGCAAGGCGGCGTCCGGTTGCTTTTGGAGAACTTTGGAAGGGCCAGCTGGCGTTCGAACGCTGCAGCCATCGGCACGTTGTTTGACAACCTTAGCGCAAAGAGGCAATGCGTCGCAACTGGACGTGAGCCTCCGCGTCTGCAGCCTACCGCAAGAAAAGTAAGGTTTGCACCCGACACCAGGATTTATTTGAGCTACAGAAATGTTCATGAACATATGTATGTAACTAAGGATACATTCACAGATAGATAGATAGATAGAGAGAGAGAGAGACAGAGAGAGGGAGAAAAAATGTTAATCACTTGTCCTCCAGAGACAAGCAAGGCAGCATCCGGTTGCTTTTGGAGAACTTTGGAAGGGCCAGCTAGCGTTCGAACGCTGCAGCCATCGACGCGTCGTTTGATAACCTTAGCGCAAAGAGGCAATGCGTCGCACCTGGACGTGAGCCTCCGCGTCTGCAGCCTACCGCAAGAAAAGTAAGGTTTGCACCCGACACCAGGATTTATATGACCTACAGAAATGTTCATGAACATATGTATGTAACTAAGGATACATTCACACACAGATAGATAGATAGATAAATAGAGAGAGAGAGAGACAGAGAGAGAGAGAAAAAATGTTAATCACTGGTCCTCCAGGGAACAGCAAGGCGGCGTCCGGTTGCTTTTGGAGAGCTTTGGAAGGGCCTGCTGGCGTTCGAACGCTGCAGCCATCGGCGCGTCGTTTAATAACCTTAGCGCAAAGAGGCAATGCGTCGCACGTGGACGTGAGCCTCCGCGTCTGCAGCCTACTGCAAGAAAAGTAAGGTTTGCACCCGACACCAGGATTTATATGAGCTACAGAAATGTTCATGAACATATGTATCTAAGTAAGGATACATTCACAGATAGATAGATAGATAGAGAGATAGATAGATAGATAGAGAGAGAGAGAGAGAGAAAAAATGTTAATCACTGGTCCTCCAGGGAACAGCAAGGCGGCGTCCGGTTGCTTTTGGAGAACTTTGGAAGGGCCAGCTGGGGTTCGAACGCTGCAGCCATCGGGGCGTCGTTTGATTACCTTAGCGCAAAGAGGCAATGCGTCGAACCTGGACGTGAGCCTCCGCGTCTGCAGCCTACCGCAAGAAAAGTAAGGTTTGCACCCGACACCAGGATTTATATGAGCTATAGAAATGTTCATGAACATATGTATGTAAGTAAGGATACATTCACAGATAGATAGATAGATAGATAGATAGGGAGATAGATAGAGAGAGAAACAGAGAGAGAGAGAAAAGATGTTAATCACTGGTCCTCCAGGGAACAGCAAGGCGGCGTCCGGTTGCTTTTGGAGAACTTTGGAAGGGCCAGCTGGCGTTCGAACGCTGCAGCCATCGGCACGTCGTTTGACAACCTTAGCGCAAAGAGGCAATGCGTCGCACCTGGACGTGAGCCTCCGCGTCTGCAGCCTACCGCAAGAAAAGTAAGGTTTGCACCCGACACCAGGATTTACTTGAGCTACAGAAATGTTCATGAACATATGTATGTAACTAAGGATACATTCACAGATAGATAGATAGATAGAGAGAGAGAGAGACAGAGAGAGGGAGAAAAAATGTTAATCACTTGTCCTCCAGAGACAAGCAAGGCAGCATCCGGTTGCTTTTGGAGAACTTTGGAAGGGCCAGCTAGCGTTCGAACGCTGCAGCCATCGACGCGTCGTTTGATAACCTTAGCGCAAAGAGGCAATGCGTCGCACCTGGACGTGAGCCTCCGCGTCTGCAGCCTACCGCAAGAAAAGTAAGGTTTGCACCCGACACCAGGATTTATATGACCTACAGAAATGTTCATGAACATATGTATGTAAGTAAGGATACATTCACAGATAGATAGATAGATAGATAGAGAGAGAGAGAGAAACAGAGAGAGAGAGAAAAAATGTTAATCAGTGGTCCTCCAGGGAACAGCAAGGCGGCGTCCGGTTGCTTTTGGAGAACTTTGGAAGGGCCAGCTGGCGTTCGAACGCTGCAGCCATCGGCGCGTCGTTTGACAACCTTAGCGCAAAGAGGCAATGCGTCGAACCTGGACGTGAGCCTCCGCGTCTGCAGCCTACCGCAAGAAAAGTAAGGTTTGCACCCGACACCAGGATTTATATGAGCTACAGAAATGTTCATGAACATATGTATGTAACTAAGGATACATTCACACATAGATAGATAGATAGATAGATAGAGAGAGAGAGAGAGAGACAGAGAGAGAGAGAAAAAAAATGTTAATCACTGGTCGTCCAGGGAACAGCAAGGCGGCGTCCGGTTGCTTTTGGAGAACTTTGGAAGGGCCAGCTGGGGTTCGAACGCTGCAGCCATCGGGGCGTCGTTTGATTACCTTAGCGCAAAGAGGCAATGCGTCGAACCTGGACGTGAGCCTCCGCGTCTGCAGCCTACCGCAAGAAAAGTAAGGTTTGCACCCGACACCAGGATTTATATGAGCTACAGAAATGTTCATGAACATATGTATGTAAGTAAGGATACATTCACAGATAGATAGATAGATAGATAGATAGAGAGATAGATAGAGAGAGAAACAGAGAGAGAGAGAAAAGATGTTAATCACTGGTCCTCCAGGGAACAGCAAGGCGGCGTCCGGTTGCTTTTGGAGAACTTTGGAAGGGCCAGCTGGCGTTCGAACGCTGCAGCCATCGGCACGTCGTTTGACAACCTTAGCGCAAAGAGGCAATGCGTCGCACCTGGACGTGAGCCTCCGCGTCTGCAGCCTACCGCAAAAAAAGTAAGGTTTGCACCCGACACCAGGATTTATTTGAGCTACAGAAATGTTCATGAACATATGTATGTAACTAAGGATACATTCACAGATAGATAGATAGATAGAGAGAGAGAGAGACAGAGAGAGGGAGAAAAAATGTTAATCACTTGTCCTCCAGAGACAAGCAAGGCAGCATCCGGTTGCTTTTGGAGAACTTTGGAAGGGCCAGCTAGCGTTCGAACGCTGCAGCCATCGACGCGTCGTTTGATAACCTTAGCGCAAAGAGGCAATGCGTCGAACCTGGACGTGAGCCTCCGCGTCTGCAGCCTACTGCAAGAAAAGTAAGGTTTGCATCCGACACCAGGATTTATATGAGCTACAGAAATGTTCACGAACATATGTATGTAAGTAAGGATACATTCACAGATAGATAGATAGATAGATAGATAGAGAGATAGATAGAGAGAGAAACAGAGAGAGAGAGAAAAAATGTTAATCACTGGTCCTCCAGGGAACAGCAAGGCGGCGTGCGGTTGCTTTTGGAGAACTTTGGAAGGGCCAGCTGGCGTTCGAACGCTGCAGCCATCGGCACGTCGTTTGACAACCTTAGCGCAAAGAGGCAATGCGTCGCACCTGGACGTGAGCCTCCGCGTCTGCAGCCTACCGCAAGAAAAGTAAGGTTTGCACCCGACACCAGGATTTATTTGAGCTACAGAAATGTTCATGAACATATGTATGTAACTAAGGATACATTCACAGATAGATAGATAGATAGATAGAGAGAGAGAGAGACAGAGAGAGGGAGAAAAAATGTTAATCACTTGTAATCCAGGGACAAGCAAGGCAGCGTCCGGTTGCTTTTGGAGAACTTTGGAAGGGCCAGCTAGCGTTCGAACGCTGCAGCCATCGACGCGTCGTTTGATAACCTTAGCGCAAAGAGGCAATGCGTCGCACCTGGACGTGAGCCTCCGCGTCTGCAGCCTACCGCAAGAAAAGTAAGGTTTGCACCCGACACCAGGATTTATATGACCTACAGAAATGTTCATGAACATATGTATGTAAGTAAGGATACATTCACAGATAGATAGATAGATAGATAGATAGAGAGAGAGAGAGAAACAGAGAGAGTGAGAAAAGATGTTAATCACTGGTCCTCCAGGGAACAGCAAGGCGGCGTCCGGTTGCTTTTGGAGAACTTTGGAAGGGCCAGCTGGCGTTCAAACGCTGCAGCCATCGGCGCGTCGTTTGACAACCTTAGCGCAAAGAGGCAATGCGTCGCACCTGGACGTGAGCCTCCGCGTCTGCAGCCTACCGCAAGAAAAGTAAGGTTTGCACCCGACACGAGGATTTATATGAGCTACATAAAGGTTCAAGAACATATGTATGTAAGTAAGGATACATTCACAGATAGATAGATAGATAGACAGATAGATAGAGAGATAGATAGAGAGAGAAACAGAGAGAGAGAGAAAAAATGTTAATCACTGGTCCTCCAGGGAACAGCAAGGCGGCGTCCGGTTGCTTTTGGAGAACTTTGGAAGGGCCAGCTGGCGTTCAAACGCTGCAGCCATCGGCGCGTCATTGGATAACCTTAGCGCAAAGAGGCAATGCGTCGAACCTTGATGTGAGCCTCCGCGTCTGCAGCCTACCGCAAGAAAAGTAAGGTTTGCACCCGACACCAGGATTTATATGACCTACAGAAATGTTCATGAACATATGTATGTAACTAAGGATACATTCACAGATAGATAGATAGATAGATAGATAGATAGATAGAGAGAGACAGAGAGAGATAGAAAAAATGTTAATCACTGGTCCTCCAGGGAACACCAAGGCGGCGTCCGGTTGCTTTTGGAAAACTTTGGAAGGGCCAGCTGGCGTTCGAACACTGCAGCCATCGGCGCGTCGTTTGATAACCTTAGCGCAAAGAGGAAATGCGTCGAACCTGGACGTGAGCCTCCGCGTCTGCAGCCTACCGCAAGAAAAGTAAGGTTTGCACCCGACACCAGGATTTATATGAGCTACAGAAATGTTCATGAACATATGTATGTAAGTAAGGATACATTCACAGATAGATAGATAGATAGATAGAGAGAGAGAGAGAAACAGAGAGAGTGAGAAAAAATGTTAATCACTGGTCCACCAGGGAACAGCAAGGCGGCGTCCGGTTGCTTTTGGAGAACTTTGGAAGGGCCAGCTGGCGTTCGAACGCTGCAGCCATCGGCGCGTCGTTTGACAACCTTAGCGCAAAGAGGCAATGTGTCGCACCTGGACGTGAGCCTTCGCGTCTGCAGCCTACCGCAAGAAAAGTAAGGTTTGCACCCGACACCAGGATTTATATGAGCTACAGAAATGTTCATGAACATATGTATGTAAGTAAGGATACATTCACAGATAGATAGATAGATAGATAGACAGATAGATAGAGAGATAGATAGAGAGAGAAACATAGAGAGAGAGAAAAAATGTTAATCACTGGTCCTCCAGGAAACAGCAAGGCGGCGTCCGGTTGCCTTTGGAGAGCTTAGGAAGGTCCAGCTGGCGTTCGAACGCTGCAGCCATCGGCGCGTCGTTTGATAACCTTAGCGAAAAGAGGCAATGCGTCGCACCTGGACGTGAGGCTCCGCGTCTGCAGCCTACCGCTAGAAAAGTAAGGTTTGCACCCGTCATCAGGATTCATATGAGCTACAGAAATGTTCAAAAACATATGTATGTAAGTAAGGATACATACACAGATAGATAGATAGATTGATAGAGAGACAGAGAGAGAGAAAAAAAATGTTAATCACTGGTCCTCCAGGGAACAGCAAGGTGTCGTCCGGTTGTTTTTAGAGAACTTTGAAAGGGCCAGCTGGCGTTCGAACGCTGCAGCCATCGGCGCGTCGTTTGATAACCTTAGCGCAAAGAGGCAATGCGTCGCACCTGGACGTGAGCCTCCGCGTCTGCAGCCTACCGCAAGAAAAGTAAAGTTTGCACCCGACACCAGGATTTATATGAGCTACAGAAATGTTCATGAACATATGTATGTAAGTAAGGATACATACACAGATAGATAAATAGATAAAGAGACAGAGAGAGAGAGAACAAATTTAATCACTGGTCCTCCAGGGAACAGCAAGGCGGCGTCCGGTTGCTTTTGGAGAACTTTGGAAGGGCCAGCTGGCGTTCGAACGCTGCAACCATCGGCGCGTCGTTTGATAAGCTTTGCGCAAAGAGGCAATGCGTTGCACCTGGACGTGAACCTCCGCGTCTGCAACCCACCGCAAGAAAAGTAATGTTTGCACCCGACACCAGGATTTATATGAGCTACAGAAATGTTCATGAACATATGTATGTAAGTAAGGATACATTCACAGATCGATAGATAGATAGATAGATAGATAGATAGATAGAGAGAAAGAGACAGAGAGAGAGAGAAAAAATGTTAATCACTGGTCCTACAGGGAACAGCAAGGCGGCGTCCGGTTGCTTTTGGAGAACTTTGGAAGGGCCAGCTGGCGTTCGAACGCTGCAGCCATCGGCGCGTCGTTTGATAACCTTAGCGCAAAGAGGCAATTCGTCGCACCTGGACGTGAACCTCCGCGTCTGCAGCCCACCGCAAGAAAAGTAAGGTTTGCACCCGACACCAGGATTTATATGAGCTACAGAAAGGTTCAAGAACATATGTATGTAAGTAAGGATACATACACAGATAGATAGATAGATAGATAGAGAGACAGAGAGAGAGAGAGAAACAGAGAGAGAAAAAAAAAATGTTAATCACTGGTCCTCCAGGGAACAGCAAGGCGGCGTCCGGATGCTTTTGGAGAACTTTGGAAGGGCCAACTGGCGATCGAACGCTGCAGCCATCGGCGCGTCGTTTGATAACCTTAGCACAGAGAGGCAATGCGTCGCACCTGGACGTGAGCCTCCGCATCTGCAGCCAACCGCAAGAAATGTAAGGTTTGCACCCGACACCAGGATTTATATGAGCTACAGAAATGTTCATGAACATATGTATGTAAGTAAGGATACATTCACAGATAGATATATACATAGATAGATAGATAGATAGAAAGAGACAAAGAGAGAGAGAAAAAATGTTTATCACTGGTCCTACAGGGAACAGCAAGGCGGCGTCCGGTTGCTTTTGGAGAACTTTGGAAGGGCCAGCTGGCGTTCGAACGCTGCAGCCATCGGCGCGTCGTTTGATAACCTTAGCGCAAAGAGGCAATGCGTCGCACCTGGACGTGAGCCTCCACGTCTGCAGCCTACTGCAAGAAAAGTAAGGCTTGCACCCGACACCAGGATTTTTATGAGCTACAGAAATGTTCATGAACATATGTATGTAAGTAAGGATACATTCATAAACAGATAGATAGATAGATAGATAGATAGATAGATAGATAGATAGATAGAGAGAGAGAGAGACAGAGAGAGAGAGAAAAAAATTTAATCACTTGTCCTCCAGGGAACAGCAAGGCGGCGTCCGGTTTCTTTTGGAGAACTTTGGAAGGGCCAGCTGGCGTTCGAACGCTGCAGCCTTCGGCGCGTCGTTTGATAACCTTAGTGCAAAGAGGCAATGCGTCCCACCTGGACGTGAGCCTCCGCGTCTGCAGCCTACCGCAAGAAAAGTAAGGTTTGCACCCGACACCAGGATTCATATGAGCTACAGAAATGTTCATGAACATATGTATGTAAGTAAGGATACATTCACAGATAGATAAATAGATAAAGAGACAGAGAGAGAGAGAAAAAAATTTAATCACTGGTCCTCCAGGGAACAGCAAGGCGGCGTCCGGTTGCTTTTGGAGAACTTTGGAAGGGCCAACTGGCGATCGAACGCTGCAGCCATCGGCGCGTCGTTTGATAACCTTAGCACAGAGAGGCAATGCGTCGCACCTGGACGTGAGCCTCCGCATCTGCAGCCAACCGCAAGAAATGTAATGTTTGCACTCGACACCAGGATTTAAATGAGCTACAGAAATGTTCATGAACATATGTATGTAAGTAAGGATACATTCACAGATAGATATATACATAGATAGATAGATAGATAGAGAGAGAGAGAGAGAGAGAGAGAGAGAGACAAAGAGAGAGAGAAAAAATATTAATCACTGGTCCACCAGGGAACAGCAAGGCGGCGTCCGGTTGCTTTTGGAGAACTTTGGATGGGCCAGCTGGCGTTCGATCGCTGCAGCCATCGGCGTGTCGTTTGATAACCTTAGCGCAAAGAGGCAATGCGTCGCACCTGGACGTGAGCCTCCGCGTCTGCAGCCTACCGCAAGAAAAGTAAGGTTTGCACCCGACTCCAGGATTCATTTGAGCTACAGAAATGTTCAGGAACATATGTATGTAAGTAAGGATACATACACAGATAGATAGATAGATAAAGAGACAGAGAGAGAGAGAAAAATTGATAATCACTGGTCCTCCAGGGAACAGCAAGGCGGCGTCCGGTTGCTTTTGGAGAACTTTGGATGGGCCAGCTGGCGTTCGATCGCTGCAGCCATCGGCGTGTCGTTTGATAACCTTAGCGCAAGGAGGCAATGCGTCGCACCTGGACGTGAGCCTCCGCGTCTGCAGCCTACCGCTAGAAAAGTAAGGTTTGCACCCGACATCAGGATTCATATGAGCTACAGAAATGTTCATGAACATATGTATGTAAGTAAGGATACATTCACAGATAGATAGATAGATAGAGAGAGAGTGAGAGACAGAGAGAGAGAGAAAAAATGTTAATCACTGGTCCTCCTGTGAACAGCAAGGCGGCGTCCGGTTGCTTTTAGAAAACTTTGGAAGGGCCAGCTCGCGTTCGAAGGCTGCAGCCATCGGCGCGTCGTTTGATAACCTTTGCGCAAAGAGGCAATGCGTCGCACCTGGACGTGAGCCACCGCGTCTGCAGCCTACTGCAAGAAAAGTAAGGTTTGCACCCGACACCAGGATTTTTATGAGCTACAGAAATGTTCATGAACATATGTATGTAAGTAAGGATACATTCATAAATAGATAGATAGATAGATAGATAGATAGATAGATAGATAGATAGATAGATAGATAGATAGATAGATAGAGAGAGAGAGACAGAGAGAGAGAAAAAATGTAAATCTCTGGTCCTCCAGGGAACAGCAAGGCGGCGTCCGGTTGCTTTTGGAGAACTTTGGAAGGGCCAGCTGGCGTTCGAACGCTGCAGCCATCGGCGCGTCGTTTGATAACCTTAGCGCAAAGAGGCAATGCGTCGCACCTGGACGTGAGCCTCCGCGTCTGCAGCCTACCGCAAGAAAAGTAAGGTTTGCACCCGACACCAGGATTTATATGAGCTACAGAAATGTTCATGAACATATGTATGTTACTACGGATACATTCACAGATAGATAGAGAGATAGATAGAGAGATAGACAGAGAGAGAAACAGAGAGAGAGAGAAAAAATATTAATCACTGGTCCTCCAGGGAACAGCAAGGCGGCGTCCGGTTGCTTTTGGAGAACTTTGGAAGGGCCAGCTAGCGTTCGAACGCTGCAGCCATCGGCGCGTCGTTTGATAACCTTAGCGCAAAGAGGCAATGCGTCGCACCTGGATGTGAGCCTCCGCGTCTGCAGCCTACCGCAAGAAAAGTAAGGTTTGCACCCGACACGAGGATTTTTATGAGCTACAGAAATGTTCAAGAACATATGTATGTAAGTAAGGATACATTCACAGATAGATAGATAGATAGATAGATAGATAGAGAGAGAGAGAGAGAGAGAGAGAGAGAGAGAGACACAGTGTGAGAGAGAAAAAATGTTAATCACTGGTCCTCCAGGGAACAGCAAGGCGGCGTCCGGTTGTTTTTAGAGAACTTTGGAAGGGCCAGCTGGCGTTCGTACGCTGCAGCCATCGGCGCGTCGTTTGATAACCTTAGCGCAAAGAGGCAATGCGTCGCACCTGGACGTGAGCCTCCACGTCTGCAGCCTACCGCAAGAAAAGTAAGGTTTGAACCCGACACCAGGATTCATATGAGCTACAGAAATGTTCAAGAACATATGTATGTAAGTAAGGATACATACACAGATAGATAGATAGATAAAGAGACAGAGAGAGAGAGAAGAAATGTTAATCACTGGTCCTCCTGTCAACAGCAAGGCGGCGTCCGGTTGCTTTTGGAGAACTTTGGAAGGGCCAGCTGGCGTTCGAACGCTGCAGTCATCGGCGCGTCGTTTGATAACCTTAGCGCAAAGAGGCAATGCGTCGCACCTGGACGTGAGCCTCCGCGTCTGCAGCCTACCGCAAGAAAAGTAAGGTTTGCACCCGACACCAGTATTTTTATGAGCTACAGAAATGTTCATAAACATATGTACGTAAGTAAGGATACATTCACAGATAGATAGGTAGATAGATAGATAGAGAGAGAGAGAGAGAGACAGAGAGAGAGAAAAAATGTAAATCACTGGTCCTCCAGGGAACAGCAAGGCGGCGTCCGGTTGCTTTTGGAGAACTTTGGAAGGGCCAGCTGGCGTTCGAACGCTGCAGCCATCGGCGCGTCGTTTGATAACCTTAGCGCAAAGAGGCAATGCGTCGCACCTGGATGTGAGCCTCCGCGTCTACAGCCTACTGCAAGAAAAGAAAGGCTTGAACCCGACACCAGGATTCATATGAGCTACAGAAATGTTCATGAACATATGTATGTAAGTAAGGATACATACACAGATAGATAGATAGATAGATAAAGAGACAGAGAGAGAGAGAAAAAAAATGTTAATCACTGGTAGTCCAGGGAACAGCAAGGCAGTGTCCGGTTGCTTTTGGAGAACTTTGGAAGGGCCAGCTGGCGTTCGAACGCTGCAGCCATCGGCGCGTCGTTTGATAACCTTAGCGCAAAGAGGCAATGCGTCGCACCTGGACGTGAGCCTCCGCGTCTGCAGCCTACTGCAAGAAAAGTACGGTTTGCACCCGACACCAGGATTTTTATGAGCTACAGAAATGTTCATGAACATATGTATGTAAGTAAGGATACATTCATAAATAGATAGATAGATAGATAGATAGATAGATAGATAGAGAGAGAGAGAGAGAGAGAGAGAGACACACAGTGTGAGAGAGAAAAAATGTTAATCACTGGTCCTCCAGGGAACAGCAAGGCGGCGTCCGGTTGTTTTTAGAGAACTTTGGAAGGGCCAGCTGGCGTTCGTACGCTGCAGCCATCGGCGCGTCGTTTGATAACCTTAGCGCAAAGAGGCAATGCGTCGCACCTGGATGAGAGCCTCCGCGTCTGTAGCCTACCGCAAGAAAAGTAAGGTTTGAACCCGACACCAGGATTCATATGAGCTACAGAAATGTTCAAGAACATATGTATGTAAGTAAGGATACATACACAGATAGATAGATAGATAAAGAGACAGAGAGAGAGAGAAGAAATGTTAATCACTGGTCCTCCAGGGAACAGCAAGGCGGCGTCCGGTTGTTTTTAGAGAACTTTGGAAGGGCCAGCTGGCGTTCGAACGCTGCAGCCATCGGCGCGTCGTTTGATAACCTTAGCGCAAAGAGGCAATGCGTCACACCTGGATGTGAGCCTCCGCGTCTACAGCCTACCGCAAGAAAAGTAAGGTTTGAACCCGACACCAGGATTCATATGAGCTACAGAAATGTTCAAGAACATATGTATGTAAGTAAGGATACATAGACAGATAGATAGATAGATAGATAAAGAGACAGAGAGAGAGAGAAAAAAAATGTTAATCACTGGTAGTCCAGGGAACAGCAAGGCGGCGTCCGGTTGCTTTTGGAGAACTTTGGAAGGGCCAGCTGGCGTTCGAACGCTGCAGCCATCGGCGCGTCGTTTGATAACCTTAGCGCAAAGAGGCAATGCGTCGCACCTGGACGTGAGCCTCCGCGTCTGCAGCCTACTGCAAGAAAAGTACGGTTTGCACCCGACACCAGGATTTTTATGAGCTACAGAAATGTTCATGAACATATGTATGTAAGTAAGGATACATTCTTAAATAGATAGATAGATAGATAGATAGATAGATAGAGAGAGAGAGAGAGAGAGAGAGAGAGAGACAGAGAGAGAGAAAAAATGTAAATCTCTGGTCCTCCAGGGAACAGCAAGGCGGCGTCCGGTTGCTTTTGGAGAACTTTGGAAGGGCCAGCTGGCGTTCGAACGCTGCAGCCATCGGCGCGTCGTTTGATAACCTTAGCGCAAGGAGGCAATGCGTCGCACCTGGACGTGAGCCTCCGCGTCTGCAGCGTACCGCAAGAAAAGTAAGGTTTGCACCCGACACCAGGATTTTTATGAGCTACAGAAATGTTTCAGAACATATGTACGTAAGTAAGGATACATTCACAGATAGATAGATAGATAGATAGATAGAGAGAGAGAGAGAGAGAGAGAGAGAGAGAGAGAGACACAGAGAGAGAGAGAAAAAATGTTAATCACTGGTCCTCCAGGGAACAGCAAGGCGGCGTCCGGTTGTTTTTAGAGAACTTTGGAAGGGCTAGCTGGCGTTCGAACGCTGCAGCCATCGGCGCGTCGTTTGATAACCTTAGCGCAAAGAGGCAATGCGTCGCACCTGGATGTGAGCCTCCGCGTCTGTAGCCTACCGCAAGAAAAGTAAGGTTTGCACCCGACACCAGGATTCATATGAGCTACAGAAATCTTCAAGAACATATGTATGTAAGTAAGGATACATACACAGATAGATAGATAGATAAAGAGACAGAGAGAGAGAGAAGAAATGTTAATCACTGGTCCTCCTGTGAACAGCAAGGCGGCGTCCGGTTGCTTTTGGAGAACTTTGGAAGGGCCAGCTGGCGTTCGAACGCTGCAGTCATCGGCGCGTCGATTGATAACCTTAGCGCAAAGAGGCAATGCGTCGCACCTGGACGTGAGCCTCCGCGTCTGCAGCCTACCGCAAGAAAAGTAAGGTTTGCACCCGACACCAGGATTTTTATGAGCTACAGAATTGTTCATAAACATATGTACGTAAGTAAGGATACATTCACAGATAGATAGGTATATAGATAGAGAGAGAGAGAGAGAGAGAGACAGAGAGAGAGAAAAAATGTAAATCACTGGTCCTCCAGGGAACAGCAAGGCGGCGTCCGGTTGCTTTTGGAGAACTTTGGAAGGGCCAGCTGGCGTTCGAACGCTGCAGCCATCGGTGCGACGTTTGATAACCATAGCGCAAAGAGGCAATGCGTCGCACCTGGTCGTGAGCCTCCACGTCTGCAGCCTACCGCAAGAAAAGTAAGGTTTGCACTCGACACCTGGATTTATATGAGCTACAGAAATGTTCATGAACATATGTATGTAAGTAAGGATACATTCACAGATAGATAGATAGATAGATAGATAGATAGATAGATAGATAGAGAGGGAGAGATAGAGAGACAGAGAGAGAGAGAAAAAATGTTAATCACTGGTCCTCCTGTGAACAGCAAGGCGGCGTCCGGTTGCTTTTGGAGAACTTTGGAAGGGCCAGCTGGCGTTCGAACGCTGCAGCCATCGGCGCGTCGTTTGATAACCTTAGCGCAAAGAGGCAATGCGTCGCACCTGGATGTGAGCCTCCGCGTCTGTAGCCTACCGCAAGAAAAGTAAGGTTTGCACCCGACACCAGGATTCATATGAGCTACAGAAATCTTCAAGAACATATGTATGTAAGTAAGGATACATACACAGATAGATAGATAGATAAAGAGACAGAGAGAGAGAGAAGAAATGTTAATCACTGGTCCTCCTGTGAACAGCAAGGCGGCGTCCGGTTGCTTTTGGAGAACTTTGGAAGGGCCAGCTGGCGTTCGAACGCTGCAGTCATCGGCGCGTCGATTGATAACCTTAGCGCAAAGAGGCAATGCGTCGCACCTGGACGTGAGCCTCCGCGTCTGCAGCCTACCGCAAGAAAAGTAAGGTTTGCACCCGACACCAGGATTTTTATGAGCTACAGAATTGTTCATAAACATATGTACGTAAGTAAGGATACATTCACAGATAGATAGGTATATAGATAGAGAGAGAGAGAGAGAGAGAGACAGAGAGAGAGAAAAAATGTAAATCACTGGTCCTCCAGGGAACAGCAAGGCGGCGTCCGGTTGCTTTTGGAGAACTTTGGAAGGGCCAGCTGGCGTTCGAACGCTGCAGCCATCGGCGCGACGTTTGATAACCATAGCGCAAAGAGGCAATGCGTCGCACCTGGTCGTGAGCCTCCACGTCTGCAGCCTACCGCAAGAAAAGTAAGGTTTGCACTCGACACCAGGATTTATATGAGCTACAGAAATGTTCATGAACATATGTATGTAAGTAAGGATACATTCACAGATAGATAGATAGATAGATAGATAGATAGATAGATAGATAGATAGATAGATAGATAGAGAGGGAGAGATAGAGAGACAGAGAGAGAGAGAAAAAATGTTAATCACTGGTCCTCCTGTGAACAGCAAGGCGGCGTCCGGTTGCTTTTGGAGAACTTTGGAAGGGCCAGCTGGCGTTCGAACGCTGCAGCCATCGGCGCGTCGTTTGATAACCTTAGCGCAAAGAGGCAATGCGTCGCACCTGGATGTGAGCCTCCGCGTCTGTAGCCTACCGCAAGAAAAGTAAGGTTTGCACCCGACACCAGGATTCATATGAGCTACAGAAATCTTCAAGAACATATGTATGTAAGTAAGGATACATACACAGATAGATAGATAGATAAAGAGACAGAGAGAGAGAGAAGAAATGTTAATCACTGGTCCTCCTGTGAACAGCAAGGCGGCGTCCGGTTGCTTTTGGAGAACTTTGGAAGGGCCAGCTGGCGTTCGAACGCTGCAGTCATCGGCGCGTCGATTGATAACCTTAGCGCAAAGAGGCAATGCGTCGCACCTGGACGTGAGCCTCCGCGTCTGCAGCCTACCGCAAGAAAAGTAAGGTTTGCACCCGACACCAGGATTTTTATGAGCTACAGAATTGTTCATAAACATATGTACGTAAGTAAGGATACATTCACAGATAGATAGGTATATAGATAGAGAGAGAGAGAGAGAGAGAGAGAGAGAGAGAGAGAGAGAGACAGAGAGAGAGAAAAAATGTAAATCACTGGTCCTCCAGGGAACAGCAAGGCGGCGTCCGGTTGCTTTTGGAGAACTTTGGAAGGGCCAGCTGGCGTTCGAACGCTGCAGCCATCGGCGCGACGTTTGATAACCATAGCGCAAAGAGGCAATGCGTCGCACCTGGTCGTGAGCCTCCACGTCTGCAGCCTACCGCAAGAAAAGTAAGGTTTGCACCTGACACCAGGATTTATATGAGCTACAGAAATGTTCATGAACATATGTATGTAAGTAAGGATACATTCACAGATAGATAGATAGAGAGAAAGAGAGAGAGAGAGAGAGAGAGAGAGAGAGAGAGAGAGAAAGAGAGAGAGAGAGAGAGAGTGTAGCGTTATGTTGGGTGTATTTGGATAAGAGCATTTGGGCTCTGAGCTGAAGCACTGATCTTAAGAAGACCTCTCCCCCCCCAAAGTTATCAGATTTCCTTAGCTCATCAGCTTGGAACTGGTTTGCATCAATGTGACAGTTTTGGGGAGGATGGCACCGAGAAGAGGCCAAATAGTTTGGAATTCTGCTATGAGATGTCTGGAGAAAGGGGCCTGTAGGTGATAAAAACTCTTTGAAGTGGATGAGAGCCGAAATCCCGACATAGAGCTACGAGCCCAGGCCAACCGGCATTTCCAAAAGATGGCATGGATTGACATCAGTCATAAATCAAGCCCCCCTCCAATAGGACACTGGGGTCTGAAACAGAAATCCAATCTCAAGAACTCAGGAACCAATCACCTATTGATCTGACAGACTATAAGGAACAGCGGACAGTCTTTCTTTCTCTCTCTCTCTCTCTCACCTGAACCAGTAACTCGCTGCCACAGCTCAACCTGTAGCTCTGTTGCCAGAACCGGAACCAGAAACCAACCAAGTCTTTGCCCGCAACAGAAGAGTTAAACTAAGAGAAGGAGATTGAGCCATACGAAGAATTCTTTTAAAGGACTTTATTAAATAAAGAACTTTACAGACTGCGCATGCCCGCCTGTACCCACCTGATCAGTGGAGTTTTACAGCTGGACAATTGACTAAGTCGACTGTATACGAAAGTGTCAGTCATTTAAATAGCTATTTGAGTCTTAAGAAACTTGACCCTTGGAACAAACAGGGCCCTGCTTTCCTCAAAGACTTTGTCTTCAAATAAGTACGGTGAGAGACCCTGCTTGCCAAGAAGATTTTGTGCACAACCTTGGAGCCTTCAAACCAGTGGAAAATCTGTTTGGAAACGACTCTACTTTCGCGAAACCCCAACTTCCAGGTGCATCGACTGAGTGGAAGTTCTTGGACAAAGCCGAACCGGACTGCCTTTGTTCCAACCACACGGACCTCGTGCCATGTGCTGTTATCTGAGCCCGAAGACTGAGAGGCCTCTCTGCGACGAAGTTCAGATAAGTTTAACAGTTTGGAGTTCATGATTCATGACATGTGAGAAATCAATTAGAAATGTTAATCTGTGATTCATAACTCTAGAATGTGTAATATCATTTAGTTTTCTTAAATATAAATGTGTGTTGCATTAAACTGTTTTGTTGATAAATTTAGAAATAAAATCTGTCAACGCAGAGAAATATCTTCTCATTCCTGTTTAACTGTTTAGTCTGAAATTGACACAAGTTAATAGACACCAGATTATAGGTGGCCCTGCCTATCCTTAATCACTGAATAATAATCAGTTAAGGGAAATTGTGGTAACAAGGAATGATAGGATCTTTCTCGGCACCTAAACGTAAATGAGACTGATATATATATAATGAGAAGTTACCTGACATAAATACTAACCTGCGTAGTTATTTAATGTCTGACTAATAATACTAACGAGAGACTCACCTTCGTCTTACTAACCGGTATTGTAGTCAATGTGTTTATAACCTTTTTTGTTGAACGATTTGTGTGATATCATATGCGATCCCATGGTCTTTGAATTGGTCACGAAAGTGATTTGTCTTTGATTTGTTGATCTAGAGTGAATTTTAATTAGTTTTTCCCTTTTGTATAATTAGTGTAGTGCTACATTTAGTCTTTGTTTTGAATAAATTTGACAATTTATATCTTTGGAATTGGAGTCTGCGTCCAATTATTACAGAAATTGAGTTCTACAAGATTCCAGGATTCGTGATAAGGTGATACTATAAATTCACTTCTTTAATTGAAATGTATAAGTGTACCTTACACTACAAGATACAGAGAGAGAGAGAAAAAATATAAATCAATGGTCCTCCAGGGAACAGCAAGGCGGCGTCCGGTTGCTTTTGGAGAACTTTGGAAGGGCCAGCTGGCGTTCAAACGCTGCAGCCATCGGCGCGTCGTTTGATAACCTTAGCGCAAAGAGGCAATGCATCGCACCTGGACGTGTGCCTCCACGTCTGCAGCCTACCGCAAGAAAAGTAAGGTTTGCACTCGACACCAGGATTCATATGAGCTACAGAATTGATCAAGAACATATGTATGTAAGTAAGGATACATACACAGACAGATAGATAGATAGTTAGAGAGACAGAGAGAGAGAGAGAGACAGAGAGAGAGAGAAAAAATGTTAATCACTGGTCCTCCAGGGAACAGCAAGGCGGCGTCCGGTTGCTTTTGGAGAACTTTGGAAGGGCCAGCTGGCGTTCGAACGCTGCAACCATCGGCGCGTCGTTTGATAACCTTAGCGCAAAGAGGCAATGCGTCGCACCTGGACGTGAGCCTCCGCGTCTGCAGCCTACCGCAAGAAAAGTAAGGTTTGCACCCGACACCAGGATTTATATGAGCTACAGAAATGTTCATGAACATATGTATGTAACTAAGGATACATTCACAGATAGATAAATAGATAGATAGATAGATAGAGAGAGAGAGAGACAGAGAGAGAGAGAAAAAATGTTAATCACTGGTCCTCCAGGGAACAGCAAGGCGGCGTCCGGTTGCTTTTGGAGAACTTTGGAAGGGCCAGCTGGCGTTCGAACGCTGCAGCCATCGGCGCGTCGTTTGATAACCTTAGCGCAAAGAGGCAATGCGTCGCACCTGGACGTGAGCCTCCGCGTCTGCAACCCACCGCAAGAAAAGTAAGGCTTGCACCCGACCCCAGGATTTATATGAGCTACAGAAATGTTCATGAACACATATATGTAAGTAAGGATACATTCACAGATAGATAGATAGATAGATAGATAGATAGATAGATAGACAGAGAGTGAGAGACAGAGAGAGAGAGAAAAATTGTTAATCACTGGTCCTCCAGGGAACAGCAAGGCGGCGTCCGGTTGCTTTTGGAGAACTTTGGAAGGGCCAGCTGGCGTTCGAACGCTGCAGCCATCGGCGCGTCGTTTGATAACCTTAGTGCAAAGAGGCAATGCGTCGCACCTGGACGTGAGCCTCTGCGTCTGCAGCCTACCGCAAGAAAAGTAAGGTTTGCACCCGACACCAGGATTTATATGAGCTACAGAAATGTTCATGAACATATGTATGTAAGTAAGGATACATTTACAGATAGATAGATAGATAGAGAGAGAGAGAGAGAGACAGAGAGAGAGAGAAATAATGTTAATCACTGGTCCTCCAGGGAACAGCAAGGTGGCGTCCGGTTGCTTTTGGAGAACTTTGGAAGGGCCAGCTGGCGTTCGAACGCTGCAGCCATCGGCGCGTCGTTTGATAACCTTAGCGCAAAGAGGCAATGCGTCGCACCTGGACGTGAGCCTCCGCGTCTGCAGCCTACCGCAAGAAAAGTAAGGTTTGCACCTGACACCAGGATTTATATGAGCTACAGAAATGTTCATGAACATATGTATGTAAGTAAGGATACATTCACAGATAGATAGATAGAGAGAAAGAGAGAGAGAGAGAGAGAGAGAGAGAGAAAGAGAGAGAGAGAGAGAGAGTGTAGCGTTATGTTGGGTGTATTTGGATAAGAGCATTTGGGCTCTGAGCTGAAGCACTGATCTTAAGAAGACCTCTCCCCCCCCCAAAGTTATCAGATTTCCTTAGCTCATCAGCTTGGAACTGGTTTGCATCAATGTGACAGTTTTGGGGAGGATGGCACCGAGAAGAGGCCAAATAGTTTGGAATTCTGCTATGAGATGTCTGGAGAAAGGGGCCTGTAGGTGATAAAAACTCTTTGAAGTGGATGAGAGCCGAAATCCCGACATAGAGCTACGAGCCCAGGCCAACCGGCATTTCCAAAAGATGGCATGGATTGACATCAGTCATAAATCAAGCCCCCCTCCAATAGGACACTGGGGGCTGAAACCGAAATCCAATCTCAAGAACTCAGGAACCAATCACCTATTGATCTGACAGACTATAAGGAACAGCGGACAGTCTTTCTTTCTCTCTCTCTCTCTCTCACCTGAACCAGTAACTCGCTGCCACAGCTCAACCTGTAGCTCTGTTGCCAGAACCGGAACCAGAAACCAACCAAGTCTTTGCCCGCAACAGAAGAGTTAAACTAAGAGAAGGAGATTGAGCCATACGAAGAATTCTTTTAAAGGACTTTATTAAATAAAGAACTTTACAGACTGCGCATGCCCGCCTGTACCCACCTGATCAGTGGAGTTTTACAGCTGGACAATTGACTAAGTCGACTGTATACGAAAGTGTCAGTCATTTAAATAGCTATTTGAGTCTTAAGAAACTTGACCCTTGGAACAAACAGGGCCCTGCTTTCCTCAAAGACTTTGTCTTCAAATAAGTACGGTGAGAGACCCTGCTTGCCAAGAAGATTTTGTGCACAACCTTGGAGCCTTCAAACCAGTGGAAAATCTGTTTGGAAACGACTCTACTTTCGCGAAACCCCAACTTCCAGGTGCATCGACTGAGTGGAAGTTCTTGGACAAAGCCGAACCGGACTGCCTTTGTTCCAACCACACGGACCTCGTGCCATGTGCTGTTATCTGAGCCCGAAGACTGAGAGGCCTCTCTGCGACGAAGTTCAGATAAGTTTAACAGTTTGGAGTTCATGATTCATGACATGTGAGAAATCAATTAGAAATGTTAATCTGTGATTCATAACTCTAGAATGTGTAATATCATTTAGTTTTCTTAAATATAAATGTGTGTTGCATTAAACTGTTTTGTTGATAAATTTAGAAATAAAATCTGTCAACGCAGAGAAATATCTTCTCATTCCTGTTTAACTGTTTAGTCTGAAATTGACACAAGTTAATAGACACCAGATTATAGGTGGCCCTGCCTATCCTTAATCACTGAATAATAATCAGTTAAGGGAAATTGTGGTAACAAGGAATGATAGGATCTTTCTCGGCACCTAAACGTAAATGAGACTGATATATATATAATGAGAAGTTACCTGACATAAATACTAACCTGCGTAGTTATTTAATGTCTGACTAATAATACTAACGAGAGACTCACCTTCGTCTTACTAACCGGTATTGTAGTCAATGTGTTTATAACCTTTTTTGTTGAACGATTTGTGTGATATCATATGCGATCCCATGGTCTTTGAATTGGTCACGAAAGTGATTTGTCTTTGATTTGTTGATCTAGAGTGAATTTTAATTAGTTTTTCCCTTTTGTATAATTAGTGTAGTGCTACATTTAGTCTTTGTTTTGAATAAATTTGACAATTTATATCTTTGGAATTGGAGTCTGCGTCCAATTATTACAGAAATTGAGTTCTACAAGATTCCAGGATTCGTGATAAGGTGATACTATAAATTCACTTCTTTAATTGAAATGTATAAGTGTACCTTACACTACAAGATACAGAGAGAGAGAGAAAAAATATAAATCAATGGTCCTCCAGGGAACAGCAAGGCGGCGTCCGGTTGCTTTTGGAGAACTTTGGAAGGGCCAACTGGCGTTCAAACGCTGCAGCCATCGGCGCGTCGTTTGATAACCTTAGCGCAAAGAGGCAATGCATCGCACCTGGACGTGTGCCTCCACGTCTGCAGCCTACCGCAAGAAAAGTAAGGTTTGCACTCGACACCAGGATTTATATGAGCTACAGAAATGTTCATGAACATATGTATGTAAGTAAGGATACATTCACAGATAGATAGATAGATAGATAGATAGATAGAGAGAGAGAGAGAGAGAGACAGAGAGAGACAGAGAGAGAGAGAAAAAATGTTAATCACTGGTCCTCCAGGGAACAGCAAGGCGGCGTCCGGTTGCTTTTGGAGAACTTTGGAAGGGCCAGCTGGCGTTCGAACGCTGCAGCCATCGGCGCGTCGTTTGATAACCTTAGCGCAAAGAGGCAATGCGTCGCACCTGGACGTGAACCTCCACGTCTACAGCCCACAGCAAGAAAAGTGAGCGACGCTCCCAAGACCGGCACACAACTGCCTGGGGATCGGAGAACACGGGCACGGATCCAATACCTCTCTCATGCCAAGCATGCGCTCTACCACCTGAGCTAACTCCGCAGGCCTTGGCGGTGCCTTAGACTTGTTCAGTCTTTAAATGGCACGTCGAGGGTTAGTCCTTTCTTGCGCTTCAGGCAAGCTTGCATCCAGCTGCGGACAACTTACTTTCCACGGTGACAGCCATTGTGCCAGAATAGTAAAGGATTGTCAGGAGCAAAACTTTCAAAGTGACAGAAAGGTTCAACTCCTGTCGTGATTTACATGAGCTTCAGAAAGGTTCACGAACATATGTATACAAGTGAGGTTTCATTCACAGATAGGTTTTAGGTTTTATTAAGCACTTTATTTACAAGTTGAAATAAACAAAAACACTGTACAGCAATCCACTAAATCATTAACACAGCAACAACCCCAAACCCTCCCACTCCCACAACACTTTGTTTACACACCACAGTAGCTCAAAGCTGTCCAAATCCTGCACAGCGCTGTAGAACTGAAAATCTACCCTGATTTTAGACACCACTAGATGTTTGAAAATATGCACAGGATCCTGAGCGATAAAACCATTGACTTTGTTCTTCCTGCTTTTTAAAATGACAAACTTGGCCTGTCCAAAAATAAAATTGCTCAGCTGAAAAATGCTTCGCCTTGTCTTTCGGTATTTAAAACCAAAAATAAAACTTGCTTCAGTAAACGGCAAACCCAGACCCTCAATCAGCGTCTTCATTAGCATAAACAGTGGCCTCAGTCTGGCACAGAAAAAAAAGCATTGAAAAACTCCCTCTGAGAACAGAAAGGACAATTGTCCGTAACCCTAGGCTTAATGATGGTCAGAAAAGAGTTAATGGCAATGATGGAATGCAGGATCCTCCACTGCAGATCCCCCAACCTTTTTTGCAGTGGAGGTTTGTACAAAGTACGCCAAGCCGGTTCAAACTCCTCCCCCACCCCTAACTGCTCTTGCCAGTGCGTATCAGGTAACTGCTGGAGCTGCTGCTGGTGACGAACCTTCACGCAGGCCTTGTACACCTGCTTCCCATTCATAGTAAATAGAGAAAGCTCAGTAACATTCTCAACCTTCAGTAAATGACCCGGCACCTCAGTGTGCTGACTGAATGCTGGGGACACTGTTAACAAGAGGAACTCAGAGTCAGGCTGTGGGGCCCTCCTTTGCCTAAGCATTCTCTCCACCAAAACCAGCCCCTCTGTTGGCAGAGCATTACGGACCTGATTTAGAAACCGCTCCACTACACGCACAGAGTTAACGCCCAGCTCTGCAGCCAAAAGCTCAGGCTCCTTCCACCTAAAATGACTCAAGTCCAACAAGTGCCCGACTTTCACCACTCCAGCCCTGACTAACACACTAGTGAAATGCGACCTCTCCACTAGCTGTGTTTGGAAAAAGGGATTCAGAATCAGGGGCTCCTCCAGTACACCATAGAAACTGAACCTCTCAGTATCTCTGCCGACAATTCTGAACAAGCTCCAGGCCTTCAGGAGACTGCAGTAGTACAGGGGCAACTGGGTCACCTTAAGGCAATGCATTTCTATTAGAAAAATACTCTTTCTCACTCAGATGCTGCTCAAGTCGCCTGGCTCCCTCCTCTGAAACCTGCGGGAGGTCCTCAAGGAAGCGCTGGGAATCTGACGTCTCCTCCATGGCCTCCGCCATGAACAAGTCCCTGTAGAACTCCACAGCCAGCCTGCGAATGTCCCCAGGCTCACGCAGCTCCTGTCCTGCTGAGGTCGTCAAGCAGTGTATCAGCTTACTCTGTGCCCTCTTTTTCTCTAGCCCGAAAAAATAATGAGTGGGAGCATCCATCTCCGCACAACTCTGAAAACGTGCCCTCACCAGGGCTCCCTGTACTTTCATTCCCACCAGATCTGACAATCCCCTGCTTTTCTTCGGCAGACTCTCAATCAGTCCAGCCATTGGGCAGGAGTCTACGGCTCTCTGGAGTTCCAGTATCTCCACCTCTAAAACTTTCATGGCTTCAGTTAAGCCTTTGATGACATTCATGGAGTACTGCTGACAAAAAGCCCGAATCTGTACTTTCCCCACATCCCACCATTGCCGTACAGAAGAGAAACCGGATTTCTGCGCCCTCCACCTCTCCCAAAAGAAGGTAAATACTCTCCTAAAGTGCATGTCTGCACCCAGAACTGCATTGAAATGCCAATGGGAGCTACGTGGCTTTACTGATGGAAACATCACAGTTGCTGTTACCAAACTGTGATCTGAAAAACCACTAGGGGTGATAAAACCAGCTTTTAAAATATTTACATTGTGCTGAAAGGTATAAAAGCAATCCAATCTAGCCAGAGAGACATCCTTCTCTGTGATCTTCGTCCAAGTATACTGTCTGGTGTTGTTAAAAACTTTCCAAACATCAGCCAATTGAAAAAGTTTAATAATCCTTAAAAGCTCTTTGCTGGACTGAGGATGAGGTTCTAAATGATTCCTATCCTTCAGAGGATCAACTGTACAATTAAAATCCCCCCCTATAACCATCGTCTCCTCAGGTGTGCACTCCAAAAGCAGTGTTTCCAACACTTGGAGGAAACACACTCTCTCTCTTCCCTCAGTGGGTGCATAAACGTTTATAAAATGAAAAGCGTGTTTTTCCACCACTGCCCAAACGCTCATCAAACATCCTTTGACCACCTCGTTCAGAATGACAGTAGAGGGCAAAAACCCTCTACGAAACAAAACCGCCACCCCTGCACTGACATTAGTCCCATTACTAAAGATGAAGTCTCCTGCCCACTCCTTCTCCCAATCTACTTGATTCACACTGTCTATGTGGGTCTCCTGTAAGAAAGTAACACCCAGGGCTTTCTGAATGATATAAGAGAGAACCGTGGCTCTCTTTAAAGCATTCCTACCACCATTAATATTTAAGCTCCCAATATGTAAATTATTATACATTGATAAGAAAGAGGAAGAGGAAAACAAAAACAGAGACGCAAAAAAACAGGTGACCGCAATAAAAAAGCAAACACCAGTGTTACTATACATTGGAGTCTTTTTTCGTTTTCAACCCTTTACGGAGTTTGCTGGAGATATTCTTTAAACGAACAAACTCTTGCGTACAGAACAGCTCTTGCCCAACAGCAGTGCTTTTCAGAGACCGCACCGAGCTCAGAAACAGACTTACATCAGGGAAATAGTCTTCAACACTATCTGTCTCCTACCCTTTGTTTCATCAAGAAATTCCTTAATAAGCTGCGCGCTGTAACCGCCTCAGACTCTCTGTACATCAGAGGCTTCTGAGGCGATGGAGGAGTCGGTGAGACTGCCCTCCCCCTCACTGTCAGACTCCGAGCCGTCACCCACTGCTGTCACAGCCTGCACACTCCACGGCGTACGGGGATCTGAGCCCGGCTGGGAACACACTGCCTCATCCGGCTCAGGAGCTTGATTCCGTTTTTTAGCAGAAGCACCGTCCACAGATTTGCGAGTGCGTTTCTTCTGGTCACCAGCCCTCTCGCTGTTCACCCCACTCCACTACCTGATGCCCCGTCCTTCTGCTGTATACTGCCATCCAGTCCAGTTAAACGGCTGTCATCCGTTCTGTCTGATGCTCCACTAACATTAGCTGACACACCACTAATACCTGGGACCTCCACAGTCGGCACGGTACCGCCGCGGTCAGAAATACTCTCACCGCCCACACTCTCCTGTACCTGGACCTCCAGACCCTCACTCTCTTCAACAGTCTCCCCCGCAGCCCCTCTTCTCGCCTCCTCTGCCACTTCGGCTGTTCCGCTAGTAGGGCGGTCGGGCTGCTCACCACTCCCCGACCTGGTCTTCTTGGGCTGACCTCCCCGGTTCCCTGCCCCCAAGTTTCCCCGTCAACTGGGACCAGCACCCTCATCCTGATCCTTCTCAGGGCAATGCCTAACAGTGTGGCCTTTATTACCGCAGTTGAAGCACTTCATAGAATCAGATGTGACAAAGACAACATAATCATTGCCATCAACCTTGAACTTAAGCACAATGTTCAGATCCCCATTTATGTCATTCAAAATCATAAATACCTGCCTTCTGAACGAAACAACATGTTTCAACTGCTGTGACTTACACCCAAGCGGTATACGTTTCAAGCCCGACATTATCTGCCCATATCTCGTCAGTTCCCTCTCTAATAGGTCGTTTGACAGAAAAGGAGGAACATTAGACCAAGTAACTCTCCTGGCCGGAGCTGCTAGGGGGGTAACATTGATCACTATACCGGTCTCAACGATACACGAGACTCAATGCTGCTCAGAAACAGCACAACAGACCGGCTCATACGAGCTGCCGACTTAATATTTTCACAACCGACAACTTGCCCGATCGCCAGAACACACTCCTCCAGCGGCACAAACTCATCAGAGGTCACTTTAACGCCATGCCGATATGTTAAAGTCTCAAATGAAAAACTCAGATTGCCCCCCCTCCCCGACCCAGCCCCAGACATCCCGATCGCTTCGCTGACTGCAGGAGTCAGCTCAGCATGGGGAAACTCTTCAGAAAAACCTTTTGCAAAACTGTCAAAAACACATTCAGAAAGAAAGAAAGAAAGAAAGAAAGAAAGAAAGAAAGAAAGAAAGAAAGGAAAAAGTAAAGGAGAAAAACCTCAAACAAACCTGGCAGCAGCAAACATGCTGTCTAACTTTAGATCATGAGCAAGGGAGCGTCTGGAGTAGTGTAGCTCTTATATGTGACAAAATAAGTGTCACCTGCTTGCTAAACGTTGTGTTATGTGTTGCACGTGCCCTATGTGGAATGTGTATCGCCAGACACACTGAGAAAGAAGTGAAATCTCTTTTGCATAGATTAGAAACATGCACTCTACCTTCAAGATGGTTTAGTGACTTGTTGGAAAGTGTAGATGAGCAAGTAATACAATTAATTGAGAAGGTTATAAATAACAAGCCTTATCAGGGGTTTTACAAACATGAATAAAATACTATTTGTGTATGCTCTTCATTTGTTGTGCAACAAGACATTATATATATATTTTTTTTTCAGAGAAAGAAAACTCCTGCTTCCGTGGGTTTACGTTTACGTATGTTTGAGGAATCTCTGCTTGAAGATGTCATCCACACCCAGTATGCTCAAGAGAATGCTGTACAAAGATCCACGGACTGGTGTACCTGCTTTTACAGTTGTTCAAAAAGTTCAAAGTCCAATTTCTACACTGTGCTAGACAAAATAGCAATGATCTGTGTCGCAGCCCTTGCCAATAAACAAGTTGAGGGAGTTGCTAGTGCAGTACAGTTCAGCTGTTTCTTCCTGTCTGCTGTAGGAGTTGGGCATGGGAGATCATTGGTTACCCGTGTCAGTATCTAATCTCACTGTCTACTTCTCACCTGATACCTCTGTGATTGCCAACAAGGGGTTTGCCACCAAGTACTAAGTCGAAGGGGTCAAATACTTATTTCCCTCATTAACATGCAAATCAATTTATAACTTTTTTGAAATGTGTTTTTCTGGATTTTTTTGTTGTTATTCTGTCTCTCACTGTTAAAATACACCTACCATTAAAATTATAGACTGATCATTTCTTTGTCAGTGGGCAAACATACAAAATCAGCAGGGGATCAAATACTTTTTTCCCGCACTGTATATGTATTTAAAACGTTTCTTTTTCTTTTTGATTGTACTAAAACAGTATCATAAAATAATATATTTTTTATATTTTTTATTTTAGGTTATATTGTAGAGGTAGAGTGCATGTTTCTAATCTATGCAAAAGAGATTTCACTTCTTTCTCAGTCTGTCTGGTGATACACATTCCGCATAGGGCACGTGCAACACATAACACAACGTTTATCAAGCGGGTGACACTTATTTTGTCGCATATAAGAGCTACACTACTCCAGACACTCCCTTGCTCATGATCTAAAGTTAGACAGAGATGCTGTGCTTGGCTAGGATCTCCTATCAGACAGGCCTCACACTTATCAACTAATTCACGGCCTATACAATGTTTTTATTTTCTTATTTTTTAATTTACCAACATAGTATCATAAGACAATATAACCTTAAAAACACAGTTTATGCTATTAAACATTACACCTCCACACCAGCAGGGTGAGGTACCCTTGGACCCTCACCATTATGGATGTCATCCTAACAAAATGGCTACCATCTTACCAGATGGCCTTGTGACCTTGGCTGACATCCAAAATAGCCAATATACAAAATGGCCGACATCCAAGATGGCCGATATACTAAAACGGGACTTCCAGCTGTCAAAATAATTGATGCCACCATCTAGACTACTAGTCTCTCAATCCCAGCATTAAAATCTACATATTTCAAAAGCTGATTATTAAAACACCAAAGCCAGGGCCCCTTCTGTAATTTACAAAAACTAAGCTCAAAGGAAAAGAAAGCATGATCACTGAAAGAAGTTTTGCAATAGCTATAATTTGACAATCATGGTATTGTATCACTAGATATAACAACTGCCCGACACACACACACACACAAACACACACACACACACACATAGTAATAAATAAATATTTCAACAATAATGTACAATTAGGTTAGGAAGACTAACTGTTTTTATCTAAAACCAAAGTTTAAAGAATTTGTGCACTTACTTTCCATTAGAGCAATTGAGTTTGTCAGACTTGCTACTTTGATTTGTAGTTCACGGTTTTCCTTTTTTAGTTGTACATTTTCAAGTATCAGGATGTCAATTTTATTGTGTAACAGTTTTTTCCCTATTCGACCAGGAAAATCACCATCACTCTGTAACAAGGGTAATTAATTCAGGTCATTATTATATCCTACTCCATTTAATAAGGTTTTCCAACTAATATATTACACAATTTATAGATTTAAGAGTTACATTTATATCAAAACATTGACACAACCACTAAACACAAATGATAAACCTGTACTTAGTATCGCTTTCCTTTTTGAACAGAAACTCACAAGTTTTGGGGCTAAGTATAGGAAATATAATGCAAATTAAAGTTTCTATGAAGTGGTAGATGGAATACAGGGATAATCCAGCTCATGCCATTCGACTTGAAATACATCTTGATCTTGATCATTGTTATTTGTTAACGTGTTATTTCTAATTTCACATTTTTAAAATAAAACAGTATAATAACAGTTTGACAGAGCAACAATCTTACAGGTCACATTTTGAGACCAAATTGTTTGCTGCAGCTGCTTTATTCTGTGCTCAGCCACACTTTGTTTTATTTATTTTAATGGCAGTCTTGCATTCTGGAAAATTATATGTAAAACAAATATCATTAATAGTGTGGGGAAAAAAATGTATAGGTTTTACAATAGGAATTATCCATAACATATGTGAAAGATGTCACTTATTCATCTTTAACCAGTACAGATTTTTTTTTTCTCAGAGATTAATATTGTACTTCATTTCTCAACTCAGTTAATAGAGTCTTGAACTATAACATTAACTGGATTGTTCAATTTCTGAACAAAATTTGCACAATAATATCGTAGATCATAGGTGCCGACTTTGCGGGGGCTCAGGGGCTTCAAATAATCCTAATGTACAATATATTTTAAATATATACCTATATATTTGGAGACAGAAAGAAAAACTAAAATAGAGATTAGGCCTACCTGAAAATCTAATAATTTTCGCAAGGCATTATGTCCATTTGCATTTAGTTTTGTGCGAAAGTCCTCCTACTGGCCATGAAACTTCTTTGACCTTTAGAAAACCTTGATTTTTGATCCACTCTGACAAGCCTATTCCCACAGTTGGGTGGGGCTTGTCATTGAAGAAATCAAACAGCACGTACTTCGACACCATTGCCTAGAAAGAAAAATGAAAGATTTAGGTTGCGATTAGATTAATGGGAAACTTTACCTGCGTGTAAAATGTAATTATGTTTAACAAAATTAAAAACTTAATCAAAACATTTAATTATACATAAACAGAGATTATTTCACTTACCTCACAATTTTAACCGCTGTGCTTGCGACACCCCCTCACGAGCGCTCTCCATGACAACCTGGAAATGCCGAGGTCAGTCTTTCTTGGGCATGCGCATTACATACCACTCGGAGGTCAGTGACGCACGCAACATCTAAATACATGGGGAAAGGCGCCATTACTCTGTTCATCCAATGTTTTTGATGAGTTTTGCAAGGTAAGACAATCAATAATCATCCATTAATGTTTGCGTGTTATTCAGTTAATAGTTTAAGTGTTAGATCCAGTTAAATTATATATGAATTTGTATTACATTTCGACATTAACTGTTTTGGTGAAATAGATGTACGTAGGCAAAATTTGGAGTCATTGTAGTTATTATTGTATGTATTTTATTATTAGTTTACCATTTCTATATATTATGAATATATTTTTATGAGTGTGTAAAATGGATGGAGAGTCATTATTTAGCTGTTGTCATTATAATATTATTTTGATCTTAGTAGATCTATTATTAGTAAGGTCTTATACTTATGCATAGGACCATAGGCGCAGAGTTTTGATTCCCAGCAGTTGAATAAGTAACTCATCAAAATTTGGGGGCGGGGGGGCATCAGCCCCCCTTTTTACTGTTCAGCGGGGGCTGAAGCCCTTGAGTACAAATACATGTTTATTCATAAAGGTATCTTTAAGCAAATAGTTAATTTGTAATAAATAGAAGTGTTGATTAAATTAAACCCAACTGTTATAACTTTGTGTAGCCTAACATCCCACTTATCGCTTCAGGTTAAATGGATATGGACACTGACAGTAAGCAAGGTCCTTACAAACGATATTTATATGAAGAATCTGAAATCCCAAGAACAACCAAAATAAGGTGACAGAGTGAACATGACAACGGCAATACAGTGAACCCAGAGAGCAACATTTGTGAATCCTGTGAAGCAGTGCTGATGTAGGGCCATATCCCACTTGTGCTTGTGTTGGCAGCACTGTGGAGTAGTGGTTAGGGCTACACAGGTTACAACACTTAGATTGCTCCAGTAAAAATGCCCAGCTGTATAAATGGGTACAAATGTAAGTCGCTCTGGATAAGAGCGTCTGCTAAATGACAAATAATTTAATGAAAATGTAATGTGTGATATTGCTTAATTAAGAAAATTAGTAATGTTAAAAGAAGAGGGGGGAGATGTTTGAGATGGGTAGTTTTTGTATATGTGTATATAGTGTCTGATTATATCAGTTGTTGACAGTTTATTGTCCTAATGAACAGAGAGCTCTCTGTTCTGGACAATAAACCGTCAACAACTCAAAACTACTTACAAAAAAGTACCATGGGATTACCATAGTTGTACAATGATAGTGCATGGTACAGTAGTAGTAGTATGGTTAATGAAATTCCTGCTAAATGTCTGCCCATCCCACCAATGCTGAAAGACCCAAATAAAAGTTTTATAAGGTTTATTTTTAACCAATTACAATCAAGTCCCCTCCAGAGTCATTACTGCTTGGTTAAGGCTTCCAGCTTGTTGGGCTGCTTTGTGAGAGCTGGAGGTATCTCAAAGTCAAGTGCTTCATGGAGACCTTTATTGCTAACTGTTTTGGAATGCCGACTTTGGCCAAAACCCTGCCTGCAAGCGTGGACAGCCAATCACAGCGCATCCTCATCATTATAGTGGTGAGTATCACTGCCTGTGATGTGGGAGACTGGGGTTTTATTCCCCAATGGGGAGGCTGCTCTGTAACTTTTGCTACCTTGGCCTCTCATCCGCTAACAAAGAACTCACAGATGCCTTTGTCCTGATGACCAGGAGGTCGAGTTCCACTGTGTCGCTCAGACTGCACAGCAGTGGCTACACACATGAGCTTCCCAGAACCTATAGGCACAGGGGCTTTCACCTACTCCATTTCTAACCTGTGTTGGTTCACCCTTACTTAGACAACCTGGAGACCCTGGGCTTCCCCGGGGTCACCATATTGATGCCGATTTTAATGCAGACCCCTGAGCGGCATAGCCCATCACCATACAGATCTCAGCTCAAGCCATCCTCAAGCCTCAGCCTCCCAGGAGCTTGGATTCCAGGCATGCACCACCATGTCCAGCAACAGCTCTGCATGTATTTAACCTGATGTGCGGCTTCTGACCCAGGGAAGGACACGATCAAGAAATAAATACCTATGATTCTACCTACCTACCCACCCACCCGCCTACCTACCTACCTACCTGCCTGCCTGCCTGCCAGCAAGTCAAAGATGGATACATAGATCTGTCTTGCCAATCTTGGAGCTGTCCATTGGACGTAAACGGCAGCACCACAAAAAATATCAGAAAGGAACACCTACGATGAAGGTGGGATTCAAACCGATGTGTGCAAAACAAAATGGATTAGCAATCCATTGCCTTAACCACTTGGCCCCCTCATCTGACCGCACTATGAGATGCAAGTGTCAGGGAAGGTGACTGGTACAGTGGCAGTGGCGAGGAAAGAAGCGATGTATGAGGTCTTGAGAGTCAGGCAGGGTTTTTGCCAAAGTTGGAGAGAGGACCAAGTATTGAGGAGATTGATGCCACTACAAGAAACAAAACTTACAAAAAGAAGAAAAGAAAGGGATGGATCCTGGTTAATCAGTACTGTGCACAACTGTATTGATTTTTCATAAAATGGAAAAATAAGTTTTATTTAGCTAGATGGAAAATAATGTAAAGTTTTCAATGAAAGTGTGGACTGTTGTTTCAATTGCATTTTTCTCTAAGGGAGTCATTATAATTGACTACGACATCGTCAACCGTGAGCTCCTCGCCGTGAAGCTGGCTTTCGAGGAGTGGAGGCACTGGCTGGAGGGCGCTGCGCATCCCTTCCTGGTTCTGATGGACCACCGTAACCTCGAGTACATCCAGTCAGCCAAGCACTTCAACACCCGCCAGGCATGCTGGGCACTCTTCTTCACCCGGTTCAGCTTCAGGCTCACCTACTGCCCGGGGTCGAAGAACATCAAGGCAGACTCCCTCACTCGGCAGTTCAACTCCTCTCCTGCACCACGGTCCGTGGAACCCATCCTGTCTCCCTCCTGTTCTGGCTCCGATTCAGTGGAGCATCTGGGACCAGATCCAGTGCGGACTCGCCTCTGAGGGGTGCTGCACCAAACATCCTTGAGGGCTGCACTTTGGGAATTCCTGCTCTAGGTGATCAGCTAACATCCTGCAGCACACTTTAACAAGACTAGCTAGAATTAACTAGCTAGAATTAACTAGCTAGAATTACCTGTACAGTCATGCTATCAAAATCTGCAATTGTCTCCTCTGTAAGTTTCTGAAGGACAGGCTCCACACTTACTTCTACATCATCGAACAATTGAACATCTCTAACAAAACTCTGGCCGTCCGACTGCCATGCCTTCAGTTTGCGGACAAGTTCCTGATACCTGTCATCCATCTCGAGAACATGCTCATTTGATTGACAAAACTCTCAGAAGAGGCTCTGTCACAATTTTACAAATTAATCCAAGTGCCCTACATCCTGCAAAGGACTGTCTAACATTTAGATCAGCAAAAACAGCTTCCACCAATTTGTTTTCATGAATTTCTCTACTGAATTCCAGCAAATCAGAGTGCATGTGAAAAACCCAGCTGCATTTAAAAACGTAATGTTCATTCTGTTACTTTTGAATGGTACCAGTGGCACAAATTCAGATTTATCCTTGCCTAATAGAAATGTCTTGTATTGCACTGGTTTTCCACTTTTTTCACAGCCTCTTTCCTGCACTGCCTTCCATACAATTCTGATCAATCTAATTGTCCCGCTTTCTCCTACGGTTTTGTGTACCCAATGTAAGCACAAACTAACTACTTTGTCTCCACCATTCCATCGCTCAGATAGAAGTGTTACAACAACCTGGTAGGCCAAACCATAAACTAAATGCAATCAACAGAAAAGCTCATTTAAGTTTAGCCTTATCAGACTCACTATGCTGTTCAAAGTCTTCCACGATCTCTGGAAGAATATCTGATCTGTACTGAGACAAAATGTCATAGATTTTTTTCTCAGGTGCAGCTCTGTCCACCACAAGATTTGTAATTGTTGTGATAATTTCACTCACAAAAATGTACATTCAAGTCACACCCCACTGAACCATTTCTCTGACATTATCAAATGTTGTGTTAAAAACCTTGCGAATTACAGAGCGCAAAAAGTTAGGCTTAGGTATGTATAAAAAGTAGAGGGGTACGGCCACCTCCCATATGAGTGGCACATGGCAGTTGCTTCAATGCATTTAGGGGTGTGGTCCTGGTCAAGACAATCTCCTGAACTCCAAACTGAATGTCTGAATGGGAAAGAAAGTTGATTTAAGCAATTTTGAGCGTGGCATGGTTGTTGGTGCCAGACGGGCCGGTCTGAGTATTTCACAATCTGCTCAGATACTGGGATTTTCACGCACAACCATTTCTAGGGTTTACAAAGAATGGTGTGAAAAGGGAAAAACATCCAGTATGCGGCAGTCCTGTGGGCGAAAATGCCTTGTTGATGCTAGAGGTCAGAGGAGAATGGGCCGACTGATTCAAGCTGATAGAAGAGCAACTTTGACTGAAATAACAACTCGTTACAACCGAGGTATGCAGCAAAGCATTTGTGAAGCCACAACACGTACAACCTTGAGGTGGATGGGCTACAACAGCAGAAGACCCCACCGGGTACCACTCATCTCCACTACAAATAGGAAAAAGAGGCTACAATTTGCACAAGCTCACCAAAATTGGACAATTGAAGACTGGATAAAAGTTGCCTGGTCTGATGAGTCTCGATTTCTGTTGAGACATTCAGATGGTAGAGTCAGAATTTGGCGTAAACAGAATGAGAACATGGATCCATCATGCCTTGTTACCACTGTGCAGGCTGGTGGTGGTGGTGTAATGGTGTGGGGGATGTTTTCTTGGCACACTTTAGGCCCCTTAGTGCCAATTGGGCATCGTTTAAATTCCACGGCCTACCTGAGCATTGTTTCTGACCATGTCCATCCCTTTATGACCACCATGTACCCATCCTCTGATGGCTACTTCCAGCAGGATAATGCACCATGTCACAAAGGTCGAATCATTTCAAATTGGTTTCTTGAACATGACAATGAGTTCACTGTACTAAACTGGCCCCCACAGTCACCAGATCTCAACCCAATAGAGCATCTTTGGGATGTGGTGGAACGGGAGCTTCGTGCCCTGGATGTGCATCCCACAAATCTCCATCAACTGCAAGATGCTATCCTATCAATATGGGCCAACATTTCTAAAGAATGCTTTCAGCACCTTGTTGAATCAATGCCACGTAGAATTAAGGCAGTTCTGAAGGCGAAAGGGGGTCAAACAAAGTATTAGTATGGTGTTCCTAATAATCCTTTAGGTGAGTGTACAGTCTTATATATCTGTGGGCAGGGTCAGTCACATGCTTCCAAAAAGTACTACCTCAAGGTCAGGTCTCTGGCCCTTGTAATGTTTGTGGTTGTCTTCCTGGGGGGAGGTGTTCTGTCTTTTTCCTCTTCTGACCATCTCATCCCCTCTTGCATCTCTTCCTGTTTGTCTGTTATTTCCACCTGGATGCACTCGCACCACCTCAAGCTCAACCTCTCCAAATCGGATCTCCTCTTTTTCCCCGACTCTTCCTCAACTTCTGCTGATCTCTCCATCTTGATCCCCTTCAAATCCACCACACTCTCTCCTTCTTCTTCTGCTAAAAATCTAGGAGTCACCCTCGATCCTGTACTCTCCTACACCCAGCACATCACACTGACACACACCTGTAGATTCTTCCTGAGCAACATACGCCAAATCCGTCCCTTCCACACCGACTACTCGACTCACCTGCTTGTCCAGTCACTGGTCCTCTCCTGTTTGGACTACTGCAACTCCCTCCTGGCTGGCCTGCCTGCAACTACTACCCGCCCGCTCCAGCTCATCCAGAGGCTCATCTGGTATTCTCTCTGCCCCGATTCGCATACGCTACTCCACTGCTCTGCTCCCTCCACTGGCTCCCGATATCGGCACGCATTCAGTTCAAGATATTGACCCTCACCTACCGCTGTCTCGACCACACTGCACCAAAATACCTTCAGTCCCTCGTTTCTGCATATATCCCCTCCAGACCACTGTGCTCTCCAGTGCCAGAAGACTAACTCTGCCTCCTCTCCACTCTCCTTCCTCCAGAGCCTGCTCTTTCTCCACCATAAATGGTGGAACGACCTTCCCACCGAAGTCAAAACAGCAGAGTCCTTGACCTCCTTCCAGCGCTTACTCAAGACACACTTGGACCCTAGGTGAATCCTTCTGGTCTGGGTCCAATGTTTCCCGAGCGGACGGGATTGCCGTACTCCTGAAGAACCCCTTCATAGAGGTACACAAATTTAGGCTGATAGAGGTGGGCAGTTTGGCCAGCCTCGACTTCAAATACAAGGGGGCTGTATTGAGGCTGGTCAATGTCTATGCTCCCACCAACCAGAGAGAGAGAGTCCTTTTTTTCCCTCAGATACGCCTGCTCCTGATCGGCACCTTACCAGTTATCATTTCAGGTGATTTCAACTGTGCCCTGAGCGATGTAGACCGGAGTAAGCCCCGCAATGATAGATCCAGCAGGGATCTCGCTGCGTTCGTAGAGGACTTTGAACTCTGCGACGCAGGTCGGGACCTTGTCCCCTTGTTCACCTTGGTGAGTTCTTCTGGCTCCTCCTTCTCCAGGATAGATCTCGTCCTCCTCAGTAAGCCACTAGAGAGGACCGCCATGTCTTCAGAGGTGGTCTTCTTTTCAGACCACAGGCTCCTGATGACAGAGGTGCTCATCCCGAGCACATGGGAGTCGGGGCCTGGGGTCTGGAAGCTCAACACCTCTCTGCTCAAAGACCTTTAGCAGATGCCTCGAGGAGTGGAGGACCCTGAAGGACCTTTTTGATTCTCCCATAGAGTGGTGGGAGATGGTGAAGAGCAGAATCAAGGGCTACTTCATTCAGCTAGGGAAACGGAAAGCTCACGAGAGGCGGGCGAGATATTCCCACCTTGAACGCCCGCCTCCAGCGCCTGAGTCTTCTACAGCTCAGAGGCTTCGACCTGGCTGAGGAGGTAGCCCGGGTGAAACTGAGTCTCTCCGCCCTCTATCGGGAGGAACAAGAGAAGATCAAGGTCCTTTCCAGGTTCCGCATCATGGAGGATGATGAGAAGTGCAGCCGCTTCTTCTTCAAAAAAACGAAGGAGAGGCGGCCTGCAATGTCCTCCATGATCAACTCCTCGGGGCAGGAGGTGGAGGGCAGAGAGGCTGTTTAGACAGTGGTGCTGGACTTCTACAGGGAGTTGTACGACCAGAAGGTGATGGATCAAAATCTGATCCATCACTTTCTGTCCCTGTTGGAGTCCCGCAACGAGGGGGACGAGGAGGCGGAGGAGGATCCAGAGATCACCATCACTGAACTCTTCCAGGTGATAAAGAGTCTCAACTCTGGAAGGACACCGGGTCCCGATGGGATCTTTTGGGAGGTGCTTCAAGAAGATCTGGAACAGGCTTGGGGTCAGTGTACAGAGAGGGTAGACTGGCCCCTTCTATGGAGAAGAGTATTCTTACTCTTCTCCATAAGAAGGAAGATCCAAAGGATCTTAAGAATTGGCGGCCGGTCAGCCTCCTGTGCACCGACTCAAGTCGTGGGTCCCGACCAGGTCTGTGGTGCCCGGGGGAGATCGGCGGCTGACAACGCCATGCTGCTCAGGGATGTCGTGGCCTACTCGAATGAGAGAGGGCTTCCCCTGGTCCTGATCAGCTTGGACCAGGAGAAAGCCTTCGACAGAGTGGGCCACGAATACCTGCAGCTTGTTATGGAGAGGATGGGTCTCACTCTTGGCCTGAGGAGGTGGGTTAAGATCATTTACAGCAGCCTAAGCAGCAGTGTCCTCGTGAACCGCCACCTGACCAAACCATTTACGGTCAGGTCGGGGGTTCGACAGGGTTATTTGGAGCCGTTCATGCAGGCGATCTGCCGGGATGCCTGGGTCACAGATTTCCATCTCCCGGGTTCCGGTGGAGAGCAACTGAAAGCCCTGGCCTATATGGACGACGTGGCTGTGGTTTGCACGGACGCAGCATCCGTGGCCAGGGTTGAGGAACTGCTGGACGGCTTCTGTAGGGCGACAGGGGCTGCTGTCAATAAGGCCAAGAGCAAGGTCTACCTCTCTCAGGCATGGCCTGTCGGCAGGGGCCCGCCGACCGTGTTCCCTGTGAAGCCGTCCATCAAGGTTCTGGGGATCACGATCGACGGGGCCAACACAGGCACCCGGAGCTGGGAGGAAGCCTTATCCAAGGTCCAAAGGAAGATCCACGGCTGGAGCACAAGGACCTTGACGATGGCTGGTCATAAAGGTGCTGGTCACAAAGGCCATCCTCTTCCCGATACTTCTCTATGTCGGCATGATATTTCCCCCATACCGCATACCGCAAAATTGGTTAATAGAATTATATTTCGGTTTGTCTGGGGGAGTAAAATGGAGAGGCTGAAATGAGTGCAGATGTTGAAGGGCGCCCTGGATGGAGGTAGGGGGGTCATTAAAGCTCAGGGGCTGGGGTATGTGGTTAAGAACATCCAGGCTGCTGGCAAGAAAGTGAGATTCATGAACCGCTTTTACGTTGCCAGCAGCCTGAGACCACTCGGCCTCTGTGCCATGGATAACACCAGGCTGCACTCGTGGGATCCCCCGCTATTCTACAGGGCACTCCGAGCCTATGCACTCGAAGTAGGCCTCCACAAAGCCGCGCTGGTATACCAGCAGAATACAAGATTTTCCTCCCGAAACCTGCTGGTTTATCTGGGCTAACGCTGTGCACGTTTGCCTCACAAACACGCAGAAAGATGTCTCCTGGATGGCCGTGAGTCGGTGTCTCCCCACCCGAGTGTTCATGTACAGAAGGGGCCTGGCCCTGTTTGACACCTGCCCCTACAAGGGTTGCCTGGGAAGATCTGGGGGAGCTTAGGATCCCGTGATGGGACCCCACCTCCGGGGACGGCCATCTCCCCCTGCTGGAGCCCGAGTCTGAGATCTTTTATTCTTTTACCAATTAATAAATGATTTTTAATTTTTTTTAATTAAATGTGTTTTGTTTTGTTTTTGTTTTTATTTTATTGTTTTTTTTTATGTATCTGGTGCATTTTGTTAATTACAATGCATTTGACTCTTTTGTTTAATTGTTTTTTTTTGGCAGTTTGCCAAAAAGTGCAAAAACTTGTGCATATGCACAAGTTTATTTGTTTAAATTGATTTAATGCACGTTTTGAGTTATTTGGTATTTTGGTTCCTTTTTAATCACATTAAGATTTTTAAAGTTTTAGGTGTTTTTAGAGCTGTCTCTTTTAACAAATTTTAATCAAAAGTATTACAATTTTGAATGTTTCTATTTCTGTAATTATAAAATACTTACCTATTAAACAGTATTTTACTCAAGACACATCTTTTCAGACAGTACTTTATTTATTATTAGTCCCTTTAATCCCCGTTAGATAGCACTTCATAGCATTTTATCATGCTTCTTGTGTTATTGATTGATTTCCTCCTTACTCCCTTTCCCGAAACCCTTGACTGTGACCTTACATCTTGACGGCACTTAGCTTTACTTTACAGGATGTATGACAGCACTTACTGTACTTAATAAATTGGAAGTTGCAAAATGTATTATATCTTGAATCGTTTGTTTAATGTAAATTTGAATTTGTAATGTTTGATGCCTGACTTAACTGTATTCTTGCACTTTGTATTGCACTTATGTTGTAAGTCGCCCTGGATAAGGGAATCTGCCAATAAATAAATAAATAAATAAATAAATAAATAAAAATGATAAATGAATAACCAGTGATACAAGTCTCGCAGATTAACCCAGCTATTTGTAAACAACACTCCTCAAATGCAATATATAGTTTTTCCTCAAATTTAAAATTAGAACTTTTTGAATGAATATTTACATCTGTAATACATATCCTTTTAAGAAATATAGGTATTACTTTTTTTTGTATAATACTGTTCAAATAACAATTGAATTATCTAAAACAAACATCAGTGCATCTGCATACAAATTTTATTTTTTTAATTTTAATTACCCACTTTTTTCACAGTTGTTTATTTGCACTGCTTGGTTCTTAGTGTAATTTCCCATACGGAAAGAACATATATTTCACATATATTAAAAGCAATATATGTTCAACTTATATGCCTGTTATTTTTTTATGTTACTTTTGTATGTGTATTTATATATGTTCATAAATGTGGTTTTGGCACATAATTGGCATAAGGATTTTATGTGTTTGTATATGTAACTTACATTTCTCCCCATGTATGTTATTTGTACTGCAAATGTGTGTTTATAAAGTTTAAATATGCTTTTTTTAATCATTTAAATATAATTTATTTTTTATATAATCTTAATTATTTTGTATGCTTTAAATATGCTTTTTTAACACTTTAATATGCCTGTTTTATACTTTAAATATGTGTTTCTTATACTTTGAATATGATTTATTTTATAAGTTATTCAAGATGTTTTTTATATATTTTATATATATATTTAATGATTGTTATGCTTTAAATATGCTTTTGTATAAGTTATAAATATAGTTGTCATCAAAGGTTTACATACCACACACTGTAACTAGAAAATATAATGCTACACTGACACTTCATATAAATATAATTCCAGGTATTTGTCCTCCATAGAAAAGATAACTCAAGGTGTATACACAAAATGTTTGTTTATTTTCAACATGTATTCAAAAATAAGTAACATTTACATTACCTTTACTCTTATCCCCCCCTCCCCCCAAAGGGGGTTACCTAAAGAAGGACAGACAAGAAGCACAATGGTCCTATGCAGTTTTTGTAATATAACTTTGAAATACTGTGGTATGCAAAAGTATTACAACTTATTTTTTAAACAATACCCAAAAAGATAACAGCCAAAAAATTGCTTGTCTTAAAAAACAAACAAACAAAACAAGTTTTTACAGAAGCCCTGACCTATCAACACTCACTGAAAACCATGGTTGGGGTCAATTCCTGTTTTTTAATTCCAATTCCTCCTTCAAATCAATTCCAAATTCCAAATTATTTTTGCATTCAAAGAATAGGCTTTATTGGAATTGAATTGAAAAGGGACTTAAAGATTGAATTGGAATTGACCCCAACCCTGTTGAAAACAAAACAAAAAATACAGATCTGGTTCTTCAAATCTTCACTCTGGTTTAATTCTATCGTAGTTCATTTATCTTGCTGTTATTTGCACCACCAATTACACTCGTTGGGGTATAGGGAAACTTTTTCAAGGTAGCCGCTAAAAAACATTTTTCACAGAGATTTAAAGACTTGCACATAGATATATAAAAATATTTTAAAAAAACGTATCACATATCTTTGAGAAGTTACATATTGCCAAAGTAAATCAACAAAAATTTTGTGTGTGGGTGTATTTAGATGTTTTGGTGTATGCACTTAAACTTGTCTTGCACTACAGTTCATAGTAAAATCTGTACTTGGGGAAGCAGCTATGCAAAGGCAGCCTTTTCTCCATTAATACCTTGCTTAAGCATTGCACTGATGTGGCACAACTGGACTGAAATGTGAAGTATTTGCTCAAAAGTCAAATTTACATGAGACATGAAAGTTTATATTGTCAAAGATCCCATTGCACTATTTATTATTATTATTATTATTATTATTATTATTATTATTATTATGTATTCTTATGTCTGAAGCATTAATCCAAGGTGATTTACAAGGTAAATCCAAATCAGGCTTTCCTGAATCAGGTATAACAAATTTCTTATGACTCCACCTTAATTGCTGTGTAGTAATCTGCTGGTACAAAATCACTGCACCCCAGAGGGTGCTTCACTTGAGTGGTGGTTGAAGTGAGTCAGTAAAGCACTTTGGGATCTTTCCAGCTGCTACATGTAAGGTATTATTATTTATTAATAAATTAACTCTAGTGTCTGAAACTAAAACAAAGGCAAAAGGAACATTGGAAATGCTAACCCTTTTCGTTATATACAGTTAAAAAGGAGAGTTAGACATTTTGTACAACAGCATTTATATACCATATACATGGCTTCCACCTTTAAGCGATCCAGAGGTGTCTTTTTCTCCGAAGTTGGATCTCTCTTGCTGCCACCACCACAAAGATTGCTCTTTAGTAATGTTGGAATGTCAAAGACAGCAACCGTCAGGGTTCTTACATATGATGTATTCGTGCTGCACCTCTCTGCAAGGATCCAGGACAGTTTGTCAATATAAGCTCCAGTGCCTGGGAATATTTCCACCTAAAAGACAATGGTAAATAAAAAAGTTTAACCCCAAACTATTCTTATATTATGTTAAGTGGAATACTCAGACATTATCAGTAAGCCTGTGATTTTGTTACAGAAATTTGTTATAAAAACCCACAGTATGTCTCAATTCTAAGTTTATTAATTTACAGACAAAATAAAGTCAGTGAATCTGTGACTCAATAACATTCTTATTATCAACTATGAATATGAATATAACTGATAATGTAGCAACATTAGATTGTTTATAACTAATACATTTTTTAAATATATATATTTTTACCTTGTCTTTGTAATATTTTAGACCAAGAGTGTTTAGACCTGTTTTTGGTGCTTCTTTGTCAGAGAATTTGGTGTGGGGGTGTCAGAACCACTTGAAGGTGACACTTTTTGGCTTCATCGCTGATAAATGTGGCTTTTGTGAAACAAAAATTCAGATTTTCCAAAATGTCTGGAATCTCTGGGGAAAGAAACCTTAGTGTTAAATGATAATCATTTTTAGTAATATATTTAATACAAAGTGAAAACAAAACCATCAATGCCTGCAGTTATAATTGAGAGACTTGGTCTATGTTATTGGCAAACAGACCATTTTGTGGGCCATTAACATTAGCTACAAATAAAATAGAAAAAGAGAAAAATACAAGAATTACCAGGTCTAATGTAATACACATAGTCATTAATGTAGAGGATTTTCACAAGTTATGTTGAAAAACGTAGTTTAATAATACTGTTTACTAAATAAATTATTAGACACTGCACATTAAGAGTCTGTATTGTGGTTCAGTATGATTAACTATAATACTTTACTCAGGAAAATCACACATGAAGACTAACATTTATCAAGGTATGGAATTATTTGTTATAAACAAAAAAAATTACCATCAACCATACGATTTCGAAGACATTTGTTTTCATTTTCAAGTCTTGCGTTTTCCTTTTTCGAGCTGCTTAACGTTTTGCTTATCCACTTCACCTGTCGGTGGTCATAATGTTATGGCTGTTGGGTGTATATATATGAAAATGATAAAAAAAAAAATACTGCAAAACATTTATTTAATATTTGAAGTACATTATATCTCACCGGTAACTGCAATTCATCAAGGTCACTATCATCTGAAATTTGAAGCTTTTTGTTTGGTTTAAGTACTCTCTTTTTAGGAGAGGGCATTTTTGTTAGGTCATTAAGTTTTCTTCTTAGTTCACTTATTTTCCTAAAATAAAAATAAACTACATAAAACCCTGCATTATGTCCACACATATTTGGGGATTATATTTATTTGTCATAAAACTACTGCACTTTGACCATACAAATTAAGATGGACAGCCAACACTGAATCAAAACTGAAGTTAAATTAAATCTGGTTTAATTTATTTTGTGGGTTTGGGGCACACAGTAAATAATCAAGTGTGATGAGTTTTTAGCACCCTCAGCACCATTTTATATGCATATAAAATCAAATACCGTGTAAAGACTTGAAAAAAAAACATACTTAATAGTCATAATGATCTGTGCTTCATGGACAGGCCATCCACCTTTTGGAGGTTTGTTCATGTCTCTCCACTCTGCTCTGAAGTTTCGAGTAGTCTCTTCGTCATCATCAGCAATGCTGAATAAATCAAAATTGTGAATCCAAGCAGTTGGAATCACGGTGTAAGAGTCTTTGTCGTCCCACTTCACCAACGTATGCATCACCGCCATACTACCTTCACCTTCTCGTCCATTTGTTCTGCGCGTTATTTTCCCGCAACAGGTCACTGCACAAAAAACAGTCCCGCTCTGCATTCTGGTACTTGGTGTTCTTAATAAAACCAACAGGATGTTATCGCATAGAACACCAAAGTATAAAGTACTACATATCCCATCAGTTACAGTTTTTTTCTTCTGAAACTGCAAGCACACTGCATACATTTTGGCAAATGAAGAGATTTGGGTGATGAGTTTACAATCTTATAAACAGTACTTAAGTAAACCTAGATATGCAATTCCAAAAAGAACAGCATTGAGACGGAGAAACATGTAAAAAAAAAAAAAGATGTTAATACTTTTTAAAATATTTTAATTACAGTATGTAATTATTTCCTTTTGATTTACATTTACAGAAAAAGAACAGCTGGAAACGTGGACTACCCAGCAAGAAGCACCAAAGTTACAAAAATAGTAATTATACAGCTGCTGACAGCAGTGTAGTTCAATTTAGTGTTCATGTCTTAAAAGTCACCTTCACTCCCAAATATACATATAGCCCACGGGCGTCGCTAGACCCTATTTAGTGGGGCTTCAGCCCCCCATATTTTCTGTCAGCCCCCCTAAAATTATTACGATCAAAGACATACGAAGCAACGGAGAACACCATCCAAACTCCGCACCCCATTACGACGTCTTTAGGAACACCGTTTTCCAGCCCCCATGTAACTGTCAGTCCCTGAATAGCCTATAGAGAGAGATGCATGAATTGTTGAAATTGTTGTCTGAACATCGGGTACAAAATGCATAAATCAAAGTCCACATTCAATCCGTGGTTGTATCCAAATGTATCATGCATGGGGGGAGTGACGGTCAAAAACGGTGAGGGGGGGTTGTGATGGTCAAAACCTGTGAGAGTGGGGGGGTGACGGTCAAAAACTGAGAGCGGTGGTGGGGTAACCGTGAGAGAGGGGGACCGCATTTTATGAGAAACAGACCGCATTTTACGTTACGATATATTCATTTTTTGAACCCCCCACCCTTCTATTTTTGCCTCTTTAGGGGGTCCAAGTCTTATTTAGGGAGGTTCAACCCCCCAATCCACCCCATAAGAACTTAAGAACCTGCGCCTGCCCACCTGTACCCATCTGATCATTGGAGTTACTACAGCTGGACAATTGACTGTAATACAGTCATTTAAATAGCTATTGAGTCTTAAGAAACTTGACCCTTGGAACCAAACAGGGCCCTGCTTTCCTCAAAGACTTTGTCTTCAAGTAACTACGGTGGAAAACCCTGCTTCCAAGAAGACATCCTGTGCACACCCTTGGAGCCTTCAAACCAGTGGAAAATCTGTTTGGAAAAGACTCTACTTTCGCGAAACCCCAACTTCCAGGAGCATCGACTGATGTGGAAGTTATTGGACAAAGCCGAACCGGACTGCCTTTGTTCCAAACCACACAGACCTCGTCCCACCCCGTGGAAACTCATGCCGTGTGCTTTTATCTGATCCCGAAGGCAGAGAGGCCTCTCTGCGACGAAGTTCAGATAAGTTTAACAGTTTGGAGTCTATTATTCATGACATTTGAGAAATCAATTAGAAATGTTATTCTGCGAGTCATAAACTTTAGAATGTGTAATATCATTTAGTATTTTCTTAAATATAAATGATTGCTGCATTAAACTGTTTTGTTTGACAATTTTAGAAATAAAATCTGTCAACGGCGAGAAATATCTTCTCATTCTTGTTTAACTGTTTAGTCTGAAATTGACACATGTTAATAGACACTAGATTATAGGTGGCACTGCCTATCCTTAATCATTGAACAGTAATCAATTAGGGAGAATTGTGGTTACAAAAAATGATAGAATCTTTCTCGGCACCTAAACGTAAATGAGACTGATATATATAACGAGAAGTTATTTGACATAAATACTAACCTGCATTAGTTATTTAATGTACGACTAACAATACTAATGAGAGACTCACCTTCGTCTTACTAACCGGTATTGTAGTCAATGTGTTTGTAATTTTGTTTAACGATTTGAGTGTTATCATATGCGATTCCATGGTCTTTGATTTGGTCACAAAAGTGATTTGTCTTTGATTTGATCTTGAGTGAATTTTAATTAGTTTTTCCCTTTTTATATAACTAGTATAGTGCTACACTTTATCTTTGTTTTTAATCAATTTGAGAATGTATATCTTTGGAATTGGTGTCTGTGTCCAATTATTGCAGAAATTGAGTTCTACAAGATTCTAGGATTCTTGATAAGGTGATACTATAAATTCACTTCTTTAACTGAAATTTATAAGTGTACCCTACGCTACAGGCTGAATATACATTATTGTAGTGAGTACGAGTGAGGTGTAACACACAATCGATAGTAGGCACTTTCCCCATGAAAGATCTGATAAGAAGGAATCAATTTTTAAGACATGAAAGCAAGAAAGCAAGAGCAGAATAAACAAGTTAAACAAGTCATGAAACGAAACGAACACTGACACATGGCTGAACAAAACACAATATAAAATGACATTCAATATCAACATATTTTCTCTATGTGCACGAATAATAAGCAACATTTGTGGATGTTGGGCACAACATCTAATGTATTATTACACACTGTACACCAGTTATTTCCACTGGACACAGAGCTGCGGAGGCTGTGAATGAACTCGGAGCTGCACTTTCTTTCCTCTTTGCCTTAAGTGTGAGAGGCTTTAGACAACTCTGAAGTTGTCTAAAAGTAGGGGACCTGCAAGAGCATTTTCAAGTTGTTTTCTTGCAGATATTTTCTTGATTTAATACAGCACAAATGTAACCACTCCCACTGTATTGTTGAGTGGGATTAACTACAACTTTAACCAGCCACTAATAGCAAACTACACAACTACATCATGGGATTTACTTAAAAATTAGAAGAGAGTAACATCTAACTAAACATGAAAGTATGACTGAGTACAGTGGTGTAGTTTTGTAGTAGCGGCTGTGTGAAAGCTGTGTTTTATTCTCTCGCATTGTGCAAGAAAGGAGCTGCAAATCGGGTTAGATTTAATACCATGATAGTTTAGCAGCGCAATTTCCATTTGCAGACATGCCGCTAATGCTAAGTTTACTGAGGAAATTGAAGGTGGAGCTGCTTTGGGACGATCTTGTCAGAGAGTTCTTAAAAGGGAGCATTGTCTTGCTCTGCACAGCTTTGTTAATGAAGTGGATTGCAACTTATTATGACAGAATTGTTATTGGAAAATAAATTGTTCACACAAAACTATACAGAAAGACAAAGAAGAGAAACAGCTATACTGTTATATTGAAATATAATTTTTTCTCAATAGGAACATTGGTAATTTTGGATCTTGACTATGGCAGAAAATGCAGTGCATTAAGGAAGATTCTTTCAGAACAGGAATTTAAAAAAATGTTCTGATAATGCATTGAACATAGAATTAAGTCACATTTTCCCAGTTTCTCCTGAGTTGGGCCATCTTGTTGTAGTGGATAGTTGTGTTATACAGCAGAAATGTGTTTTTGTAAATATACCTGGCCAAACTGTTGAACTGTGCAGATAGGTTTCTGCTAGTTTCAGTTTCTTCAAACTGGAGATATAATGTAATTATACATCTGATCAGAGGTGGAAATAAGATCACAAATTCATACCTGTTTATCCATTTTAGGTTTTATTAACTGAAGGTCCTTGTATAAACCATACTGAAGAAGCAGAAAAAACAAGAGTCTGCAGTTCATAAAACACAAAATGGCTCCAACTGCTGTGCAGTGGGAGTCTTATTTCCATCATTGTCATCTAGATGAATGAAACACTAACAATCCAAAATACAGTAACTGTTCACAATGCAAAACCCCGGTATTTCTGCCACACCTGACAGGGTTACTATTTATGTTGGGGTATAGAATGTTATTTTTTGCAAATGTGTTGCAGTAAATTATGTGCAGCATTTTTTATTTTCAAGGATTACTGTTATGTAACAATTACCATGGGGGATACAGTCTGTGGTGAAAGCAGCAGGGCTTCTTTTGTGTAGATGAAAATGTGAGTTACAAAATGTCAGGTTTGAAAAAGTACTTGCTGTAAACATATCTAAAAATTGACAAATTAAAGAATAAACTACATAACGTATTTGAATGTTTATATTAGTTGGTGTTAGTTTAGATACATTAGCACACATTTGTAATTGGAGTTAAAGACTAGAGTAAACAGGTTGATAATATGCCCCAAAGGATTGGAGCAAATTATAGAACATCTCATAGTTATTGAGGATTGATCATTAGTAAAATGTTAAAATTAAATAATGTTGGTGTTAAGGTAGCTTTAATTTTGCCTTGTGTAACTAAGGTATCTTGTATCTTATGTAACCTGTATGTATTTGATATATGCTTTTTAGATTAGCAGATGTGATTTTACATGAGTTATAAAAATGTGGTGCATGATAAAAATACTGATACTTTTATTTTCTTAAAAAACAACACAAATATTGTAATTTTCTCATTTTCATTGTTTTTATTTGGAATAAGTGCAATAACTCACATGTTTGAAAATAAATGTGTAGAATATATTTATAGCATACAAATCAAGTTACATCATTTTTAAACCTTATATGTTCACAGTTTGCTTATTTTTTTAAATTAGGAATATATGTATATAAATATACAGATATGTGCTGCATATAGGTAACATATAAAACAGTATATAATTACTATATTTATAATATATTGAAAATATGTGTTCTTTCTGAATGGGTTTAAAATGAGGCAGTAAAAGTTATGTTTTTTTTAGATAATTAAAGTAAAACATCCAAGTAAAATCTATGAAAGTATTGAAGTATCCCAATGTTGTAAGTTAAACTTCAAGTGTTTGGAAGTTTATCCAAGTATATTCTACCAGTATATTTAGAATTCAACATTTTTGCAGTCTAATTAAATATATTCACACTATACAATACATACACAATTGTATAATTGTATAATAAAAAATATAAGTTTACATACATTTTTGAATATACTATAATGTACTTAATTACTTCAGTTATATTAGACATTTTTTGTCTTGCATAATATATTTTACCATATATTTCTGTATAAAATGACATATTAAAGCTGCAATAATCAATATTTAAAAGTATATTTTCACCATATATTATAAAATACACTCACCTAAAGGATTATTAGGAACACCATACTAATACTGTGTTTGACCCCCTTTCGCCTTCAGAACTGCCTTAATTCTACGTGGCATTGATTCAACAAGGTGCTGAAAGCATTCTTTAGAAATGTTGGCCCATATTGATAGGATAGCATCTTGCAGTTGATGGAGATTTGTGGGATGCACATCCAGGGCACAAAGCTCCCGTTCCACCACATCCCAAAGATGCTCTATTGGGTTGAGATCTGGTGACTGTGGGGGCCAGTTTAGTACAGTGAACTCATTGTCATGTTCAAGAAACCAATTTGAAATGATTCGACCTTTGTGACATGGTGCATTATCCTGCTGGAAGTAGCCATCAGAGGATGGGTACATGGTGGTCATAAAGGGATGGACATGGTCAGAAACAATGCTCAGGTAGGCTGTGGCATTTAAACGATGCCCAATTGGCACTAAGGGGCCTAAAGTGTGCCAAGAAAACATCCCCCACACCATTACATCACCACCACCAGCCTGCACAGTGGTAACAAGGCATGATGGATCCATGTTCTCATTCTGTTTACGCCAAATTCTGACTCTACCATCTGAATGTCTCAACAGAAATCGAGACTCATCAGACCAGGCAACATTTTTCCAGTCTTCAACTGTCCAATTTTGGTGAGCTTGTGCAAATTGTAGCCTCTTTTTCCTATTTGTAGTGGAGATGAGTGGTACCCGGTGGGGTCTTCTGCTGTTGTAGCCCATCCGCCTCAAGGTTGTACGTGTTGTGGCTTCACAAATGCTTTGCTGCATACCTCGGTTGTAATGAGTGGTTATTTCAGTCTAAGTTGCTCTTCTATCAGCTTGAATCAGTCGGCCCATTCTCCTCTGACCTCTAGCATCAACAAGGCATTTTCGCCCACAGGACTGCCGCAAACTGGATGTTTTTCCCTTTTCACACCATTCTTTGTAAACCCTAGAAATGGTTGTGCGTGAAAATCCCAGTAACTGAGCAGATTGTGAAATAATCAGACTGGCCCGTCTGGCACCAACAACCATGCCATGCTCAAAATTGCTTAAATCACCTTTCTTTCCCATTCAGACATTCAGTTTGGAGTTCAGGAGATTGTCTTGACCAGAACCACACCCCTAAATGCATTGAAGCAACTGCCATGTGATTGGTTGGTTAGATAATTGCATTAATGAGAAATTGAACAGGTGTTCCTAATAATCCTTTAGGTGAGTGTATATTACGTATATTTATAAAACATATATTAAAATACATATCATATTTCAGAATAATATTTTTCTAATTTATGTTTGTGAGGGTATCGTCCATGAATGCACAGTTTTCCCAACAAAGGACAACCTGGAAAGGTTGGTGGAGGAGATTATGCAGTTTTGGCAGCCCATTCTGAAACCCACTGTAGAATATATTCTGGCAGACGGTCTGAATAAAATACTGGTAAATCTTTGACAAAGACAAAAAATGTGTCAAAAGGTTTCCAGTTTCCTGATTAAGCTGATTCCTTATTCCTTAGTTTTTAAAAAAATAACTAATGGTTACTTATTACTTATTATTGATTTAAAACATGATTTTTCTGATTATAACGTGTAAACCTGAGCTGCACTGACGGAGAGGCATTCTTTTGAGTTGTTTTCGGGCCTGCCGGACCATGCTCTCCGTGCTGTCTGACTGGGGAAGGGGTTACTATTCTGGAAAGACCCGTCAGCGCCACAGCCTCTCTGTGCGCCGCTCTTGGCCAGGGCATTTTCAACTCTTGAGTGATCCAGGTGATTTTCAACTCCCGAGAGGTGCAGGTGAGCTCCCAGTGGCTTGTTCGTCTAGGGGTATGACTCTCACTTTGGGTGCAAGAGGTCCTGGGTTCAACTCTCTGACGAGCCTGTCTGGCCTGGCTCTGCTCTGTTCTGTGGTCACTGGACAGTTTTTTCTCTGTGAGAGCACAGCTTCTGGTCTCTTCTGCATGAGAGCAGGGCTTTTGACCTCAGATGCTGTTGCCAGTGCAGCTCAAGGGAAATCAGAGTGTGATCTGTGTGTTTCCTTTTCTTTGAAACAAATGTGTATTATGCAAGATTGTTGTTGTTGTTGAGGAGGAGCACATGTAGTGTGTTGTGGAGGAGAGGGAAGAAATGCGGTTTTCTGTCTTGTTATGGAGACCTTTGCTGAACGTGTACACCTGAGCTGCTCCGAAGGAGAGGCATTCTTTTGAGTTGTTTGCGGGCCTGCCAGACCATGCTCTCCGTGCTGTCTCACTGGGGATGGGGTTACCGTTCTGGTAAGAACCATCAGCGCCACAGTCCATGGTATTAGTCAAAGTGCGTAGGTTTCCCAGTCTGCCTCAAACAGGTACGTGCTTGCCAAGGATAACTAGGCTCGTAGGTCTAGGGTTATGATTCTCGCTTAGGGTGCAAGAGGTCCAGGGTGATGAGCTTGTAAGACTTTTGTTACAATGTATTTTTCTATGGGAAATTCTATACCATCTGGTTTGGTAGAGGAAACAGACTTCCTTCCTTTTAGCTAGTTCCCTGATAGCCACTGGTAGCCCCTAGTAACCTTATCTATATGTCCAGAGACCAAAAGGGAACCTGTCCTCTGATTGGCTCTTGCCAATGCGATTGGTTGGAAGGAAACCTTATGAAAGGAAAACATAGAGAAGTATGGTTCTCTTCATTCTTCATTCTTCAACGAGACAACAACAAGAAAGAGCAGGAGGAGGGACAGAGAAAGAGAGAGACACACCGCTGCCTACATGATCAGATTGACCAAAGATGTCCTGTGAGGAGAAAGGAGAAACCGGGTAATATCTGTATCTTTCTGTAATCCAGCAGAAGCTTAATAATACTTATTTTCAGTAATATAATTTAATGATATTAGTTTCCTATTTTGGTCACAAATAAATGATTATTGCACATCTGTGATCTACCCTCTAAGAAGAATCTTAAAAGAGAAACCAATTGAGCTATGAGTTTTCAGTTCGACTATTTATTTGAAAAAACAAGTATATCAAATTCTCTTACATTGTGGTGGCCAGTACGGGGAGATGACGGCTACAAGTCACAGATTGCTCTAGAGTATTAGTGTGCACGCATTAGACAGAATAGCGCTGTATATCCGACTCTTGCCTGAAAGACGAACCTTGCGTAACGGTGTCGTCAGCATAGCCAGGATAGTACGAACTGCATCATTGACCTTAGGAGTTTGTTTACTGTGCATTCAACTCCAAGGAGGAAAACCACGCAGTGTGGGCGAGTGATTGAAAAGTTACCTTCTGTAAACAGAGGCAAACATGGAACATCTGTGTCTTACACTTTTTATACACTTCCTAACTTAATTTAGCAGTTGGCTTAATTAAATTCAGTGATTTGTGAGTTTCTTTCAACTGTCCAAGAACAAAAAACATATAACTTTTCATCTTAACTTTTCCAATAGTAGTCCCAGAAATAAATGTACATATTTACTATTTATTACTTAATGTACTTGATAACTAAGTTACATTAATGCATCAGTTGGTTGAAAGAACTACAATGGTATTTGAGTAATAGAAATGCGAGCACATACAGAAAAAAATACAGGTAAAAAGTCACACTGGATAAGTACACATTAAAATTAAGTTACACTTAAGATAATATGCTTCAAACAAAACTTAAGTGTGAAAATGCATTACAGGTAAGAGTTACTGGCATTTTTAATCACCTCAAAGTATGCTAAGCACTGAAAGTCTTTCATTTTTCTTATAATAATTGTTTCTATTATTTTCAGTGGAGTTATTCTACAAGCAAACTTGCATACATGTGATGATATTATTCTGTGGTATACATCACACACAAGCAGTGTTAAAACAAAAGTAATACTTATAGGCACCTGGTGGTGACAGTATGCAATGACCACTGTAACAGGGCAATTCTCACGGTTTAGGGCTAACAATCCCTTACACCTATTCTTGACTGGCCTACATGTGAGAGCGCCGAATCCTAGCCACTAGACCACCAGGGACGACACTGCTCATTTCGCACCACAGGAAGCAAAAAAAAATAGTACAGTACTGTGTTATGATCAAAATTAAACAAAAGTACAGAAACAAAACTCAAACACTGTTCACATATTTAGCTTATATGTAATAGGCAGAAGCTTTTTGTTAGCTTTCATGTCTTTTATTTTTTGTTTAACTTCATTAGTCATACACTGTGCACACCTCTGGGCATAAGGAAGAAGTGTTTCTTCCAATGGTTTGAAAATCTCAATCTCCGTCAGAAACTCTGGTGCTGCTAGCATTATCTCAGCCAATGGTGCTGTTAATGCTAGAGTGTTTCTGTCAAATCTCACTGTTTTGAACACCTTCTGCATGCTGCCTTCACATTTGAAAGCATGGAGTACCTTCTTGTACCGTTTTAGGACATCTTCTGGAGTTTTTGCTGAATACAAAGAAAATAAGACAATTTTAGTTTGGTGGACCGATACTGTAATAAATAAATGCTGGCACACTTTAAAAATGCATCACATATAAAACATATACAGAAGAGAAATGCTTCTTGTGTTTTATTCACAGATTTGGAAACTAATATTTAATAACTTTGTGCATAATTTATTGAATTTTGTTTAGTATCTGAAAACGATAACTAGCTAGATGCTTTTAAAAAACATCACTGCACAATTTTCTGGTCATGTTTTCACACATTCTTAACATTTTATAAAGGATTCCATTTAAAATATTTTTCAATTATTTTTTGTAGAATTAATGCTTAGACTATACAGTGAGATGTTAACTGCAACCTGTGTTTTCTCATCTGTACCTTTTCACACCTTAAATGTATAGTTTCTGCTGTAATTAGCTTCTGAACGGAGGATAATAAAAATGTACAACTAAATAAATGAATCCTTCATTAAAAAAAATCTGAACTGTATTGAAAGCCACCATAACAAATTCATTTTCTTTCGTTCAGATATTTATGTACCTCGTACTGATGAGATTCTACCATGGTGTTTCTCCTTTTTATTCTTTCTTGTTGATGATTTTTTCTTCCTCTTTGTAATGTGTCTTGGACCTTCATCAGAAGATGATGATGATGAAGAAGAATTTGAGGAACTTGAGGATGAGCTTGAACTTACTTCAGAAGTAATGTTAGGACTGGCCTGCTTAGGTTCCTTTGCATCTGATACTGCTGTAGACATAATTAAATGAATTTAATATCTTTATTCATTTGATGATTGCATTATTTATAGTAATGACATATGGTTTTGGTGTGAAGTGTTGTCATTTTCTTTGTCTAATCTCTTTTTACACTGCATAAAACTTTCAAAATGTTCACAATATTACATATAAAAAGAAGACAAAAGCAACAAATAGCGCCTTGCATATTCTTGAGTTAAACTTCAGCATATACCTGTCATCAAATGTCCAGTGCCTAGGTTTACTTTAGTTACAGTTTCAACTAATGTGTAAACAACACTAATTATAATGGCGGCAAACATCATCAATGTTTTTTTTTTCATTAAATAAGCAGAAATAACTATGATTAGTCACTTACTCTGAACAGCTGTCAGTCGATCTATGTTTCGATGTAGGAAATCTCGCTCGTCCTTCAACTCGTTGATTTGTTTCTGCATTGACCTTATCTTTAGATGTAGAAATCCATTTTCTCTCCTTAGTTGTTGATATAATACAGTTGCAGTTGGTGCCCCATCATCTGGTTCTTTCAACATAAAAAGCACACACACAAAATTACCAATAAACTTAAACTGAACTACTTGAATATTCCAAAAAGTGAAATCCCCCCAACAGTATTTATTTAAATTGTAGTATACTGTATGTTGCATATGAGATTGCAATTTAAATGTAAGGTAATTACCTCATTTCATATTAAAATAAAAAATAATAAGTTATATATCATCTCTATTATTAAATCAAATTACAAATACAAATCACTAAACATAACTTAGATTATGATGTAACTTTTTTGATTGTTACATAGCACTTGTTTCAAAAAACTGCTATTAGCATGGGTTAAATATATTGTGATAAGTGGTACACTTCAAATTTTTATTTAATCTGGCCGAAACATAACTTTAAAAACTTAACATTTGGTCCTAGATCTGGGACCAAAGGAAACCCCAGATAAATGGCTGAATGACTTCTATCAATTTTTAACTATTCATGATACACCCGTACCAGACACCACACATGATTCCTCTGCCAATGCCTGCAGTTCTGTCCTTGTGGCATCACCCACATCTTCAGTCTAATCTATCTCTTGTGTTGATAACTGCTTTTCCTTTAAATTTTCTCCAAATGAATCCTGTTTTCTTCTTCTTGACCTTCGTGGGACCATTTTATGAAGACCTGAGGAGATAAGATAGGAGGAATTTAAGTGGCAAAACCAAAACCTATTTACTTAATAGTATGTGAAGAGCTGGTATTAAAGTGTTGTATAAACTATATAATGTTATATATACTAGTATTAGAAATAATAACATATATATAGATTGAGCAAATTAGATTTGGATTAGATTAAGCAAACGTCAACAAGGTACATTTGTTAGAAATTCCTGTTAATAATAAACAGATCACACAGTGGAGAAATAGCCCACAGCTGCTTGTTAAAAGTCTGTTTGTGGACTTAATTGCTTACCCAGATTGGCAGGAAGTGTTTTTGTTAAAGATTGATAGACAGTTGTAAAAGATAACCTCTCTATGGGAAGACAGATCGTAAATGGACTCAGGCTTGCACCTTTTGATTGGATGAACGGTCACAACATTCTACATCATCTTCCTATAAAGCTTCACTCGTGTTTGTAAAAACTAACTTCTCACTGAAGGAATTCCCTGACATGGTGCTTCCAAGCTAGCTTGTTAATAAAGTTTTTATTTGCTTTATCTCAACATTTCTAATTATTTCAAAGACGGGTTCAACAGTATGTTTTACACATACACACACACACACACACACACACACATATATATGAATCATCTATTATCAATAAAGGCTTCGGGTAATACAAGGTCACGGTGAGTCAGAGCCTAATCCAGTAAGCATAGGGCTCCAGGCACAGTACAAGGTACAAGATGTACAGACGCAAAGCAGTGCGCACACACACAACCACATGACCAACAGAGGAGACGACAAGCCAATCAGCCTTAGCAGCATAATAGGCATCACTAACCATCGCACTACAACATAATAATAATAGTTACATTATTTCAGTATTAATACATTTATCCGATTTCTAAATGATGGTCACTTTGGCAATGTCTTAGGACCTATGCTAAGAACTATCCAATTCAGAAATGTTGGTTTTTGTTGGGCCAGTTTTATGGCGAAATTAAATCAAAATTGTAACTCACTCACTAAACGAAAAATACAATTTTGTACACCATAGTACGGAAGCGTATTGCTGCCACACGAAAAAATATATATATCACGTAATTATGTGATAAATATCACGTTTTTACGTGATAGGGAATTATCACATTATTACATGATAGGGAATTGTCACATAATAACAGACTGAACTAGAATACCGGAGACAAAACAACGATGTCAGACGTTGAGGATTTTGTACGAACTTACTTTAGGTTGGGATTTAGCCACAGGGAAATATTACAGTATTTGGCTAATGTACACCATGTCATAATAAGCATTAGGACACTCAGGGGTATCCTTAAGAAACAACGACTGTTCCGCAGAAAACACCGCTCGAATTTACTGGATGTGGCACTGTACCTCCAACGGGAAGCTGAATGTTCTGGGCAGTTGCACGGGTCTAAACTTATGCACTTACAGTGTATCCAGGAAGGATTTGTTGTAGACCAGAATACAGTAAGACTGCTGCTTCAAGTTATTGACCCTCTAGGTGTTCAGCAGAGACGGCAAGTTCGTCTAAGACGACAAATATACCAAAACCCTGGGCCTGATTTTTTATGGCATGTTGAATCGTATGATAAATTAAAGCCTTACAGAATCTGTATTAATGGTGCAATTGATGGATTTTCAAGGCATTTGATTTGGTTAGAAGCCTACACTACCAACAGCAACCCAGCAATAATTGCAAGCTATTTTCTGAATGCCGTTCAAGCAACAATGGGATGTCCCAAACGAATACGGACCGACTTGGAGACAGAAAACGGACACATGGAAAACATGCAGCGGTTTCTGAGATACGATCACATGGATGCTTTTGCGAGAGAATGTTTTCTGTATGGATCCAGTAATCACAATCAAAGGATAGAGAGCTGGTGGGCATTTCTTCGCAAGCACAACGCACAGTTTTGGATAAATCTGTTCCAAGAGTTCAAAGAGAAGGACAACTGGGGATTTTTTGGACAAGAACTTTGGTACAGTTCTGCTTCCTTCAAGTTATACAGGCAAGTTTATATCCTAATGAATATTTCACTTTAAATATAACACCTTTATGAAGGCTAAATGTAGATTGCTAGTTTGTGCCAAGTATAGAAAATGCTTTATTGCTTATTGATTAGCTGTGGAAAATGGGAAATATTTATTAAGGCGTTTAAACACATTTTAATCAGGGTGTAGCAGTGAACATGGTAGGCAGGGGATCGTCAAATGTCAACGCTTTAAACTTTTATAACCCGAAAACTATTATAAACTTTGAAGGGCGTTATATAAATAATTAATAAAACAATTATATAATACCAATACATAATAAGACAAATATACAACACCTTCATCTTAATTTTAATGCACTGCAAATGTTGATACTGTAATAAACATAGACCTCCGTCTAGTTTATTTAGGTAACCTTGCGCTGCCACCACCTTTGTTTAACCTGTGAGCTGAGGTGTTTTTACACATGTGGGTGTGGAGGAGCAATCTGCAAGGAGTACAAATCAATAGCTTATTTCATGCACGTTACAAAATTGATTTAAACTATAGCTGCTCGTTAAAATAGTCCCACCCTAAAAAGCGTCAATTTTAATTCTCCCTTAAAACACCCAAATTAATCCATAAAAAACAAAAAAACATACATGCCAAAATAAAACGTGCTATTAAGAGTTAATTCATTCTAAAACTGCAAATACAAAATAACTAAAATATTAAAATACAGTGCACAATAATATCACAATAACATTGGATTAGCTACAATATATACCTAAAATAGTACAGTCCCGCCCTAATCAAAACAATCACACATGTGTCTAATAAGGTACAAGGGAAACAAATTAATTAAAATATCCATTAATTGTAATACTCCAAAGAACGCACTGAATTAAATGTGCGGTTGCTTTCTATCAATCCATGCTGTGTGTCGAGTGCCTGGTGAGTTGACTGGGTTCGCAGATAGTCCCTACATTTATTTCTTTTAAATGCCTTTAAGCAAGTTGCTTGATCCATATATCCTCATATATTGGGACAAATAGTAACACCGTAGTCTATATAATCATTTAGGCTAAAATTAAGAAAAAAGTTAATATGTTTGACAATATGATTAGTCTGAAATTAACACGTGCAAATGAAGATGTAGCGGACACATCTTGTTAGGTAATTAACGCATTATTGTCTTACATGTTCTAAATTGTGTTGAAAAACATTGATGGATTTATACATGACGATCCCCTGTATGCCAATTGAATCAAAACATCTGATAAATTACATGTAGCAGTTAGTATCTGGTCATTAACAATGCTACAATTCAATCTCACTATACAATATTTTATAGGATGAGCTGGACAAAGTTGCAGACCTTTGGAACAGTCATCGAATTCATCCAAGCCGCCACCAAACGGCACCAAACGGACGCCCTGTGACCATGTACAACCTGCCACATCTATATGGTGCTGGGAATCATATTTGCCAGGTGACAGCAGAACAAATCCGACTGTGTCAGGAAGAATGTGTCCAAAAGGGTCCTTATCCATGTGACGAAACGGTTTTCGAACTGTGTTGTATTGTAATGCAGGAAAACAGTTGCAGTCCACCAACTAATCCAGAGGAAGCAGTTCAGCTGCATGCATGTGTCTAATGCACATACAATATCAATTAATAATGATTTAGTCTACTTAAAAAACGAAATTTGCCTAGCAGGGGGGGCAGACCTGATATTGGAGAGACCCACAGTCTTTTTTGTATTCCTTTTTTGTATGAATGACTTCATTACATTACTGATTTGCTTAATTAGTGCAATTTAATAGTTTTTCAAGTCTCAGCTCCTTGATTCATTAAAGTTACCTATAAAATCTGCTGCACTGCTCCTACTCCAGGAGTAGGGTTGCAGGTCTATTGTGTTTCTCAAACATCCTTTAAATACATTTGTAATGGGAAAATGTACTTTGATTATTGATATCCTTTATTTTTCATAGTTTCATGTTGTTAATTCAGTTTTGTATATAAAGCATTCACTAGTTTGTATTTATGCCTTTTTGGGGGCTACTTTTGATTATTAGTTCTTAACCTCTCAGACAGAGATGCACTATGTCAATCAACTAAAACAGTGAAACAGTATAAAGGTTGTGTGTTTTGGGGCACAGGTATGTGGTTGAGGATTTAAAACTATTTATTTGATTACATCTGCTGCCTGGAGAATACTGACCAGCACTGTGACGTCCTCAAGGACCAAAGGAAAGGATCCAAGTGCAGGCTTAGATATGGAGCAGATAATCCGATAAGGGCAAAACGAGAGAGAGTTAACAAGGACAGTCCAAGGTCAATCGATCAGGCGAACAGGCTAGTAGGGAGATCCAAAAAGGGGTGAGAGAGAGAGAGAGAGAGAGAGAGAGAGAGAGAGTCAAATACACGGTTACGCAAACAAGAAACAAGGCTCAGAATTGATCCAGGAGAGAATGCAAGACTTTACAAAAAAGCTAGGAAACAGAGGGGTTTAAATACTGTGTAGCAAAGAGGGTTTGAACTAGGTGAATGAATGACTAACCAATGACAGGAGAGGAGGACAGAACAGGTGCACCTGGAAGGAAAGAATGTGGAAGAACTGGTTGAACTGGACAAAGGAAAGGAGAAGCACTAGAGTTAGTATTCGGGAGAGGGAGACCTCTGGTGGTGAACTAAGGTAGAAGCAGGGGAGACCGTGACAAGCACCAATCAACTCATCAAACACTTCAACAATGGTAAAAAACTATGTTAATTATTATGCATGTGTTAAACTGTTTGTAAAACTGTATTTTAATTAGATGTAATCACTTGTGATGGTTAAGATTGAAACCTGATGTCTATCTGAAGATATAAAAAGGCTTCTCCAAGGGAGAAGAGAGGAGGGCTTTGGGTTCACCTGTATTTCTGTTTCTGTTACTACTTTATCAGTGTATCCTGAGAATTTATAAAAAACACTACAATTTTATACCACAGCTGGAAATACACCTTCTGCCTTGTGCCATGTTTTGTCCTTTTTAAATCTGCTGCCATAGTTTTCTGTTTTTATGTACTGTGTGTTTTGTAATGTCCGCTGTCATCTGTAGATACAATTGTTATTGTGATTAAATAGTTGCATATTATTGTAGTTTTTATATTAAATTGTACTGTATTTAAATGGTCGATGAAGTCACCTTCAATAAAGGCATCCATAATAATAGTAAAATACCTTTACCTTTAAAATTCAATTCCTGGTCCAGCTACCTACATTGCTATGGCATTTTCAAAAACATTTTAGTTCAAACTGTGGTAAACAACCAATACAGTACTTAGACAGACTTCACATAGATGGTTTTACAAACTTCAGATACAGTAACTCTAGTCCTAAATTAGTTTTCCAAAATTCAGATTAGGTATTTAAAAAGTACTGATAATCCTAATGTTCAGTGTATTAATGTATGCCCTAATGTCATTCATATCATAGAAGTTTGTTGGTATACTTTTAGTATATGTTGAACTGCATTTCTTTACCTGTATGTCTGTGTGAACAAGGTCACTGTCTCACTGTCTTACTGTGCTCGGGTACTGTGCTATAGTTCAACCCTGATACCTAGAAGAACAGGATCTGATAAGAACCAGTTTTCTCCAGTAATTTGGGCTTGATACATCATACAAACCCCCCTTATATTAAACATTACATATGCCTTACATTTCCCCCCCAGTTTAACCATATATGGGTTTTCCTAACGAGATGTCAGGCAGAAACAGAACTTGCACTCATCATGGGACGGACATGTGGGCCTGTTATCTTTCTCTCCTGTCTGGTCTGCATAAATGTGCCTGTTTGAAACTGTATTTCTGGAGAGAAACGTCATGGAGACCGCCTCCGTGTGTCTTTCTTCCCCAAGCTGCTTGTACGAATAAACTTTCTGATCAACATTCAACACTCTCTCAGCCGGTTTTATGAAAAGGAAAATATCCACAAAGAAGTTTGAAGTATATGAATGGTGCAACCAAACTTTTTTTTTAAACTTCAATTATTTCAATTAACAAGAGTGACAAAATTAAATAAAAAGACAGGCATTTCTTTCTCTATGAATTTCTTTCTCTATCTTCAAAACAGAATGTCTCTGTATTCTTAGTATTAAAGTTCTATGCCCGTTGCCCTGATATGCTGTATCCTCAGTTTTAGCTGCCAGGGTTTCCTTGGAGGATGGCACACAAGGACTCCTTATAGTCTCCCGGGTGCCTCCAAACGAATTGAAAACTGTGGTGTGGGTATTTTGCAGTGTGCTTTTGACGATGCATGTGTTGGGAGGCATATGCTTTCTCATCCCTCCTGAGGAGATGCAGAGCCATGTGGTCAGTTATGTTGAACTGGTGATTCCAAATTGGGTGAATATAAGTGTATAATAATTGTGGATATTAAATGTATATATAAGAGTAGCATGAAATAAAATGTTATGTAAAAGTACAAAATAAATATAACTTTAAGTTGAAAACATATCACCCACTAGACAATGTCCATTGTGAAACAATCCTTGGTTGCCAGTATGTTATCCATTTCCCCGCGAAACTCAGGATAGGCCTGGTATGTTGAAGGGAGTTCTAGCACTGGCCCACATGTGTGAGCAACAGGCCGTCTTGCCAGACCGTCTAAGGAGATTAACTAAATTTTTACTTGCTCAACACATATCACATCAGAGCCAGTCATAAATCGCAACATCTTCCTTAAAGATGCATCATCTAAACCTCTGATGTACTGGTGCAAAAATTGCAAACTTTGCTTTTCCCCCTGTGAGGATGGGGATGCTTTCAGTATCTTCAAAACCTTTCTTGTTTTAGGCTTCTTTTCAGCATACATCTTCTCAACTTCATTGACACTCAACAAATGTCTTCTAAGAATCTGTAAATGCAGGTGCAAGATGAAGTGGGAAATACTTATGATCTTCATATCCCTTTACTAAGATTCTGCCTACTGATTTCCATTCCTCTTCCTGCCACTTAGGAATGAGTGCTGGAACTCTTACTTCTTCGCCTTCTGCTACACATGCAAGAAACTCTGACCAAAACGCAGAATAAGCATCTCTAGAAACACCATCTGCATCAGCGACTACTTCATCTACAAAAGTAAATCTTAATGGAAGAATAACTGAATCAGGATTCTTAAACTGAGCAATCATCTCTTCCAGAAGATTAACTCTGTGTATTCTAATGGTGGCATTAGAATACACAGCCTGTCAACTGAGAACACAGAGTTTTCAGGGGGAGGAGAAGGTCCTCTTGAAGACAACATGGTATGGGTCATGTGATACTCTTCTGAGTCTAGGTTCTCTTCTGAATAAATGTTCTCTTCACCCGGTAGATTGTCTTGAGAGGGGTAACATACATTCTCAGTTGACAGGCTCAGATGCTGATTAGATTCTTCAAGTGGTAAAGTGTCATCCAGCTGAAATAGTTGAGGGTCTCCATCCAATGGTCCAAACTGGATTTCTGATACAAAGCTTTGGTTCACCTCTTCCAAGCTGGTCAAAGAACATTGCAGTGTCACATGAGGTGCTACTGATGTAATAATCTCTACAGCTGTAGCATTTTCAATCAGCACTTGTGCAGGAATCATGCCAGATCTCTCTTCTGAATATATTTCTATGTACCCTACAGGTATGTCTTGCGGTGTTAGTACAGACATATTTGTCTCTGTTTTGTCACTACTGGAAAGAATTGCATGAACATTAGACATCTGGATTTCATGGGACTCTGTATTGCCTTCCTCTTTAGGAAGTGTACTTTTGTCTCTGAGAGACAGACCTTCATTTTGAGCTTTGCTGTGTGAATCTTCCACCTCATACGTGCTAAGGTAAAATCTCAAAATTCAAATTTTTAGCACTTTATACATTTCTCCCACTGTAATGCCTTAATCTTTCCTGAAAATCTAAGATGTAATGTGTGAAATCCTCCCACTTCCATTTTTTGGATTTTCCATTTGGAAATATAAAAAATATCAGTGTAAAAACATGCTGTGAACAAACAAAACGTTATTTTGTGCATATTTTACATATGTACAAAGAACAGATCAGGTCACAATCAATACATACAGTGAGGGAAAAAAGTATTTGATCCCCTGATTTTGTATGTTTGCCCACTGACAAAGAAATGATCAGTCTATAATTTTAATGGTAGGTGAATTTTAACAGTGAGAGACAGAATAACAACAAAAAAATCCAGAAAAACACATTTCAAAACAGTTATAAATTGATTTGCATGTTAATGAGTGAAATAAATATTTTATCCCCTATCAATCAGCAAGATTTCTGGCTCCCAAGTGTCTTTTATACAGGTAACGAGCTGAGATTAGGAGCACTCTCTTAAAGGGAGTGCTCCTAATCTCAGCTCGTTACCTGTATAAAAGACACCTGTCCACAGAAGCAATCAATCAATCAGATTCCAAACTCTCCACCATGGCCAAGACCAAAGAGCTGTCCAATGATGTCAGGGACAAGATTGTAGACCTACACAAGGCTGGAATGGGCTACAAGACCATCGCCAAGCAGCTTGGTGAGAAGGAGACAACAGTTGGTGCGATTATTCATGTAGAACATGTCTTGGAAATAAGTGGAGAAGTTGTCGAGATAAAGCAATTACAACTTTAATCAAGCCGGCTCGGAAGCCCCACGTCAGGAAAATTCCTACAGTGAGGACTTAATGTTTACAGACATGAGTGAAGCTTTATAGGAAAATGATGTAGAATCTTGTGGCCGTTCATCCAATCAAAGGCTTCAAGATGCAAGCTCTGGAAAGTTTGTAGGCTGCACTTCCCAAGGGAGGAGGTCATCATAGAGGCAGATGTCTGGTCCTGTTACAGCATACAAACGGTACGATCTTGTGGTTTTCTTAACAACGAGGTAACATCTTTGGCTTTGAGAGGAGAAACAGGAAATCCACACACAGACAAACCCATGGGCGATACATTCGGACCATTTCCCTTATCATAGATTAAATAGAAATGGAAGCAGAGAGAATAATTTCAATAGGATGTATCTTTAACAACCAGCTTGTTGGTTTTGCTAGGCTAGATAAAGCTAATTTGCTGAGTCTGTATACAAACAATTTCTAATGCTAATATCAATATAAAACATATACAGAGTCAAACCATCAAACATGGAGGTGGAAACATTATGCTTTGGGGGTGTTTTTCTGCTAAGGGGACAGGACAGCTGCACCGCATCAAAGGGACGATGGATGGGGCCATGTACCATCAAATCTTGGGTGAGAACCTCCTTCCCTCAGCCAGGACATTGAAAATGGGATCTGGATGGGTATTCCAGCATGACACTAACCCAAAACACACAGCCAAGGCATCGAAGTAGTGGCCCAAGAAGAAGCACATTAAGGTCCTGGAGTGGCCTAGCCAGTCTCCAGACCTTAATCCCATAGAAAATCTGTGGAGGGAGCTGAAGGTTCGAGTTGCCAAACGTCAGCCTCGAAACCTTAATGACTTGGAGAGGATCTGCAAAGAGGAGTGGGACAAAATCCCTCCTGAGATGTGTGCAAACCTGGTGGCCAACTACAAGAAACATCTGACCTCTGTGATTGCCAACAAGAGTCGAAAGGGGTCAAATACTTATTTCACTCATTAACATGCAAATCAAATTTATAACTTTATTGAAATGCGTTTTTATTTTATTTTTTTGTTGTTATTCTGTCTCTCACTGTTAAAATACACCTACCATTAAAATTATAGACTGATCATTTCTTTGTCAGTGGGCAAATGTACAAAATCAGCAGGGGATCAAATACTTTTTGCCCTCACTGTAGATATGGAGACGGTGTGTGACTCCGTACATTTGCCTGTTCCGGCTGTTCCTTTTTGCTGTCAGGTGTCGGCTTTGCAGCCCACCGAGAGGCAGCTTTCAGGGCCTCTATTTGTTGCTTGAGACATTCATTTTCAACTTCACTTGATCTAAGTTCTCCCCTAAGCTCCTGATTTACTCTCCTCGTTTCTTCACTGTCCCTTTTTAAATGTCTGACCTCTGTCACTTTGCAGACTTTGCAGACTTTTTACTTGGATCAGAGTTGTTTCCAATTCGTCCAATTCTGTTCAATTAAGTCCTCTTTTTCAGCATTCAACACAGTGACTTGTCTTCCACAAGTCTCTAGATTTCCTTCAAGTTCTAAAGCCATTCCATGCAGTTTGGCTCTTTCTTCTTTCGCTTTCGCATACTTCTCTCCTAACTTTTTCAGTTTTTCAAATTTGCTTATGCTCCAGTTCACTAGCCTCTGCAATCCGGCTTCCACACAGCTCACTCCACTGAAACGGCTCTCCTGGCTGTCACTGACTCCCTCAGCCACGCTCGGGCAGCCTCCCTCTCCTCAGTCCTCATCCTCCTTGACCTCCTGCAGCATTTGACACCGTCGATCACTCCATCCTCCTCTACTGCCTCGCTGACCTTGGGATCTCTGGGACTGCTCTCACCTGGTTCTCCTCCTACCTCAGCGACCGGTCCTACCAAGTGACATGGCGAGGCTCCTCATCCACCCCCCAACCTCTCCTCACAGGTGTTCCCCAAGGCTCCGTCTTGGGCCTGCTCCTGTTCTCTCTCTACACTCGCTCCCTGGGCCCCCTCATCGCTTCCAATGGCTTCTCCTACCACTTCTACGCTGATGATGCCCAGATCTTCCTGTCTTTTCCCTATTCTGACCTTCTCATTCCCTCACGCATCTCTTCCTGCTTGTCTGCCATTTCCACCTGGATGCACTCGCACCACCTCAAGCTCAACCTCTCCAAATCAGATCTCCTCTTTTTCCCCCACTCTTCCTCACCTTCTGCTGACCTCCCCATCTCAATTCCCTTGGAATCCACCACACTCTCTCCTTCTTCTTCCGCTAAAAAACTAGGAGTCACCCTCGATCCTGCGCTCTCCTTCTCCCAGCACATCACCACGCTGACGCGCACCTGCAGATTCTTCCTGAGCAACATACGCCGGATCCGTCCCTTCCTCACCGACTACTCAACTCAGCTACTCGTCCAGTCACTGGTCCTCTCCCGCCTGGACTACTGCAACTCCCTCCTGGCCGGCCTGCCTGCATCCACTACCCGCCCACTCCAGCTCATCCAGAACTCTGTGGCTCATCTGGTATTCTCTCTGCCACGATTCGCACATGCTACTCCACTGGCTCCCGATAGCGGCACGCATTCAGTTCAAGACTTTGACCCTCACCTACTGCTGTCTTGACCACACTGCACCAAGCTACCTTCAGAAACTCATCTCTCCATACATCCCCTCCAGACCACTGCGCTCCTCCAGTGCCAGAAGGCTAACTCTGCCTCCTCTCCACTCTTCTTCTTCCAGAGCCCGCTCCTTCTCATCCCTGGCCCCTAAGTGGTGGAATGACCTTCCCACCGAAGTCAAAACAGCAGAGTCCTTGACCTCATTCCGGCGCTTACTCAAGACGCATCTCTTCCGACAGCACTTGTAATATTAGTCCTCTATCCCTGCTAGATAGCACTTCAGCTTATTATGCTCCTCGCGTTCTTGATTGTTTTCCTCCTTGCTCCCTTTCCCGTAGCCCTCGTCTGTAACCCTACATCTTGACAGCACTTAGCTTTCACCGTCCAGGATGTAGGAAGTCTCTTACTGTACTTGTGTAAATTGGAATTGGAATTTGTAAAATGTATTATTTTGAATTGCTATGTTTTAGCTAAATTGAATTTGTAATGATTGATGCCTTGTACTTCTCTGTATTTTTGCACTTATGTTGTAAGTCGCCCTGGATAAGGGCGTCTGCCAAGAAATAAAAATAATAATAATAATAATAATAATAATAAATACTATAAATTCACTTCTTTGAACTGAAATTTATAAGTGTACCTTGCACTACAGTGTACACACCAAAACCTAGGAGAGTTGAGACCTCAGAGCAGGACAGCGTAGAGAACTGCTGGGTTACAGTAGGTCATAACTGCAGAACAGGGCGCGCACAACCCCTAGAGACACCCCAAGAGCTAGAATTGCCCAACAGGTTCCAACTGCTGGACACCGAGTTGGACAATGACAGCCCAGAGGGTGATAGGGGGGGCAGTTGAGCACCAGAGCACCATGATGCCCACTCCCCCACAGAAGAGGGAGGTAGTTATAGTAGGAGACTCAATTCTTAGAGGTGTAGATCACACAGTGTGCTCTAGTGATAAGGAGACCCACATGGTATCTTGCCTGCCTGGTGCTCAAGTTGCAGATCTCCCTAAACTACTAGACGGGCTACTGGCCACATGGTCCACATTGGAACCAATGATGTAGGAAGATGAGGCAGATCATGTCTTACTAATTTATTATAATTTTTTTGAACATGCAACTGCAGCTGTAGATCATGTGAAAGCATATACTTAGATTTTCAGAAAGCTTTTGATAAGGTTCCACACCAAAGACTGATCCTCAAATTGGAAGCTGTAGGCATTCAGGGTAATGTAAGTAGATGGATTATGAACTGGTTGATGTATTGGAAACGGAGGGTGTCGATTTAGAGGAGTCGCTTCTAACTGGAGTGAGGTTGTTAGTGGAGTTCCACAGGCATCAGTACTAGGGCCTTTGCTTTTTCTAATCTATATTAATGATCTGGACTCTGGGATAATTAGCAAACTTGTCAAATTTGCCGATGATACTAAAATAGGTGGCTCAGCAGATACAATCTTGGCAGCACAGGCTATTCAAAGGGACTTAGATAATATTCAGTTGTGGGCCGACACCTGGCAGATGAAATTCAATGTGGACAAGTGCAAGGTAATACATGCAGGTAACAAAAATGTCCACAATAATTACACTATGGGAGGAATAGAACTAGATGAAGTAACGCATGAGAAAGACCTAGGAGTCTATGTGGACTCACTTTCTCCATCCAAACAGTGTGGGGAAGCAATAAAAAAGGCAAACAGAGTGCTAGGGTATATTGTCAAAAGTGTAGAATTTAAAACAAGTGAAGTAATGTTAAGACTGTACAATGCACTAGTTAGACCTCATCTGGAATACTGTGTACAGTTCTGGACTCCACACTTCAAGAAGGATATTGTTGCTCTAGAGGCAGTTCCGAGGAGAGCAACCAGACTTATTCCAGGTCTTAAGCGAATGTCCTACTCGGAGAGACTGAGGGAACTGAACCTTTTCACCCTGGAACAAAGTAGACTGCGTGGGGACTTGATCCAAGTCTTCAAAATCATGAAGGGCATTGACCACATCAAACCAGAGGAGCTTTTCCAGATCAGCAGGGACACACGCATCCGGGGACACAAATGGAGCTCCAGTCATCTGCAGAGACATTGAGCAGCATGAAGCCTCCAGTTGACGGGAGTGTTAAAGCTGCATTAGGTTGGCCTCTACCAGTCATGAGCTGCAGGGAGAAGTCCAGGAGATCCTCAGCAGACTTGGTGGAGGTGTATGAGACCCAGGTTGGCTGCAGGGCTTCGCTGCTCACATTGTGGAACCTATGGAACAGTCAGCAATTACACACCCATCCTACAGTAGTTAAGCTGGAGCAGTACAGTGGCAGAATCCTCACCTCTGGTAGTGACACTCCATATGGACTATGCATAATAGCAGGGTCAGTTATCACTATGCCAATGTTTGCAATCAGGGACGGGTTGTATCTGATTTTAAACATTTATTTTCTTTCTTCTAAAAGTGTGCTAGCTGATTTGTGTCATGGCCTTTATTGGGAAATGTAACGTGCCCGTTTTCTATCTTTTCTATTTCTCTGCAGGACCACAGAGAGCTACAGGTACCTCTCCCAGAATCAGGACCATGGACAGCACTGTGGAAATTTCCACAGAGCAGCAGGGAAGTGCACACCTGCTGCAAATAACCATAATCCAATACACTCACAGGTGGAACTTTTCAACCATGGCTATATAACGCTAGGGTTTTGTTCATAGTTTTTTTTTTTTGGGTGTAATATTGATTTGGGTGTGCTTGAAGCTGTGCCTATTCATGTTTCCAGACATCTCTACCCCTCAGCCCACTAAAATACATATAACCATTTGAATAATATTACATTCAGTTAATTTAACAATTAAATATAATAAATACCAGGGGTGTAAAGTAACGAAGTACAAATACTTCGTTCCTGTACTTAAATACGTTTTTCGATTATTTGTACTTTACTTACTTTAAATACTTAGTGTATTTTTATTTGTGGCTACTTTTACTTTTCTCCACTACATTTATGAACAAAATAATATAATTTTTATTTCACTACATTTCCCACAGAAGACTCGTTACTGTTTTTATAATTGGAGAAAGGAATAACATACATATACGTGGAATTAACATGTTTCAGGCTTGCTAGATACTTGTGACCAATCACACCGTAGCATAATGAGCAGCGCTGTAGCGAGCCAATCAGTGAGCCGGATACACAGCACAGATCCACCCCCTCTCTCGTCCATTAGCGCATTAGCTCTTTCTTTTCCTGATCAAAGATGGACTCGAACCCGTGGCCGGACCGGATACTCCGCACTGAGCAACACACGTTATAACCTTTCAGAGGCAGGGTCTCTGTTTTCTGAAGGACCCAGCAGAGTGAATTATTGATTGTTCTGATGCATGCATTCGTCAACAAAGGCTGTTTTTGAGCATTCAGAGGATGTTGGTGGGTTTGAAAGAGATCAGCCTACACTCGCCCTAATTTGGTTCATGTCTCCGACCGACATGAATATAAAGTGTGTTGGTGATTCAGCGAAAATCGTAAAGCTGCCTGTATTTCAGTAGGAGCTCCACACTGCTTTAAGGAGAACTAGCATCGCTCAGATATAAACGGTCTACTGTCTTGATTATTACGCTGTGACTGAAAAGAATCTGACCAATCAGAAGTGAATAAATGACTCGGCAATATCCATGACCGCATCACTGCACATTAAAGACAAACACATCCATTCAAAAGACATTGCGTGGGTGAACATCACAGCAGCTCTACTTTAATGACAGCTGTGCGTAACATATACAGTATTAATAAATAATAATTATATTTGATTTTTATTTTACTTATTAACTTTATTATTCACTTTATGATTTAAATACAGTTGTATATGAGAAAAGGTCCCGGAATCATGTCCATGGTGATGTTTACAGGAGAATGGGCCGACTGATTCAAGCTGATAGAAGAGCAACTTTGACTGAAATAACCACTCGTTAAACAGAATGAGAACATGGATCCATCATGCCTTGTTACCACTGTGCAGGCTGGTGGTGGTGGTGTAATGGTGTGGGGGATGTTTTCTTGGCACACTTTAGGCCCCTTAGTGCCAGTTGGGCATCGTTTAAATGCCACGGCCTACCTGAGCATTGTTTCTGACCATGTCCATCCCTTTATGACCACCATGTACCCATCCTCTGATGGCTACTTCCAGCAGGATAATGCACCATGTCACAAAGGTGGAATCATTTCAAATTGGTTTCTTGAACATGACAATGAGTTCACTGTACTAAACTGGCCCCCACAGTCACCAGATCTCAACCCAATAGAGCATCTTTGGGATGTGGTGGAACGGGAGCTTCGTGCCCTGGATGTGCATCCCACAAATCTCCATCAACTGCAAGATGCTATCCTATCAATATGGGCCAACATTTCTAAAGAATGCTTTCAGCACCTTGTTGAATCAATGCCACGTAGAATTAAGGCAGTTCTGAAGGCGAAAGGGGGTCAAACACAGTATTAGTATGGTGTTCCTAATAATCCTTTAGGTGAGTGTATATATATATATATACACCGATCAGCCATAACATTATGACCACTGACAGGTGAACTGAATAACACTGATAATCTTGTTATTATGGCACCTGTCAGTGGGTGGGATATAATAGGCAGCAAGTGAAAATAATTTCCTCAAAGTTGATGTGTTAGAAGCAGGAAAAATGGACAAGCATAAGGATCTGAGCGACTTGGGTCAGAGCATCTCCAAAACTGCAGCTCTTGTGGGGTGTTCCCGGTCTGCAGTGGTCAGTACCTATCAAAAGTGGTCCAAGGAAGGAAAAGCGGTGAACCGGCGACAGGGTCATGGGCGGCCAAGTCTTATTGATGCACGTGGGGAGCGAAGACTTGCCTGTGTGGTCCCATCCAATAGATGAGTTACTGTAGCTCAATATGCTGATAAAGTTAATGCTGGTTCTGATAGAAAGGTGTCAGAACTTGTGGCGTATGGGGCTGTGTAGCCGCAGACCAGTCAGGGTGCCCATGCTGACCCCTGTCCACTGCCGAAAGCACCTACAATGGGCACCTGAGCATCAGAACTGGACCACGGAGCAATGGAAGAAGGTGGCCTGGTCTGATGAATCACGAGTTCAAGGTTTTGACTTGGCCTACAAATTCCCCAGATCTCAATCCAACCGAGCATCTGTGGGATGTGCTGGACAAACATGTCCGTTCCATGGAGGCCCCACCTCGCAACTTACAGGACTTAAAGGATCTGCTGCTAACGTCTTGGTGCCAGATACCACAGCACACCTTCAGAGGTCTAGTGGACCTACATAATATTAGGCAGGTGGTCATAATGTTATGGCTGATCGGTGTATAATGAAAACATTATTTTGTATCCGCACTCTCACATATTAGGTATTTATAGCCCTGATGATAACACAGTAGTGTCGAAAGGTGTTGTTATGAAACTTTTGTAATACAAGAGTCCTTTTTCATTATATGTTTTTGCCTTATTTGGGCTAGCACCTCATGGGAGTGAAGACACTATGTGGATGGTTTTAAGTTATATTCAGATACAGGGATGTATCGAGCCGCTGCCCCTTTTCATTCCCCAGTTGTTTTTTCCAGTGCCCCCTTTGTCCTGATCACCCCTCCCCCGATCCACTCCGCGATCCGCAACTGGGAAGTTGTTCCGCACTTCGTCAGCACCCCCCCTGGACCAAAGTGCCCCTTCGTTTGTTTCAGCCACTGCCCCCCCAGCTGTTTGGGATATATGTATATGTGTGTGTGTGAACAGTGAGTTTGCTATGAAAACTATTTTTTTTAATATAAATCCCTCAATGTTACCCTTTGTTAATGCTGAATACACATGAAAGTAATATCCAGAGCCTAATAACATTTCTTTTTGTCAGAATTTTTCTTCAAGATAAAATTGAGGAACCGTAAAAATACCTTGATAATATATGGAAAATAAAATGTTGGATTAAAACATTAATCTCGTGTGCCCCCTTCATAAGGCTCACACACAAACACTTTCACTTTATTACTAAAATCACAATTTACTTTTACTTTTGGTACTTGAGTACTCTTAAAAGTAGCTACTTTTTTAAGTACTGTTTGAATGGGAGACTTTTTACCTTTACTCAAGTATTCCGAATACTTTTTACACCTCTGATAAATACACATTACTGCATTAGATATAGTGATATGAAATAAGAACTACAAAGGTACACCTTTAAAGAGCTTATGTCTGGTGTCATAACCACAAACACCTTACCTTTTGAAATATCTGCAATGGTATTTTTAAAGTAGCAAATAAGCATTAGTTATCTTGCCCAGTAAAACTCTTACTCATACAAGGTTTCTGAAATGGCCTATATAAGGAACATTTGTTATCCAAAGATTTTTGTCTTTCCCGTGGTAAAGATTTCCAGTAGAATTCAATTCAAGAGACTCAAGAGAATGAGGGTGAAGCAAATTACAATGCCAATTAGATAGAGCATTTGGAGAAAATGATTTTGCAGAGGATGCTTGGACATTCAATTCCTCACATTACAACATTCCCTGATATATATTTCAGAAAGTGAGGAGTAAATCCACACTTGATATTTTGTTTTGTTTTTTAAGTAATCTAAAAGGAGACACTGAGCTCATAAAAAGTACTATGAAATTGAAATCGTATATATCAAATTTATGCTGAGTAACAAAGGAATACAAGAACCTTTCTGAATCTGAAAAATATTTTAATTTGAATCTTTATGAAAAGATTAGAAAGATTAAAAGGTGTAATAGACAAAGCTTGCAAAGCGGTTTATAGAACCAGAACCAGGTATATTAAGATAATATCAGTAAACTAATACCAGCATCCTGGTTGTGTGTCATCATATATTCTCCTTCTTATTTTAATACTTATCTGCTATGTTCTTCGAGAAATAAATGTCACAAAACCCAATTTCTATGAGAATAGTAGCAGATAGTAGGAACATATCATTCAGTATCACTGTTTGGACATTTAAACTTCTCAAAACATATTAGAAAATAAGAATAAAAAACATTCCCCTTTTTTAAATTGGAGGCAAAATCACTTGTATCAGACACAAATGACAATCTGTGTGCAGCTGAGACATTTGTTAAGTATATAAGTTTTATTAGACATAGCTCTGCGGAAAAATAGTAAAGGTGAAAGTGGGACGAGGTGGTGTTTTGATCCCAGACTTTGTAGTCTGCTTGCCTGGGCCCTCAAAGCTGGCAATCAGACAGGTAGGAGGTCACGTTTGTTGAGGAGCACTTGAAGTCATAACGAAAGTCGTCATCACGTCTGAAAAATAAGTTTCACTTCTAAAAAGTCTTGATACATTTTACATAAATATCTGATCGATATTGGAATAGAGTGGACAATGCTTTTTAATTATGATATCTATACTATGTGACAACCATGTAAAGCTGTAGTTTTTGGAAGGCCACAGTCTAGCAGCTCTCTTAAAATCAGCAACAACTGAAAATCTGACATAAGATGTTGAGCTGATCCAATTTAATTAAATTCATTGATTTAAGTCACTTCAAACTGCTGTGGAATGACCACTGTGGGTCTCCAGGGCCAGGATTGTAAACCTGTTAAGTAGCCGAACAACTAAGTGGTGTCCTTAAGATAACCAGAACACTAACTTTAGCAAACACCAAAATTAGAAGCCATGACCAATACACAATATGATACATTTTAGTGGAAACACAATTCTAATCCTAATGGAAACTGAATTTCCTGGGAAACCTGACTCTGACTCAATTAACTTGAATGCCAGTGTAAAGCATAGTTCAAAGCTCAGTGTTAGTTTAAAACTTAAATAACACCTATAAGACATATAGAAGACAATGATAAGTTATTTTTTCCATTTCAAACATGTATGTACAAATGTATCAGGAATATGTTTAACTGATTTCAGATTAAGTCACTTGATGGTTTTGATGTGAAGCTACTCCTGGAGAAGTATATAAGTTTGCCTTCAGCTTTACGCTATATTGTATTGGGACAGTCAGAATACTCACCTCACGGCTTTTAACTTAAGAACAGTCTTGACACAGGCAATGTCATCACTGATGTCATCATCAGTCAATTCTTATTGGGGGAAAAAAACAAAATTAGGCATCTTTCTGTGTTAATTTGAGTTTAGACAAAGGTTTTTATCAATAACTACTTCAACCTGTACAGAGTCGCAGTGAGTTGCAGCCTAATCCCGCAGACATAGGATACCAGTTAATTGCAGGACAGCACACACATAAAACTACAGGTAAATTTAGAGTAGCCAATCAACCTACACAGCATGTATTTGGGATGTGGGAGGATACTGGAGCACCCAAAGAAAACCATGCAGATACGGGGAGAACCTGCAAACTCTGCACAGGCAGACACCCAACTTCTGTGAGGCAACCATGGTAGCTACTGTCTCACCATGCTGCCCCAAAGCATTCGTTCGGTATTTAAAGAGCACTAAATTATTAAAGAAAAAGATAAAAAAAAACTTATATTTTGGTGTTCTTGGTTAAAATTGGAACAGTATTTCAAGGGATGCAGAAAACTGCATAGTGAAATGGAAAAGCAAAGAAACACAGATACACCACTTTGCCCACAGTGCACTGCTTCAAAGACAGATCGACCAAATGGTGACAAACTACTATTGCCAAATCTCATAAGTCCTTTTTTTACTTGATTTCAGTGTGAATGGATGTGGTATTTTGTAAGCGACAGAGTGAACAAGAAGTGGCTGCCTGGTACTTACTGCTGCAGTTCAGTTGACACCAGTTTTTCCCATCCTGGCAGACAAACTTGCTTGGGAGCTGGAAGAGGCCCAGTAGGGTGCTCTCAGAGCAACCCCTCTCTTCTGAGGAGGAGCTGCTGTCGTCAGAGAAAACTTTGGATCTGGGGAGCCTGGGTTTCTTAGTGGGAGGAGGAGGAGGAGGAGGAGGAGTGCACTTCACAGGGGTGACAGCACTGCTGTTCATGCCAGTCGAGCCCTCAATGTGGCAAATCACTGTGGAGAAAATGAGGGAGTGAAAAGGGTGTTGAATTACGTCTTTGGGATGAATTCTTATGACCTGTTTCTGCGAAAACCTACAGAGCATGTAATGGGTACAATTAAGTCCAATATCTCTGCCACCCCTGAGAGAAAAGCCAGGAAAAAACCCAGGGGGCTCAAACTCCTGGTTCCTGCAGGGGCACAATATCTTCTGGATTTTGTTCACACACAGTTCTCAGCTATGTAATTGTTCTGATCACATGATTATTCCAAATTCATGAAACACTCCAATTACCAAAATGTTCAGTACTGAATCTTGAATTGACAGTATATAAACTAATAAAATAAAATAAATATACAGCCTCAGAATAACTTTATTCCATATGGAATAAAAACATGAAACACCTCAGCCTCCTAGCAATGGAGTTTGACTCCCCTGCTTTAGCTCATTATTATAATTTTTACCCAATGTTTAGCTAACACAAATTAAAAATGTAACAAGTACTGAAATTAATATTTTTTATAAAAACAAGTGGAACACACTGACCTTTTGAAATTAATTCCTCAGGGTTGGTGTTATTTAAGTCCCTCGCTATAGGCAGCAGGATGGAGGCCAGCTCACACTTCTCAAACACCTTGGCCTCGGGGGTGTATGGTGCCATGGTCAGCAGCACCAGCAGGGCTGAAGCGATCACTGGAAGGCTGTTCATGGTTGATTCTTGATCTGCCCTTCACAATGAGTCTCGAGACACCACACAACCTCTTAATATAGCGTAGCGCTGTCCTGTGTCACCTGGCCCATCCCCTGTCATTCCATGGAGTAATTCTAGCAGTGAAGACACTTGCAGGGGGGTGGATTATGGAATTATAATATTTTCTATTATGTTTTTCTCACTCTACAAGACTGCGCTAATAAACATCAATCATCCATGTGAGGGCTTGCATCTTGAGCAACAATAGACATGACAGCAGTGTTTGCTGATATATAATCTGCTATACATTCCACAAAAGACATCACCTTTTGAAATATTTACAGGGCAGGAACTAAACTATTTCACAAGGTTAATGTGCATTTGTGACCACAGACAACTACAGACAACATAAGACTGATAACAAAGATAACAGGTTGTTTGAAAGGATCACAAGAGTGTCACTTACAGATTCATGAAAGAAATGTCAAGCGCATTATATTTGGCTATTGAATTTTAACATTGTTAACCTGGTTGTCTTTCATGTATTGACAAAGTTGTTTGAAAACGTATCCATATACAGAAAGACTTCTTCCAGCATTCACAGAATTGGTAACTGACACATTTCTTAGCCTTTGCTGTTATTATTAGTGAATATATTGTCTCTGAATACATCGTTCATAAACAAAAAGGTAGCTAGCATTTTAATATAGCTAATAAAACTGTAAATCCCATCAATTTTTATATCAAATAAATGTCAATCCCGTTTAATGTCATATCAATTTAGAAATGTTTAAGCTGTATGTTAATTTGTACTTTATCTTTCTTCACACTCTACACTTCTTCAGTATAAAAGCTTGTTTTTGAAAGAGGTTAAACTTTGTGGCTACCCTGCGAAGGACACTATACAAATAAAAATGGATTGATTTAAATGATTTGTGAGGGAAGGATAATGATACGGTACTTTCTCAAAGTTATAGCAATGCAAAATGCATCACTTTTATGTTACATGCTGAAGGGTCAATATATATAACCACTGCTTTTCTTAACATATATAGCCTATTCATTGCTTTTATTCTGTGTGTCAGTTGAGTTCTATATACATGCAAGAAGCTCAGTGTTCTTGTGTTTATTGTTTTTTTAGAATTTGTAATTGACAAGTTTAACTGAAATCCTCCCAATTCAGAGGGAACAAAATCTTGAAACCAGGCACTGAGCAACTCCTACTTCCTAGGTTGACATAAGAGTTTCTAATAAAACAAGTTGAAGTTGACAAAAACTTGTATGATTGGTTGCCTTTTGCTTCTGTATTACTGCTTGTTTTAATAAAAAGGGAAATGACTGCCCTTTCCTTCTGTGATACACCCCTTCTGTTGTGTAATATAGCTGGTTGTAACCAGAAAATCAACATGCTTATAACATTTTGGAAACAAATATTAGACGGAAAATAGAGGAGCTTCTTAATGAAAGCCATATTCTTGGAGATAGTCAACATGGGTTCAGACGAGGTAGATCATGTCTTACTAATTAGAATTTTTTGAACATGCAACTGCAACTATAGATCATGTGAAAGCATATGATAAGATATACTTAGATTTTCAGAAAGCTTTTCATAAGGTTCCACACCAAAGACTGATCCTAAAATTGGAATCTTCAGGGTAATGTAAGTAGATGCCTTATTAACTGGTTGATGTAGGCTATATCTTAGTGCAATTTATTTGAACGGTACATAAATACCAGGGTAAACAGAATAATACAATTTGGATCATCGATAAATGCACTTAAAAACCCAAAGTTATTAAGGAGATAGGAATCAGCTAGAGGTGGTACACCAGGTGGTGCACAATAGTATGGAAAATATCTCCTTTTTCATTTCACTCTCACCAGCACTAAGATGATAGCAAAGCCACATCAATATCTTTCTTTTAATTTATATCAAAATAAAACAGGATTTAAAAAACAATGCACTTGTTCACATACATTGAATATCAGAGCAGTGATATTTCTTTGTTTACTGTTTTTGCTTTCTGTGAGAAAATGAAATTAAATGCATGGTTCCGAGTAAAACAATAAAGTGTTTCATGCAGCAATGAATGACAGCACAATTGAACAGTTTGAAATGTATTTCTCAATGCTTTAAATCTTCTTTTCTTTTCTTTAACTCAGTTCTAATTTCTCTGCAGACGATTTTCTTTCTATAAATGTATAATCTCACGCATCTTTGTACCATTCAACCCAATATGTTGTAAATCGCCCTGGATTAATTAAATAAATAAATAAATAAATAAATAATAATAATAATAATAATAATAATAATATCCTTTTCACAAATAGCACAGTATTTCACACTTCACAATATTTGTACACAAAGACACACATGAACATTTAACATCAAACATTCCCATCAGTCTCTGTTTTACTCACAGTCCAAAGATGAAAACGACAGCAACTGGGGTAGGCAAACGGATTTACTCTTCTGCGATTTTTCTTTTTGGATATCTGTTTTACTCTTACACTGGCGTGAATAGGCCCTGCTGCGTCACAAAATAAAAAATGTTTTTAGACGATTTTCTTTCTCTGATCAATCAACCTAAACATGGACAATCTGTTAGCTTTACCGTTCAATATTTAACTAAACTACAATTTGTACCTATACATTACGTATAAGTTTAACACAAATGGCTCAGAGCACACCAAACTCCATGTGCTCTCTCAGCGCCATACTTTCTTCTCTCTTTCTTACAGTGTTGCCAGGTCCTCTCCATTATTTCCCCCCAATCTGGTCGTAAAAATCCCCCAAATCACGTATTCCCCCCCAAAAAATTGAATGCTGGTAAAGTGAGGTTCTGGGGGGTGGGGGGTGTGTTGGTGAACAGAGGGGTGTGGGGGTTGTTGATGAAGGGGTGTTGGTGAAGTGAGGTCCCGGGGGGGAATCCTCTAAATTCCACCAAATTTACGACTGGGCTCTTAAAAATCCCCCATATTTTATGGGAAAATCCCCCGATCTGGCAACAGTGCTTTCTTACTACATGGTACACAATGCAATCCCAAAATTATCCCTGGGATAGTTAGCAAACTTGTCAAATTTGCAGATGACACTAAAATAGGTGGCTCAGCAGATAAAATCTCAGCAGCTCAGGTTATTCAAAGGGATAATATTCAGTTCTGGGCTGAAACCTGCCAGATGAAATTCAATGTGGATGGTATTAGTGCAAGGTATTACATGCAGGTAATAAAAATGTCCACTATAATTACACTATGGGAGGAAGTAAAGCATGAGAAAGACCTAGGAATACTGGAATACTGTGTACAGTTCTGGGCACCACACTTCAAGAAAGATATCGCTGCTCAGTTCAGAGGAGAGCAACAAACTTATTCCAGGATTGAAGGGAATGTCCTACTTGGAGAGGCTGGGGGAACTAAACCTGTTCCCTCTTTTACAGAGGAGACTACATGGAGACATGATTCAAGTCTTCAAAATCATGAAAGGCATCGACCACATCAAACCAGAGGAGCTTTTCCAGATCAGCAGGGACACACGGACCTGGGGACACAAATGGAAATTGGGCTTCAAGGCATTCAAGACAGAAAACAGGAAACACTTCTTCACACAGACAGTCATCACAATCTGAACAAACTAACAAGTGATGTAGTTGACGCTGCAAATTTGGGAACATTTAAAAATAGACTGTATAGTATCCCTGGATCATTTAGTTACTAATAGACACCAAACGAGCATGATGGGTTGAATGACCTCCTCTCATTTGTAAACTTTCTTATGTCCTTAAGTCTTGAATGTTTTTACTGGTACAACTACTTTTGATAAAAGATTATTTTTTAAAAGTAGTGTTGTATTAATTGCTTTTACCACGTAACTGTAGTTATCAAGATCTAAACACTTCTCCCAGAGGGTGTTGGGAATTACCTTTCCCTACAGAAACACTTGAAAATATTATTATTTTTTATTTCTTGACAGACACCCTTATCCATGGCAACTTACAACATCAGTACAATACAAAGTGCAAGAATACAGTTAAGTACAAGGCATCAAACATTACAAATTCAAATTTACATGAAACAAAACAATTCAAGATATAATACATTTTACAACTTCCAATTTATACAGTTATGTACAGTAAGTGAGGACATACATCCTGGAAAGTAAAGCTAAGTGCCGTCAAGATGTAAGGTCACAGTCAAGGGTTACGGGAAAGGGAGCAAGGAGGAAATCAATTAGTAACACAAGAAGCATGATAAAATGCTATGAAGTGCTAATTAAAAGGATTAAAAGGACTAATATTACAAGTACTGTCTGAAAAGATGTGTCTTAAGTAAGCGCTGGAAGAAGGTCTGCTGTTTTGACTTTGGTGGGAAGGTTGTTCCACCATTTAGGAACCAGGGATGAGAAGGAGCGGCTCTGGAGGAAGAGGAGTGGAGAGGTGGCAGAGTTAGTCTTCTGGCACTGGAAGACTGCAGTGGTCTGGAGGGGATGTATAGAGAGACGAGGGACTGAAGGTAGCTTGGTGCAGTGTGGTCAAGACAGCGGTAGGTGAGGGTCAACATCTTGAACTGAATGCGTGCCGGTATGGGGAACCAGTGGAGGGAGCGGAGCAGTGGAGTAGTGTGTGCGAATCGGGGCAGAGAGAATACCAAATGAGCCACAGAGTTCTGGTTAAGTTGAGTATGTCAGCACTGTGGAGTAGTAGTTTGGGCTCTGGACTCATAACTGGAAGGTTGTGGGTTCAAATCCCTGTTTGTACCCTTGAACAAGGTACTTCACTTAGATTGCTCCAAGGGGATGGACAGGATGGATTTGGTGTATGTTGCTCAGGAAGAATCTACAGGTGTGTGCCAGCTGGGTGTAGGAGAGTGCAGGATTGAGGGTGACTCCTAGATTTTTTGTGGAAGAAGAAGGAGAAAGTGTGGTGGATTCCAAGGGGATTGAGAAGGAGAGATCAGCAGATGGTGACAAAGAGTGGGGGAAATACAAGAGATCCGATTTGGAGATGTTGAGCTTGAGGTGGTGGATGTACACATTACTCTGGGCTTCACATTTGGTACAGTGGTCAAGGCTTTGTTGGAGCACTACAGGAAGGACAGGGATCTCAGGAAATGGCTCAAGTTTCCCCGGCAGGGGCCTTCTCCTTCAGCTCAACGGCCACAACAGCACCGTGTTCCTGGGTGTTCATTCTCACAGCCTCAGCCTAAACTGTGTGGTGACTTGTGCCACCACATGCAGGCAGGCCCAGATCTCCCCCACTAGATGCAGGCACACAGAAGGAAGGACGTGAAGCCCTCCATGAGGGCTTTTACTCAAAATACTTCCTGGTATGGTTTCCATCCCATCTTGGATTTGATGTGCCTGAATCTCCACCTGGTGGATGTTGAAGTTCAAGATGCTCACACACTGCTCCATCGTCCAGTCTGTTCAGAATGCATACTTTAACATTCCCATATGTCTTGATCAAAAGTGCATGGATGCCGTCCTGGCACCACTGAGGCTCCAGGGCAATAGGGACCTGAACTACTTAGACAGCTGACTGTTTTGTGCCCAGTCACACGAGCAAGCGGTGGTGCATACGATGTTGGACATTGTGCACCTCCAGGGGTGGACTTCAGAGTCAAAGAGAAGAGCCAGTTAGAGCTCAACAGTTGCAGTTTTTGAAATCACAACCAACCCCTCTCAGGATGGTTGGAGTGCAGTGTGGAATGGTGTGGGAGCTCAGGGGGTAGGGCTCAAGATGTTCAGATCTCTTCTAATGAATGTGTTTAAGCTATCCGCAATCTTCCTGTTTCAGTCTGTTATCAGGGGCAGGCATGTGCTCATTCAGACTGATAACATGTCGGTGGTGTCCTATGACAACCACCATGGGTTTCTGCACTCTGCAAAGTTGCATCAGTTGGTGTGAAAACTTTTGCTGTGGTGCCAATCACGGCTGGCCTCCTTTTCTCCTTCCACCTGCCTGGCCTGGAGAACTCAGCGGCAGACCTCCTCTCCAGTGGGGGTCCTCAAGTCCTTTGAATGGCACCTTCACCAGAAGGTGGTGGCTCAAAGTTGGGCTCAGTTTGGCAGAGCATGTGCAGAGCTCTTCACCTTGTGAGAGTCAATCACTGCCTCCTGTGGTTCTCACTCCACAAGCCCAATGGGCTTCTAGGGGTGGCTCACCCGTGGCCATATATGCCTTTCCACCAGTTCTGCTTCACCTGGCCTTCTTGGAGGGAGTCTAGCTGTGGTACAGTACGGTTGGCATCCACACTCAAGGTCAATCTGGAAGTGATTTCTGAATTGACAGTGAGTAAGCTGTATTGCACTTGCTGGCCTCTCAGCTTTTGTTAGGGGTGTGATGTCTTCGCCTCCGTGTGTCATACACCACTGTTGTGGTGCCTTGATGTTCTACTGTTCCACTTTCAAAAGGCCCCTTCAGTGGATTTTAAGAACATAAGAAAGTTTAAAAATGAGAGGAGGCCATTCAACCCTTCGTGCTTGTTTGGTGTCCATTAATAACTAAGTGATCCAAGGATCACGTCCGGTCTATTTTTGAATGTTCCCAAATTGTTGGCTTCAACCAAATGACTGGGAAGTTTGCTCCAGATTGTGATGACTCCCTGCGTGAAGAAGTGTCTCCTGTTTTCTGTCTTGAATGCTTTTAAACCCAGTTTCCATTTATGTCCCCGGGTGCATGTGTCCATGCAGATCTGGAAAAGCTCTTTTGGTTTGATGTGGTCAGTGCCTTTCATGATTTTGAAGACTTGACTCAAGTGCCCATGTAGTCTCCTCTGTTCCAGGGTGAAAAGGTTCAGATTCTCAGTCTCTCTAAGTATGACATTCCCTTCCAACCTGGAAGGTTTCTTAAGTTTCTGTCTTTGAAGATGTTTTTTATACTGGCCATTGCTTCATACACAGGGTTGGGAGGGTTACTTTTAAAAAGTATTCCGTTACAGAATACTGATTACCTTGTTTTGAAAATAATCTGTAACCTAATCCAATACATTACTCCAAGTCAGTAACGTAATCAGAATACTTCGATTACTATTTTTTCCCCTTTATTAAAAAAACCCAAAAGCAGCTGAATTCAAGAATGAAACAAAATGTACTACACATCCTAACATGGATGACGTATTAAAGTTGTTTATTTTTATCCACAGTACAAAAAATTAAAATAGAAATTACGATGTGCATGTTTAATTTTCTTGCATATTGTACTTTGCATTTTGTAGTGTATGCATTTTTAAACAAGTGAAACTGCATTTTGATACCCTTTACATTTTTACAAACCAACATAAATCAGACATATCAATAATGCGTTAATTTCAGAGGTGTATGTCATTCACTGTCATTTTAATGCAGGCGTATGGTTGTTTTATGCTAATCAGTGATATGTGAAACGCACTTCTTGAAAACTTAAACAGGTATCTTCTCTAAATTGTAACTACGTTAAATGCTTACAAAGTCTACAGTTTATTTTGTTCTATCTGTGAAGATACACAGATCAAGCAACTTGCTATAACAAAGGGGACTTAAATGCATTGCATTTTTCTATCCATGAGAAACGCAGTCACAAGTTTTAAATCACCCGGCACCGAAAACACACATTGAAATCAATGCAATTAAAGTGGTATTTTTTAAGTATCAATGAACGTTATGCACCTTGTTTCTGCAATTAACACAGTATTGATGTCTTACCTTCTTTTAAGTGATATCTATCGGTTTGTAAAAGTTTAAAGGTTTGACATGTGAGGATCCCCTGAATGCACACTATGTTAAAGAGCACAGCACGGCACGGCACGGGCAAACATATTTATTATCATTTTTATTTAAATGCATATTTTCTACTGGCATGTCAAGTATAATTCTATTAAGGCTGCACACATTCATAAAATAAAATCTTACATCTGGAGGATTCTTTTTAGATTTGAAGTTGAGTCCTTTAGAGCAAACCGTATTGTCCCATGGTGGACACATTTTGCACTTTGTTCCATTTTATTTGAAAGTGAGCAATTGCCTGTACTTAAACAAGTTAAATCCCTGATAACACACAATGTTGCCACAATGTTGTAGAAACATAATTTATGTTGGCACAGTTTTGTAGAACTGTGTGTTACTTCCATTCTGCTGCCTGTTTTACAATGGCGCCGAATCAGCTGCTCTTTGGCTAGAGACATGTAAATCAAAACAATGGTGCAAAAATACTACATGTGGGTCCCTTCAGATTCGTGCAATTTCCTTACACTTGTACACTTTCATGTAAATGATCTAGAAGTAATCAGTAATCTCTTACTCTTTTTCTTGTATCCAGCACCTGGTAATCAGAATACTCATCTGACCGGAGTAACTGTAACTGCAATACAAGTATCAAAATTCTGTAATCTGATTACATAATGCCGCTACTTGTATTCCGTTACTCCCCAACCCTGTTCATACATGTGGGTGGGGGAGTTGCATGTGCTAGGAAGACATTTACTCCCTCAATAGATAGGTAAACAAGGAACACTCAGGGCCCAATTTAATTATACCAAAGTAGTTTATTCAAATAAAATGAACCCCGCTTCACTTCCTAAAGGTTTGTCACTATCCCATGTCAACAGCCTGGTAGAGTTGGCTTTTCATTTTTTTTCAAATGACGGGTATTAACTTGACCTGGCCTGCCAAGAAATAAATAATGACTATAATACTAATAACATCAGATGGCTTCACAGTTTATACCCAAGGACAGGCAGTGAGGAACTTTGTTTGAGTGATCATATCATTTTTGTGTACTTTGTTGTTGTGTTTGAATTATATCTATAATAAATGAGAAACAAACATGACACATTACATTGTGTGTATATATCAAAATTCAGGGTGTGAAGATCTGTAAATGGTTGATTGCTCAAAACTTTGGGTTTCACATACACTACAAGTAAAAAGTTTTAAAACACCCCCATTTTTCCAGTTTTTATTGAAATGTAAGCAGTTCAAGTCCAGTGAATAACCTAAAATGGTTCAAAGGTAAGCAGTAAACTGTCAGAGGTTAAAAAAAACATGAACATGTTTATAAGCTGGTTCTGTTTGGATAAAAAGTTAAATTTAAAAATTAAAAATTAAAAAACAGAAAAACATAATAATAATCCTACTCCAGTACAATGCAAAACACAAACTCAAAAATAGCCACAAGAAGCCACTGATTTGACCTTTAACAAGAACATTTAAATTATTTAAATTAAGCATACAAGGAAATGGGACAGCACTTCCAAAAGTTTTTTGACGAAACCTAACAGTGAAACCGAAAAAGAAATGCACAAATCACTGTCTACAAATCACAGCTTACCTATGTCAACCTATATCAGTCAGTTTCATATATCAGTTTCATAGGCAGTGAAGAAACCTCAGTACTTTCGCTTGCATGAAGAACTTTTAATTGTATTAGTGGCGAGACTAGTGCTCAGCTAACAATGGCCCTTAAACAATGGAAACCAAAGACACTGTATTTCAGACTTTTCTCGTCTTCAATCACTCACAACACATGCCCTTTACAAATACACAGATCAGCCATAACATTATGACCACCTGCCTAATATTGTGTAGGTCCCCCTTTTGCCGCCAAAACAGCCCTGACCCGTCGAGGCATGGACTCCACTAGACCTCTGAAGGAGTGCTGTGGTATCTAGCACCAAGATGTTAGCAGCAGATCCTTTAAGTCCTGTAAGTTGCGAGGTGGGGCCTCCATGGATTGGACTTGTTTGTCCAGCACATCCCACAGATGCTCAACTGGATTGAGATTGGATTGAAATTTGAGGCCAAGTCAAAACCTTGAACTCGTAATTCTTCAGACCAGGCCACCTTCTTCCATTGCTCCGTGGTCCAGTTCTGATCCTCAGGTGCCCATTGTAGGCGCTTTCGGCAGTGGACAGGGGTCAGCATGGGCACCCTGACTGGTCTGCGGCTACGTAGCCCCATACGCAACAAACTGCGATGCACTGTGTGTTCTGACACCTTTCTATCAGAACCAGCATTCACTTTTTCAGCAATTTGAGCTACAGTAACTTGTCTGTTGGTTCGGACCACATGGGCCAGCCTTTGCTCCAACGTGCATCAATGAACCTTGGCCGCCCATGACCCTGTCGCCGGTTCACCGCTTTTCCTTCCTTGGACCACTTTTGATAGGTACTGACCACTGCAGACCGGGAACACCCCAGAAGAGCTGCAGTTTTGGAGATGCTCTGACCCAGTCGTCTAGCCATCACAATTTGGCCCTTGTTAAAGTCGCTCAGATCCTTATGCTTGCCCATTTTTCCTGCTTCTAACACATCAAATGTTCCCTTGCTGCTTAATATATCCCATCCACTGACAGGTGCCATGATTATCGAGATTATAATCGAGATTATCAGTGTTATTCATGTCACCTGTCAGTGGTCATAATGTTATGGCTGATTGGTGTATATACATACAGATAAAATATAAATGTTCAAACTGACATAAGCTGGGTCTTTAATAAATTATGTTCACCAAACTACCAGTTATCTTTCAAGTCAGAAGCACTACCCAAGGGGGAGGGGGTTCTGCACATTGCCGTAGGAACCTGATCGAAACGTCACTCTATCAAAGCTGCCATTTGCCCCTGCGCTCGTCACTCAGAACAGGTCCCTTCCCACATTCTGTTCCATAAAACATGATGTCAGCGCAGGTTCGTCCTCTTTTGCCACTTCGCCTGGACCGAGAACGTGAGCTCTCTGTGTCTTGTCCGTGCATTAGACTTATTATTATTATTATTATTATTATTATTATTATTATTATTGTTTTTACAATAATTATTGTTATCTGGTTGGTTGGCTTCACGGCAGTGTTGTCACCACAGTTTACTTCTGTGTCTATTTGTATTGTTTAGTTATTATTATTGATAACTAACCCGACTCTGTACTGTCCTGCTCCGGGGCTCCGGTGTGCTTTGGTTTCAGTTTCGGCCATAAATAGCACACTTTAAAAATAATAGTCATACACTCACCTACAGGATTATTAGGAACACCTGTTCAATTTCTCATTAATGCAATTATCTAACCAACCAATCACCTGGCAGTTGCTTCAATGCATTTAGGGGTGTGGTCCTGGTCAAGACAATCTCCCGAACTCCAAACTGAATGTCTGAATGGGAAAGAAAGGTGATTTAAGCAATTTTGAGAGTGGCATGGTTGTTGGTGCCAGACGGGCCGGTCTGAGTATTTCACAATCTGCTCAGTTACTGGGATTTTCACGCACAACCATTTCTAGGGTTTACAAAGAATGGTGTGAAAAGGGAAAAACATCCAGTATGCGGCAGTCCTGTGGGCGAAAATGCCTTGTTGATGCTAGAGGTCAGAGGAGAATGGGCCGACTGATTCAAGCTGATAGAAGAGCAACTTTGACTGAAATAACCACTTGTTACAACCGAGGTATGCAGCAAAGCATTTGTGAAGCCACAACACGTACAACCTTGAGGCGGATGGGCTACAACAGCAGAAGACCCCACCGGGTACCACTCATCTCCACTACAAATAGGAAAAAGAGGCTACAATTTGCACAAGCTCACCAAAATTGGACAGTTGAAGACTGGAAAAATGTTGCCTGGTCTGATGAGTCTCGATTTCTGTTGAGACATTCAGATGGTAGAGTCAGAATTTGGCGTAAACAGAATGAGAACATGGATCCATCATGCCTTGTTACCACTGTGCAGGCTGGTGGTGGTGGTGTAATGGTGTGGGGGGTGTTTTCTTGGCACACTTTAGGCCCCTTAGTGCCAATTGGGCATCGTTTAAATGCCACGGCCTACCTGAGCATTGTTTCTGACCATGTCCAACCCTTTATGACCACCATGTACCCATCCTCTGATGGCTACTTCCAGCAGGATAATGCACCATGTCACAAAGGTCGAATCATTTCAAATTGGTTTCTTGAACATGACAATGAGTTCACTGTACTAAACTGGCCTCCACAGTCACCAGATCTCAACCCAATAGAGCATCTTTGGGATGTGGTGGAACGGGAGCTTCGTGCCCTGGATGTGCATCCCACAAATCTCCATCAACTGCAAGATGCTATCCTATCAATATGGACCAACATTTCTAAAGAATGCTTTCAGCACCTTGTTGAATCAATGCCACGTAGAATTAAGGCAGTTCTGAAGGCGAAAGGGGGTCAAACACAGTATTAGTATGGTGTTCCTAATAATCCTTTAGGTGAGTGTATAGTGCCTTATATATTCCGACTGCTTGCTGTGTTGGTTTTTTGTCCACAGGGCTTTTTCCTCCACAGCAGGAGCACTAGCAGCAGCAGTAAAATCCGAGGCCTGGCTGCCCGCCCTGAGCCTTGATTTGTTGTAAGAGATCTCGCATGCGTGAGGTGCTCCTCCGCCGGCTTGCGCTTCCACATCACCTGGTGTACCCGGAAACCCCGGCACACACGGTGTGGTTAAGCTTATGGGCCTACGCGGTGCTTGTATCCAGCACCTGGTGCTTGGTATACACAGTGTTCAGTCCGGCAACAGCAAGGTTGCGTGTGGTTATTGTCTCAGCACCCCTGTGTATGTAAACGTTGCCGGGTGGAGACGCACTTACAGCAGCAGGCCTGCTAGGTGCTCCACGTGTTGCAGAGGCGTTCCAGTTGCTGTGTGCCCCGGTGCAAACACTGATCGGCACCTCTGCTGCACATTTCCCTGTGTACGCGTGTGTGCGCTCGGCTCAGCGATGAGCTCCTCTCGCCCCCGCCACTGTGCCGCTTGCGGCCAGCGCACCTTGCCCACCTGGAGTGGGATAGTCTTATTCCCCATCTGTCTGGGCACCAACAGCGGGCGCAATTTAGCTGTTCGCCGCCGTGCCTGAAGATCCCCCACTCCGGCGAGTGACGGGGGGGCCTCGGGGGTGCTGGATCTCCGCCTCTCCCCACGCCCCTCCGTCTCCTCCTCCAGGGCTGCAGTGACAGAGACAGCTGTGCGCCCCGCGCTTGCGTCTCCTCCTGCTTCCGCTGCTGTGCCAGCTGCCGGTATTGCACCTGCCACAGCAGCCGGATAGACCAGATCTGTGCTCTCCTGGCCATGCTGGCAGTGCAGGCAGTTCACAGGGGAGGGGAGTCTGTCTGCCCCATCCCCAGGACGAGGGCAGTGGACGGGCCACCTGGGAGGAGGACCGCCTGTCTCTGGGTCCTCACGAGGACTCAGAGCTGGAGGTGGAGCTCATGGAGGAGGACTTGGTCGATCCCACCCCTCCTGCTCCCATGGGACATGACAGGGAGTTCTGGGCGGTCATTCAGAGGGCTGTGGAGTGTCTCCAGCTCCCCTAGCCCTCTGACCCTGCCCTGCCGCGCTCCAGGTTTGAAAGGGGTCAGTGCACGCAGCGGCCCACACGGTGCTGCCTGACCTCCTTGAGGAGCGGAGAGCTATTTGGGACCATCCGGCAACAGCCCCCGCCCTAGCCAGGAGAGGGGAGACTTATGCCAGGACCCAGGGCGCGGCAGAAACGTGCTTGGTGGAGTTCCCGTGTGTGATTTCCACCATAGCCATGCTGGTCTCCCTGCCTCCGCTGTCCGCGGAGCCACACGACCTGACCTGCCCCAACAGGCAGTGTCGCGTCACGGAGATGCTGCTCTGGAGGGCTTATGAGGCTGAGGCCCAGGCAGCTTGCAGCATGAAGAATTTTATTCCCCATACTTCCTTGAGCCCAAGAAAGATGGCGCTTTCCACCCCATCTTGGATCCGAGGCGCCTGAACCGCCACCTCAAGGCCACCTGCGCACCATGTCCCAGGCCATCAAGGCTGGTGACTGGTTCACCATGGTGGATCTGAAAGATGCTTACTTTCACATCCCCATTGCGCAGGCGCACAGGAGGTTTCTCCACTTCACCTTCGAGGGTCGAGCATTCGAGTTTGCCCTTCTCTCCTTCGGCCTGTCACTAGCCCCACGCACTTTTTCGTGTTAGCCCCCTTGTGTTGTCAGGGGGTCCGCGTCCTCTACTATCTAGACGACTGGCTGGTTTGTTCTCACTTGAGGGAGCAGGTTCAGGAACACACAAACCTGATTTTAGGCTGCCATTTTCCTTGGACTGTCTCATTTCCTGCCGGTCTTGCGGGACAGACATGTGCAGACATCACAGCGGTGGTCGCATATATCAACAGGCAAGGGGGTTTCCGGTCGCGCAGACTGTACTCTCTAGCGCACCGTCTGCTTCTGTGGGTGCAGCCAAGGTTCCTCTCCAGTTCACCTCCCAGGCCTAGCCAACACAGCGGTGGACCTCATCTGTCGGGGAGGTCCCCCGGTCTCAGAATGGCGCCTCCACCCGCCTGTGATACAGCATCTGTGGAGCCAGTTCTGCAGAGCGGACGTGGATCTCTTTGCCTCGACAGACCACACACTGCCCACAATGGTTCTCCATTCAAGACTGCTCAGGAACCCTAGGGATCGACGCGCTAGCCCACATGTGGCCACGCTGTCTCCTTTACGCATTCCGTCCGTTCCCCCTTCTCCTAGTGGTCCTGGAGAAGGTCAGGAGAAAACGAGCAACAGGTCTGCTGATTAGGCCCTTGGTGGCCTCGCAGATCCTGGTTCACAGACCTGATTGCCCTCCTCCACAGAGAGACTTGGCAGCTCCCAGTGAGAGCCCAGGTGCAGGGCCTCCTCCGGCTCTGGGCCTGGCCCCTGAGCGGGAGCAACTGATTGCCTGGGGTCTGTCAGACGCGGTAGTAGCCACTATTCAGTCGGCGAGAGCTCTCTCTAAGAGGTTGCAGTATTCCTACCGCTGGCGGACGTTTAGCACCTGGTGCCAAGACGGCGGTCAAGACCCAATTCATTGCTCGGTGGCTGCGGCCTCCTCGCACCCCTTCACTGATGCATGGCGTCTTGATGTAGTGCTGGATGCACTTTCCCAAGCCCCGTTTGAGCCACTGAACTCAGCTGAGCTGAAGCTGGTGTGACTTAAGACTGCGTTTTTGCTGGCAATCACCTCTGCACAAGTGTGTATGCGAGTTACATGCCCTGTCCATACACCCATCGTGCGTTCGTTTCGCGGGAGATGGCTCCAGGGTCACGCTATGGCCTAACCCTGCGTTCCTCCCAAAAGTGCTGTCTCCATTCCATGTCAACAGGCCTATTGAGTTAATGGCTTTTCATCCTCCTCCCTTTGCTTCAGAGCAAGAGAGTCGGCTTCACCTGCTATGCCCTGTGTGGGCCCTCAGTTGCTATTTGGAATGCACTAAGGACATTCGGCGCTCAGACCAATTTTTTGTGTCTTATGGAGCGCGGGCACAGGGCCAGGCGCTTTCAAACCAGCGCCTCTCACATAGGATTGTGGACACCATTACCACGGCCTACGAGTCCACCGGGACCCCGGTGCCTGAACACCTTGTGGCCCACTTGAGTCGAGATGTTGCCACATCGTGGGCCCTTTTTCAAGGCGCCCCCTTGGCAGACATTTGTGCGGTTGCAGCTTGGGCCTCGCCGCTTACATTCGCCCGGTTCTACAGGTTGGATGTGACAGAACCGGTCCTTTCCATTGGGAACCTGGTAATGGCTTTTTCCTCTCCCAGTCTGCCCCTGTTAAGTGCATTCTGAGGGATCGAGTGCGGTCCGGGGGGCAGGTGCTCAGGAAAAAGGGCACTTTGGTAGTCTTATGGAAAAAGGGTTGAGCGTTACCTGTGCACGTGCCTGTCGCTGCCTCCTCCCTTTCGACGGCTTGGTTATACAGTAACCCCTCCACCTTGGGCAGTGCTTCTGAAAGATAATTGTAGGTTGCAACCCCGGTTATCTGAAAAAGGAAGCACTGCCCAAGCGTTGCAAGGTCACGTGGGAGTCCTGGCTCCTGGAAAAAGAGGACGAACCTGCGCTGACGTCACGTTTTATGGAACAGGATGTGGGAAGGGACCTGTTCTGAGTGACGAGTGCAGGGGCCAATGGCAGCTTTGATAGAGTGACATTTCGATCAGGTTCCTACGGCAGTGCGCAGAAACCTCTCCCCCTTGGGCAGAGCTTCCGACTTGAAAGATAACTGGTAGTTTGGTGAACATAATTTATTAAAGACCCAGCTTATGTCAGTTTGAACATTTATATTTTATCTGTATGTATATACACCAATCAGCCATAACATTATGACCACTGACAGGTGACATGAATAACACTGATAATCTCGATTATAATCTCGATAAGCATGGCACCTGTCAGTGGGTGGGATATATGAAACCCCCTCTCCCCCCTTGGACAGTGCTTCCTTTTTCAGATAACCGGGGTTGCATATGCAAGCTATTGATATATACTACCTGTCAAAAGTTTCAGAACACCCCCATTTTTCCAGTTTTTATTGAAATGTAAGCAGTTCGGAGGTCCAGTGAATAACCTGAAATGGTATAAAGGTAAGTGGTAAACTGCTAGAGGTTAAAAAAATAAGTTTTAAGCATTATGTGGCAGTGTTATGGGCAACTCCTATGCATAGAAGTTACACTGTATTCCTACAATGCGCTCATCGTTTGAAAGCTTATTCTCTTGGCTACCAGTGCGTCTCATTCTCAAACACATCTGATTTACAGTTCAGCTTTCATAAGATACCAAACATAACAGTGAAGAGTACACATGTGATTAAAGAGAAGCACATGAATTTGGGTACCAGAGGGGTTTGTCAGTATAAGGGGTTACATTTTGTTAAACAAAATGATTCCATGATTTATTTTTATCTCCAATTGCTTATTTGTTCTGTGGTTTAATTTCAGAGTACATTGAAACATTAAACTGTGTAAATTTAAACAAAAACTGGAAAAATGTAGGTGTTCTAAAACTTTTGACCAGTAGTGTACAAAAATTAAATTACTTGAAACAAAGTCTAACATGTTTGCCTATGTATAAAGAGATATTTTGCATGATTTAAGTCAGACATATGTGTGACACTAGTAGTCAGCAATGTACAGTGCCTTGTAAATGTACTCAGACCCCTGACTAATTATGTCATATTACTGAATTACAAATGGTACATTGAAATTTCATTGTTTGATTTTTTTTTATAAAACACTAAAACTCAAAATGAATTATTGTATGGTGACATTGGTTTTATGTTGGGAAAACTTTGTAAGAAATATCCTCTTCACTGACTTCACTTCCTGTTTGGTAGCACAACAACAAACTTAATCATTAGTACAGTACTAAAGCTGAGGATTAGCTAGTATCCAACTTTGCTCCACCTCATCTTTAATTGCAATGGGGACTGTTACGCAGCTGGGGATGATCTCATGATAGCAGCTCCGTACTAACTCTTCAAGTTCATTGCAATTGACCCTGGGGGTCCATGCCTTAAAGCCTGGACCTTATGGTTGCCTCGCTTCCAGGGAATTTATCAGAAATAGGCAGCTTGAAGATCAGAATGTTCTTACATAGTGCTGCTGTATGTGGTCTTCACTCTGGGGTGGCCTGTCTTATAAGCACCCATGCGCTATTTTCAGGATACATGTATATAGAGTATATTAATTAAATGCCATTAGTCTCTAAAATATATACATTATTTTAAAATTGAGAGCACTCAAATAAGGCGGCACAGTTGGCAGTGGTAAGCGCTGGGTTCCTGGGACCCAGGTTTGATTCTGGCCTTGGGTGTCGTCCTGTGTAGAGCTAGCATGTTCTCTCTGTGTATGTGTGGATTTCTTCTGGATGCTCTGGTTTCCCCCTACATCCCAAAAACATGCTGCTTATGTTTATTTGCCACTCTAAATTTCTGTGTCTGTATGCTGTCCTGTCATGGCCTGGAGTAGCTTGCCTTGTGCCCTGTGCCCACCGGGGTAGGCTCCAGTTGACTGTGACACTGGATGAATAAGCAATAAAATAAACAATAAAACTTTGAAGGTCAATAGGAAGCAGCTTAAAACAAAACATGTGACCCTAGAAGTCTCAGTTTCAGTGTCAATGATATTTCAAAGACCAATGCTAAGATGCCTGGAGAGTCATAATTTATTGAGAGGAAAAATACCAGTATTTCAGGAACTGTTTCATGATTACAAAGCAAACAAAAATGCATGATAAAAAAAATAAAAATGAAATAATCTGCGTCATCATAATGGAAGCACACAACTTAAAACCTGAGGAAAAAAATAGAAAGATGAATATATTTACAGACACAGTCACATTACAACATGGTTAATATGGAGAAGAACATCAGAAAGAAAAAAAAAACTAAACAAAATCAGAGTTTTTTAAAATTCTGTCTTTCTGCCAAATAATGCTGAATAATATACTTGATAAATGAAAAAGCTAAATCTGCATTTCTGTTGAAAAGATTCGACCCAAGAGATATTTGATCATAAAACAATACACATTTTAAAAATGGCCTAATGATCAAGATGTATACATATTTAATATGCAAAATGAAAGACGTGATTATTTATTATTTATAAATCTATTAAACAAAATAACAAAACAAACAAAAAAACACCCACAGACTTCAGCAGTTTAATAACACATAATCAAATCTAAAATGTAAAAGCCACCTGATCTCTAAAGTAAAGTGATAAAACCATCATCTATTAAGCAGACAATAAAGTATTCTTGTTAAATAAGCCAGAATAGTTAATTAAAGACAGTTACATAGGCGATAGTGTGTCTATGGGCACAAACAAAAAGATGGATTTGCAACCATGACAACACTTCCCATTTTGTAGACTATACTACATATATATTTAGGTACAAATATTAAACCTTTGGCACACATTACCAGATAGCATTAAGAAATTAGATAGTGTTACTGAAAAAAACAACCTCATCTTTCCACTTAGTTCACCTGTTCAAGTCACACTTAATGAGGATGTACTAGCCCCTAAATCACATTACAAAGCAGTTTCTATTTTCTGGACTGTATGCATGCATGTCCAATAACTTGAGAAAACAGGTGCAATTTCCACATCCATCTATAAGGAAAAAAAACTCAATACTCAACTTCAATAACATGGCTGAAGATGTTTTAAGAAAGGCTTCACACTGCACAAACACGTTATGAAAATAATCAAAATAAATAGTCAAAATAACTTTTGGTTCTAATTTTCAACTTAATTAGGTATATTTTTTTGAATAGATTAATGATTTTATACAATCAGATGAGAGTCTGTTACAGTAAAAATTGTTGTTTTTAAAATCTTTGCCTGTTCTAAATCCCCTAGTCTCAGACTCTGATGTTCACGTTATTATATCACTCAGGGGCATTCAGGGACTTTTGCCATGTGACATTTTCAATATTGTTTGTTGGGAGAAACACAAATTCCATCAGTCTCATCTGTGATCATACAGATACCAGGTAAACAAAGCTAAGAGGAACAAGGAAGAACTCATGAAGCCATAAAACAAAGGTTAAACCATTACTCATCACTGCAGGGCTGTATATGTATATGTATAAGCAAGAACTTACATGGTAAACGAATAATAATACACATGAACAAAAAAATGTTACAAAATTACCAAGTAAGTAACATTGAAAACAGAAACAGTTACTGAATAGTACTACCCTGCATCACACACACATTAATGCCAACTTGGATAGTGTAGTGTTGTAAAGTGTAAATCTGTCCAGTGCCACATAGCACAAAAATTCCAAGAACTGTGCCACATTTACAAAATGTATCAATATTGTTTTAGCTAGAACATTTGCCTTTAATGGGTTATAAACCATCCATACAAACTGAATGTTAATAATTTTGCAGCTTAGTTAATTATCATCAAAGAAAATAGCACTGTCCAAAATGTATATTCTTAAATGTTCAAAACTCCGGAATAAGCAAATATGAAATAAATGTGGACACAAAACATGTCAGTCTGAATAATGTGATGTGTTACTTTTAGGATGGTTGTCAAGCTGAATATAATCCAGTACTCTTCATTGAGTTCTTGATTAGAGAATACAGACTCACTGGCAAAAACAGAATAGTACCCTATATATTTACATTAGATTTTTTTTTTTTTATCTGGCACCTGCTAAGATCCTGGATGTGCTTGTGTTACTTTCTTATCTTAAACAGAATCACCAACCAATTTCCTTTAAATGCTTTGTCATTGTGTGGTGGGTATAAATTTTGAGGGCAGACTGAGCTGTAAACAGAGTACATTCAGAACAAATTAACAACAGATTATCCTCCAGTGTAGGGGATTACCTGTATTCATTCTGGGTCAAATTTGTAAACCTAGCCCAGGCCTGAGACACATATTCCTGAAAATAAAATATTTGTGACACCGATCATGTGCCTGTAGCATTTTTGAATGGATTTTGTAACTACACTTTAAAGATCACCATTGACAGCGTTAAGAAGCATTAATCGTCTAGGACTATGGCTCTAGGATGCTAAACATCCTTCTCAGGCAAAATATCACATGGCAGCAGAGATGTACATAAAATACAACTTTCCGTTAATTACTGCAGTACAAATTATAACCTTCAAAAATTGAACATTACAGATCAATTGGCAATTACAGTACTCTGACATTACAGATTATGGGGTCACCTAGCATCTTCATGAAAGTTCCTTTTTTTAAAAACGACACATAATAGTGGATATCTTTTACAAGCATTTTACTCCCATTAAACTGTTGTCACTCATAAAACTGGTGAATTAAAATCAAGGATTGTGTATCCACAGTCACCCTTCACAAGGAATTATTTTTCAACCAGAACACTATATTCTGTTCACTTTATTTCTAATTTCAGGATTGAGTGTCTGTTTTTTTAAATCAATAACAAAAAAATAACATTAAAACATGTGGTGCCACATTTCCCTGAAACACTGCATCAGGTTGTTCTTTTTGTTCTTCTGGTCAGTGAAGGGAATTAAAACAGCTATATTTTTATAGAATGATTCACAAATAACTGATAATATTAAATTAGGGGACATTCATCTATTATTTTAAGGGATACACTAAACATCTGTAAATCCAACTGATTGCCTTGAATTTGTCTTAACCCAATCAGAAACAGACTAGACTACTCAAGCAATTAAATATAAGGACATTCAATTAGAAATAAAGTTGCTAAAGGTACCATAAAGTGTCAAATAGCTAAACACAGAGGGATGTATAATAATGTAAAATGATTAGATAACCATGATTAATGCAGGGATTAGCAAGAACCAGCTCTCTGTACAGAAAGACAAGAGAGGTCCTGTTTAGCAAAAACTGTTTATATGAGATCATTTAATGATATGCTGCATGCCAGGTAGAAAATAACTTGTCTTCTTCAAGTGCATTGCTTTCCCTAGAGGCATATTACATTCTACATTGCCCCTTACATTAAGTTACTTCTCTGTTAGCATTGACACTATATTATTTATTATTATTTACTTTACCTTTGATGCAGAATGTAAATTGAGCAGAAAGCTTCTATTAGAAATTCAGAACCTGCTTCTATGAGATCTCAATTAACAATATGGGGAAAAGGAAGTGCAGGCAATGACCTCAAAAGATGGGAAAGCAAAAGTCATGTGGCTGTGTTTTGGCAAGATAGCGAGAAGTGAGCTGTGCAGTTTGCTCCAAAGGGGGAGATTGTTGTATCTTGGGGTAGCAGAACCAGAGCGTTGGGATGCGATGGGATCTCAGTTGGATCCGAACAGGGAATCCCTGTGAGACAGATCCACTGTGCTGGAGCTCAGACCTCGGCTCTCCCCCAGCCTCCCACCCCCATGGGTCTGCCAACAAAAACAGAGACCAGTGGAAAATTCCAGCCTGAAATGTACAATGCAATGAAGACAATTCCTTGCCCTATGTGACTACATTGTAACAAAAGACAAGATATTCCATGACGTCTAGGTGGTTTCACGTTCCGCCCTCAAAGGGTCTTTATCTTATCCAATTCATGCCTCCAGGACCAAACACTTAGTGCCTTTGTGCTTCCCTGTAGAGTTTGCGTGAGTTAACACAGTTGCAAAATCACTACCGTTAAGTGAATTCAAACTGTACTGTTCTTCTTATTAATACAATTTAAAAAATGCAGATGCAAATGCAGAACACCACCTATTTGTTCAGTGCTATAGACCACCCTGTACTACAAACTGTATAAAATGTGCTTCTTGTTTGTCCTCACTCTTACTCGAGTGATTGTTGCCGTTACCCTCTGGAAAGGAAAGGATGGGTTTGACAGCCTTCAGAACAGGCAAAAAATCTTAAGCAGGGTTTTGCTCAGGAAATATCTTACCTGGAAGGAGTCATCACTGGTCTTATTCAAGTAGTTGAGGGAGGCGGCACGCTTCATGCTATCAGAGATTTAAGATGACAGACAAATTGACATTACAGGTCTATACCGTAATGGCTATATGTATGCTCTAAAGTCCAAAGCATAGTTAATAGTGTCACAGCGTTGGCACTTGGTTGCATAGTCAGATTCACTAACCTCATAGGGACTGACCTAGAACCCACTCGATGCACTGATTGTCTCACACTGCACGAGAACCTGTCTAACACTGTCAGTTGCAGCACAGCCTTGCCAGCAGATTAGTCTATGAAGGTGAAGGTCAGGCTGGCAATGCACTGTATTCTCACACATGTCATGCCACAAGAGATTCTGATGCAAGCAGACACTCAGAATGACTGGGGCTTGATCCAGAGCAGGGATGTTTTGGGACTATAATTGCAGCAGTTTTGAGACTGTATACATTTTAATTATTTTTTTTAATTATTGTGTAAGATTTTGAGGAAATGTGCAATAATTTTCCTTTACACCCTTGAACATGATTCAATTTCAATTGCTTACTTGGTGCTGCGTGGCTCCGGGGGCACATTCCCCTGCAGTTTCTTCACCAGCATCTCACTGCTCCTGCGCAGCACGTCACGCAGCTTTCCCAGGGAGCCGCTGCGCCGCAGAGCCCCGCTACCATCCTGCGTAGAGAGAGCGACACACTGTTAACACCCACTCACTGCCTCTCCGTGCTCAAACTCCATTTTATAAGGCCCCAAAAAGGGATTTGTTTCAAAATATTTTTCGTTTGAGCCTTCCTGTTACATGGTACAGATAGTAGATGCACAAACTGTGGCTAAAAGAGAAGCAGAGTGATCAGAACTGAGCCCACCTGTTGGAAATTAAGCTTCTCTCATTTTAGTCACTGTAATATACAGCTATACTTTCTATGTCCTATAACTATATCAGAAGACATGTGTACCCCTTTGGTAATCCTGTTGAATGACACTATTGCATAGGTGTCTGTATGAAATGCTTCTCAACTTTTGAACACAATCCCCAGATAATATATTTTGCATTAAGTACTCTAGTGGGTAAGAACATTTCGTCACTTTAACAAATTAAGGGCAGATTTCAATATCCAGAGTCAAATCATGACTACCAAGAGGTGTTTGGTGTTTGATATTTTGTTAGAATGAACATGTTTATAAAAATAAAAAAACAGAAAAACATAATACTAATCCTACTCCAGTACAATGCAAAACACAAACACAAAAATAGCCACAGGAAGTACTCGAACTCACATGCAACTTCAACTGGATATACTATTAAAATCAGATTTGACCTTTAACATTAACATTTTTATTTATTTTAATTAAGCATACAAGGAAATAGGACTGCACTGCCAAAAGCTTTTTGACGAAACCTAACGGTGAAACCGAAAAAAAAAATCACAAAACAATCTACAAATCACAGTTTATCTATGTCAACCTATATCAGTCAGAGAGATCAGTTTCATAGGCAGTGAAGAAACCTCAGTACTTTCCCTTGCATGAAGAACTTTTAATTGTATTAGTGGTGAGACTAGTGCAGAGCTAACAATGGCCCTTAACAATGGAAACCAAAGACACGACAAACTGTATTTCAGACTTTTCTCATCTTCAATTACTCACAACACATGCCCTTTACAAATATATACATACAGATATAAACATTCATACTGACATAAGCTGGGTCTCTGATAAATGATGTTCACCAAACTACCAGATATACACTACCGGTCAAAAGTTTTAGAACACCCCCCATTTTTCCAGTTTGTATTGAAATGTAAGCAGTTCAGGTCCAGTGAATAACCAGAAATGGTACAAAGGTAAGCGGTAAACTGCCAAATGTTAAACATAAAAAGTTTATATTACCAAAAACTGAAAAATAATGTACATTTCAGAGTTATATACTGTGTTACTACACCCTCTTAAGCATTATTTGGCAGTGTTACATGCAGCCCCTGTGCATAGAAGTACACTGTATTCCTATAATGCGCACATCGTTTGAAAGCTTATTCTCTTGGGTTCTAGCGTGTTTCATTCTCCAACACATCTGATTTACAGTTTCCGTGTCACCTGCCTTCATTCAGAGCCCGGGGGTAAAGGCATGTGCTGGACAAACAAATCTGATCCATGGAGGCCCCACTTTGCAAATAGGCTTGTGTTATTCAAAACAACGTAGCAATTAATCCTGTATATATTATTTGATGTTCTACCAAAACGTGAATGGTCAGAATATGTCAATATTGGCATATATATATATATATATATATATATATATATACACTCACCTAAAGGATTATTAGGAACACCTGTTCAATTTCTCATTAATGCAATTATCTAACCAACCAATCACATGGCAGTTGCTTCAATGCATTTAGGGGTGTGGTCCTGGTCAAGACAATCTCCCGAACTCCAAACTGAATGTCTGAATGGGAAAGAAAGGTGATTTAAGCAATTTTGAGAGTGGCATGGTTGTTGGTGCCAGACGGGCCGGTCTGAGTATTTCACAATCTGCTCAGTTACTGGGATTTTCACGCACAACCATTTCTAGGGTTTACAAAGAATGGTGTGAAAAGTGAAAAACATCCAGTATGCGGCAGTCCTGTGGGCGAAAATGCCTTGTTGATGCTAGAGGTCAGAGGAGAATGGGCCGACTGATTCAAGCTGATAGAAGAGCAACTTTGACTGAAATAACCACTCGTTACAACCGAGGTATGCAGCAAAGCATTTGTGAAGCCACAACACGTACAACCTTGAGGCGGATGGGCTACAACAGCAGAAGACCCCACCGGGTACCACTCATCTCCACTACGAATAGGAAAAAGAGTCTACAATTTGCACAAGCTCACCAAAATTGGACAGTTGAAGACTGGAAAAATGTTGCCTGGTCTGATGAGTCTCGATTTCTGTTGAGACATTCAGATGGTAGAGTCAGAATTTGGCATAAACAGAATGAGAACATGGATCCATCATGCCTTGTTACCACTGTGCAGGCTGGTGGTGGTGGTATAATGGTGTGGGGGATGTTTTCTTGGCACACTTTAGGCCCCTTAGTGCCAATTGGGCATCGTTTAAATGCCACGGCCTACCTGAGCATTGTTTCTGACCATGTCCATCCCTTTATGACCACCATGTACCCATCCTCTGATGGCTACTTCCAGCAGGATAATGCACCATGTCACAAAGGTCGAATCATTTCAAATTGGTTTCTTGAACATGACAATGAGTTCACTGTACTAAACTGGCCCCCACAGTCACCAGATCTCAACCCAATAGAGCATCTTTGGGATGTGGTGGAACGGGAGCTTCGTGCCCTGGATGTGCATCCCACAAATCTCCATCAACTTCAAGATGCTATCCTATCAATATGGGCCAACATTTCTAACGAATGCTTTCAGCACCTTGTTGAATCAATGCCACGTAGAATTAAGGCAGTTCTGAAGGCGAAAGGGGGTCAAACACAGTATTAGTATGGTGTTCCTAATAATCCTTTAGGTGAGTGTATATACATACATACATACATACAGTACTGTGCAAATGTTTTAGGCAGGTAGGAAAAAATGCTGTAAAGTTAGAATGGTTTCAAAAATAGACATTATAGATTATATTTATCAATTAACTAAATGCAAAGTGAGTGAAGAAGAAAAATCTAAATCAAATCCGTATTTGGTATGACCTTTGCCTTCAAAACAGCATCAACTCTTCTAGGTACACTTACACACAGTTTTTGAAGGAACTCGGCAGGTAGGGTGGTCCAAACATCTTGGAGAACAAATTTTAGGCAGCCTCAGTTCTCTTTCTCTTCATGTAATCCCAGACAGACTCGATGATATTGAGATCAGGGCTCTGTGGGGCCATACCATCAGTTCCAGGACTCCTTGTTCTTCTTTACACTGAAGATAGTTCTTAAGGACTTTTGCTGTATGCTTGGGGTCATTGTCATGCTGCAGAATAAATTTAGGGCCAATCAGATGCCTCCCTGATGTTATTGCATGATGGATAAGTATCTGTCTGTACTGTACTCAGCATTGAGGAGACCATTCATTCTGCCAATTCTGAGCTGATGGTACTGCTGGACATCTTCCGATTGCAAAGGGAAGTAAGCATGATGCGTCTCATCTGCTGCAGTAAGTTTCCTTGGCTAACCACTACGTGTATGATCCTCAACGTTGCCCGTTTCTTTGTGCTTCTTCAAAAGAGCTTGGACAGCATATCTGGAAACCCCTGTCTGCCTTGAAATTTCTGCCTGGGAGAGACCTTGCTGATGCAGTATAACTACCTTGTGTTTTGTTGCTGTGCTCAGTCTTGCCATGGTGTATGACTTTTGGCAGTAAACGGCTGATTTGTAATGCGATATCTACATAGGCGTACTGAGGCCCATTATCAGCAACCATCAGTCCTGTGTTCCAATGGCACGTTGCGTTTGCTAATCCAAGTTTATCATTTTAAAAGGCTAATTGATCATTAGAAAACCCTTTTACAATTATGTTAGCACAACTGAAAACTGTTGTGCTGATTAAAGAAGCATTAAAACTGGCCTTCTTTTGACTAGTTGAGTATCTAGAGAATCAGCAATTGTGGGAACGATTACAGGCTCAAAATGGCCAGAAACAAAGAACTTTCTTCTGAAACTCGTCAGTCTATTCTTGTTCTGAGAAACGAAGGCTATTCCATGCAAGAAATTGCCAAGAAACTGAAGATCTCGTACAACGCTGTGTACTACTCCCTTCACAGAGCAGCGCAAACTGGCTATAATCAGAATAGAAAGAAGAGTGGGAGGCCCCGGTGCACAACTAAGCAAGAGGACAAATACATTAGAGTGTCTAGTTTGAGAAACAGACCCATCACAGGTCCTCAACTGGCAGCTTCATTAAATAGTACCTGCAAAACACCAGTCTCAACGTCAACAGTGAAGAGGTGACTCTGGGATGCTGGCCTTCTAGGCAGAGTTGCAAAGAAAAAGCCACATCTCAGACTGGCCAATACAAAGAAAAGATTTAGGGCAAAATAACACAGACACTGGACTGGATTGGAAAAAAGTGTTATGGACAGACGAATCTAAGTCTGAGGTGTTCGGATCACAAAGAACATTTGTGAGACTCAGACCAAATGAAAATATGCTGGAGGAGTGCTTGATGCCATCTGTCAAGCATAGTGGAGGCAATGTGATGGTCTGGGTGTGCTTTGGTGGTGGTAAAGTGGGAGATTTCAGATATTGAGCTGTTCTGGGAGCAGCCTGACCGTATGGTACACAAGAAGTTCCCATCAAGCCAATGCAACTTGTGGGACGTGCTTCAGGAAGCATGGGGTGAAATTTCTTCAGATTACCTCAACAAATTGACAACTAGAATGCCAAAGGTCTGCAAGGCTGTAATTGCTGCAAATGGAGGATTCTTTGATGAATGCAAAGTTTGAAGGACACAATTATTTCAATTAAAATCATTATTTCTAAACTTGTCAATTACTATATTTCCTATTCATGTTGCTATATGTCCTATTCAAACTAATTTCATGTATTTTTTCATGGAAAACAAGGACATTTCTATATACAATTTTTTTTTAAACTTGCTCACTAATACTCACCAAATGTGTGTAGATGTATTTCTCTCATTCTTCCTCTCATGTATACGGTTCAGACTTCAGGCTGTTCTCCAATTCCTCTTATTTAATGACTGTTGTTTAGCCAAAGCCTTGACCAAATCAAAACTTTAACTGAGATTCAAATCGGAAGTTACAAACTTGTACCATACTGTATTTGTTATTTATAAGAAGTAGAAAGTGGGTTATGAAAAATTAAACCTTTGAGTATAAGTTTGCAACTTTCAGGCAGGACAAAGTTTTGATTTGGTCTAGCTCGTGTCACAGAAGGCTATTGTCTACGAGTTTATGTTCACTGTACAGGAAAACATTATTTTGGTAGTGATTTAATGTAAGCCCTATCTATTTAGTACCTTGTGTGTTAATGTTTGAAAAATCATATATATATATACACCGATCAACCATAACATTATGACCACCTGCCTAATATTGTGTAGGTCCCCCTTTTGCCACCAAAACAGCCCTGACCCGTCGTGGCATGGACTCCACTAGACCTCTGAAGGTGTGCTGTGGTATCTGGCACCAAGACGTTAGCAGCAGATCCTTTAAGTCCTGTAAGTTGCGAGGTGGGGCCTCCATGGATCGGACTTGTTTGTCCAGCACATCCCATAGATGCTCGGTTGGATTGAGATCTGGGGAATTTGTAGGCCAAGTCAACACCACTCATGATTCATCAGACCAGGCCACCTTCTTCCATTGCTCTGTGGTCCAGTTCTGATGCTCACGTGCCCATTGTAGGCGCTTTCGGTAGTGGACAAGGGTCTGCATGGGCACCCTGACTGATCTGCGGCTACGCAGCCCCATACGCAAAAAAATGCGATGCACTGTGTGTTCTGACACCTTTCTATCAGAACCAGCATTAACTTTTTCAGCAATTTGAGCTACAGTAGCTCGTCTGTTGGATCGGACCACATGGGCCAGCCTCCGCTCCCCACGTGCATCAATAAGCCTTGGCCGCCCATGACCCTGTCGCCAGTTCACCGCTTTTCCTTCCTTGGACCACTTTTGATAGGTACTGACCACTGCAGACCGGCAACACCCCACAAGAGCTGCAGTTTTGGAGATGCTCTTGTCAAAGTCGCTCAGATCCTTACGCATGTCCATTTTTCCTGCTTCTAACGCATCAACACATTTGCTGCCTAATATATCCCACCCACTGACAGGAAGTGAACATTTTGTCCTCAAAGTTGATGTGTAAGAAGCAGGAAAAATGGGCAAGCATAAGGATACAAACACACACATTACTATTGTAATTTATAGGAAGATAAAGCACTAGAGTGGAAGAGTGTATATAATTTATATGTATTCATTTGAATATAAAATACAGGCAAAAACTATGAATAAACAGGGTTCCCAGATAATTTTGCAGGAGACTTTTCCAAGGATGTTTTGTGGGGGACAAACACAAACCATTTAAGAATTAGGCTACTTGAACTGATCTAATGTATCTGGTTGTAACACTTAAAATAATCTCAGTGTCATCTCGGTATACTCTGCACACACGCATACATGTTTTCTCCATGCTCCCAATTTCTGTTCATGTAGCCTACTGTATATATATTTGTTTATACAAATCTCTAAAAAATAACTGGTGGTATTTTTTTCTGACCACATTGGAAAGGAAGTTATTGTAAAAGACAACACATGAAACTAGTTCCTTTTAATCATTTATTGAAAAGTATTTAGTTCAATTACTTTCTCTCAGTCAGTGACTACTTCAGTCAAGACTACTTCCATGTTTTTTCCCCAATCCTTGTGTTTCATGCTGATTTTTTATTTTGTCAACAGAAATGTGCCTAACAATGTCCATGTTTTTTGTTGTACTGTATGTCAGTTGTTGAAAAAAAATACTTTAAAATAAAAAATATCAACTGCTCCCGTTTTCTTTTCACTCCTTGCTGATTGCTCAAAATCTGAAACCTCACCATCTTTCTACACCAACCTTTCACTCTCTCATTCAACTCGGAGAGTGTCCTGTCAAGGTCAATTACTACAGTTTTTTTTTTTTCAGGCATTCTTTGTCGGAAGACATTGGACTTGCTGAGCAGAGTGAAGTCCAGTTTCTTTTCAGCCCTTGCTGCCATCTCATCTGCTTTTTATTGCATTATTTCAATGCTGTGTAAGAGTTTTTGCTTCATCCGCTTCACATTTTCAATTTCAGTCTCTTTCCCTTTCTGGTTGTTTTCAGATTCCACCTTCTTTTTTTCATCCTCCAAGAACATCCTGGTTGCCTTGACATGCTGAACAAGTGCCTTTGGAATGGTATCATAACCTGAATTTCCCACCAAATCACGTGCAGTGCAATGAGAGTTCTCTCCTTTAGGTTCTCCATCAGCATGTCTTTGTTCTCCGAGTATCTTCGCTCAACAGCTGCTTGCCCATGTGAGAGTGTGAAAAGACACTCAAAAACCCAAAGGTTCTCAAACTCAGGTCTGCCATTTGCATATATCTGAAGGATTTCATCTACTCTGTTTTGAAGTTCTGAATCTCTGAGAAGAAATGTTTGTACTCTGCAAGTAGCTTGTCACAATGTGCAGCAGTGCACCATTTTGCATTGAGAAGCAGCTGCAATAGGTTTTCAAATTTGGATGTTGCACTTTTCGCCTCATTCACCATCAGTACTGGATCAAGGGCAGTCATGCGTCTTACAGAAGGGTACAGGTGAGGGCTTCTCTCAAGAAGCTTTTTGTGGCAAGAAATGCTAGGCATTCGTTCTTTAACTCTTTTACTCTCAGTTCACACGTGATGCTTTATCCAGTGCTTGCTTTGTGGCGAAACCAATGTCAAGTTGTTTGTGTGGCACATGTAGAGTGTTGTCCAATGGGTCAACTTTCTGTATTTTGAGAGCTGTATTTGCCTTGTCCAGGATGTCTTTCTTGATGACAGCATGACTGATAGTCCTGTGCCAAAAAGGGCACCATTGGTGCATCTGTCTGGAACTTTTCCCGAAATTGTTTCAGTTTTGAAGTAACAAAAGGAAAGAAATGCAATTTTGTTTCAAAAAGCCTGTCAGTAGTTGCTTCCTTCACCAAAGTATATGACATGGAGATAGGTACTTTGCTTTTGGGTAGTTTCTTGTGCCTGTCAATATACTTCTGTATAGCTGACCATAAGTGAATGGCTCCCTCCGCAACCTCCAAATCTTCCAACCATCTATGTAGACAAACCTTCAAAGGAAATTTTATTGTTTTTGTAAGTTCAACAAAATCCTCTCATCCGGCAGGCGTTTCATGGAAGAACTGCCAAAGGGCTCTGGGTTTGTCTCCCTACTTCCAACCAGATTCTGTTTCTCCCTTTTGCAAACTCCCATGTACAACATGGAGGTCACAGCTTCCCAGGTTTAGCAGATCAGCTAAACCTTAACAGCCATGGCTCTTAACAGCAGAGATGCCCATGTTACTGACATCAAAAGACTTTATACAAAACTTGCAATATGCCCTGTGAACATCTCCATTCACTTCTCCTATCCAATCCTTGAACTGAGGATTTTCTGTCCATTCTACCTTAAACTTGCACTGCCTTCCTGACATTCTGTTCCTCAATGGTAATTCTGAAATTAAAACTACATTTAATGATATAAATAATTCAATGATTAACCCATATGCCCATATCTTCAAAATTATTGTTCTATCTATATTTGGACTTACCAATGAACAAATGATTGTTTTGGTTATTTTTGACAACAACTGTATATATTTGCATTTACAATTATTTATTTAACTCCACTACTTTTAACTGTGGTAATGAAATTCCTCCTGGTGTATTATGCAGTGATACTGTCTGAGCAGTGTAGCTCAATACCCAATGAGGAATTACAAAAACGATTTTGTGAACCCAACCCAGAAAAGCATAACAAAAATTTAAGGCAGTGATTCTGCTGTGTAGAGAAACCAGAGGTGCGAGCTCTTGGTGTACTTTAAATGCATCTGTGACTCCACAGATTAAAATGAAAAGTTGGGCAACTGTGACTGTGACTGCAATATATCTTTGCATTTGATATTTAGCTGGTCATAACTACTTTCAGACATGCCTGCTACAGTACAGTACTCAATCAGGAAAAAAACCCAAAAAACTTTTAAATACATTTTTACTTTGTTTGCAAACTAAATCACATAGTACCATCAGGCAGTCTTTGATGATTGTGCAACGTAGTAGCTTCTAGGGGTGTAACGGTACATGTATCCGTACCATACCGTTCGGTACAGGACGTTCGGTTTGGTACTCATTATGATCCGAATGAATATAGTCTAGTTTTAACCACGCACGTTACTGTTTTGTGTGCGGAACTAAAATTGTAAACTCCGAGTTTACCCCCAGAGACGGATTGTGGAGCCGTAACTTTGCAATTGAAGTAGCCTAGCACATGTGATGCAGCCTTGTAAATAAATATGTCGAACGAAAACAACAAGCCAGAGTTTGATGACCCTCCCGTTTCCTTCAAGTCTCCCGTTTGGGAAAATTATGGATTTCCAGTTTCCAGGGTGCTGGCATTGTTATACTTGAAATCGGGTATGTCGCTGGCAGTACGTTGAACATGATTACTCATTCGAGACAGCATCATCCACATGTGAATATCACTGGAACAAGGAGAAAACACAGTGCAGTGCAAACCCTGCTCCCCGTGGCATTTAAGCAACCTCTCCCTGCTAATTCAGACAGGGCAAAAGCAATAACTAAAGCCATAGGTGTTTTTACTTGTATAACAAAAATTGTGTGATTGCATCTTTCACTTAACAAAAACCGGCTTTTTGTCCGCGCAGTGACACCATACACCTCAGGTGGAAGAGACTGCCGATGTTGTAACCAATGGACCTTATTCACGGTCCCAGCAAAAATTTGGCTCTGAAAGCATCAGTTGCGGAAGTGTGACAAATGTGCACCACTGTGTTAGCTAGCTGTATGAGTGATTCCTTTTATGACAGACATATGTCATTTCACAGATTTGATTAATATTAGGATTTTTAATGGTGTTTAGAAATGTATTTATTTTTTAAATTGAATCTAAAGTATTCAAATTTGAATGTTTTGAATTGTAATGTAATATACAACATCTAATAAAACAGTATTTCCAGTAGACAAACAAAGGGAAAGCCTGGATTATTACTGAGATATTTCACCACTTTTCTGTAGTATTTGTTTTCAATTTGATATTGATTGGACTGATTACATTCGGTGATCTCTTAACATTAGAACCGCTGAGATTTCTGATTAAATACAACCGATGCGGTGGTTGTATTTAATCAGAAATCTCTGCGGTTCTAATGTTAAGAGATCACCGAATGTAATCAGTACAATGTGTCACACAAAATGGGTCTCCTTTATAAAACACCTGTGTGACGAAAATGAAAAATAAACAATTGGATTAAACTTAACAGTTTTACACGTAAACATACAACATTTTTACAGCAGCAACACCGCATTCACATTGAAAATTTAAGTATTTTTTTTTTTTTTTTTTTTTATAAATCAGCGCATATAGGCTACATAAACATGAATAAATTCATACATTTTATACAATAAACTATAAACTGGTGTAGAGATCGGTATGCACATATGTTAGCAAACATACAATTAAAAAACAAACAACCAGTTATAAAAGTAGCATAACATTAAAATATAACATCTTATGCAATGTGAAAGCACTTTGAAATGGGTTAGACTGTCTGTATAGAACTGTGTACATCAATACAGGAACGCACTTTTCAACACTTTAGTACATTTACCACAGACTGCATTTCGACAATGTGAAACATTGACAGGTCTGTTTATGTTGCATTTAGCAACCTGGCAGTGTCTTTATTCCATGTGCTCGTGTGCACCACCTGATTCAAAATAATGAGTACATGATCAGACAGTGACTGATCAAAGCATTGAATTCCAAAGGAAAGTTAGAAACTTGCTGAGCTGATAAGAGGACAGGCAGATGAGAGCTAGACCAGGTGTAATTCTTCAATTGTGTATATTTTGTGTCATCTGCCAATAAAATAAATAATGATAATAATATATGAATATATGTGTAGACATGTACTGTTTCAGCTCTCAACATGATACAAATTATTTCACAATGACTGAGTTCATTACAAAGCCCAGATTGTCAGCTTTATTGTATTCAAGCCTACAACAAACTGCGGTCCGGCGGCTGAATAAAGTATTTATAACTTATTACATTCGACGAGTTTACAGCAAACGCCGCATAGGTATTTAATTCAAATTTTTAGAAAGAACAGATGAGAGGGAGAAATTCACATACGCAGAGATATTTTATTTTGTATTGCAAAAGCCGCCCAAAATATGCGGCCAGTGTTCACCGATTCATAACAATTTAAAAATAATATACAATATATATATATAATAACATGTATTAACAAAACAAATGTTATTGATTATGCTATATCTAAAGGCATATTCACAATATAGGCCTAGGTAATGCTGCTCGATTTTCTTTTTTATTTTCTGGCTATCAGCCTTTAAGATTATTAACCGACATGGCTTTACCTATTAAAACATAAGTTCCTTTTCAAGTCGAACAACAACAATTTTTGAATGGGAAGAGCCTTCTGACCTGCCAATCATGTGAAAACATGTACCAAAGATGCCCAATAGGGGCCCTGCTGGTAGGAGGAGTCCCGCCGCCATGCCTGTGAAGTGTCTCCTCCTCACAGTAGCAACCTGCCATTTCTTCAGTCACCTTGCCAGTGATAGATGCTTTTAGTTTCGTTCGCTCTACATGCATGCTACAAGTGGAGAAGTGTGCTCACCTCTCTTCTGAGTTTTTTAAGACTTTGGTCTTCTCATAGAGTTTAGTTTCTCTTCGGAGGTAAGTGTACAGCAGGAGTCTCACTCTGCTTCGGTCCCTCCATTGAGATCTGCTATGCGTATCCTCTCTGCAGAAGTAAGTTTTGTGCAGTAGGTTTTCTCACACAGAGCTTTGGGCTTTGGCTCCTCTACAGAGATGTACTGTGTAAATTACCTCTTTGTACCATCTTTCAGATATTCTTGAGTGTGTGTTGGAGCTCAGCGGCTGCTGTTCTCCACGGGAGAGTGTTGCTTGGCTGAGCAGTTTCTGTTGTGGGACAGACACTACAGATCCCTGCACTCGTCGACTCGTGCACCATCAACGTCGACACATCGACCTCGGCCTCATGATACACTGTAAAGTGTCTCACTGAGACTCAATCTTCAGATCACGCCTTCTTAATCCTACATCAAAGTCGATACTGGGAGAGTGTCTTGGCTGAGACTCGATCCACAGATCTCACCTCCTCCCCAACGAGGTATTCAGGGAGGGAGAGTATCTCTCAGGAGACTCGATCTATGGATTGTGCCTCCCTCCCTACCTCCTGTCGGAAGCTCCATTCTCGACATGGACATCGATATCAACCACACCCTGGAGGTGGATATGAACCTGCACAGACCCAGGATCTGTTGTGAGCAGCTGGTAGAAGCAATCCTGCCTCCTATTTGGAGAACTTATAAGTGGAGGCTATCAACATTAACATTTTCTCCCTGGAATTAAACCCCGGAGTCAAAAAGGGGACCTTTTACCGCTGTGATGTCTGAAGCAAGCTCCCTTCAGATGATTGGCACAAACTTTGAGACTATGTGCCCTCCAAGTTCTTAGTAGTGAAGGGGGTGCAGCCACTGTGCTGCATTTACATCTGCAACCAGAAGCAGGAGGGCAGGGAACCCCTCTGCCAGCATCCCCCATGGCATCAGTAGGCAACCGCGAGAGGCAGAGAGTCAGCACACTCATCTGCCAGTTCCGCCAGAGGATGACCCCCACCAGGACGGGTGTCTCCACAGCCGAAGCAAAGATGCCCCTCAAACGCATCTTCCTCTTCTAGCTCGGAGTAGAGGTCTTAATGGGTCGAACCGGGGTCCATATTTTAAACTGTCTGCCGGGTCCGGGTTGGGTCCCATTCTTATACTTCTTGTCCCGGGTCTGTTTAACATTGTGTGTAATACCTGAGTCGATCCGAGAAGCCCTGGCCATGATCTGACTGAGTCAGACAGCGCCAATGATGATGAATCATGATGTGGAAGTGCTGTGTGCGTTTTGTAAAATTGGGATGAGAAAGTGTTAGCCGGGAAATAATGTATATTATATTTCTATCTATATATTTTTTTATTTTACTTATTTGAATCTGTTCCTGGCAATGTAAACATTGATTGACGTAAGTTAAAGTTTTCTGTTTTTCATTTTCCTGTTTCTATTGTGTAGTGCAACAGCAAATGCAAACAAACAGCAACAAAATCTGACATGAACTGTAACCAAGGGCGTAGATTTGGTTTGAACATTGGGGGGGTTGAAATGTGGGTATGCTTCCTGATATTTTTTTATAAGAATAATAATAAATACATTTAAAAATCATATTTGTTATATGTGCAGTGTTATTGGATAATCTATTTGTGTGTCTCTCTGCTTATCTATCTATCTATCTGCTTTATCTATCTATCTATCTGTAAGCATTTATGATCAAATGTTTGTTTGAATAAATAAATGCACACTGTAACTGATTACAAATTCAACTCAGATTTAAATAATTTATTTTGAGATTTTTACATGCCACTGCAAGCTCTTGCACAACTGTAAACTTGGGATTAGGATACACTAACACTTAGTCAAATTACACAATATTATCATACCTTCTCAGTACATATTTTAGTATTTTTGCTGTGCATCTTTGACCAGTAATTTAAAATAGTCTGCTGGGCAGCGCTTCTCTTCATTTGCAGAGCTGCTACCTGTGCTCCCCAACGTTTGCGAAGGAAAGTTGTCTCTGACACTCAAATTGCGTTATAAAATCATATATTTCAGGTTTCTCCAGCTAATGCGCATGTGTGCAGTTGAGTCAACCAGAGCTTCTGCAGTGACGATTGGCTTTTATTTAGAAGGCGGGACTTATTCCACCCTATCGGTGTTTAACAGATGATGTAAACCAAAGCGCATTATTGGCATTCGCGTGATTTTTGAGATATCGTGGTTGGAGTTCGTTCGCTTTGTAAATCTAAAATCTATGGTCAGACAGGTCTCAGAGCACAGATGACCGCAAATTAGTAATGCTATGGCACTGAACAAGCAGTCGTTATTATAGTTCAAAAGGGCAAACAGTGGAAGTTATCATATTATGCGAGCTAAAAAAAAACTGCGAAGCTGCAAAGTCGCGTTTGTCCTCCGCCACCGTGACAGCAAGTGGGCTTTTGAAGCTGAAATAATGAATGGATTATACATGCTCTTTCAATCAGCAAGAGAGGAACAACATGGATGTTATTTTACCAACTTTCTTGGCAAGGAGGATGGAGTGTATGCGTCACGGTCAGGTGCAGGAGAGAAGGCTACTAATGTTACATTAGGTAAGACACAGTTTTATTTTCACAACTTGTAAATGAACTTGTTAATAGCAATTAGCTGTGGGATCTGTGCCGATCGGGTTCAGTCGGGTCAGTGTGTCCCGGCAGGGTCCAGGTCCAAACTTTCAAATAATAAACGGGGCTGGATCGGTTCCAGGTAGCACATTTCCGGGTCTCTTCGGGTTCAGGCACACATTTTTGGACCCGTGAAGGCCTCTAGCTCGGAGGGCTTCCCAGCTAGAGAGCAACTGGCTTCGCCCCCCTCTCTATGCATGCAGTCCTCGGAGAGTCTCTCCCCATGATGGAGATCACCGACGAGCAGGCGCTCACATTCCCCACAGCGCGACTCCCCTCACCACTTCTCCCCAAGATGCACTCTCCCGTGGCATACACGCTGGTGTCCCCCTAGGAGGAGACGCGAGACTCCACCACCTTGGGCGAGGGAGGAGGAGGATGAGTTCAAACACTGCTGCATCAAATGGAAGAGTTTTGACAGTAGCTATGGCCACCCAGCGCCAAATGCGAAACCATCGGAATGAGAGGGAATTGACACAGGGCTGATGGAAGGCCCCATCATCACCTGCCCTTACAGGAGGAGATATCTATCCTCCTTAACGCATCAATTATGCCTGGTAAAACTTTTGGGACAGTCGACCTGAGCATAGAACGCTCAGCCAGGGTGAAATAAATGGCATCAAAGTACACTGACCTTCAACAGCCGAGAAGACAGCCCCAGTCGCACCACTGGCCCTACCCCGAGAGGATTCAATGGGTGAGGAACAAAAAACGCCAAGTTACCAGCAAACCAGAGCCCAGATGCAGGCCAAGGCAAAAATAGACTTTTCAGCTGGAAGCCTAAGGGGAGAAGTTAGCCCTGCAACCCTGCCGGCTTAACCGCAGGGAGAATGTCCCCAGAGACTAAAGACAATGAGCCACGGATATGCCGTCCATTTCCACTCTGGCTCTCCCCTCCTTAGAGGAGTGCTGACCACTACTGTCGGATGCCCAGAAGGGCAAAAACTCTGGCTCAGGAGATTGCAGTAATGCATGAGAAATGAGCTGTATGACAGGTGGACCAAGAGAACTCTCGAGAGGGGTTCTACTCACAGTACTTCATTCTCCATCTGAGGGGTCTCAAAATGTTTCTGAAGAAAAGAAACTTCCGCATGTTGACTGCACAGTGTATCCTCCAGTCAGTCTGACTGAGCAACTGGTTCATGTTGATAGACCTCAGGGACACCTACTTCCATGTCCCCATCCCCCCAACGCACAGGACATATCTACGCTTCGCCTTCCAGGACCAAGTGTACGAATTCTGCGTGCTGCAGTTTGGCCTCTCACTGGTGCCCTGCACGGATGCTTGGATGCAGTCCTGGCCCCCTCAGGTCAAAGGGGATCAGAACAACCTGGATGACTGGCCAATGCACAGACTCCAGGATACAGGGGGAGGAACACATGACAGAGGTCATACAACATGCGACTACATGAGCTCTCTCAAACCTCCTTATCCTCCTGTTAGAGACCGGATCGAGTCACTGAAGTCTTGTGGCTAGTTTACTTTAAAAAGCTGTTGAGACACTGGGTTGGTGGCAGAATAAGAGCAACTTACACCTTGGATCTCCAATCGGCTGCCCTCACCGGAGAGAAGTCGTCAAGAAAGACGCCCCCAACTGCAGCTGGGGCACAGTCTGGAATGGGATTGGGTTACAAAGGACGTGGAGTGGTCTCTGATCATCCTCCCACGTTAATCCACAAGAGCTGCAAGCCAGCATGTCCAGTCGCACAAGCATGTCTTAGTTTGAACAGACAACACAACAGTGGTGGCTTAAATCAACCACAAGAGGGGGCATGCGCTCACCCAGACTACATCTTGTGGCGTGCAAACTTCTCCTGTGGGCCTGAGACAATTTCTGATCGATTAGGGCAATACACCTGCCAGGTGTGTCCAACACAGCGGTGGACCTCCTCTCTCTGGGAGGACCGTATAGCTTGTAATGGAGACTGAGTCCTCAAGTGGTAGAGTAGAGTAGAGTTGACCTCTTGCTCCTCAAGCAACAACTCAGTGCCCCCGTGCTGAAAGCAGGAGGGGTCCCCAGGTGTGGACGCCTTGCTCACCTGTGGCCTCGGGAGTTGCTATACGCCTTCCCCCCATTGCCACTTCCTCCTGATTGCCCCCAGTGGCCGAGACAGTTATGGTTCGCAACATTAGCACAGATGCAGTTGTGGGGTCTGGCCCCTGAAAGGCTCCATCTAATGTCACTAGGACTGCCAGACAGCATTGTGGAGAAACTGTAGTCGGCCAGAGCTCCTACTACCAGAGCTCAATATGTTTAAAAGTGATCAGCCTTCCAGAACTGGTGCCTAGCCAGAAACGTGGATCCAGTGTCATGCGCCATGACCACTATACTGTGCTTCCTGCAGCAGTTGCTTGAGGAAGGGAAATCTGCATCCACCTTGAAGGTTTATCTGGCTGCTATCACAGCATATCACAATAAGTTTGACACTGTCTCCCCAGGAGCCCACATCCTGGCAACACAATCCCTGATAGGAGTGAGACGGCTGAATTTGGGACTTGGAACTGGTCCTTCAGGGGCTTAGCGGAACTCCATTTGAGCCTGTTTCCACAACAGAGCTCTGTTTTCCCTTGCTTAAAGTTTCCTTCCTTTTAGTGATAATTTCAGGAAGGAGAATCAGTGATTCATGCTTTGTCTGTGGATGAACCCGGCCTTCCTACCCAAGGTAATGTCTGCTTTTCACAGCAATCAGCATATCGTCCTGGAGTCATTCCAGTCCCCCTCCTCCACACGTGTCGGATGAGAACCTCAGACTTCACACACCGTATCTGGTCTGGGCCATCAGGTGTTATATGGGGAGGATTGCACACTTCGCAGCTCTGACCAACTTTGTATCTGCTATGGGTCTACCACTGAAGGACGGGCAGTGACAAACCATCGACTGGCTCACTGCGTGGCGGATGCAATCAGTCTCCCATGTATGAAAATGCAAAGGTTCCCGTGCCAGAGCACATCTCGGCACACTCCACAAGTGGACTGGCCATGTCGTGGGCTCTATTTCATGGTGCCTCACTGGAGGACCTGTGTAACTCTGAAACATGCTACAGTTGTCAAACTTTCACAAGGTTCTACCACCTGAATTTTGCAGACAAGGTGCGCCCTATGCTGGGCACTCAGGTACTGCAGGCGGCTTGCCCTCAGGCGACGTGAGGATCTGGTATCCGGACTTTGTGACAGTGCTGGTATAGTCTTCCCATTTGGGAATGGTTTTCTTTTGAGTTGAAACGGAACGTTAGGTTATTATCATAACCCTGGTTCCCTGAAAAAGAAAGTCAACCATTACACTTCAGGGGTCGCTTGGCCAGATGACCTTCATGACGAAGAAATGTCAGGTTGCTACTGTGAGGAGGAGACAGTTCACTGGCACAGGGCGGGACTATTGGGCAGCTTTGGTACAGGTTTTCACATGATTGGCAGGTAAGAAGGCTCTTTCTATTCGGTAATGGTTGTCTTTCTTTTTCAGGGAACCAGGGTTATGATAATAACCTAACGTTACACGGTAAAAATTAGTTACCTTTACTATACCC